>NC_057798.1:633933840-634533840 GCF_018294505.1 Triticum aestivum
AACGCCTCCGTCCACCCGCCCCGCGCCGACACCGTCTCGCGCCGCCGCCGGCAGCAGGGCTCCCAGCCCCTGGCTCGGCCTCCCGGAGCCCGCAGGCCGCCCCGACGAGCACGCGTGGGCGCGGCTTCGGTCGCCCCTGCTCGTCCATCCTTGTTCCCTCCCGCCCCAGTGAGCACCTCCCTCCATCGCCGGACGCCGCCGTGCCCCCTCCCAGCCCAAGTGAGCACCCCCCTCCCACAAACCATTGTTGTCGTTCCTTGTGTTCATGGTGGCTGGATAAATAGATAGATGCTAGATAGATGGATGGATGCTAGATGAATAGATAGATGGATGCTAGATGAATAGATAGATGGATGCTAGATGAATAGATAGATGGATGCTAGATGAATAGATAGATGGATGGATACATAATAGATAGTTTTGTGTAGTTTTATTAGGTATTTAGATACATACTAGATAGTTTTTACTAAGTTTGTGAATATAGATGAATTAGATGTTGGGCAAGTTTGTGATAGATAGATGGATATTGGTCAAGATAGTGTTTTGGTAATGTTGATTCGTATATAAGAAGCAAATCAAGGCACATGGTTTCTAAAATACTTAATAAAGATTTTTTTTTGCAATTTGACATGTTGTTTCATGTCGATTCATAATGTTGTGCCAAATGGTTAATGCGATGTGATGACCTAATTTTTTTTCACTTGGTGTAATTAACAGGATTTGTGGTGTTCCATCTTCATGGAGTGATCGTCGACGTTGGAGGTGTTGGTCCAGGATCGTCCCTCTCCTTTGATCGACTACATCGGAGGGTGAGCAACAATTCCATGACCTCGTCCACTTTTTTCCATGTCACTAGATTGAATTTTCACATCAAGTCGCATAAACTAGGTCACCCGTCCGAAAGGGTTGCATCAATAAATATGCATTCAATTGCATATTTATCACCGCAGCTCTTTCGGACTGTCCAGCGCTTTCCACGGACAGCCCGAGGATGTGTAGATTGGGTACGTTGTTCATGCTCTACCCCATTCCGAGACAGGATTTCGGCGGCGCCTCGCTGTTGTTCTCCGGATGCACATTCTCTCGGCATTTTGCCGAGACGTGTATTTTGAGAACAGCGGGGAGGTGCTGCCGAAATTTTGTCTCGAAATGGGGTAGAGCATGGACCATACTCAATACACATTCTCGGGTGGGATTAGGACCCATCTTTACCTATTAGAGATGTAGGTGGATTAAATGTCATTTCTCGTCAACCTTGTAAAAAATAAAATATTGATGTGGGTAATTTAAATGAATCCTTAATTTTGTTGTGTGGCTTCCAATAAAGCAGAGATGGCAGATAATCAGTGGATGTATAGTGGGTTTTTCCGTCGGAATCAAGTAACAACAGAGTGGGTCGAGAAAACTGGTGTGTTTTTGAAAGAGATATTCCGTAGTCCAATGAGGATGGTGCCAGAATGCCCGTGTGCCAAATGTAAGAGACGTATCCGCAGAGATAAGAGTGAGATGACTAAGCACCTTCGCACGAATGGATTTATGCCCAACTTTAATATGCCGATAAACTTTGCCCAGCGGGACCGTGGTAGAGAGGATGTGATACGACAATGCGTCGCTGGTTATGAGGATGATGGGGTTAGAGACATGCTAGATGATGTCTTTGCTGCACAGCCGACACCTCCGTCACATTTAGCGAATGAACCGGAGGAGCCGGAGGAAACCGCAAAGGCCTTCCTGGAAATCTTGGCCTCGTCAAAGAAACCTCTCTATGAGGCTGCCAAGCTGTCTGTGCTGGATGCCATCTCGCAACTGATGGCAGTGAAGGCTGAGTACGGCTATAGCTGAGGCTGCTTCGAAGCATTTCTGGGAGTATGGGCTAATAGCCTGCCCGAGGGCCATGAACTGCCGAAAACCATGTACGGTACGAAGAAAATCATGAAGGCGCTCTCCATGGACTATGAGAAAATACATGTTTGTCCAAAGAATTGCCTTTTGTTTAGGCATGAGTATGCGGATGACAACTACTGTAGGAAGTGCGGTTCCTCTCGGTATATTGAGGTGGTCGATAAGTATGGTCAGAAGCGGCAGCTAAAAATCCCTATGAAGGTTCTTCGGTATCTTGATTTTATAAAAAGACTGCAGCGCCATTTCATCACCGAGGAGTCTGCCAAAATGATGAAGTGGCACAAGGAAGGGAAAAGGTACAATCCAAAAAAAATTCTACATACATCAGAAGGTGAAGCATGGAAGTCATTCGATATAAAGTACCCGGAGGAAGCAGCCGAGGCTGGGAATGTCAGAATTGCTATAACAAGTGATGGGTTCAATCCATATGGTATGTCGTCTAATCCATACAGCTGCTAGCCCGTATTTGTTATTCCGCTCAATCTCCCTCCCGGCGCCATAATGCAACGCAAGACCATGTTCCTGTCGCTTATAATTCCGGGGCCTGAATATCCAGGGAAGAATTTGAGTGTGTTTATGCAGCCGTTGGTGGATGATTTGCACCATTCTTGGTACTTCCCGAGGTTGACATACGACTGGCATCTGCAGAAAAATTTCTTGATAAAAGTTTGGCTGCAGTATTGTATGCATGACTTTCCCGGCTATGCCCTGTTCTGCGGATGGTGTACAAGTGGAAAGATGCCTTGCCCAGTGTGCATGCAGGCCTTGATTTTCATTTGGCTGAAGAAGGGTGGCAAGTATGTTGCCTTTGACCAGCATCGACAATTCCTCCTTCCAGACCATCCTGATAGGGAAGACAAGAAGAACTTCACAAAAGGCAAAGTTGCCCATGAAGTAAACGAGATTCCAACGTTTTCTGGTGCGGATGTGCTTGCTCAGCTCAAAGCTCTTAAGCCTGGCGGTGAAGGGAAAGGCAAAGGCAAAGGCAAAGGCAAAGGCAAAGGTAAAGGGAAAAAATGTTTTGAAGGATATGGTGAGACGCACAACTGGACTCACATTACCCCCTTCACGCAACTTCCCTATTTTAAGGACCTCAAACTTCCATACAACATCGACGTGATGCACACCGAAAAGAATGTCGTAGAGTCCCTTTTTAACACGATCCTCAACATTCCTGATAAGACAAAGGATAATGTTAATGCTAGAGTCGATCAACAAAATATTTGTGATAGACCACGTCTTCACATGCAACCTCCCACAGGCAGTCGAAAATCTTGGTTCAAGCCAGATGCTGACTTCGTACTTAAAAAGGATCATAAGATGAAGGCATTCAAGTGGCTGAAACACGTCGTGAAGTTCACTGATGGTTATGCGTCGAATATAAGTAAGGGGGTCAATCTTTCAACGGGCAGAGTGACCGGGCTCAAGAGTCATGACTATCATGTATGGATTGAGCGGATTATGCCGGTGATGGTTCGGGGCTATGTTCCCGAGCGTGTCTGGCGTGTGCTTGCGGAGTTAAGCCATTTCTTCCGAACGCTTTGTGCTAAAGAAGTATGTCCTGAGAAGATAAAAGAAATGCATAAGAAGGCGCCGGAGTTGATATGCAAGCTAGAGAAGATCTTCCCGCCAGGCTTCTTTACTCCGATGACACATCTCATTTTGCACCTTGCGAACGAGGTATTGTTGGGGGGCCCTGTGCAGTATTATTGGCAGTACGGACCTGAGAGACAGAACAAGCATCTGAGACAGAAATGTGGAAACAAAGCTAAGATTGAAGCTTCCATAGCTGAGGCAGTTATCCTAGAGGAGGTGGCAGACCTCAGGACAGCCTACTATCCGGACCAATGTCCCACGTTGCACAATAAGGTGTCTCGATACTATACAGAAGAACCCAAGTATAAACCCAAGTTGCCTCTATTCATCGGGCAAGGTGGCAGGGCTGGATGCTCGACATCTTATGTCATGCCACGAGATGAGTGGGAGGATGTCATGTTCTATATCTTGCACAACATCAAGGAAGTTGAGGATGAGTGGATGAGGTAATACCTTTGCACCATTCTTTTAGTCAATTCATTATGTTCACTTTGCCTAGTTATTATACCGCTTTTCTTATTGTAGTCGATTCGTTGAGGAAGAGTGGACGGGAATGCTGCCTCCTACTGAAGCGGAGGCACTTGCTCTTCTCTGAAAGGGTGCTGATGGAAGGAAAAATTTCGTTGCGTGGTTCATGGAGAAAGTAATATTTCACACTTCCCTATTAGCAATTTCACACTTCCAATTAAACTCATGCACCCTATAATTTCAATTAAACTTGTAGGGAAATGATCCGAACGAATCAATGGATGAAGAATTGAGATGGGTTTCCATGGGTTTTGACCCTACCGTCATGACATGCCAAAAGTATGATGTGAATGGGTATCGCTTCCATACAGAGGAGCACCAGAACAGTCGGCCTGATCCCAAAACCATAAATACCGGAGTCTTCACCGAAGGAGATAATAAAGTAGATTACTACGGAAGGGTAGGAAAAATATACGAGCTTACATTCAAACGTGGCCGTAAACACCTAAGTCTCACTGTGTTCAAATGCCGATGGTTCGACCCCAAAAAGGGTCTGAGACATACGCCTTCTGTTGGTTTAGTTGAAGTTAAACCATCAACCGTCTATGCCGGAGCTAATCTCTTTATCGCCGCTACCCAGGCCACACAAGTATATTATCTGCCTTACCCATGCCATAAAGAGTACCTAAAGGGTTGGGAAGTTGTGTTCAAGGTGTCGCCACATGGTAAGCTACCGGACCCGAACGATGATGATTACTACAACATAAACCCCATGACATACGAGGGAGTGTTCTTTCAAGAGGAACATGATGACGTGGTCCGAAACAAGGAGGATGATGACTTGGGTTATGTTGACCTGGACCCAAACGACGACGATGCAAGGATTGATGGTGAGGCAGTTGTGAATCAAAGAGACATAATTATGCTTGAAAAGTTAAATGAAGACGCTACGCTGACGATGAGGAAGAGCCTCCACCTCCGTCAGACAACGAAGAAGATATGCGGGATAGTGATGATGAGACCGGTCGACAAATAGATTACAATAGTGATGATTGATATGGGTTCTAGAAAATGTATGTTCTTTTAATAATGTGCTCTTCCGTTATTAATGTCTTTCCTGTATGCTTGTTTTTTTATATCCTTACTAATTGTTTATTCTCTTCTCAATGCAGGTTTGCTAATCATGGGCAAGTCCAGCGGTGCCAGTTTCCTCAGTAAACTCAAAGGAGGACTTACTCGGAGTGAACGAGCCCACAAGGTTCCCTCCCGACTACGCGAGGATGGCACCTCACAGGGAGGTGGAGGGGGCGGGGGAGGAGACCCTAGAGGAGGAGGGGGTGGGGGGAGAGGCAACCGGGCGAAAAAACTCCGGGCCGTGTCCGAAATAGGAGGGTCTTCTTCGATGCCCTCCTATGCTGATGCAGCTTCTGAGTCTGAGGAGGAGGAGTATGTTCCTGATGTCGAGGAGGAGGAGGGTGAGGAGGAGGAGGCTGAGGGGGAGGAGGCCGAGGAGGAGGGTGAGGAGGAGGGCGAGGAGGGTGGAGGGGAGGTTGACCCCGAGTTGTGGGGTGACTTGCCACCGGGTGCTCCGCAGGGGTGGCTGTGTGGTAATGCCGGAGTACCTACACCACCTTCTATCGAGGCACACAAGTGGCTCATTGAACCTGCGGGGACAGAGTAAGTGCATCTCAATCATATTTTCAATACATGACAACATTTTTTTATTGTACACATGGCAACCCTTTGATTCTTTTGCAGTAACTGGATCCTTCGCGGAAAGGGCCGTAAACCGAACGGCCTTCTCACTGTCCTGTTGAAGCAGTTTTGGCCTGACCTATTCTTCCCGTGGCCAGACAGGGACCCGCAGCTGCGTGTTTTGGCCACAAGCTGGGCCCACTACAAGGCTTGCAGCAACGCGGAGTACGGGACGGCCGCTAAGGCCGTGATCACCAAATTTTGGGTAAGTTCCCTTTTGAATCACTTGTCTTCAGTTTCATTCATAGTTTATCATTGAATCACTCAACTCATGCCTTGTTTGCTTCTGGTTTATGCATGATTGCAGCAACTCTATAGAGTTCTTGACGAGCACAAGGCCAGAGCCGACATGGTCTTACTTGCGTCTGCAAAGAAGAAAGCTCGTCAGTTGCAGTACGAGGTGTGTTGGGTTACCGTTTCACAGTACTACCACATCTACCTGCAACAAAAGATGACCAAAACTCAAGCACAGAGGCAAAAAATTACCATGAGCAGCGAGCAGTTCATGATGGTAACTATTACTGACTTTTCATTGTTTCAAGGAGTCAACTATATGTTTCATGCTCACATGTCATGCTTCCAAAATTTGCATAGGTTGTTCCTCGTTGGTGCTATGGAAGGCATGACAGATGGGCGTGTTTGGTGGATAGGTGGGTCGGTGACGATCCAGAGTTTGCTGCCAAGAGCATCAAGGCCCGGGCTAACCGTGGAAAAGACGGGACACACGGCCAGGAAACAGGAACCACTGGGGCTTCAAGGCCATGAAGGTATATCTATATGAAAGATGCATTTTGGTTCTTCTTTACCGTCATGTTCTTATATATGGCTAACTTCTGTTTGACATTGCAGGAGGACAAGTTGAAGAGGCTGCTCTCAGACATGGAGTCCTGGAAGCTGGCCCACGAACGGAGTGATCGCAAGGAGGGCGAGAGCCAGTACTATGGCAACACCGAGCAACACCTGGAGTCTTACACTCAGAACTATCAGAAGTTGCATCCGGATGTTCCCGTTCCTGAGGTCGCCCAGTCTCAGATCGACGACACAGCGGTGGTGGCCATCCAGGGTAAGTCCCATGGCCGGTATCCGTGTTTCGATGGCTTGATCACTCCGTCGATCTCGTACACACGGCTTCGAGCTACCAACCCGAGCCCGTTAGAGAGTACGGGGCGTTCGCAGCCTTCCTTAGTCCGCCAACGTGCTGTAAGTACTTCCCCTTATCTTCTTTGTCTCTATCTTTCTTAGTTTATTTTCATCACTGCCAACTTAGAAACAACCTCAATTTTGTAGGCATATCAGGCCTTTCTCGAGCATAGGCATATTGAGGTGAGGGAGTACTTGCAACGAGTGAAGGCAAACTATGATTACAGCCGTCAAGTGATGGCGGTTAGTTTTGCCCTCTTAAACCAAGCTCAAATTTGCACTTTCATTCCTTCTGACTTTGTTGATCACGGCTTGTTTCTAAGTGAACTTGTTTAACTAACATCCAGGCTATGTTGGCGTCTTGGACTAATTGCATGGAGCCACCACAAGTTGGACCCCCACCACCACCTGCAGGAGACGCCCCACACATTCCCACGTTCGAGGAATGGCTGGCACTAGGCGGTGATAATCCGGTTAGTAAATTTTCCTAACTAATGACAAACTAGTTCTCGTTCATTCAACACTATCATGTCATATTTACCGTTAGAATCTTCTTTGAAACATGTAGGGGACCGGTGGCTCGACTCCTGCTCCGTCGACCCCAGTCACTCCGATCTGGCAGAGTGATGGTGGTCGCGGTGGTGGTTTTGGCAGAGGTGGACTTGGCGGTGGCGGTTTTGGCGGAGGTGGACTTGGTGGTGGTGGTGGTTTTGGCGGAGGTGGACTTGGCGGAGGTGGTGGTTTTGGCGGAGGTGGACTCGGTGGTGGTGGTGGTTTTGGCGGAGGTGGACTCGGTGGTGCTTGATGTCGATGATGATTCCGTGTATGCGGCCGTTGTGCGATGTCTTTCATGTTTCAACTTTTATGATGTTTCATGTCTTGCACTACTCTTATGTTCGTGAACTTTTGCCGGTGATGATCTTTAGATGATGAACTTGACTATGTTTAAATGATGATGATGAGCTGTCATATTTCATATTATTCTGTTTTGAAATGCTGTCAAATGAATTGGAAAAGAGAAAACAGGGAAAAAGAAAACTATGCCTACGGCAAAGCCGACGACAGATATACGCTCATGAGCCACCAGGAGGCGACACGAGGCAGGGCTATGCCTACGGCAAAGCCGTCGGCATAGATTGACGTAGGCATAGCCCTGCCGCCAGGTCGAACCAGGGGGCGACACATGGCAAAGATATGCCGACGGCAAAGCCGTCGGCATAGATTAAATCTATGCCGACGGCTTTGCCGTAGGCATATCTTTGCCACGTGTCGCCTCCTGAGTCGCCAGCAGTTTTGACGGTGCCGTCCGTGTCCGTTAGACGGAAAACTACGCCGACGGCTAAACTATGCTGACGGCTGCCCCAAGGCCGTCGGCATACCCTCCTATGCCGACGGCTATATTATGCCGACGGTCTGACAGGAGTACGCTGACGTGATCTACACTGACGGGGCTATGCCGACGGCAGCCGTGGGCATAGATCTATGCCGACGGCCCTTGGCCGTAGGCATAGCCCACGAGTCCGGTAGTGCAAGACCACGTCAGGATCGCACGTCCTCAAGATCGACGGCTACTCCCGCACGAAGGGGCTCAGCGTCGGCAAATTCATCATGTCGAGGTTGTTCCAAGTCGGAGGCCGTCGCTGGTGCCTGCGATACTACCCCGACAGTCATTACAACACAACAGTCTATGATAACTGTATATCCATCATACTCTGTCTTGATCCCAGCGAGGCGACAAAGTCAGGGCAGAGTACAAGATCAGCTTGCTTGACGAAGAAGGCCACCCAGTGCCCCGCTACGTCCGGGAAATCCATTCTGTGCTGGACATTCTCCGGAAAACGAGAGCCACCCGTTTCCGAGCTCTTCATCACTAAGGCAGAACTGGAGAATTCACTTTACCTGAAGGATGACGCTTTCAGCGTGAGGTGCGATATCACCGTGGTGATGGAGATCGTCACGGAGGACCTTGTGGTTCCCGTCGTCGAGCCTGCTTGCTGCTCGGTCGCCCGACAGTAGCCCACCTGCGTGCCCTCACCAATGGTGGTAGCTTCCCGCCGTCATCTCGCGCTATCGTTGCTGTTTTGGTGGAGTATTACTATAGTCTACTGCAGAGTCTTATGTGCCAATGTTGTTCTGAACATGTGAACATCAGATGATTTGGATGCTGGATCTTGCGATGTTCTATGAGTACTCACCTAGTATTAGTCAATGGAAATAAACAGATAAAAAGTTTATTATTATAGTCGTTCAAATATTAGTCAAATTTAGTCTTGGTTGCTAACTTGAAAACGGCACCAAAACTTGCCAGATTTTGTCCCTTGCTCGACTCCAAAGGGGTTTAATGAATGATATGACAGTGTTTTGGCACGACAGCAAACTCAATCAACACAAGAGTTACATAGAAATGATCCAGAGACCTAACGGACAAGGGAAAATAATTTCAAAATGTTAAGCGTTCAAATCCCAAAACCTATAGAAAATTCCAGAATATTTGGAGTGGAAAAGAGGAAAAGGAAGCACGACATGCATGTAAGATATAACCATAATGTGTGCTTTGAATGTTTTTGAAATTTTATAAGTTTTTCTGTTTATATCAGAAACTTGGAATATTTATACCTTTTCACTCTTTTTTTTCCTTGTAAACATTTTTTGATCATTTTTAATTAGTTAGTTAGAATTTGAAATAAAACTATATTTTCATTGAAAATATGTATGTTATTTATTTCTATAAATCACTATATTCATAGAAATGGATGTTGTTCCCACAATTTATTTTAATGACTTGTCAAATTATTGTGTTAGGATGTCACAAACAACAGCCACAACATCAATCAAACTGTGTAACAAGGGACAAAGTATATGACTTTGAATGGTATATGTGAAGTTTATAAGAATTTAGTTCTACAATGGATTATTTATGTGGAGCAAAGGTCAATTTTTTTATGCTACTACCTCTGGATGGGTTTATAAGTTGGATAGGTTTTTAGTTCTACAATTTGACTAGCAAATATGTGTTATATGTCATAAAAAACAAATTTAGAAACTTAATTCGTATCGAAACATACCTTTTGTGCGCATATAACAAATGTTTTGTTAAACAAATTGAAGACCTAAAAATCTATGCACGACTTACAAACCCAGATGCAGGGAGTACTCAAATTTGAGGTATTAGATATTTCTGTTTGTATATTAGATGATTTAATTTACATGAGCCGACTCCTCGGGCTGAGGGGCTGGATCCGCCAGCTCATCCAACACCGGGTTAGGTCAACCCCGGTAAGGCCAGGCGCAGTTAAGGCATTGATTTTTGAGTATAGGGTTTGAAATTGAAGGAAATATGCTCTAGAGGCAATAATAAAGTTATTATTTATTTCCTTATTTCATGGTAAATGTTTATTATTCATGCTAGAATTGTATTAACCGAAAACTTAGTACATGTGTGAATACATACACAAAACATAATGTCCCTAGTATGCCTCTACTTGACTAGCTCGTTAATCAAAGATGGTTAAGTTTCCTAACCATAGACATGTGTTGTCATTTGATGAATGGGATCACATCATTAGGAGAAGGATGTGATGGACATGACCCATCCATTAGCTTAGCATTATGATCGTTACAGTTTCATTATACTGCTTTCTTCATGACTTATACATGTTCCTCAGACTATGAGATTATGCAACTCCCGAATACTGGAGGAACACCTTGTGTGCTATCAAACGTCACAACATGCTCTACAGGTGTCTCCAAAGGTGTTTGTTGGGTTGGCATAGATCGAGATTAGGATTTGTCACTCCGTGTTTCAGAGAGGTATCTCTAGGCCCTCTCAGTAATGCTCATCACTATAAGCCTTGCAAGCAATGTGACTAATGATTTAGTTGCGGAATGAAGTATTACGGAACGAGTAAAGAGACTTGACGGTAACGAGATTGAAATAGGTATGATGATACTGACGATCGAATCTCGGGCAAGTAACATACCGATGACAAAGGGAATAATGTATGTTGTTATGCGGGTTGACCGATAAAGATCTTCATAGAATATGTAGGAGCCAATATGAGCATCCAGGTTCCGCTATTGGTTATTGATCGGAGATGTGTCTCGTTCATGTCTACATAGTTCTCAAACCCATAGGGTCCGCACGCTTAACGTTCGATGACGATATGTATTATGAGTTATGTGTTTTTGATGACCGAAGTTTGTTCGGAGTCCCGGATGAGATCACAGACGTGATGAGGAGTCTCGAAATGCTCGAAACATAAAGATTGATATATTGGACCATGTTATTCGGGAATCGGAAGTGTTCCGGGAAGTGTCGGGTAAAACCGGAGTGCCCGAGAGGTTACCGGAACCCCCGGGGGGAACTAATGGGCCACCATGGGCCTTAGTGGAGAGAGAGGAGGGCTGCAGGAGGGCTGGCCGCGCCCTCCCGTGTCCGAATTGGACTAGGGGAAGGGCCGGCGCCCCCCTTTCCTACTCTCTCTCCCTCTCCTTCCTTCCCCCTCTATTCCTTGGAGGGGAATCCTACTAGGACTAGGATGTCCTAGTAGGACTCCTCCTCTTTGGGCACGCCCCTAGGGTGAGTTTCTCTTAACCGTGTGCGGTGCCCCCCTCCACAGTTACACACCTCGATCATACCATCGTAGTGCTTAGGCGAAGCCCTACGCTGTAACATCATCATCACAGTTGGCACGCCGTCGTGCTGACGGAACTCACCCTCGTCCTCAACTAGATCAAGAGCACGAGGGACGTCATCGAGCTGAACATGTGCTGAACGCGGAGGTGCCGGACATTCGGTACCTGGATCGGTTAGATCGCGAAGAAGTTCGACTAGATCAACCACGTTATTGGAACGCTTCTGCTTTCGGTCTACGAGGGTACGTGGACACACTCTCGCCTCTCGTTGCTATGCATCTCCAAGATAGATCTTGCGTGATCGTAGGATTTTTTTGAAATTACCGCGTTCCCCAACAATGGCATCCAAGCCAGGTTTATGCGTAGATGTTTTATGTATGAGTAGAGTTGTGGGAGATAATAGTCATACTGCTTACCACCAACGTCTTACTTTGATTCGGCGATATTGTTGGATGAAGCGGCCCGAACCAACATTACATGACCACGTTCATGAGACTGGTTGTACCGACGTGCTTATGCACAAAGGTGTCTGATGGGTGTCTATTTATCCAACTTTAGTTGAATCGAGTTTGACTACGGTCGGTCTTTGTTGAAGGTTAAAACAACACACTTGACGAAAAATCGTTGTGGTTTTGATGCGTAGGTAACAACGGTTCTTGCTAGAAGCCCGTAGCATCCACGTAAAACTTGCAACAACAAAGTAGAGGACGTCTAACTTGTTTTTGCAGGCTTGCTATGATGTGATATGGTCAAGACATGATGTGATATAATTTGTTGTATGAGATGATCATGTTTTGTAATAGAGTTATCGGCAACTGGCAGGAGCCATATGGTTGTCGCTTTATTGTAAGCAATGCAATCGGCATGTAATTGTTTTACTTTATCACTAAGCGGTTGCGATAGTTGTAGAAGCAATAGTTGGCGAGATGACAACGATGCTATGATGGAGATCAAGGTGTCGCACCGGTGACGATGGATATCATGACGATGCTTCGGTGATGGAGATCATGAGCACAAGATGATGATGGCCATATCATGTCACATATTTTGATTGCATGTGATGTTTATCTTTTATGCATCTTATTTTTCTTAGTACGGCGGTAGCATTATAATATGACCCCTTACTAAATTTCATGGTATAAGTGTTCTCCCTGAGTATGCACCGTTGCTATAGTTCGTCGTGCCGAGACACCACGTGATGATCGGGTGTGATAAGCTCTACGTTCACATACAATGGGTGCAAGCCAGTTTTGCACACGCACAATACTCGGGTTAAACTTGACGAGCCTAGCACATGCAGATATGGCCTTAGAACACTGAGACCAAAAGGTCAAACGTGAATCATATAGTAGATATGATCAACATAGTGATGTTCACCATTGAAAACTACTCCATCTCACGTGATGATCGGACATGGTTTAGTTGATTTGGATCACGTGATCATTTTGATGACTAGAGGGATGTCTATCTAAGTGGGAGTTCTTAAGTAATATGATTAATTGAACTTTAATTTATCATGAACTTAGTCTTGATAGTTATTTTGCATGTGTATATTATTGTAGATCAATGGCCCATGTTACCGTTCCTTTGAATTTTAATGTGTTCCTAGAGAAAGCTAAGTTGAAAGATGATGGCAGCAATTACACGGACTGGGTCCGTAACTAGAGGATTATCCTCATTGCTGCATAGAAGAATTACGTCCTGGAAGCACCGCTAGGTGTTAGGCCTGCTGCAGATGCTACCGATGATGTTAAGAACGTCTGGCAGAGCAAAGCTGATGACTACTCGATAGTTCAGTGTGCCATGCTTTACGGCTTAGAATCAGGACTTGAAAGACGTTTTGAATGTCATGGAGCATATGAGATGTTCCAAGAATTGAAGTTAATATTTCAAGCAAATGCCCGAGTTGAGAGATATGAAGTCTCCAACAAGTTCTATAGCTGCAAAATGGAGGAGAATAGTTCTATCATAGAACACATACTCAGAATGTTTGGATACCATAACCCTTGACTCAGCTGGGAGTTAATCTTCCTGATGATAGTGTCATTGACAAAGTTCTTCAATCACTGCCACCAAGCTATAAAGGCTTCGTGATGAACTATAATATGCAAGGGATGAACAAGACTATTCCCGAGCTCTTCGAAGTGCTAACGGCTACGGAGGTAGAAATCAAAAAGGAGCATCAAGTGTTCATGGTCAACAAGACCACTAGTTTCAAGAAAAAGGGCAAAGGGAAGAATGGGAACTTCAAGAAGAACGGCAAGAAAGTTGCTGCTCAGGAGAAGAAATCCAAGTCTTGACCTAAGCCTGAAACTGAGTGCTTCTACTGCAAAGGGACTAGTCACTAGAAGCGGAACTGCCCCAAGTATTTGGCGGATAAGAAGGATGGCAAAGTGAAAGGTATATTTGATATACATGTTATTGATGTGTACCTTAATAATGCTCATAGTAGCGCCTGGGTATTAGATACTAGTTCTGTTGCTCACATTTGCAACTCGAAACAGGGGCTACAGATTAAACAAAGATTGGCTAAGGACGAGGTGACGATGCGCGTGGAAAATGGTTCCAAGGTTGATGTGATCGCTGTCGGCACGCTACCTCTACATCTACCTTCGGGATTAGTTTTAGACCTAAATAATTGTTATTTGGTGCCAACATTGAGCATGAACATTATATCTGGATCTTGTTTGATGTGAGATGGTTATTCATTTAAATCAGAGAATAATGGTTGTTCTATTTATATGAGTAATATCTTTTATGGTCATGCACCCTTGCTGATTGGTCTATTTTTGTTGAATCTCGATCGTGATGATACACATGTTCATAATATTGAAGCCAAAAGATGCAAAGTTGATAATGATAGTGCAACTTATTTGTGGCACTGCCGTTTAGGTCATATTGGTGTAAAGCACATGAAGAAACTCCATGCTGATGGACTTTTGGAATCAGTTGATTATGAATTACTCGGTGCTTGCGAGCCGTGTCTCATGGGCAAGATGACTAAAACTCCATTCTCTGGAACAATGGAACGAGCTATTGACTTATTGGAAATAATACATACCGATGTATGCGGTCCAGTGAGTGTTGAGGCTCGTGGGGGGTATCGTTATTTTCTTACCTTCACAGATGATTTGAGCAGATATGGTTATATCTACTTAATGAAGCATAAGTCTGAAACATTTGAAAATTTCAAAGAATTTCAGAGTGAAGTAGAAAATCATCGTAACAAGAAAATAAAGTTTCTACGATCTGATCGTGGAGGTGAACATTTGAGTTGCGAGTTTGGTCTTCATTTGAAACAATGTGGAATAGTTTCACAACTTACGCCACCTGGAACACCACAGTGAAATGGTGTGTCCGAACATCGTAACCGTACTTTATTGGATATCGTGTGATCTATGATGTCTCTTAGTGATTTACTGCTATCATTTTGGGGTTATGCTTTAGAGACGGCTGCATTCACTTTAAATAGGGCACCATCAAGATCCGTTTGAGATGACGCCTTATGAACTGTGTTTTGGCAAGAAACCAAAGTTGTCGTTTCTTAAGGTTTGGGGCTGCAATGCTGATGAGAAAAATCTTCAACCTCATAAGCTCGAACCCAAATCGGAGAAGTGTGTCTTCATAGGATACCCAAAGGAAACTGTTGGGTACACCTTCTATCACAGATCCGAAGGCAAAATCTTTGTTGCTAAGAATGGATCCTTTCTAGAGAAGGAGTTTCTCTCGAAAGAAGTGAGTGGGAGGAAAGTAGAACTTGATGAGGTAATTGTACCTTCTCCCTTATTTGAAAGTAGTTCATCATAGAAATCAGTTCCAGTGATTCCTACACCAATTAGCGAGGAAGCTAATGATGATGATCATGAAACTTTAGATCAAGTTACTACCAAACCTCTTTGGTCTTCCAGAGTACGATCCGCACCAGAGTGGTACGGTAGTCCTATTCTGGAAGTCATGTCACTAGACCATGGTGAACCTACGAACTATGAGGAAGCGATGATGAGCCCAGATTCCGCGAAATGGCTTGAGGCCATGAAATCTGAGATGGGATCCATGTATGAGAGTAAAGTGTGGACTTTGGTGGATTTGCCCGATGATCGGCAAGCCATAGAAAATAAATGGATCTTCAAGAAGAAGACTGACACTGACGGTAATGTTACTGTCTACAAAGCTTGACTTGTTGAGAAAGGTTTTTGACAAGTTCAAGGAGTTGACTACGATGAGACTTTCTCACCCGTAGCGATGTTTAAGTCCGTCCGAATCATGTTAGCAATTGCCGCATTTTATGATTATGAAATTTGGCAGATGGATGTCAAAACTGCATTCCTGAATGGATTTCTGGAAGAAGAGCTATATATGATGCAACCAGAAGGTTTTATTGATCCAAAGGGTTCTAACAAAGTGTGCAAGCTCCAACGATCCATTTATGGACTGGTGCAAGCCTCTCGAATTTGGAATAAACGTTTTGATAGCGTGATCAAAGCATATGGTTTTATACAGACTTTTGGAGAAGCCTGTATTTACAAGAAAGTGAGTGGGAGCTCTGTAGCATTTCTAATATTATATGTGGATGACATATTGTTGATTGGAAATGATATAGAATTTCTAGATAGCATAAAGGGATACTTGAATAAGAGTTTTTCAATGAAAGACCTCGGTGCAACTGCTTACATTTTGGGCATCAAGATCAATAGAGATAGATCAAGACGTTTAATTGGACTTTGAAAAAGTTTTGAAAAAGTTCAAAATGGATCAGTCAAGGAAAGGGTTCTTGCCTGTGTTACAAAGTGTGAAGTTGAGTCAGACTCAAAGCCCGACCACTTCAGAAGATAGAGAGAAAATGGAAGTCATTCCCTATGCTTCAGCCATAGGTTCTATCATGTATGCAATGCTATGTACCAAATCCGATGTGTGCCATGCTATAAGTATAGCAGGGAGGTACCAAAGTAATCCCGGAGTGGAGCACTGGATAGCGGTCAAGAACATCCTGAAATACCTGAAAAGGACCAAGGATATGTTTATTATTTATGGAGGTGACAAAGAGCTCGTCGTAAACGGTTACGTCGATGCATGCTTTGACACTGATCTGGATGACTCTAAGTCGCAATATGGATACGTATTTTTATTGAATGGTGGAGCTATCAGTTTGTGCAGTTCCAAGCCAAGCGCCGTGGCACGATCTACGTGTGAAGCGGAGTACATAGCTGCTTCGAAAGCAGCAAATGAAGGAGTTGGATGAAGGAGTTCATATCCTATCTAGGTGTCATACCTAGTGCATCGGGTCCAATGAAAATCTTTTGTGGCAATACGGGTGCAATTGCCTTGGCGAAGGAATCCAGATTTCACAAGAGAACCGAACACATCAAGAGACGCTTCAATTCCATCTGTCATCAAGTGTTGGAGGGAGACATAGAGATTTGCAAGATACATACGGATCTGAATGTTGCAGACCCGTTGACTAAGCCTCTTCCAAACATGATCAGCACCAAAACTCCATGGGTGTTAGAATCATTACTTTGTAATCTAGATTATTGACTCTAGTGCAAGTGGGAGACTGAAGGAAATATGCCCTAGAGGCAATAATAAAGTTATTATTTGTTTCCTTATTTCATGATAAATGTTTATTATTTATGCTAGAATTATATTAACCGGAAACTTAGTATAGGTGTGAATACATAGACAAAACATAATGTCCCTAGTATGCCTCTACTTGACTAGCTCGTTAATCAAAGATGGTTAAGTTTCCTAACCATAGACATGTGTTGTCATTTGATGAACGAGATCACATCATTAGGAGAATGATGTGATGGACATGACCCATCCATTAGCTTATCATTATGATCGTTACAGTTTCATTGCTACTGCTTTCTTCATGACTTATACATGTTCCTCAAACTAGATTATGCAACTCCCGAATACTGAAGGAACACCTTGTGTGCTATCAAACGTCACAACATAAATGGGTGACTATAAAGATGCTCTACAGGTGTCTTCGAAGGTGTTTGTTGGGTTGGCATAGAGCGAGATTAGGATTTGTCACTTCGTGTTTCGGAGAGGTATCTCCGGGCCCTCTCGGTAATGCTCATCACTATAAGCCTTGCAAGGAATGTGCCTAATGAGTTAGTTGTGGGATGAATTATTACGGAACGCGTAAAGAGACTTGCCGGTAATGATATTGAACTAGGTATGATGATACTGATGATCGAATCTCAGGCAAGTAACATACCAATGACAAAGGGAACAATGTATGTTGTTATGCAGTTTGACCAATAAAGATCTTCGTAGAATACATAGGAGCCAATATCAGCATCCATGTTCCGCTATTGGTTATTGACCGGAGATGAGTCTCGGTCATGTCTACATAGTTCTCGAACCCGTAGGGACCGCACGCTTAACGTTTGATGACGATATGTATTATGAGTTATGTGTTTTTGATGACCGAAGTTTGTTAGAAGTCCCGGATGAGATCATGGATGTGACGAGGAGTCTTGAAATGGTCGAGAAATAAAGATTGATATATTTGACCATGTTATTCAGACACCGGAAGTGTTCCGGGAAGTTCCGGGTAAAACTGGAGTGCCGGAGGGGTTACCAGAACCCCCCGGGGGAACTGATGGGCCACCATGGGCCTTAGTGGAGAGAGAGGAGGGGCGCAGGGGGGCTGGTCGTGCGCCCGCCCCCCCCCCCTCTTGGGTCCCAATTGCACTAGGGGGAGGGGGCGGCGCCCCCCTTTCTTACTCCCCCTGCTTCCTTCCCCCTCTCTTCCTTGGAGGGGAATCCTACTAGGACTAGGAAGTCCTAGTAGGAATCCTCTTTGGGCGCGCCCCTAGGGTCGGCCGGCCTCCCCCTGCCTCCTTTATATACGGGGGCAGGGGGGCACCCTAAAAAACACAAGTTTCTCTTAACCGTGTGTGGTGCCCCCTCCACAGTTACACACCTCGATCATACCATCGTAGTGCTTAGGCGAAGCCACACGCCGGTAACATCATCATCGCCATCGCCACGCCATCATGCTGATGGAACTCACCCTCGTCCTCAACTGGATCAAGAGCACGATGGACGTCATCGAGCTGAACGTGTGCTGAATGCGGAGGTGCCGTATGTTCAGTACTTGGATCGGTTGGATCGCGAAGAAGTTCGACTACATCAACCGCGTTACTAAAATGCTTCCGCTTATGGTCTATGAGGGTATGTGGACACACTCTCCCCTCTCATTGCTATGCATCTCCTAGATAGATCTTGCATGATCGTAGGTTTTTTGAAATTACCGCATTCCCAAACATAAATTTCTCCCTTTCTTCTTGGGAGGTGAAGCCTAGAAAGATGGACGAAGCATCGAGCCGGTCCATCTATAACCCCGCCAGCTGGCGTTGATTCATAGGGGAGGTATCCTTGCAATAAAACCAAGTTTTATGCCATCCTTTAGGATGGCTTTCTCGTCTTGACTCCAGGGAAGGCCGAGTTTGTCCTGCTCTAGATGGTGACTCCTCCAAGTTCTATGCTTGGACCGTTTTTGTGTTCTGTTTGGTGATTTATGTAGAAAAATTCTTGAAATAAGCTGATAGACGACTCGATCTGCAGATACACCTCACCGAATACTTGGAATTGAAACAAGTTCAAAATTGAGTTGGGACCAAGATCTTGAGGTCTGATGTTACAGTGATGGAGCATGTCTCGGAAGAACTTTGAGCCGGGAGGATGGAAGCCTCTTTCTAGGTGGTTAGCAAAAATGATAATCTCGCATTGAGCCGGCTAAGGATGGATCTCTTCTTCAGGTGCATGCCACTCTATCTCATTTAGAGCCGGCAGCAACCCAGAATCTACCATGGTTTGCAGTTTGAGCGCAGACGAGGTGGAGTTGGTCAGGTTGACCGCCTTGCTGGTCTTAGGAGCCATTGCTTCAGTTGCAGTACAGTTTCAACTACAAGGAATGCCCATGACATAGCAATTCCATCTAGAAGGTAATGGGTTACTCCTACAACATGTCCTTGTATAATGCTCAAGGCTCTAGGATGAGTAGCTTGAGCAACTTTTAATTTGTAAAGCACAAATAATAACTATAAGTCGGCAATTTGTGGAATTAAACCGGGTTATGGCAATTATGAATTGGATTACAAGCCAGCAACGAGGGCCCAATTTGAGGCTATCAAATACAAGCGAAAGTTTTTATGGACTACAATGAAGAGTATGAGCCGGCAGATCCTCGATGAGGGAGTCCTGGATTAGGGGGTCCTCGGACAACCAGACTATATACTTGTGCTGGACTGTTGGACTATGAAGATAGAAGATTGAAGACTTCGTCCTGTATCTGGGTGGGACTCTCCTTTGCGTGGAAGGCAAGCTTGGCAATTCGGATATGTAGATTTCCTTCTCTATAACCGACTCTGTGTAAAACTATCCCCCTTCGGTGTCTATATAAGCCGGAGGGTTTAGTACATAGGACAACAACAATCGTAATCATAGGCTAGCTTCTAGGGTTTAGCCTCTATGATCTCGTGGTAGATCAACTCTTGTAATACTCATATCATCAAGATCAATCAAGCAGGAAGTAGGGTATTACCTCCATAGAGAGGGCCCGAACTTGGGTAAACATTGTGTCCCCCGCCTCATGTTACCATTAGCCTTAGACGCACAGTTCGGGACCCCCTACCCGAGATCCGTCGGTTTTGACACCGACATTGGTGCTTTCATTGAGAGTTCCACTGTGATGTCGAAAAAGGTTTGATGGCTCGCCTTGTTATCAAGGACAACATCACCTCTGGGGAAGCCCTGGCTTTTGGCCAAACCCTCCGACTAGGCGGCTTCATCATGATCGCCCGTTCGGCCGCTGCGCCGACGATGACTTCTCGGGTCATCAAAAATAGCCTCCACGTCAGCTCGGAATATACCGAGCAGATGGATCCAATGGAGCTCTCGTCCTTGAACGAGCTCTTGGATTGCATCGCTGCCTTGGGAGTCGCTACAGACTATGATCAGATTGGGCTTAAACCCGATCAAAGAGAGATTAACTCTCCACCGGTCACCCATCAGATAGCAGTGGTGGAGGAGCAATGCAATGATTCTTCCTCTATTCTGAGGACGAACTATGTCCGGATTCCCGAGCTCTCCGAGCCGGGTACCCGTCTGCGGGAGGACATGACCCGAACTCCGAATTTAGAATCGGACAGCGGGCCAGAAAAATTGGGCAACATCCCAGAACCCGAACTGCCAAGTCGGAAGTCCCTCAGCCCCTGGGTCTCAGATCGGGTTAGGGTTCGGACTTAAATCCACCCACCCACCCAGATACAAGCGATCTTTCTCACATTAGACAACAATCCCAAGAGATAATACATCACTTTTGGGCCAGATTCCTCCTTGTAATGAGCAACGTCAAGGATTATCGCGAGGAAGACGCAATCTCATTCTTTTGCAAAAATTACACGGACAAGGGAATCCTCAACACCATAAGTCACCGTGACATATCACACTTCGCTTACTTGGCGGCCATAGTACAGAAGTACTGTGGGATGGAAAGCGCCTGGAAAACCCAAGCAAAATTCCGGGATCCTCCGGCTCTCACGAAGCCCCTTGTCCGAAATAAAAGGGTGCACTCTCGCAAGTCACCCGATCCAATTACAAAGAAACCAAAGCCCACTACAGGGCGTGGAACTATATTGGAGGGATGTCTCAATGGGCCATGCAAAATTCACACCACACCGGATACCATACGAACACACAACCTTTGAGCATGTTGGATACTTCGGCAGGTGGCCAAGAGCGGCGAGGATCTCCTCATTAACGATATCGCAGAGCATCATCCTGCATAGAACAACAATACAGTATTGGCAGTCTTCGAGACTTTCGCCTCAAATAATAGGCACAAGAGAGCACTCCACAGCCTCGCCGAAGTCTGCCACATTGCAACAATAAATCCATGGAACGACACAGCCATAACCTTCAACGCCAGTGACGAACCTCAATTCCGAACAGTCCGAGCACCAGCCGCTTTGGTCCTTAGTACAATTGTGGACGGCTTCCGGCTTACTAAAGTGCTCATGGACGGTGGCAGCGGATTAAACCTCATCTACGAGGAAACTCTCAACAAAATGGAAATAGACAAGAGCCGCATTGAGCAAAGCAGCATGACCTTCAGAGGAATTATCCCCAGTCGAGAGGCACGATGTGCGGGAAAAATCTTACTCGATGTGGTATTCGGCACGCTGGAGAATTACAGGTCCGACGAAATAACATTCCAAGTGGCCACGTTCAGTAGCGGATACCACGCCCTTTTAGGGAGGGATGGATTCACGAGCTTCCAAGCTATACCCCATTACGGGTACATGAAGCTCAAGATGCCCGGGCCCAATGGAATCATCACTCTAGCCAATGATCCGGACATAGCACTCCGCGCCGAAAAGAAAACCGCCGCCCTGGCTCTTGACGCATTATCCGAAGCCCACGCGGTCGAAGAACTAACTGCGCCGTGCTCCACTATGGACAGGGACGACGTGATACTTGACAAACGATCCAAGTCCACCTCTTTCAAACCAGCAGACGAAATAGTCAAATTCCAAGTCCACCCAATAGACTCTACAAAAACAACATCCATCGGGGCACAGCTGAACCCCACAATATACACCGCACTGCGGGCGTTCTTGCTTGAGAATTGGGACATCTTTACCTGGCACCCTTCAGACATGCCAGGTATCCCACGCAGGCTGGCCGAGCATAGCCTAAACATACTAAAGGGATACAAGCCGGTCAAGCAGACTCTTCGACGCATTTTAGAACCTAAACGACAAGCCATGGGAGAGGAGCTAGCCAAGTTACTCGAAGCTGGATTCATCAGAGAAATAAAACACCCAGACTGGCTAGCAAACCTAGTGATGGTACCAAAGAAGGACAAATCCTGGCGCCTATGTGTCGATTTCAAGGACCTCAATAAGGCTTGCCCCAAGGATCCCTTCCCTCTCCCCCACATCGATCAAACCATCGACACTACTGCAGGACACGACTCATTGTGCTTCCTCGATGCATACTCTGGATACCATCAAATCAAGATGGCGGAGTACGATCAAGCTGCAACAGCATTCATCACTCCATACGGCCCCTTCTGTTTCAACACCATGCCTTTCAGGCTCAAAAATGTCGGTGCAACCTATCAACGCATGATTCAGACATACCTGGAAAAACAAATCGGCAAAACAGTTGAGGCATACGTAGATGACGTGATCATCAAGACCAGACACGTCAAATCTTTAATAGACGACCTGAGGCTTACGTTCGACAATCTCCGAACATATGACATCAAGCTCAACCTGGAAAAATGCATTTTCGGCATTCCTGTCGGAAAGCTCCTGGGTTTCATAGTTTACAATAGAGGAATTGAAGCAAATCCGGCTAAAACCCGAGCTTTGTCGTAGTTGGCTACCCCAACAGACCTGAAGCAAATCCAGAAATTAACTGGATGCGTGGCTGCCTTAAGCCGCTTTATCTCCCGATTGGGAGAAAAGGCACTACCTCTCTATCGCCTTCTTCGACGCACCGAACACTTCGAGTGGACGGATGCGGCTATGGCCGGACTAGAAGAAATAAAGGCCCTCTTGGCCAGCAATCCAATCCTGGCTGCACCAAACATCGGCGAACCCATGCTGTTATATATAGCTGCAACACACCAAGTTGTAAGTGCAGTGCTCGTCGTCAAACGAGAGGAGGACAGACATAAGTTCCCACTTCAAAAGCCGGTATACTATGTATCCACTGTCCTCACACCATGCAAGTCACGGTACCCACATTATCAAAAGATAGCATACGCGGTCTTCATGGCATCCCGGAAACTACGACACTACTTTCAAGAGTGTTCAATCACGGTGGCCTCCGAAGTACCACTCAACGATATAATAAATAACTGCGATGCCACGGGCTGGATTGCTAAGTGGGCCATCGATTTCCTCCCGTTCGAATCATATATAAACCACGGCGAGCCATTAAGTCGCAAGTACTGGCTGACTTCGTCGCCGAATGGATAGAAGCTGAACTCCCTAAAGAGTATGGCGCATACTCCAATTGGATCATGCACTTTGACGGTTCGAAGATGCTGGCTGGTCTGGGAGTGGGTGTTGTCCTGACATCCCCCACCGGAGATACAGTCCAATACGTACTCCAAATACTATACACAGACACCAACAATGCAGCCGAATACGAGGCTCTGTTGCATGGTCTTCGGATGGTAGTCTCCATGGGCATCCAACGCCTAGAAGTGCGTGGGGATTCGAACCTTGCAATATCTCAAATAAATGGAGACTTTGACGCCAAGGACCCGAAAATGGTGGCTTACCGCAATGCCGTTCTCAAGATGTCAGCTCGGTTCAAGGGGCTCGAATTCCATCATGTGGTCCGAGAAAACAATCAAGCAGCGGATATCCTCGCCCGCATCGGCGCTAAGCGCGACCCCGTCCCACCTAATATCTTCTTGGAAAGGCTGTTCAAGTCATCCGTGGTGTGGCAAGAGGAGACTGGCAATACTAATCCGGATCCGACCACAACCCCAGATCCCGAACACACTGACATAATCAGAGGCTCCGCCACCGAAATAACACCTTTGGCCCACGCAATCATGGTTGTCATCGCCCCATGGACAGAACCCTTCTTAGCTTACCTAAATAGGCAAGAACTCCCCGAGGACCAAAATGAGACACGTTACATCGTGCGGCGCTCTAAAGCCTACAAGGTCCATGAGGGAGAGCTTTATAAGAAAAGCGCTATCGGAGTACTCCAAAGATGCATCTCCGAAGAGGAAGGGAGGCAGCTCTTGGCCGAAATTCACGCTGGACTTGGCAACCACCACGCCCGAGCTTGGGCCCTTGTAAGCAAGGCCTTCTGTATAGGTTTCTACTGGCCGACAGCCCGAGTGGACGCACAGGACCTCGTCCAACATTGCGTCGGTTGCTAGCTTTTCGCAAACCAAAGCCATATGCCACCTACCGCTCTCCAAACAATCCCCATAACTTGGCCCTTTGCGGTATGGGGGCTCGATATGGTCGGACCCCTTAAAGTAGGAAGTGATACGTCTCCGTCGTATCTATAATTTTTGATTGTTCCATGCCAATATTCTTCAACTTTCATATACTTTTGGCAACTTTTTATACTATTTTTTGGGACTAACAGATTGATCCAGTGCCCAGTGCGAGTTCCTGTCTATTGCATATTTTATGTTTCACAGAAACCCCATATCAAACAGAGTCCAAACGGAATAAAAACGGACGGAGAATTATTTTGGAATATTTGTGATTTTTGGGAAGTAAAATCAACGCGAGACGGTGCCCGAGGTGGCCAGGAGATAGGGGCCCACGCCCACTTCAGGTGGGCGCGCCCCCCACCCTCCTGTGCCACTCGTAAGGCGGTTGATGCCCTTCTTTGGCCGCAAGAAAGATATTTTTTGGAAAACAATCTGGACGAAGGTTTCAATCCAATCGGAGTTACGGATCTCCAGATATAAAAGAAACGGTGCCAGGGCAGAATTCCAGAACGCAGGAACAGAGAGAGACAAAGAGACAGATCCTATCTCGGAGGGGCTCTCACCCCTCCCACCCCATGGGAGCCAAGGACCAGAGGGGAAACCCTTCTTCTATCTAGGGAGAAGGTCAAGGAAGAAGAAGAAGAAGGGGGGCCCTCTCCCCCTTGCTTCCGGTGGCGCCGGAACGCCACCGGGGGCCATCATCATCACCGCGATCTTCACCAACAACTTCACTGCCTTCATCACCAACTCTTCCCCCCCCCCTATGCAGCAGTGTAACCCCTCTCTTACCTGCTGTAATCTCTACTTAAACATGGTGCTCAACGCTATATATTATTTGCCAATGATGTAGGGCTACCTTATGATGTTTGAGTAGATCCGTTTTATCCTATGGGTTAATTGATTATCGTGATTGGTTTGAGTTGCATGCTTTATTATTGTTGCTGTCCTATGGTGCTCTCCGTGTCGCGCAAGCGTGAGGGATCCCCGCTGTAGGGTTTGCAATATGTTCATGATTTGCTTATGGTGGGTGGCGTGAGTGAACAGAAGCACAGACCCGAGTAAGTAGGTTGCTTGCGTATGCGATAAAGGGGACTTTATACTTTAATGATATGGTTGGGTTTTACCTTAATGATCTTTAGTAGTTGCGGATGCTTGCTAGAGTTCCAATCATAAGTGCATATGATCCAAGAAGGGAAAGTATGTTAGCTTATGCCTCTCCCTAAAAAAAATTGCAATAGTGATTACCGGTCGAGTTATCGATTGCCTTGGACAAATAACTTTCTCGTAACAAAAAGCTATCTACTAATACTTACTTTATTGCGTCTTTATCTAAACAGCCCCTAGTTTTTATTTACGTGCTCTTTATTATCTTGCAAACCTATCCTATCACACATACAAAGTATTTCTAGTTTCATACTTGTTCTAGGTAAAGCGAACGTCAAGCGTGCGTAGAGTCGTATCAGTGGCCGATAGGACTTGAGAGAGTATTTGTTCTACCTTTAGCTCCTCGTTGGGTTCGACACTCTTACTTATCGAAAGAAGCTATAACTATCCCGTATACTTGCGGGTCATCAATAGGAAGTCATAAGAAAAAATACCTATTGGTCATGGTGGATAAATTCACCAAATGGATAGAGGTCAAACCAGTTAAAATGGCCGAATCTGGACCAGTGATAGACTTCATATCAGGGGTTGTACACCATTAAGGTGTCCCCCACAGCATCATCACCGATAATGGTTCCAACTTCATAGTCGACGAGGTGAAAACTTGGTGCGGCAACATGGGCATTAAGCTCGATTACGCCTCCGTCTATCTCCCCCAAACAAACGGTCAAGTTGAACGAGCAAATGGTCTTATTATGAGTGGCATCATACCCAGACTAGTGCAATCCTTGAAGGAATCAGATACGCACTAGGTCGAGGAGCTCGACTCCGTACTATGGGGACTGCGGACCACGCCAAATCGCACTACCGAATACACACCAGTCTTCATGGTGTACGGCACAGAGGTGGTATTGCCCTGCAATATCATTCATGACTCACCTCGAGTGCGCATGTATGAAGATAGAGAAGCCGAGCTTGATCGGAAGGACAATCTAGATGCCCTGGAGGAGGAGCGCGACGTCGCAAAAGCCCGTTCCGCATTCTATCAGCAACAGACCCAAAGGTATCAAAGCAGAGAAGTACGGGCAAAAACTTATAATGTTGGCGAACTCGTTCTACGCCTACTGGAGAATAAAAAGGACAAGCTCAAGCCCAAGTGGGAGGGTCCCTTCATCATTGATAAAGTTCTCACCGGAGGAGCGTATCGCCTGCGTGATGCATCAGATAATCGAATCGAGCCGAACCCATGGAACGCGGCCAGACTCCGAAGATTCTACGCCTAGCCCCGAACTCTGTGTTCCTCCTTACCTCCACCCTTTTTAAATTATACCCTCTTTCTTTCTTTTTTTATATATGGCCCTTAAAAGCTTCAAGTGTGACTCAACTACACAATCTTGACGCGCTATGCGCGCTCAGTATACCTGGGGGCTTCTTATACATAAGCTTAATACAATTATCTTCCGGGCTTCATGCCCACTACATATGTGTCATTTTTTTCCATATGTACCTTTTGTTCGCCATTATATGCATCAATATGACTTAAGTTTTGGCCAAGCTGGGTTGCCTGGCTCCTGTGTTTATGCCCTACATTCCCGTTAGTTCGGCTAGGGCATAAGGGGAGCACCTCTGCGATTGTTACTGCCGGGTCCGTCGGACATGTACCTCAGACTGGGTGAAGCCGAAAGCTAGCATTATTAAGGGAATATTCGATCGGCGAACAAAAGATGTTTCTTACCTATTACAATATAAAACCCCAGATGTTTCATATCCTGCGTCTCTGTTCGCAGTTCAGACATGCACATTAATACATGCGTACCCAGGGAAAGGAACCCTTAACAGAACTATTCTCCCTGGAAGATGTTTCTTACTATCCATGTCATATAACATAGCTAGTTGGGTACTTGTCTGTTCAAGCACTTATGACCCCTACGCCTGGTTTCCACGCGTACCCCAGTTTACATAACTAAGCGGGTATTCGGATACACTCCAGACTGTCGGGTCCGAAGGTTGAAGCGAAAAGGTCCGCCATGACAAATGATTTATAATATGGCTAGGGACAAAATATGTCAATTGAAGTACACAGTCACTTAGACTGGCTAAATTCTTCTATACCATCCAACAAGCTGTTTAGCCTACAATCCTGTTGGGAATACTTTGCGGCTAATCCTACCTGGTCATATACCAGACTAACGGGAATCTCTTTCCCATCTGACCCTACAGGTCCGACCAGGGCCATGTGATTCAGATCAACCTTGGTGTACCGCGTTTTTACCATGGCCCAGGCTTCCCTCGCACCTTGTCAGTAGGCCAATATCTTCCATAATCAAAAGCGCCGCCGCGCTCCCTTGAGCAGCTCTACAAGCTCCCCCCATGCTTCCTGGCAGGGAGGCGGACGATCACAAGGCCTGGGAAATACTCTGCACCACCTTCCGAACTTGTTCGTGCAGTTGTGAAAGCTCTTGCAGAAGATCGCCTGTGGATTCGGGAATCTCCTCTTCGGGACGACCCATCAGCATACCTATAGACATAACTCTGTTAGCCTGTTTCTTCGCCGAACTGTATAAAGGTTTGTTTGAGCACATACTAAAAATGCCGTGTCGAAGCTTCTTATTCTCCTTCACGGAGTCAGGAAGCTGGGCCCGAACATCTTCCAATTCAACGCCCAGCCGGGTATTGGCATCCTGGAGATCGTTTTTCTCTCGCCTAACCCGTGTAAGCATGCGCTCGCCAGCCTCTAGTTGTCATTGAGCTCATTGCTCATCCTCTGGTATGATCTCCGGATCCTCTCCGGGATTGTCTCAGAATCTATTGTTAGATTTGCAAGCATGCCAAATACTAACTGGTACACGTAATTACATTCTTTTTGATCGAGACAAATCTTACCAGATGAGGCCTTCTTAGATTCATCCATTCCGGCAACTATGGCCCTTAGCTGGGCTTTGCACCCCTCCAGCTCTTGAGACAAATGGGTGTTCTTCTCTGTAAGAACCTATTCATACAATGATCCTTAAATCAGTTGTGCCAACTGTTTCAAGTCTCAGGGGCTACTGATATACATAATTATCAGATTTTTTCTTACCCGTATATCCTTTAAATACTGGTCTGTGGCTCTAGCAAGCCCACCTTGAGCAGCTCGAATGTACGCGTCTCCCAAGTTGAAGGCATTGAACGCCTATTCGGAGAAATTAGGGTCACGGAGTACGGCCCGTCGACGCCGGTGATTCATAGCGCTCTCCACTTCAGAATTCGTGGCGGATATTCTATCTGCATCCTTTGTAGGAGGATCGTCCAGCGTTGTCCCTATGATAGCCTCCACCCTTGAGGCCAGTGCTGTAGTCCGACTGGTGGAGGCGTGGCCGGCAGGATCTCCGGACACAGTCCAGCGAGTATTTTTTCTTCCAGGGGACAGTGGACATTGTTATATTTCAAAGACGATAATCACGGAGCAGGTTTTAAATCATACCTCTGTGACGGTGTCTCAATCCTGACTGTCTTCCTTTTAAGCCTACCCGGCTTGGTTGCCCCTTGTTGGTGAGTTACCGCGAGTTTGGCACGGTGCCCCGATGGCCTTCCCTATAAAGCGCAATACATGTGCGATGGGTAAGGCGTAAAGAAGGGATCCTTCTCAGAAGTTAGGACTCCGATTTTGCTTACATATGATGCAGGGAGTAGGCCTGGATAGTCCACTATAATGGCCACCAAGGCGTCGTCACTGCTCGCCTGGTAAAACATCCTGTCGACGAGCTCCACAAATATGTCCGGATCTTCTTCAAGTCCGGGGTCGAGGGCCCGGTTGTGGTCCTCTGGCTGTGGAGGTGGGTTGTGGACCTCCCTCACAGCTTTTCGCAGTTCCTGCTATGAACTAGCAAGGTAAATATTTGTGATGAAAGATTGCGGGAATGAATAGAGTTGAGTAAAAGGTAGCAGCTCACCCATGTACATAGAAAATCCATCTCGTGGCTTAATGCGGATGAACTCCTCTTCTTCCCCTTTATACAAATCGGACAATATTTTCGCCAGGGCGATGGCGGAATCCGGACCTTTCCGACCGCAGCGGGTGGCATCATCCTCTCCATTAAAGTGCCACATGGGACGCCCCTGATACTGGAGTGGCTACACACCCCGCATTATGCATATTGACATAACCTCGAATATTGTCAATACAGATTTGGCAAGCATTTTTATCCCGCCCATCAGATAAAGGACCTCTCTGCTATCTTCCTCCTCGGGGCTCCGGGGATGCCAGTTGCGGCATTTCTTCAATGGGGCATTGGTAAACTCAGGAAGACCCATCCGGATAGCGTCCGGAAGGGGGATGTCCTCTATATAAAACCACTCCGAAGGCCAGTCTTCGGATGTCTTCTTCGGAGTCCCGGACAGGTATCCGGTCCCGGCGATGTGCCATATTTTGGCTCCGCCCACTTGGTATATTGATCCCTCCTGATTACAAGGGACGAGGCAGAATAGCCTCTTCCATAGCTCTAAATGAGCTTCACAGCCCAGAAATAGCTCACAAAGGGCGACTGAAAGCACAAGTGCTCCCTGGGTGGTTTTGGTAATTAATGTCAACATATCTCTTGTTGGACTAACACTTTTACCTAGTATGTTTCAGACAAGTTCAACAATGGAGTGGCATGGACTAAAGGACGTGGAACCCCTTCAAGATGCTAAGGACAAAGGATTGGCTCAAGCTCCAAGATCAAGACTATACATTTTCTATTTTAGTGATCCAAGATCACATTGAGTCTATAGGAAAAGCCAATACTATCAAGAGGGGATGAGGTGTTGCTTAATGGCTTGCTTGCTCAAAGTGCTTAGTGCTATGCTCCAAAGCTCTCAACTACTTTCTCACATCCACATATGTCCTAAACCAAAAAGTCTAAACTCGGCCCTACCGATTCTTTCTACCCGGCGCCACCGAGTTCAATATCATAGCCACTGCCACAAACCCTAGGCAAATCGGTCTCACCGATAGGGATCTCGGTCTCACCGAGATGGGATTGTAATCTCTCTGTGTATGTCCATTACCAAAATCGGTCCCACCGAGTTTGAGCAATTGGTACTACCGAGATTACAATGCAAACTCTCTGGTTAGCTTATTACCAAAATCGGTCCTACCGAGTTTGTGTAATCAGTCTCACCGAGTTTGCCTGACCAACTCTCTGGTTAGCTTATTACCAACATCGGTCCCACCGAGTTTGTGTACTCGGTCTCACTGAGATTACGTTATGCCCTAACCCTAACCATATCGGTCCTACCGAGTTGCATGTCGGTCCCACCGAAAAATCCTAACGGTCACTAGGTTTACTAAATCGGTCTGACCGAGTTTGTTGATTCGGTCCCATCGAGATTGGTAAATTGTGTGTAACGGTTAGATTTTGTGTGGAGGCTATATATACCCCTCCACCCACTCTTCATTCGTAGAGAGAGCCATCAGAATGAACCTACACTTCCAGCATCCTATTTCTGAGAGAGAACCACCTACTCATGTGTTGAGGCCAAGATATTCCATTCCTACCATATGAATCTTGATCTCTAGCCTTCCCCAAGTTGCTTTCCACTCAAATCTTCTTTCCACCAAATCCAAATCTTGTGAGAGAGAGTTGAGTGTTGGGGAGACTATCATTTGAAGCACAAGAGCAAAGAGTTCATCATCAACACACCATTTGTTACTTCTTGGAGAGTGGTGTCTCCTAGATTGGCTAGGTGTCACTTGGGAGCCTTCGACAAGATTGTGGAGTTGAACCAAGGAGTTTGTAAGGGCAAGGAGATCGCCTACTTCATGAAGATCTACCGCTAGTGAGGCAAGTCCTTCGTGGGCGACGGCCATGGTGGGATAGACAAGGTTGCTTCTTCGTGGACCCTTCGTGGGTGGAGCCCTCCGTGGACTCACGCAACCGTTACCCTTTGTGGGTTGAAGTCTCCATCAACGTGGATGTACGATAGCACCACCTATCGGAACCATGACAAAAACATCCGTGTCTCCAATTGCGTTTGAATCCTCCAAACCCTTCCCTTTACATTCTTGCATGTTGCATGCTTTACTTTCCACTGCTCATATACTCTTTGCATGCTTGCTTGTTATGTATTGTGAGTGTTAAACTTGTGCCTAAACTCCACTCCAACTTAAAGAAGTTAAAAACTGCAACTTTTGGTACTTAGTGTCTAATCACCCCCCCCCTCTAGACACCTCTTCTCGATCCTTTCAGCGACATAACCTGCGATGTGCGGTATGGAGGCAGGAGTGAAGTTATGCAGCTAGAGGCCGTAATACTCCTGGAGCCCGCGGAGGAACGGATGGGTTGGAAATCCGAGGCCCCTCAGCAAGTAAGGGACAAGGCATACTCGCTCCCCCCTGGATGGGTTGGGGAAACTCTCTGCTTGCTCCCCGCCATCGTAAGTGGCCAATCCGGCTCGGACGGGGACAAGATATGCAGGAGGGAGAAACCCCTGGGTCTGCAATTCCACCAACTGGTTGTGGGATATGGTGCACTTCACCCAATCACCTGGCTTAGCGCTATGGGAGCGAGAGGAGGAGCTGCGGTGGCCGGCCATGATGGGGTGGTTTTTTCGGGCGCACTCTAATGAATCCTCGCTTGGGGAAGATGGTGTGATTTGGATCTGAGGATCCCCGTCTCTTTAATAGACGATTTACTTACATAGTCAGGGTGGAAAATATAAAAATGCCCCAACTTCTCGCATTCGCTCGACACATGGAGACTGCCGTTATTAAGGTACAGAAGCCGAGGAGTGCATTATTAATGGGATGCCACACACTGCTCATTACAACAGGTACTCTGGGATTTGGAGAAGAACCTGCCTTGCAATGCCGAAGACAATCTGCGTGCCGGACTCATCGTCATTGAAGCCTGGTTCAGGGGCTACTGAGGGAGTCCTGGATTAGGGGGTCCTCGGACAGCCGGACTATATACTTGTGCCGGACTGTTGGACTATGAAGATATAAGATTGAAGACTCCGTCCCGTATCCGGGTGGGACTCTCCTTTGCGTGGAAGGCAAGCTTGACAATTCGGATATGTAGATTTCCTTCTCTGTAACCGACTCTGTGTAACCCTAGCCCCCTCCGTTGTCTATATAAACCAGAGGGTTTAGTCCGTAGGACAACAACAATCATAATCATAGGCTAGCTTCTAGGGTTTAGCCTCTACGATCTCGTGGTAGATCAACTCTTATTATACTCATATCATCAAGATCAATCAAGCAGGAAGTAGGGTATTACCTCCATAGAGAGGGCCCGAACCTGGGTAAACATTGTGTCCCCCGCCTCCTGTTACCATTAGCCTTAGACGCACAGTTCGGGACCCCCTACCCGAGATCCAGTGGTTTTGACACCGACACTCAAGCTGGCAGAAAAATCACTATGGTTGTGACCTGGCTAATTATATGAAGCGGATTTCAGGTCGAGAGAGTCACAAACAACTATTGTACAGATTGGTTATCAAAATAGACCTGAAAAAATGGCTATAAAAGGAAAAGTAAAAGACCTAAGGTTGGTGACATGGTCTGTTACGAGATGGCATTGGAATCTATTGACACAACAAAAAGGGGGATCTACAGGGTGAGTAAATTGCGCTGTAAAGGAAATCTAAATCCCTACGGGTGTGAGTTCACATGACCTAGATCTGCTGATGCATTTTTCAAAGAACACCGACAAACTAGCAAGATCAGCGGTGAAATGGGTGGCTGGGAAGAAGTGAGTACTCATAGATCTGTAGAGAAGGGTTTCGAAGGCGTCAACTCGGCAAGCACGACCGCGGTGCTCCCGACAAGTTTCGGTGACAGCGTTGGGTTGTTGTCTCGACGATCTCGAGCTTGAGAGGGCACGACGGCGATGAGAGTGAGAGGAAGAATAAGAGCTAAGAGTAGAGAAGGTAAAAGAGCCCCCCCCCAGGGGGGGTCCGCCGTGCTACTTATAAGGAGGTTGGAACCTGAAATGGCAGGCGTGAAGCCCCGAGATGCGCATAAATTTTTGCTAAAAGGATCCTTGATTTCTTGTGCCTGACAAGACAATACAAATCCACTCAAAGATTCGTTATGATGTCACACGCGGATTTCGAATGACAGTGGGGTGATGCCACGATATGAGACAACACAGAAGTGTGAAATGAGCTTTATGACCCGGCAAATCAAAATGACCCGGTCGAATACTTCTAAAAAGGCAGAACAAAGAATGGTGGAGATGAGTATATGCCGGCTCAAGGAATAGACCCGGGCTTAATTTTTTCCCTTTTTCTGTTTTCTTTATCTTATTTTCAGGATGAGTTCAACATGGATAAATCCAAGCTAAACTATGGGCTAATGTTGGGGATATTGCCCATGACCATAACCCGGCTTACAATATGACCCGGCCCAAGCCTGAAGGCACTGTGGGTCATACAGTTCTACTAGTCAAAGAGATATGATAAGAAACACTGAAGGCCCGAGAGATGACCCAGCGAAAGGCCGACTCATAAGGGTACAGGTGGGCCGGCTTATGAAGAAGGCTCGTATAGAGGCGCTTAACTTGGATAGCAAGGCAAATAGGAGGTAGGGTAGGATACAGGTTGTTGCTATGACCCGGATTTTGTTGTAAACTTGGGGACTCGACCTTTTATATAAATGGGAGCCCTTAGGACGAAAAGACTCAAAGTTGCAATCTCTGGAGAGTTAGGTTAGCGAATCCGCATCCTTATAATCGAGATCTCCAGCAAAATCAATCAACCAGGAAGTTGGTATTTACCTCCACCGTCAGGGGCCGAACCTAGGTAAACTCGTGTCTTTCATTCCTGATCAATCCCATTCAAGGAACCACCTAGTTGCGATGGCCTCAAGACTTAGTCCTTTCTCGAGGATATCTGCGTGACAAAACCACGACACACCCCGTGCGTGTCTTGTGTGAGATAAACCATGAGAGGAAGAGATTGTGAGTAAGAAGAGGTGATGTGAGGAGGCAGCACAAACACAAAGGTGTGTCGCTTGGAGACAGTTGGACCTTGCCAGATGCCAACGGCATGACGACCGTGGCAGGTGCGGGATCTGGCGGTGCTGCATGGAAGGATGCATGAGATCCGTCGTCGTCCAGTTGCGCTATGGGGGTCAAAGGACATGATTCCTTCTTGTACTAGTAAGCGTGCACGTGCAACACACGTATCATAGAGTTATGAAAGAGAGAGAAAACTAGATCGCGGGGAGGAGAGCGGCGACATAAGTGTCAAGGGAGGAGGATTGATTATTGCGGCGGCAACACAAAGAAGCAGCTCCATGCTTTTTTGGAGGGAGGAGGATGCCCGTGTGGCCGTGCCTGAAGGTTCCTTGGTATTTCCTGGCTACTTTTAGTGACTTCTTTGATTAAGTTGGACTATTGCAGAAGAGATTATTGGGAACTTTTTGTATGTACAATCAATAACTGGAAACTTGTTCGTGCAACATGGATTGAAGAGGCAAAAGAAATTTCTAAGGCAAGACCTAAAGCTTCCTTGAATTGAAAGTTGATTATGCAAGCAATCGAAGTTAGGTTGTAGCGTGTCAGTTGTGCAGTCTCAAGAATGTCAATCATTTGAACTTCAAGTCAAGGATACATTATCCAACTATTGACCAACTTTATGTTATCTGTTAGAACACTATCTATACTAAATATAGCAAAGCCAAACACATGTATGCACAATGTCTGAAAATTTCAAATTGTGTACAAGTCAATTTTGACACTGGAAGTACAAATAGATTTTATGCACTTTTTTTAGTATTTTTTTGGAACGGAGGCTCCAGAGGAGCCCGACTTTGAATTAACAAAGCCATCAACCGGCCAGGATTACAAGAGCAGACCACGAACAAAGCAACGGCTAAAGGATACAAGGGAGAAAGAAGAACAACTTACAACGCTACACCTACAACCAGCGAACAGAAAATTACATTGAAGTGCAGCTAATTGATGATAGGCCGACTACACAAAGGCCCTGAAACGACTACAGAAGAAGCCACGAGGATATGCAACTGCTAGAATAGGTCGGGCACATGGCTGAAACCAGGAACTGGAGCTGACATATACCACATGCCTTCTCTAACACCGAAGGTGAACCCTTCCCCTCGCCTAGGCTCGAAGGCGTCGAACCGTCAAAGTGTAGAGACGCTCACCCGAGAGCTAAAGCAAGGTTCGGCTCAAGTCCGGGCCAGCCATGGATCACAACCAACATCTCACCGGAGCACACACATGCAGGCTGCGACGCAGACGCTGTAGAGTACCGATGGAAGAGGATAAGCCGTCGGGAGAGTCACCGAAAGGAAGAAGCTGCCAAGCCACATGGTGAAGATTAGGCCCGAGGAACTCAAGAACCAGCCGAATCGGCACCAACGGTGTTGCTGCTCCCAGGAAGGGGAACCCAATCCCCTTCCGCCCTGTCTCGAGGGCGCCGACCCGCCGGGGCATTGCAAAACACCGCCGCTGAGCAATTTGTGGCTGGATCTGAAACTTGCATCGAATATATACGCCATCGACTCCACAGACGCCAGGCGCCCATCTGCAACTGCTACACGCCCCCAAAGCACCAACCTTCCCCAGACGGCGCCTCCAAGGAGTACACGACGCACCAGGCGACGCCACCGCCCATCACACGCTGGGATTTGAGCTTTCGCCCGGGAGGCATGGCCGGGGTGTGAAGGGGAGTCCACGGTTGCGACTCCAATGAGCAGACCGACGCAAAAGGGACGGCCGGGGTAGGAAGTTTAGTTCTGTAGGTCCGCCCTCCCCTCCCCTCCCCTTGCGTCGTCCTCCCCGGGGCGACCCGAGGGCCCCTAGGGTTTCCCTAGGCACCGCCCCTTCCACTCCTCCTCCCCTGCCGTCACCCGAGGGAGTCGTCGGGCTTCGCCTGGGCAACTGCCGATGACGGTGGCGGCGGGGCATCGTCGCTTCGCTCGCTTGCATTGGACCCTGGAAGCCGGGCGGGGGCCCGGTTGGTGAGGCAGCGTCGCCCTTCGGCTGACAGCATGCGTGGGAGGTGCGGGACGAATCCCTTGGCTGCTCTGGCAGCGAGGTCCTGGCGGGCATTGGTCGCGGCGCGGCGAGGTGCTCCCTCCTCTACTCCAGATCTGAAGGATAGGTTCTCCCTCTCTCTACTCTCCCTTGATGGTTTCCCCTGATTCCGGGCCTCTGGTCTCCGGATCCGGTGCAGGCGGGGTGCTCCCTGAGCTGGTGGTGCTGGACGAGCCCGGGGGAAACCCCTATTGGTAGTCCCAACATGGCAGCGGCGGCGCCCCCCATTTTATGCACTACAAATGACAGAATCTGGCAACAAGCTTCAAGCCATGGACTGGCAATATATATTTAAGAACCAAACATGACATAAACTAGCAATATAACTTCAGGACATAGTTAGAAAATAAAATATGGTGGTACATGACATTAGCATTACAAACTTTTAAAAGAAAAAATATCACATTAACCTTAGGCAACATGCTACCCTGTTTTCAGTCTAATTTAACGGAACTAAACATATGTACAAATATCAATATCTAAATCAAGGGAACTAACCTTTTCATTCCTATTTGTGCCATCTGTAAGAGGAATCCTTTCGACAACTCCATCATTTGCATTCAGCAAATTAGACAAGGATGTCAGTTTTTAGGTTTTGTCACACACAGACAATAATCTCAACCATGGAGAGAAGGGTGCACAAACATGGAACTTTTGCAAACGTGTTTGTTACATCAGTAAACGGAGCAGACTCACGCTCAACCAATCCGCTAGATGGTGTAGATGACTTAGTTGCATCCCTTTTGCCTGGGGTGTTATTCGTAGCTTTTTAGGTATTCCACTTTCTTCTAACCGGACAGACGAGCATACCATCCTTGACCACTGCCCTGTTTATTCTCCAAACCAGCCGGGGCGGACCCAGGGAAAAAATTGAGAGGGGGCAAAATGTATGGGCATATTCACGAACTAGCAAGGTAGTATTGGTATAAACTAAAATTTTGGGCATGATGGCCTCATTCTTGACAAGGTATCAAGTTCATCGTGAAGTGAAAGTAAATTAAAATTTTGAGACAACGATCTGCATCAATATGAATATCACATCTGATGTTTGTGCATGTTTGCATCAATCTGAATATCAAATTTTATGTGTGTGCGTGCACAAAACAAATGATTGCTAGAATTTTTTATAATAGTTGATTCGAATAAATTGGAGCCTATGAGTCTGAACTAGCCAATATAGCCCTTAAGTAGGAAATTGCATATTAAAATTTGTCTGTGACAAAAAAATGGTTGAACAGTTGAATTGACCTAATTATCCAAATCGATGGATTATACACATATTTTGATGTTTTATACGGCTCATCTAGATTTCAAAAGGAGAAAGACATGGGCAAACGAATGAATAATACACAAATCTGATAGCACACGTGCAAGGCCTAGATTGACATTTCAAACAGTTGAATTTCAATTTTTATAAGATTGGAATTGCAAACTAACAAAAAAATCGCAAGGAGGAAAAACCTAGATGTGTTATACGGCTCACCTTGTAATCAGAGGGAGATTACAGAATCGGGGTTTGCTGATGGGGTTGTGCAACGGTGACGTCATGCAAGGCCGGAGGGGAAGGATACATGCAAGTCAGCAGTTGCCGCCACCGGCGGCTGCGAGCCGCAAGGTCAGGGCTTCGGCCACCTCGTGTGGGTGCGTGCGTGCACGAGGAGATCTGAGCGATCTGCAGGCTAGACGCTGCAACACCCTGTTTCTTTCTGGACTATTTCTTAACTTTTTTCACACTTCAGAGTAATGTGCTTTTGAAAATACGCAAGGAATCGGGCTGAGTGGGGGCAGAGTATTCGTCCTAGTGGGGGCACACATGCATAGGCAGCAACACGTATATAAGCGAATGGAAAAAACGAGTGGGGGCAGCTGCCCCCATAGGCTGCAGCGTGGGTCCACCCCTGCAAACCAGTATATGATTCTGAATTCTGCAACAAATGATTTTCGAATCCTTACCAAATGATTAGAAAGTCTAGTGACGTTTTGACGTGCATTGCTCCAGAATGCATGTATAACATGAAATTTCCACGTGCATTGCTCCTGAATATTTTTCCCATTAACGCTCTGATCCCCACGCTTGTGAAATGAGTATCACTGATTTTGTGAAATGGAGGAACCAAAGTAACACTTCTGAAATTGAAGATTAGAAAATACATATATTCCTTTAAGAGATAACATAATGTACTTTCTCCAATTATAAATTCTACAAATATAACCAAACATGATTTCTGCAAATATTGTTAGGTTTCAAAACTATTTCGCAGTCTATGTGAACCATCTATAGCAACCAACAACAGTTGATCATTAATTTATTATCACAGCAGCATTGAGATAACAGTAAAAAAACTCTTTCTAGCCGCAAAACTGTCTTACTCATTGCAACACCCAGCTCACATCATATTGGTGTCCAAAGATTAGGTAAAAATGGATTCCTATCTTGATTCACCGTGAAATGTAACAATATTTAACAGCATGTCTAGCATCCAAACAGTTGAGTTGAACTGATTTGGTCGGTACACTAACCTCTGAATTCTCTTGATCGACCCTGATGGATTTGGTCCCTAACTGCATGTCAGACATTTCGCATTACACGTCTGATTGCTCACTCCTCTTCGTAGCCGCGCAAGTCTGTTGGAACATCCGCGAAAAAAACAATCACCAAAGATGGTGAGCATTCAATTCAAATCCGGGTGAATTATCCCTCAATTGAATCAGCATTTATATGGTTAGAACACGCACTGCAGTAAGTTGTTTGGATGTTTCGTTATTATGAGGAGAATCAAAGTCCGGAACGTGTATGGATTTATTGAGCTGAGATCCTGATGTCTCCGTGCGTAGGACGTTACAGTGACGACGCGACCACAGAGCAACTGCTAGGGGTCAGATGAAGGTTGGAGCGAGGAGGTGACGATGATTTGGTTAGTAGAACTGATTAGTTGCTCCCTCCGCCGGTATTCGTGTACATAAGTCGCGTGATCCTTAATTACGGGAACAACCCAAGCGTTTTCCATTGTTTGTATATACTCCCTTCGTTTTTATTTAGTTCGCATATTAGCTTTGATCAAAGTCAACCTTTACAAACTTTGACTAAGTTTGTAAACAAAAATATTAAGATATATAATAACAAATCAACAACATTAGATTTATTATTGAAGGTACTTTCACATCGTATAGATTTATTATGATAAATGTCTATATTGTTTTCTACAAACTTGGTCAAACTTTACGAAGTTTGACTTCAGTCAACTCTAATATGCTGAGTAAATAAAAACGGAGGGAGTACCGATCAATACTTCACGTAGCATGCCACCCTAAAATCAAGCAGCGACCACGTATGCAATCCACGGCAAAGATCCTCTGCCAATGCATGCGCTGGGAGGTTTGCATGGGGCGCCAAAGATCATATATTAATCAAGGCAGTAAGAAGATATTCAAAACACGTGCAGTAGTTGGCTATTTTGACGGACCAAATTTGTACGGGGCACAATTAATCAGAGTAATTAAGGGCATAATTAAATCACGCCAAGTAGTTGACTATTTTCGGGTGTGATATTTCACGAACCATATTTTTACAAGGTGCGTGGAAACCAGAATAAAGGCAAATAAAAGATCACCCAGTGAAACCAGAATTTCACGAAAGCTCATAACGTTTTTCCTATGTGGTATATTCTGTGGCTGATACAAAGCAAATGAGTATAACACATGTAAAATAGCACAAGGGTAGAGGAATTATCTACTGTATATACCCAATAATGTTACTATATGAGAACAAATAATTACTAACCTTTAATTGAGACTCAAACCAAATAATTGAAAGTATACACGGAAATAACTACAACATACACTTGCAGGTTTCAGAATTCAGATATACATAGAACAAGCACACACATATAACCAGGTTCAGAATTCCAAAACAAAATATTGCCGCCGTCGAGCAGCCACAACCTGAGTGGTGCACGTCGTTGAGATGCAGATCAGGGCCGATGGGGAGTGGCGCACGAGAATGTGACGAGGAGGCAAACCGGCGGGGCAGCCTACGCAAGGTGGCGCATGACCTGATGGCACAACAGGCTGACGGGGGCGCAATGGTGGCGGAGAGGGGTTGATAGAGGCGGGGCATGGAGGTTGGGAATGAGCCGTGGTGATGGAGAAGGATTTAATTAATTATCCAGGTGTGTTGTTTTGGTAGTAGGTGTTCTTTAAGGCACGTGATATATGGTGTGACAGATCTTTTCCCAATGAAGATGCAATTAAGGTGTTGTGCAAATGATTTAAATTAATTAGTAAATTTGTGGAATTGATGTGATACAACATTGGGGCTATCCGGTCCATTGATGAACGATGAATGTGTGGTTGAGATCTAATGTTTCTGCCTCAACTCGATTGTTTAATAGTAGTGGAGACTAGAATGATAGCCCAAAAACCCAGACAAAATCCAAAAAAATAATAATCTACGTAACATGTCTAGTCAGCACAAAATACCCCTAAAATCCGATTGGGTGATTTGGGGGCAAAATGTTAAAAGAATCTTTAAATTAGGGGTAAATTTTGATCATTCTTGTTTTGGGGTAATTTCTGTCACTTTGGCTCATTTTAGGAGTAAAAAAATGGCATCAACTCCTTTTGTTATGCTTTGCTGGCTACTATGGTATTTAGAGCATCTTCAACATACGCGTGGTTGTGCGGCGCGCAATATATTTTTTGCAGCGCCGAAGTAACGTTTTAGTGCGTTGCGTTGGTGTTTTGTTTTACCAGAAGCACAAAAACACGACGCCCAATCCGGCGGCCCCACCTGCAGCAGTCCGGATTTTGCAACGCGCGCGAGCGGGCGCGCCAAATAAGAAGCGAGCGATGCCGTTTTCCCAGCGCGCTGAAGCTACTTTGCCGCATGCGGGATTTTAGCTGTCTGCTGGAGCGTCAGTTTCGGTCGCACGTGTGCAATATAGTTTTTTTCAGTGCGCGGCTAATCTAGCGCGTTTGTTGAAGATGCTCTTAGCAAACAACACAAACATTCTCATATCAGAAATGGCACTATCTTCACCCTTAGCACAGCCCCCCAATAGCTGAACTTAATGCTTGTTTTGAACAGTCTATTTTGTTCTGTCTCCTGGTTCAAGCACACGCATTGAGGTGGTCGATCACTCACTGGTCATGTGGATCATCAGCTCCTCCATTGGCGTCCGGGTTGTCTCCGGCTTCGGCGGTCCTCTTGTAGGCGTACCAGTTGGCGATGGGCAGGTAGACAACAAAGTTGACAACGCTGAGCACGGTCATTAACCAGAAGGAGTAGTCGAGGTGGCCGACGTTGAGGTTCTTGTCCGGGATCCACCCTTGCTTTCCACCCCTCGTCGTCACCCTCTTCACCACCGTCACCAGCAGCGTGCTCACGTAGCTTCCCAGTGCTACCGCCGTCAGCGACAGCGCCATGCACATGCTCCTCATGGCGTCCGGCGCCTGGTCGTAGAAGAAATCCAGCTGCCCCACGAAGACGAACACCTCGGCGGCGCCGACGATGAAGTACTGCGGCACCTGCCAGAAGATGGAGATGGGCACGATGTCGTCCTCCCCGTACAGCCCGAACCGCGCGACCGTGCGGAGGCGGAAAACCTCGAGCACGCCGGCGGCGACCATGGAGAAGATCGAGACGACAAGGCCGACACCCATGCGCTGGAGCTGCGTGAAGCCGCGGGGGTGGCCGGTGACGGAGCGGACGGCCGGGACGAGGAGGCGGTCGTACACGGGCACCCAGAAGATGACGCTGAGGGTGTCGAAGGTAGAGAGCGAGGCAGAGGGGATGGAGAAGTGCGCGCCCATGCGCTTGTCGAGGGTGTTTCCCTGGAACACGAACACGGTGTTCATCTGCCCGTACACCGCCGCCAAGACGATGCCGCTCGCCCAGATGGACAGCAGCCGCACCACGCTCTTGAGCTCCTCCACCTGCGTCACCGTGCACAGCCTCCACGCCGATGGCGCCGCCGCCGTCCTGTCCGCCGGCGTCTCCACGGCCGCCTTGTCGAGGAACCTGAACTGCTCGGTGTGCTCCAGCTTGCGGCTCCCCTCGATGCCGGACCCCCTGTCCATCGTCTCGTACAGCGCCGACCCGTCGACGGGGACGCTCAGCTTGCGCGTGGCCGCGACGAGCACCTGCGCGATGCGGGTAAGCGGGCTGCCGCCGGGGCGCTGGTGGCGGTAGAGCGGCGTGCCGACGAAGAAGCTGCCGACGGCGATGGCCATGACGACGGCGGGGATGCCGAAGCCCCAGCCCCAGCCGTAGCGCACCTGCACATTCACCAGCACGGACGACGCCACCAGCGCGCCGATGTTGATGGACAAGTAGAACCAATTGAAGAAGGAGCTCTTGCTCCGCCGCTCGCTCTCGTCGTGCTCGTCGAACTGGTCGGCTCCGAACGAGGACACGCAGGGCTTGATCCCGCCGGTGCCCAGAGCGACGACGTACAAACCGACGAACACCGCCGCCGTCTGCCCCGCCGTCGGGTCGCACACCCCCTTCGCCATGCACGTCGGCACCAGCCTTTTCACCGACGCCGCAATCGTCAGGAGCCCCAGGCCGATGACGTAGATGATCACGAAGGAGGCGATGGTCCAGAAGCGGCCGAGGTAGGCGTCGGCGAGGAAGGCGCCGATGAGGGGGGCGGCATAGCAGGTTCCCGTCCAGTTGCTGACGGTGTTGGCGGCGGCGCTCTTGTTCATGCCCATGTTGTCCAGCATGAAGTTGCTCAGGTTGGCGCTCATGCCGTAGTACGCCAGTCGCTCGCAACATTCGTTAGCTGCAATTCATCGATCAACGCCATGGCTGGCTCAAAGAGCAGGGCAACAATGGAGTCGTCGTTCGTATGTACGTACCGAGGATGTAGGGGTAGGCGCGCCAGTTGCCGGTGCTGCTCTTGACGGCCTGGTTGCCCTTGATGTCCACGGTGCCATCTTGGGTGTAAATCGTGTCTGCACCAACCTCCGAGTATTTAACCAAAAACTACCACATTTGCCGGAAACGTGACAGAAAACTACCACTCTACGTTTTTGTGCGAAAAACTACCAAATTTTTCCTAAGCCGTGGCAAAAAACTACCAACTCGCGTAATCGCTCGCTTTGCCCGCGCTAACCCCTATTCTGACCGGTTGGGCCCGCCAACAGTTGCCACGCGGGCTAACTGACGCCCGGCGCGCGCGGACGGCCGTTAACGGCCCGTCCCCTGTCGGTCGGGTGCGGGTCAAGATCTGACCCTTTCCCCTCTCGCTGCACTCTCTCCGTCCTCTCCCTCTCTCTGAACTAGGTGGCGGCGGCGGCGGCAACGATGGCGGCGGTGGTTCCGGAGGGGGGCGTCGGAGATATGGGTGGTGGCGGCGGCGGCGGCGACGCAGGCGGCGGTGGCACAAGTTTGGACGCTGCGGGCTCAGTCGACAATTGGTTGGGGAGCACCAGCTTCTCGACGCAGGCCGGCTCGCAGCAGCAGGAGGCACAGCTCGCCCAGTCATCGCCAATGGGTTGCAGGTATGGAAAATATCATCTGCTAGGTTAGCTGCTTCAATCTGCCAAACAGGTTAGCTGCTCATGAATTGGTTAGCTGCTTCAATCTGGCAAATTAGTAATATGTGTTTGTTAGAGCTTGTTGGACATGTGTAGTAAACTGTATTGCACTTGTAGCTCTGTCATTTTCAATTGAATTCATGAGCACCTATTTCTGCAGTTTTGCTGACAAGAAGTGGGAGATATGGTTTCATTTAGAAGGAAGAAACCCTGTGAAAAGGGTTATATATGAGTCAGATATATCTTTTGTTACTCTACAATCACTCATTGCTAGTGAAGGGTATGGGCAGAGTGATTACATGTACTATGTGAAGGAGGAGGAAATTGGATCTGAAAGAGTAAAGTATTTAGGTAATGAATCTAGTGTTCATGAAATGTTGGAGTTTTTTAATCATGTCAATGTTGTGAACATAAGGGTTGTGAGAGATGTTGAACCTGCAATAAGTACACAGGCTATTCAGAATTACATGAACACTCAAGAGAGTTGTTGTGTGCAAAAGGTTGTGGAGCAATCTGAGTTTCAGAATGAGATAGATGATAGAAAGGCTCAGCTTGAGAGGAGCAGGATTCAAAGAGAGGCAGATTTGAACCACTTTGAAGGAGACACTGAAGTGTCTGAATTTTGTTCTGATGATTCAGTTCATTCAGATGGTAGTGCTGAAGCTGTTCAACAAATGGAAATAGAGTGTGCCTCTGAAGAGGAAACACCATTGCAAAGTACTGCTATTGTGAAACATGTGAAGAACCCTGGGCCAACTAGCAGATGTCACAATGAGGTAGAGAAAAAATGTTTTGAAGATTGGTTTCCTGAAGCAGATGAGTTTTGTTTTGCTGGTGATCCAGGCATAAGTGATGAGGAAGAAGAAGATGAAGTTGAACTACCATACATCATGAAGAAGGCAAAGACAAAGAGTAGTAAGAAAAAGATGAAGGAAAGAGTATATTTTGACCCTTCAATTCCCAATTCACATTTACTCTTGTGCAAGAGCTTGTGTTTTGATTCTGTTTACCAGTTCAGAGAAGCATTAAGAGATTTTCATATAAGGACTTTGAGGTCTTTTCACTACCACAGGAACACTCCAACAAGAATTATTGTTTGGTGTTCACAGAGAGAGCATGGATGTGAATTTTACATCTGTGCCTCCAGGATAGCTCATGAAAGAACATTTTGCATTAAGAAGTGTAACATGGAGCACACTTGTCCAGCATCAGCAGAGAACACAAAAGTTACTACTAAGTGGCTTTCCAAAGAAGTTGAGCCATCTCTTAGAGCAGATCCTAGAGCACCTGTGGATTCACTTATTAAAAACAGCAAAGTCAAGTTTTCAGTTGATGTATCAAAGAGTGTGGCCTATAGGGCAAGGAGGAAGGCTATGAAGGTTGTACAAGGTGACCAGAAGGAGCAGTACTATAGACTGAGGGACTACCTACAAGCAGTTCTTGACACAAACCCTGGTAGCAGGTGTGTAGTTACAACATTTGAGGACCCAGAAAACCCTGCCCCAACTCCTAGATTTAAGTACATGTTCTACTGCTTGCATGCATCAAAGCAAGGATTTCTTAATGGTTGCAGGCCCTTTATAGGTAAATATATAACTGCATTTTGTTCAAAATATCTTGTTGTAATTTTTTGGTAGCTAATTTGGGTATGGATGCAGGGCTTGATGGTTGCTTCATCAAGCTAACCACTGGACAGCAAATTCTTGCAGCCACAGGAAGAGATGGCAACAACAACATCTACCCCATAGCCTTTGGTGTGGTTGATAAGGAAGATTCAGAAAGTTGGACATGGTTCTTAACCCAGCTAAGATGTTGCATTGGAAGTGGAAGCAAATTTGGAACCTACACCATTATTTCTGACAGGCAAAAGGTATGCAACCTATCTTAGCCAGTAGTTCACATAAATATAGTTATTACTGGCTTTATTTGTTTTTGTTCATGACCATGGTTATTAATTTACAATCAGGGTCTTCTTAAGGCTATAAATGAGGTGTTCCCTGATTCCCCTCAGAGATTCTGCCTCAGGCACATCTATGCAAATTTTCAGTCAGCTGGTTTCAGAGGAGCAGAACTAAAAAAGCTAGTAGATAAGGCTAGCTACTCATTCACCAAACATGGCCATGAATTAGCAATGGCAGAGCTTAAAGCAGAGTGTGAGGATGCCTGGAAGTGGCTTTCAAAAATTCCAAAGGAGACTTGGTGTAGGTCTTCAATGGATTACAATTGCAAAACTGATCTTGTTGTGAACAACCTGAGTGAGGTTTTCAACAAAATGATCCTTGATGTTAGGGCCAAACCAATTAGAACTATGTTTGAAGGAATAAGGACTAAGCAAATGATCAAAAGGCAGAAGACCAGGGAAAAAACAGAGAACAGCAGGTGGATGATCACACCCAACTATTCAGAGAAACTAGAGGAGAATAAGAAGTATGCCAAATTTTGTGAGGCACATAAGGCTGGTCCTGACATTTGGCAAGTGTCTAGTAAGGAAAATCAGTACTGTGTCAACCTAGCTACTAACTCATGTGACTGCAGGAGGTGGGACATGACAGGTGTGACATGCAGTCATGCAATAGCAGCAATGAGCAAGATTCACATGCACCCAGAGGACTATGTGCATGAATTTTTCAAAAAACCACTATATATTGAAGCATACAAAGACATAGTGTACCCTGTCCCTGGTCCTGGATTCTGGCCTGACACCCATACTCAGGATATTGAGCCACCAGTGTTCAAAGAAAAAGCAGGGAAGAAACAAACAGCTAGGAGAAAGGGCCAGTTTGAGGTGCCTGCACCAAAAGACACAAGCAGGATGGGAACAATTACATGTAGCAATTGTGGTCTACAGGGCCACAGATTTACTTACTGTGGGAAAGCTCTAAACCCAAGTCTTCAGATGAGAAAGAACTTACACCAGGTCATTTAAAAATGTTGCATTCTTTGTTTAGTTAATAGTTGTTTAATTATGTACTAACTATCTTAATTCTGTCATGCAGGAGAATAGAGAAATTTTTAGGGGTTCCTCTAGTGCTAGTCACCCACCTCCAGAACCACCACATCAACACCAAACTTCACAGAGGCCAGCCTCATCTACTCCACCTCCTAAAGCAGTGAGGAACAGAAAAACAGCAGCAGATAAGAGAGCTTCAGCATCAACTATTTCTGCAGGAGCAGCCAGGTCTTCACCAGCACCTCCAACAGGATCAGCATCAACAAGAGCTCCAAGAGGATCAGCATCAACAAGAACATTCAATGCACCAAGAGCATCCACTGCAGAATCAGGGATATTAGCAGGCAAGAGGAAGAGGAAACCCCCTAGCAAGTTTGCACTATATTTTAGTGCTAGTGGAAACCATTGAAACTCTGCTACTAGACTGCTTAAATTTGTGGCAATGTGTTCTGCTACTTAGTTTGATTGTATGGTACTAAGTTTGTGCTCTGCTACTAGACTGCTTAAATTCAGACATGTGAACTTGTGTGCAATGTGCAATGTTGAATGTATGGGTTAAGTTTGTTTTATTTGTTTTACTTTGCCATTTGTGCAGTTTAGGTGCATGTTTTAATTTGTTTTTTTGTTTTACTTTGCCCTTTGTACAGTTCAGAAGTGACTGCCAAATTCATTTTAGAAAAAAAAATATGCACAAAAAATGTCTGGCCTGGGCTCGAACCCAGGACCAGTTGGTTGTAACCATGCGTTCAATACCAATGGGCTAGTGCTAGTGATTTGTTTGCATAACATCGGCCAAACTTATTATATGTTGCCCACCACGTCGTGGATAAACCCAGCCGTTTCGGATTCTACGAGTTTATTACGTGTCCACCCACCATGCTCTCTGCTCACTCGCCCACTCGCCGCTCGCACCGCCCACTCCGCTTCCCCCTCTCTCCTGTCGAAATCGCCGCCGACAACCACCGCCACCGCCGTCGCCATGGACTGGCAGCTGGCCATCGAAGCTCTCGCCGGCCAACAACCAGGAGATGCTGCGCAGTACAGGGAGATCGCGCGCTGGTTCCCCAGTCTAGCGATGATGAGGAACCACGCCCGCGGCCTCGTGAAGGTGATGACAGCTGCTGAAAAGCAGCGCGCCTTCCCTGCCCGCCGCACCATCCCGCCACCGTCCCTTCTGCTGTGGGCGATGCGCGAGGTGGAGCGCTCCCCCGACCCCAGGCAACGTGCCCGATGGTGGATGTACCGCTCATCCACCACGCCGCCGGCCGCCGCGGACCACGTCACCGACGCCGTCCTCGCGCTCCCAGCCCCAATCAACAACGCCTACTGGGACAGGCGCAATCCATGGGTCCTTGGCCCCTCTGACGACTCTGACGGCGAGTCTTCAGACGACGAGTCCTCTGACGACGAGTCCAGTGAAGATGATGAGGACGAGTCGTCTGACAAATCTGACGAGGTGGATGAGGTCGTCGTCCTCTCCGACGACGAGCCTGAAGTGCAGCTGCTGGCTCCCGTCCTCGACGCCGTGGAGGGGGACAGGAACCTCCCAATCCACGTGGATGCGCTGCCGGAGGTCGATCTCCCAGACGGCGTCGTGGTGAAGCAAGAACAAGATGGCGGCGAGGAAGATGTGGTGGAGCCGGCGCCGGGCAAGAAGAAGAGGGCGGCCGTGACTGTAGTGCGCCGCTCCCATCGCCTGAAGATGCTGAAGAAGGAGGAGTGAAGTGCTGCCTTCAGTTAGTTCAGTGCAAAAAAATTCAGTTTCGTCAGTCCTGGACTTTCATAAGTTCAGTAAGTTCCTAGGCTCAGTTTCGTCAGCACTATCTACTTGCTATCTATGTCAGGCACTATCTACTACTAGTTGCTATCTATGTCAGACTATGAATGGTAGTACTATCTATCTATGTCAGATTATCTATATATGTTAGTTGCTACTTGCTACATATGTTAAGTTATTTGTCACACTATCTAAGCTACTTGCACTCTGCTATATATGTTACTTGCTGCTTTCTACTTCCAACTATGTCACTACTGTCAGTTATCCACACATGATATATGCAGAGTAAAACAGACTCATCATAGATAAAACATTCTTACTTAATTAACTTAGCATGAGTACTCACTTAGCATAGTAGGTCTTAACATAAAAGTCATTACATCATAGATAAAACCAACTAGTTCTTAAACCATAAGAGTACCTCCCTCCCTCATACCATTCTGAAAGCACATAAAACTTTCCCAAAATATACACCTAACATGCATGACATTCCAAGGCCAGCTATATATATAGGCCTACTAATTACTTAACCCACACACCAAGCACTTCACTCATTCATAATTGCCTTGATCCTCTCCAGCTTATCTTTGCTGGCATGCCCAGCATTGACCAGATCAGCAATCAGATACTCCAGCTTCTTCTTCTCTTTCTTAAGTAGGTCCCTGTCCCCCTCCACTTCCTTCATGGCCTTCCTCATGTTCTGAATGATATCTGCTTGGCTTTGAAGAATACACCTTTGCTCCTTGGCCAAGGACCATCCACCCACTCCACAACCCCACAGTTCACACCTACATCCTACAGAAGCAATTATTTATAATTAAGCACAAATCACTTAGTAACAAACTTAGTACAGATAACCAAAGTTCACACCTACATCAATATGCTCTCTGAATTAGCATCAGACATAAATTCAGTTAACAGCTATATTTAGCAGTAGATATAAATTCATTTAACTCTGTTCTTTTTTAGGTAACAGCTATATTCAGTAAACACCTAACTAATACATTCAGTTCACAGTACACTAAAGATCTCTGCATGTAGGTGTTCTAAGGTTCAGTCATGTATTGAATTCAGTTAACTACAACACACATCTCTGCACATCACACATCTCTGCACCACATGCTGCACCACACATCTCCACCAGCAAAACAAGATTTAATACCTGCTGCACAGGACAACCCAGGAATCGCCTCCCAGTCAAAGCACCTTCAAAAGCCACCATCTTCTTCGGCCTCTGATGATGCATCATGCACGTCGGCTCAGATTCAGTGTAAGAACCACAGAAAGATGGTTCCACCACACTGTCAGGGGTTTCCTGCAAAAGAAACTTCGAATCAAACCTAAAGCAACTTGGAATCTCCAACTTGGATGAACTAACCCTAACCCTAACTCTGTTCCACCATTATGCACTTACAAAGAGCTGAGGATCCATTGAAACCATGTTGATGTCCTCGTCCGAGCTCTCCTCGTCATTCCAGGATGGCATCCTCAACTTCTACCGGCAGCAACGGCCGCGGCGGCGACGGCGACAGGCTGACCTAGCTCAGAGCACCAGGGAGAGGGGAGAGGATGAGGACGAGTGAGAGCGAGCGAGGAGGAAGAGAATGAGCGAGTGGCTGAGCTCGCTCGCTCTCACTTATTGACCCGACCGACAGCGGCCGTTCCGACAGGGGACGGGCCGTTAACGGCCGTCCGCGCGCGCCGGGCGTCAGTTAGCCCGCGTGGCAACTGTTGGTGGGCCCAACCGGTCAGAATAGGGGTTAGCGCGGGCAAAGCGAGCGATTACGCGAGTTGGTAGTTTTTTGCCACGGCTTAGGAAAAATTTGGTAGTTTTTCGCACAAAAACGTAGAGTGGTAGTTTTCTGTCACGTTTCCGGCAAATGTGGTAGTTTTTGGTTAAATACTCCCAACCTCCCCCATTGCCACCTGCTATTTTTTGCTGCTCAGACCTCGGAGGAGCAACTTTTGTAATGGGCAAGACAAACAAGGTGGTTTGAAATTTTGAATAGCATCGAAGGTTTATATATCCAGTTCAAATGAGAAATTAGAAAAGAAACGAAATCAACCGGGCTAAAACTCTTCACATGCTGACAATTGAAATTTGTTGGAATTAACCACGACTGTGTGTCCGTACCAGTAACAGTCACCGAGTAGCTAGCTTTCTTCGATCAGCCGGCGGAAACTCTCACGCGAAAAGCACATGTACGCCGGGCACCAGAGAGGATTTTTTAGCGGAGCAGTTTTTACCGGATATGTGTCGGACGCATGATGACGCTAGGACATTGTATTCGGCCGGTCAACAAAATATGTACGCTGTATATATGCAAATCAGTGTCGTCTGTACACATGTACTTACAGCATCTACATCCACAATTACAGCATCAATGCCGAGTATTGGAGTATTTTAAAAAAGTATCCCCGAAGCCTAACCCCCTCCCTGGCGGCGGTGGAGATTAGGGTTTTCGAAGTGGAAACTTCAGCGCTCGTCGATCTGATCAGCGGAGCGCAACGTGATCCGAGGGAAGATGGCTTCGTCTGGCAACGACAAGGAGCCAGCGACTCCTGACTCGCCCGGAAAAGCCAGGGCTCGGCTCGAGGAGGCCCTGGGAAAGCTTGGCATAACTGATGAGGAGGCTACGCCTCTAGTTATCGATGACACAGAGGAAGGTGTGCCGGAGAAGTGGCTATTGGCTGGGAAGGTACTATGCCGTAATCTGTTCCATATACAAACCATAACAAATGCTCTTCATCCGGCGTGGGGAAATCCCCGTGGTCTGCAATTCCGATCCATTGGGGAGAACAAGTTCGTGGCCGAATTCGAGTCCCAACATGACCGTGATCGGATCTGGAACGGATCACCGTGGAATATTAGTAAACATGTAGTGATCCTCTCTGAATTTGTGGACTGCATGCGGCCAGATGAAGTGATTTTTGACTGGCTCCAGCTGTGGGCTAGGGTAATGAATCTGCCATACAATTTGCATGATGATGCTTGGGGTAAAGTAATTGCAGCACAGATTGATAAGAATGCATCGTCAGTACACTTCGACCACATTGGAGGTTATCTGCGGGCGAGGGTGACAGTGGATGTGAACAAACCTCTGAGGAGGTGGATTGTGATTGAGTCAGCTAAGAGAAAGAAGCAAGACCCATATGACATACAATATGAAAACGTTCCTCACTTTTGTTTCTCTTGTGGCCGGCTGGGGCACTCGGACCTTTACTGCCCAACTCCTGGACAGCGGGATGAGAAGGGAGATCTCCCGTTTGGGCCGACACTGAGGGCTTACGATGATCGAAAGAAGGCAACTTCTGGAGATAGTACCAACAAAGAGCAACAATCAGGTTTGAGTAATAGAAGGGAGTCGAAGAACTCCAGTACAACTAAGGATGGCCGCACTGAAGTGAACTCTCCCATAAAAAAGCATGAACATAAGAAGAGGAAGGAGGCTCCCAAACAAGTGTATCGTCGAGTGGACAAACCTCTGCTACTCTTGAACACCGAGTCTGAACAGGAGTTGATATTCAGGACAGTTCCAAAGAGGCAGATGGTGATGAAAGTAACGAGTCAAGCAAGGATTATGAGAGGATTCCAAAAAAGAAGAGACCAACACCTGAGAATTCGGCGGGGACTGCTAGTCTGCCCTGCCCGTCCCAATGAATGCAATGAGTTGGAACTGTCGAGGGCTTGGGAACCAGTCGACAGTTCGAGAGCTTCGCAAAATCATGAAGCAAGAAGGGCCCTCCCTTCTCTTTGTGATGGAAACAAAGATCAGGGGTAAGAGAGTGGAAAGTTTGCAAAATCTTCTAGGTTTTGCAGGTTGTTTTGTTGTGGATAGTAATGGATTAAGTGGTGGTGTTGGCTTGTTCTGGACTAATGACGTCGATGTAGAGTTGATGAATTATAGCCAAGCGCATATTGATGTGAGAGTCAGGAAGAAGGATGGTGATCTACCCCCCCGGCGTTTCACTGGTTTTTACGGAGAACCCAAAACTGAAAATAGACACCATAGTTGGGATTTCTTGCGTACATTGAATGCAGTCCAACATGAGGGTTGGATCTGCATGGGGGATTTTAACGAGACATCGTTCGCAGATGAGCACTTCAGTCTACATGCAAGGCCGGAGTGGCAAATGCGTGCTTTTCGTGAAGTTATTGACCACTGCTCCTTTCAAGATCTTGGTTGGAGAGGGGTTCCTTACACATGGGATAACAGGAAGCAAGGGCATGCAAATGTTAAGGCCAGACTTGACAGAGCCCTAGCAAATGACGGTATACTCAACATGTTTGCTTACTCTAATGTGAAGGACATTAGTTCGACAGAGTCGGATCATTGTTATGTACTAGCGGAGTTATGAAGTGAGCAATCCAGAGCTTGGCCCCGGGGTCAGCGATCCTTCCGCTACGAAAATGTTTGGCAGTCTCACAGCGATTATGATGACTTGATCAAGAAATTTTGGCAACCAGGGGCTGGCCATAGGGGGCTCGAGGGTGTACTCGAGGCTCTCACTTTAGTTAAAGATACACTCGGCCCATGGGGTGACAGAGAGTTCGGGAATATTTCCAGAAGAGTTAAAAAACTGTAGAAACGTTTGGAACAGCTGCGTGCAACCTCAATCAGTCGAGGACCATGTGATGAAGAGCTCGCAGTTGCAGCTCAGCTCAGGGAAACTTTACGCCAAGAGGAGATTTGGCTCAAACAGCGATCAAGAGTGTCGTGGCTTCATAAAGGAGATTGCAATACCAAATACTTCCAATCTCAGGCTGCTCAAAGGAAGAGGATTAACCGAATTTCTCCTTTGGAACGGTCTGATAGGACGATTTGTACCGAACCCGTCGAGATACAAGCAGAAATAGGGGGCTTTTATCAAAACCTGTACAATTCACAGGGGTACAATGATATGTCAGAATTGTTAGCCTATGTTCCACAGAGAGTCACCGAAGCTATGAATGAGAATCTTTCCAAAGCTTATACTGTGGAAGAGGTGAAAATTGTGTTATTCCAGATGGCTCCTTCAAAGGCGCCTGGTGTGGATGGTTTCACTGCTGGATTCTTTCAGCGTCATTGGGAAGTTCTCAGAGCAGATATTTCCCAAGTTGTCCTTGATTTCCTCAATGGGGGCAAGCTACCTAGTGGTCTTAATGACACAGCCATTACACTCATCCCAAAGGTGTGTAACCCCCAGAAGATTTCTCAATACCGACCAATATCTCTTTGTCCAGTACTGTATAAGATTGCGGCGAAGGTAATCACAAACAGGCTACGAGGCATAATGGACGAGATCATAGGTGCGGAACAAAGCGCCTTTGTACTGGGACATTTAATAACGGACAACATTTTGGTGGCATATGAGAGTGTGCATACAATGAAGAAGAAAAAATACAAGAACGCCTTTTGTGCAGTCAAACTTGATATGTTAAAGGCCTATGACCGAGTTGAGTGGCATTATCTCGAGGCCATGTTAACTAGATTGGGTTTCTATGACAATTTTGTGAGGCTTATTATGAAGTGCGTCACCTCTGTACGGTTTGTAGTCAAGGTCAATGGATCCCTCCTTCCTTTCTTCACACCAACTAGGGGACTGCGCCAAGGTGATCCTGCATCACCCTTCCTCTTTCTCATATGTGCGGAAGGTTTCACTTCATTGATGAATTATCATGGTGGAGCACATGTGGATCGAGGTATTCGGGTGAGTTTTCAGTCACCGTGGATTAATCATTTGCTTTTTGCCAATGACAATTTGATCTTTATGAAAGCAGAAAGGCAAAGTGCACGTAGATTAAATGATGTTCTATGGATTTATGCTTCTTGTTCTGGACAAGCGGTGAACCGGGAGAAGAGTTCTATTTATTTCAGTCCTAATGCATCACAGCCACTAAGGACAGAAGTTAAGCAAATTCTGGGAATTTTCGTTGAAGCTTTTACCGAGCGGTACCTCGGCCTTCCTACTGCAGTAGGACGGATCACCAGCGGCACTTTTAACCATATTAGGGAGAGAAGCCGCGGTAAAATGCAAGGATGGTCGGAGCGTGGAATGGCATGTGCAGCACGGGAAGTCCTTTTAAAATCAATTTTACAAGACATTCCAACGTTCAGTATGAGTTGTTTCCTCTTGACAAAGAAGATTTGCAAACAATTGACGTCAAGCATGGCCAAGTTTTGGTGGAGCAGCTCCATCGACAAGCAATCTCTACACTGGCTGTCGTGGGAGAAGCTGACTACTTCGAAGATGGAGGGCGGCATAGGGTTTCGGGACCTCGAACAATTCAATCTTTCCTTGTTAGGGAAACAAGGGTGGAGGCTGATTACACATCTTGATTCCTTGTGCTCAAGAGTGTTGAAAGGGAAGTACTTCCCAAACTCTGAATTTATGGAAGCTCATGCTCCAAAGTCTGCATCGGGCACATGGAAAGCAATTATTGTAGGACGTGCAACTCTAGAGGTTGGGCTGATTAAGCGTATGGTGAGTGGTGAATCTATATCCATTTGGAATGATAGATGGATCCCCAACACAGCGACTTTGAAACCCATGGGACGTATTGGGAATGCTCAGTTAGACAGAGTTTCATATTTGTTTGAGCAGGAGCGGCGCACATGGGATATAGAATTGGTTCGGAACAACTTCCTTGCTCCTGATGCAGACGCCATTCTCAACATACCATTGAGGTCTTCTGGAGGAGAGGATTTTTATGCTTGGGCTCTCGAACGATCAGGTGTTTACTCCGTCAAAATAGCTTACCGTGCTCTAATGACTCGCAAAGAGCAACTAGCTCCAGAGGAAGGGACGGTACCGGGACCATCATCGCCGGATAATCACTTGTGGAGGGTTGTGTGGAAACTCAAGGTTATACCAAGAGTTCGTGTATTCTGGTGGTGCGTTCTCCGGGGAATTCTCCCTGACTATGCCACACTTCAGTACCGTCATATTTGTACTATGGCTCACTGTGACCTATGCCAAGCTATGACGGAGGATCTACAACATGCGCTAATGTTCTGCTCGCATGCAAAGCAATATTGGAGGGAGGCAAGAGAGATTCTGGACATCAAATTGCCAAACCTGCATCCGTCAACTTGGGCACGGGACATTGTACTGGATGGTATTGTTCTGGATCATGACCGAGGGAAACTTATCACAGTCATGCACATGATATGGACATCGCGAAACCGATGGACACATGATCAGCCTGTTTTTGATCCGGTTCAGTCGGTGAAGATGGTCAGGGATGACCTGTTGATGCTTGAGACACCCATGTGGCGACGTGGTATCCCAGATGGACAGTGCGGGAGGCCTCCCGATGTTAGCTGGATAAAAATTAATACTGATGGGGCTATTAGTACTGAAAATCACTCTGGAGGAGGCGGTGGTGTGGCTCGTTCTCACCTATCCTTCATAGTAGCTTGGAGTAAACCGTTTGCCGGGGTAACTGATCCACTGATCGCCGAAGCTTTAGCCTTTCGAGAGGGTGTAATTTTTGCACAACTCCGAGGTTTTTCACATGTGGTGATGGAAGTGGACCGTCTGGAGGTTGTTAACCTCTGGGCTTCGCGCAACAATGCTCGTTCCATTGTAGCGCCTATCTTAGATGATATAGGGGAGATATCTTCAAGTTTTATTTCATTTTCTGTTAGGCAAGTCCTTAGGGATGGCAATAGTGCGGCAGACCTCTGTGCAAAGCACGCATGTACCTTGTCAGTCTCCGAGTGCTGGCTCAAGGAATGCCCGAGTTTTCTTGTTAGCAGCCTTCGTGCTGATTATAACATGACCTTGTTAAAGAAATAAAGCTCCCCAATGTTTCGATGCAAATTTTTTTTACCAAATTTGACTCTTGATACGGCCGTCTCCTCCTGCCCTAGGCGCCACCACAACCGGACGACTAGGGAGGCGGATCTTCTTCCACCGATCTCCACCGGCCAGGACGTTGGCCCCCTCTCCCTTCGGCTGCTGCTCCGGCAGCAGGAGGGAGAGGGACCCCGTTCCTCCGCTCTGTAGTTAGGATTTGGATTTGTAGGTCGTGGCGCATTGTTGGGGTGGTGGGAGCGACGTCCGGACGAATAAATCTGCCTCAACTCCACTCCCACACTGGCGGTGCTCATCATGAAGGCGTCTCAGAGTTGATGGCATCGTGTGTTTGTCGATCCTTCAGATCGGCGGTGTTAGGGTTCATGGATGGTGTCGGCGAGGCGGCGGCGGTGACTCCATCATGTGTGTCTCTCCTTCTGCTCTGTCCCTGTTGCTGCGGAGTTGTCTCCGACATCATGGTGGAGCAGGGAGGTTTTGTCGTCCAGCAGTACGCGCAGACGGTTGTCTACGCAAGTGACAGTTGGAAGATGGTGCATCTTGTGTTGGGTTTGTGGTTGAAGACTGACAGTTCTGGTTTCCTCCTCCGGCGTCATAGTCGTGTGGGGGTGTCAGTTCAGGAGTTCGATGGCATGTCCAAGGACATTGTTGCCCTGGTCTGATTCTTTCAACAGCAATGGTTTTGCTTCAAGCAAGCTACTTTGGAGGTCCATAAAGCTGCTGATCAGCGATGGAGCCGCATCGAGCTCAGATGAAGTGGTGATTTGTCTCCTTTTCCTTAGTGGAGAGGGACAGGCGCTGGTTTTTGCATAGGATTATCGTATCTTTTTAGTCCTGTAATATCGATGTTTACGTGGCTTGTAACTGAATCTTTATTTTATTAATGAGACACATATTATCATGATTTTTTTTACCAAATCTGACGCCCTATACGTTCGCCAACATGCCCGGACGCATCCACGGACAATGATCGATCGGTCCTCAAATTCTCGCCCGCCCAACCGCGTACCTCGTATCTGGCACCCCGTATCCATACTATGCAACTATTCTATGTGATCAAACAACGGATAAAGAAATTGGCATCAAACGCAGAAAGAAATGCACATAAATTCACTTTACATCATTCAAAAGATCACCACAGTTCATCGCCAAACAAGTTCAACAACTAAACAACGATAATATAAAACCGAGGAGGAGCGGGACCACCACTTCCTCGCCTTCTCTTTGCCCTTCCGGTCGGCGACGCAGTTGTAGGCGTCCACGACTAGTGCTGAATCATCCGAGTCGTGGTCGTCGCCGTCGTTGGACTAGGAGTCGAAGATGACAATGGGCCCCTTCATCCGCCGGACGGGCGTAGTCCTGCTGCCGCTTCACTTCGACACCTGTGCTGCATCCGCCCTGTCTCCGCCGCCTCGCGCTTTGACTGCTCAATGGCAAGCCGGAGCACCTTCACATTCTTCCTCCGTAGCCAACGAGCGTCCGTCTTCACCGTCGTCAGCCACTAGCGGTAGACCCAAGAGAGGAGCCACTCATCCTCCCAAGGCTTCATCGATAACCCGCGCCGGCGGCGCACGGATTGCTCCGTCGCGTCCCTCTCCTTTATTTGTTGCCTCTCGCGGCACGCGGTGCGCACCTCCGATTTCAACATGCACGTTCGGGCCGGCGGAGCGGGCACTAGCACCCACCGCCACCTTTGCGAAGCAATGATCGACGGGGAAAGCAGATGGAGTGGGGGCTGCATGGACTCCGTGCAGCCCACGCGGAGCTGCGCACGGGCCGGGAGGGGCCAACTCAGGCGTCTGCGATGCGCCAGCGCAGGAGCGGCAACAGGGCATATCCGGAGCTGCCCCCCACGTCCACCTTGGACTGCTCCAGCGCAATGCGGACGGCCAGCTTCTCGTCGACGTCGAGGTCGGAGTAGGAGCTCTGGCGACTGGCAGAAAGACAGGGGGGTCAATTCGACCAGTATCCATGTAGCCGCCATCCAGTGCTCCTTTCCGATGGCGGCTACATGGATGCGGGGTGCATCAGGGGGTAAATTCGAGCAGGTAAGTGAGCGCAACTTTGCCGTTGTATTACTGCATATTGCATTTATAAGCATCTTGAGAATTAGATGTCGATGTTCTTTGGTACATAACAGAGTCACTTGTTGCATCTTTAGGTTTGGAAGCTGTTTATGTTTTGAAAGTTCGATACTTTTAGAGAAACTTGCTTGATCCCTCAATGTAATTCACGCAAGTGATGCAAAGCTTACAGTATCCATCGTCGGCCGGAAAATTTAACAAAGTGTAAGTTAATTATATTTTTGTAAGAGCTCAGGTAACCAGGCCCCACATCGCTCGCTAGGGTGACTCGGATGCAATCCATCCCCGCCACCACTGGCGCCTCCCCCCTGCCTACTCTCCTCGCCGCCGCCGCCGGTCGGCGCTCTAAGCGATCGATGGTGGCGGCAGGCTTTCTTCCCTCCATTCCTTCGTCCCCCAAGTATCCATAGTGGCAAATCTCCTTCCCCGTTTGAACCTCCTCGATCTCGGGTGACGAATCGCCGGCGTTCCTGATCTCTGCGATGGAGCCAATGCAGGGTAGCAGCGCCTCATGGGGAAGCTAGCTAATAAGTCTCTTTAGTGATCTGGTAACAGGTAGCAGAAAGGTTCCAGCCTCTTTCCCTCAACGAGTGACCCTGAGTTATCCAACCCATGAAAAGACATTTACTTATGATGATGATTTCAACCAAGCTTTTGCGAGAGTATTAATTCCAGTTTTCAGAGCAGATCGTAATCAACTTTGTTGCAGAAAAACGTATAATGAAAATATGCATGGGTATGGCATTTGGTTATAACAACCGTTAAGATGTTCTTGCAACGTATCGAAATTGAGGATGTGGCCGTATTACACCTTGACAACGCGCCCTGCATAATATAAACAACTACGGTGTAAATTTATTTCACACATACATGACGTTTATTCAAAGTCATTTCATCGATCCCTCTAACAAATACATCGCTCCTTGAGGTTATGCATCAACCCATTGACTCACCGAATTACTCACACATAGTGATGGAACATGTCAAGATGAATGATTTATTGATAATATGCCTTATAATGGTTGCCGGCGGCGATATACGATTACAAGTATGGCTAACTTGAAGGTCGATTGTTGCAGTGATGGTGATGGTGATGGCTATGGAGATGAGATTGGAAATGGCGGCGGATACGGTTGGTGAATGGCATCTGGTGCGGAGATGGAGGTTCTGGCGTCTACTCTTCGCGAATCTGGTGCGGGGCCCTTTATAAAAGTTGTTGGGGTGTACGGGACGGTGTCGTCGGCACCTTGTACAAGCACTGGTACGAGCGCTTACGGTCGTACCAGACGCCGTCTTGCGCTCTATTTCAATTGTTGTGCCTCCCACTTGATTTTTTTTCTATCTTCATTTTATTCGATTCCATGTATATGCATGATTTTATCCATATATAATCCTTTTTAATGTAGAAAAAAGAGAGGATTTCATAGTCTCTTGCATTCATTAGTCATTAACAACATCGGAGGGAATATCTCAAATTTTATAAGATCCACCGGTTTAAACTATGGTTGATGAACATAAAAATAGCACTAACTCCCCCAAGCTGAAATTTTATCGTATTCGAGCAACATAGATAGAAATTCAAACCGTCTGGAACAGTTGCTTAAACTGAAATAACGAGAAGGTTTTGGTCCACTTACGATCGGTATGCATGCGCTTGTGTGCCTTTTTTTCTCACCTCCCCCTCGCACGTCGCCCCGGCAAGCAACTAGGGATGTAAATGGCGCAATAAACGGCGCCGCATGGTCCATTTAGTTAGTTAGCTTCAGTTAGCTCAATAGTTCATTTTTTAAGGGAAAAGGGCTTTCTTGAACTGTTAGACCGATTAGTGGACTTAAACGGTATTAAACAGGACGCCGTTTACATCCCTACGGGCAACTGAGGGAACTCTAGATCGGAACTTGGCTCTTGGGGAGCAGGGGAAGAGGTGATGGCGTCTTCTCTTTGTTGGGGAACGTAGTAATCCAAAAAAAATCCTACGATCACGCAAGATCTATCTAGGAGATGCATAGCAACGAGACGGGAGAGTGTGTCCACGTACCCTCGTAGACCGAAAGCGAAAGTTTTTAGTAACGCGGTTGATGTACTCGAACATCTTTGCGATCCAACCGATCCAAGTACCGAACGTACGGCACCTCCGCGTTCAGGACACATTTAGGTCGATGACGTCCCTCGTGCTCTTGATCCAGTTGAGGATGAGGGAGAATTTCGTCAGGCTTCGCCTAAGCACTACGACGATATGACCGAGGTGTGTAAACTGTGGAGGGGGGCACCGCACACGGCTAAGAGAAATCTTGATCTACTTTGGGGTGCCCCCTGCCCCCGTATATAAAGGAGGGAGGAGGAGGAGGCCGACCAAGGAGGGGCGCGCCTATAGGGGGAGTCCAACTTGGATTCTCAATCCTAGTTGGAGTCCCCTTCCTTTTTCCAAGAGGGGAGAGGGGGAAAGTAGGAGAGGGAGAAGGAAAGAGGGGGGCGCCCCCTCCTAGTACAATTCAGACCAGCCATGGGGGGGGCGCACGGCCACCCTGCGGCCCTCCTCTCCTTTCCACTAAAGCCCATTCAGGCCCACTACTTCCTCCGGGGGTTCCGGTAACCTCCCGGTACTCCAAAAAATGCCCGAACCTTTTCAAAACCTTTCCAATATCCGAACATAACCTTCCAATATATCAATCTTTATGTCTCGACCATTTGGAGACTCCTCGTCATGTCCGTGATCTCATCCGGGACTCCGAACAAACTTCGATCACCAAAACACATAACTCATAATACAACTCGTCATCGAACGTTAAGCGTGCGGACCCTACGGGTTCGAGAACTATGTAGACATGATCGAGACACATCTCCGATCAATAACCAATAGCAGAACCTGGATGCTCATATTGAATCCTACATATTCTACGAAGATCTTTATCGGTCAAACCGCACAACAACATACGTTGTTCCCTTTGTCATCGGTATGTTATTTTCCCGAGATTCGATCGTTGGTATCATCATACCTAGTTCAATCTCGTTACTGGCAAGTCTCTTTACTCGTTCCACAATGCATCGTCCCGTAACTAACTCATTAGTCACATTGCTTGCAAGGCTTATAGTGATGAGCATTACCGAGAGGGCCCAGAGATACCTCTCTGATACACGGAGTGACAAAACCTATTCTCGATATATGCCAACCCAACAAAAACCTTCGGAGACACCTGTAGAGCATCTTTATAATCACCCAGTTACATTGTGATGTTTGATAGCATACAAGGTGTTCCTCCGGTATTCGGGAGTTGCATAATCTCATAGTCAGAGGAACATGTATAAGTCATGAAGAAAGCAATAGCAATAAAACTTAACAATCATTATGCTAAGCTAATGGATGGGTCTTGTCCATCACATCATTCTCCTAATGATGTGATCCCGTTCATCAAATGACAACACATGTCCATGGCTAGGAAACTTAATCATCTTTGATCAACGAGCTAGTCAAGTAGAGGCATACTAGAGGCACGGTGTTTTGTCTATGTATTTACACATGTATCAAGTTTCCGGTTAATACAATTCTAGCATGAATAATAAACATTTATCATGATATAAGAAAATATAAAATAACAACTTTATTATTGCCTCTAGGGCATATTTCCTTCACTCTTTACCATGCGAGTAGCGAGGAAAGGGGGTGGCGAATGATTCTGACGTTGCCATGACTTTGGGAGTGGTGTCTCGCTTGTTCTTGTTTGGATCTGGAGGCCTTGTGTTGGCAATGTGACCCCTTTCCGCATTGGGTCGGGTCCGGTGGTACCTCGGGTGGCTATGGCGAGGATCCAAGCAAAAACTCTGTGCTTTTGGCGGCAGTGACGGTGATGCCCGCGGATGTCACTTACCTCTTGGGGGCGTCATTATGTGTTTCTTTTGCATGTCAGGATTTCAGGTGAAAACCTTAGCCCGTCGTTACGGGCTTGGCATCGGCGCTCTACGTTGTTACTCCCTTGGGGCGTGTTGGGGAACTTAGGTACCATCTGATTGCAGCGCATTGGCGCCCTCAGGCTTGTCTTAATCCTGGTGTGAAGCTCTTTCAGCGCTGCCATGGAGTTCATTTATTGGTCGCCTATCTTATACACGTGTCCCCGTGGTCATCTTCCTCGGTCTTGCTATATGTTGGCAGGATCGAAGTTCCATGGCCTGGAGTGAGAGGACGGGCGCTTGCCCTCTCCTCTCTTTTTTGGAAATTAGAACTTGTATTACTCAAGCCCCAACAGTATTACAATCTGAGTAAGCAAGCTCCAAAGCTCTGAAAGGTCTAGATCCGAACCAAGTCATAGTTGTACCTTCCTTTCTACTCCCTCCGTCCCAAAATTCTTGTTTTAGATTTGTCTAGATACGGATGTATCTAACACTAAAACGTAACTAGATACATCCGTATTTAGACCAATCTAAGACAAGAATTTTGGAACGAATGGAGTAGCAAAGATAGCTAAACAATTATTGAGTAATACTAGTCTCCCGAAGACTCATCATCAGCTTAATATCTCTACGAAGATAAGCATATATTGACCTGTCGATGTCGTGGTCTGCACCAGCTTGACTAATTCCAGAGAATCAACCTCCAATTCAACAGGTAGCTCAGTTCTCATTGGGGAAGATGATAATCCCTCCATACATGCACAAAGTTCTGCTTCCAAGGCATCCCGGCAGGAATACAATGCTAGCCCTCTCTAGCAATAGCTTGATGTGTTCGGTGTGTCGGGCCGGTGGTTTCCCAGGGCAGCGCAGTTCATTCGGTTCGATGGTCTAGGTCGCGTCATGTTAGGTGCGCGTCTTCTGTTTTCATGATCAGCTTTGGGTTGACAGTCCTCTTTGATTGTCATTTTTTATTGTTCCTAAAACCTAAAAAGTGCACGCGCACTATCTAGAGAGAAAGAGCGGCCGAAAGAGAGCCGCTCGATCTTTGTTTCGATCGACTGCGCGTTGTCCAGGTGTTCCCTGGTCGGGTGGTGGAGCCGCGCCGCTTGGACCGCGCGTGGACCGGTTGCCTGGTCCGATCGAGCCGCACCGCGCGAGGTTAACTTCCCGACGGACCCACACGTCATAGAGGATTAGGCAGTTCCCAGCGTGATAGCCGTCGTGGGGAGTGGGCGGCGGTTTCGAATTTCATTCCATTACCCCGTCCACCCCGCACCTGTCGCCGCCCATTCCTCCTCTTTCCCCCTGTTCTCGCCACTGGTTGGTGCTCGAAGGCGGCTCCAAATCCGCCGCTGGTTGTGGTCGACGGCGGGGCGCGCCGCGAGGGTCGTCGTCTGCGGCGGCACAGGTACTGCTCCTACCACACGTTCCCCGGTACTCGTCCCCGCCCCCTCCTTTTTTCCGCCTTTTTCTCGGTGAGGTCGCACATTTTCTGGTGAGGTCGAAGTAGAGGTCGAACTCGATGTCGCGGTCGGGGGTAGGGAGGTCGAACTCATTTTCCGGCGAGGTTGAGGACACCCCCGCGGACTGCTTCATTTGGGAAACCGCTGGATTGGCAGGGACGGGCTAGGGTCGTGCTCATCCCGTCGTTTTTGTGTTGCAATAAGGGGAGAGTTCGTGTATATACGTACGGGATGAGTGGTTCAGGGAGGATGATTGGTTAGTGGCCATAGAGGTTCGTCTATGGATTGTAGCCTTGCGGTGGATCTGGTGTTTTTTATGAGTGTTTTCCCCCCGCGGTGTGCAACTGTGTTGCCCCTTGCGTGCAAATTAGGAGCAGTAGTATACAATTTTTGAGACAATATAGCCAATTTGTCAGCCTTGTGGTGGTTCTCCTGGGTCATGTGTTTTTCCCTACTGTGTGCAATTAGGGACCATTTTTTGTGCAAATCAGTACGTATGCTTGCCAATTTCCCAACATTAACTAGCCAAACTGCCATCCTTTGTGATTGATCTGGTGGTTCGTGTGTTTTCCCGCTGCTGTGTGCAACTAGGAACCCTTGTTTGCAATTTAGCACCAAGGCTTGCCATGTTTTGCAATATAGTGGACCCAATCTGCCAGCCTTGTGGTGGATGTGGTGGTCCACGTGGTTTTTTATTCTGCTGTGTGCAAATAGATACCATCACTTGTGCATATTACTACTCCCTTGACGGCACGGGGGTGGCTAGCCAGGGTCAACGTGTAGTTGGCCAGGGTACGCGGTAGTCGTTAGGTAGAAGGGATGCATGTCCACGGCGCCCGTTGCGATTTTAGGTCGATTTGGCTGTTTAGTTCATGTTCCGTTCAATTTTGCAGAGGTGTGATATCTGTTCATGATTCTTAGTCATTCTGCAAGTTGTACTAGATGCGCGCAATGTAGTGTGCAATGCATTGGCTGATTTTCCTTGATCCTGCAAGTTCATGATTCAGTATTTTAAGTGGTTAGTTGCACAAAATTCTGCTCAGTTGGCTGTGTCCATATAGTACCTGGTTGTCCATATGCTCTGCAGTTGCAGCAGTTGTTTTAGTCAGTTGGCTCACTGTCTGTACTAGTTGGTTGTCTATACGGTGTTCAATTGCTCAAGTTGCCTGTTCAGTTGGCTGCATCACTTTTACTAGTTGGCTGTTCATATGTTATACACTTTGTGATAGTTTCTCTACTTAGTTGGCTTTGCTGTTTCCCCCCTCTGTTGTGTGCAACTAGGGACTCTTGTTTGTGTTGGAAATATGACCTAGAGGCAATAATAAATTAGTTATTATTATTATATTTCCTTGTTTATGATAATCGTTTATTATCCATGCTATAATTGTATTGATAGGAAACTCAGATACATGTGTGGGTACATAGACAACACCATGTCCCTAGTAAGCCTCTAATTGACTAGCTCGTTGATCAATAGATGGTTACGGTTTCCTGACCATGGACATTGGATGTCGTTGATAACGGGATCACATCATTAGGAGAATGATGTGATGGACAAGACCCAATCCTAAGCCTAGCACAAAGATCGTGTAGTTCGTATGCTAAAGCTTTTATAATGTCAAGTATCATTTCCTTATACCATGAGATTGTGCAACTCCCGGATACCGTAGGAATGCTTTGGGTGTACCAAACGTCACAACGTAACTGGGTGGCTATAAAGGTGCACTACGGGTATCTCCAAAAGTGTCTGTTGGGTTGGCATGAATCGAGACTGGAATTTGTCACTCCGGTTGACAGAGAGGTATCTCTGGGCCCACTCGGTAGGACATCATCATAATGTGCACAATGTGACCAAGGGGTTGATCACGGGATGATGTGTTACGGAACGAGTAAAGAGACTTGCCGGTAACGAGATAGAACAAGGTATCGGCATACCGATGATCGAATCTCGGGCAAGTATAATACCGCTAGACAAAGGGAATTGTATACGGGATCGATTGAGTCCTTGACATCGTGGTTCATCCGATGAGATCATCGTGGAACATGTGGGAGCCAACATGGGTCTCCAGATCCCGCTGTTGGTTATTGACCGGAGAACGTCTCGGTCATGTCTGCATGGTTCCCGAACCCATAGGGTCTACACACTTAAGGTTCGATGACGCTAGGGTTATAGGGAATAGATATAAGTGGTTACCAAATGTTGTTCGGAGTCCCGGATGAGATCCCGGACGTCACGAGGAGTTCCGGAATGGTCTGGAGGTAAAGATTTATATATGGAAAGTTGTTGTTCGGGTTCCGAGAAAAGTTCGGGTTTTTCTGGTATTGTACCGGCAAGCTTCCAGAAGGTTCCGGAGGATTCCGGAGGGGTCCGGAGGTCCGGAAATTGTTCCACCGCGTCCAATACAGCAGCATGGGCTGTAAGGGGGCGCCCTAGCCTTAATGGGCCAGGGGCACTAGCCCCCCCCCCAAGGCCCATGCGCATGGGAGAGGGGAAACCCTAAGGGGGAGGGCCTCCACTTGACTTGGGAGGCACTCATCCCCCCCTTGGCCGCCGCCCCAACCCTAGATGGGATCTAGGGGGTCCGGCCCCCTTCTCTCCCCACCTATAACTAGTGGAGGGGTGGGAGGGCAGCCACACCCCAAGTTCTGGCGCAGCCCTCCCCCTCTCCCAAGTACTCCTCCTCTCCCGCAGTGCATGGCGAAGCCCTGCAGGATTGCCACGCTCCTCCACCACCACCACGCCGTCATGCTGATGCTGGACGGAGTCTTCCCCAACCTCTCCCTCTCTCCTTGCAGGATCAAGGCATGGGAGACGTCACCGGGCTGCACGTGTGTTGAACGTGGAGGTGCCATCTGTTAGGGAACGTAGTAATTTCAAAAAAATTCCTACGCACACGCAAGATCATGGTGATGGCATAGCAACGAGAGGGAGAGTAATGTCCACGTACCCTCGTAGACCGTAAGCGGAAGCGTTATGACAATGCGGTTGATGTAGTCGTACGTCTTCACGATCCGACCGATCCAAGTACCGAACGTACGGCACCTCCGAGTTCAGCACACGTTCAGCTTGATGACGATCCCCGGACTCTGATCCAGCAAAGTGTCGGGGATGAGTTCCGTCAGCACGACGGCGTGGTGACGATGATGATGCTCTACCGGCGCAGGGCTTCGCCTAAACTCCGCGATGATATGACCGAGGTGTAATATGATGGAGGGGGCACCGCACACGGCTAAGGAACAATCCGTAGATCAACTTGTGTGTCTATGGGGTGCCCCCTGCCCCCGTATATAAAGGAGTGGAGGAGGGGAGGGCCGGCCCTCTCTATGGCGCGCCCTAGGGGTGTCCTACTCCCACCGGGAGTAGGATTCCCCCTTTCCTAGTCCAACTAGGAATCCTTCCAAGTATTAGGAGTAGGAGACAAGGAAGGGGGAGGGAGAAGGGAAGGAAGGAGGGGGCGCAGCCCCTCCCCCTAGTCCAATTCGGACTAGGCCTTGGGGGCGTGCGGCCTGCCCTAGGCAGCCCCTCTCTCTTTCCCGTATGGCCCAGTAAGGCCCAATACTTCTCCCCCGTATTCCCGTAACTCCCCGGTACTCCGAAAAATACCTGAACCACTCGGAACCTTTCCGAACTCCGAATATAGTCATCCAATATATCGATCTTTACGTCTCGACCATTTCGAGACTCCTCTTCATGTCCCCGATCTCATCCGGGACTCCGAACTCCTTCGGTACATCAAAACTTATAAACTCATAGTAAAACTGTCATCGTAACGTTAAGCGTGCGGACCCTACGGGTTCGAGAACTATGTAGACATGACCTAGAACTATTCTCGGTCAATAACCAATAGCGGAACCTGGATGCTCATATTGGATCCTACATATTCTACGAAGATCTTTATCGGTCAAACCGCATAATAACATACTTTGTTCCCTTTGTCATCGGTATGTTACTTACCCAAGATTCGATCGTCGGTATCCAATACCTAGTTCAATCTCGTTACTGGCAAGTCTCTTTACTCGTTACGTAATGCATCATTCCCTAACTAACTCATTAGCTACATTGCTTGCAAGGCTTATAGTGATGTGCATTACCGAGAGGGCCCAGAGATACCTCTCCGACAATCGGAGTGACAAAACCTAATCTCGAAATACGCCAACCCAACATGTACCTTTGGAGACACCTGTAGTACTCCTTTATAATCACCCAGTTACGTTGTGACGTTTGGTAGCACCCAAAGTGTTCCTCCGGTAAACGGGAGTTGCATAATCTCATAGTTACAGGAACATGTATAAGTCATGAAGAAAGCAATAGCAACATACTAAACGATCAAGTGCTAGGCTAACGGAATGGGTCATGTCAATCACATCATTCTCCTAATGATGTGATCCCGTTAATCAAATGACAACTCATGTCTATGGTTAGGAAACATAACCATCTTCGATTAACGAGCTAGTCAAGTAGAGGCATACTAGTGACACTCTGTTTGTCTATGTATTCACACATGTATTATGTTTCCGGTTAATACAATTCTAGCATGAATAATAAACATTTATCATGATATAAGGAAATAAATAATAACTTTATTATTGCCTCTAGGGCATATTTCCTTCAGTCTCCCACTTGCACTAGAGTCAATAATCTAGTTCACATCGCCATGTGATTTAACATCAATAGTTCACATCTATATGTGGTTAACACCCATAGTTCACATCGACATGTGACCAACACCCAAAGGGTTTACTAGAGTCAGTAATCTAGTTCACATCGCTATGTGATTAACACCCAAAGAGTACTAAGGTGTGATCATGTTTTGCTTGTGAGATAATTTTAGTCAACGGGTCTGTCACATTCAGAGCCGTAAGTATTTTGCAAATTTCTATGTCTACAATGCTCTGCACGGAGCTACTCTAGCTAATTGCTCCCACTTTCAATATGTATCCAGATTGAGACTCAGAGTCATCTAGATTAGTGTTAAAACTTGCATCGACGTAACCCTTTACGACGAACCTTTTTTCACTTCCATAATCGAGAAACATATCCTTATTCCACTAAGGATAATTTTGACCGCTGTCCATTGATCTACTCCTAGATCACTATTGCACTCCCTTGCCAAGCTTAGTGGTAGGGTATGCAATAGATCTGGTACACAGCATGACATACTTTATAGAACCTATGGCTGATGCATAGGGAATGACTTTCATTCTCTTTCTATCTTCTGCCGTGGTCGGGTTTTGAGTCTTACTCAATCTCACACCTTGTAACACAGGCAAGAACTCTTTCTTTGACTGTTCCATTTTGAACTACTTCAAAATCTTGTCAAGGTATGTATTCATTGAAAAACTTATCAAGCGTCTTGATCTATCTCTATAGATCTTGATGCTCAATATGTAAGCAGCTTCACCGAGGTCTTTCTTTGAAAAACTCCTTTCAAACACTCCTTTATGCTTTGCAGAATAATTCTACATTATTTCCGATCAACAATATGTCATTCACATATACTTATCAGAAAGGCTGTAGTGCTCCCACTCACTTTCTTGTAAATACAGGCCTTTCCAAAAGTCTGTATAAAACCATATGCTTTGATCAACACATCAAAGCGTATATTCCAACTCCGAGATGCTTGCACCAGTCCATTGATGGATCGCTGGAGCTTGCACATTTTGTTAGCACCTTTAGGATTGACAAAATCTTCTGGTTGCATCATATACAACTCTTCTTTAAGAAACCATTAAGGAATGCAGTTTTGACATCCATTTGCCAGATTTCATAAAATGTGGCAATTGCTAACATGATTCGGACAGACTTTTAAGCATCGATACGAGTGAGAAAATCTCATTGTATTCAACATCTTGAACTTTGTCAAAAACCTTTTTCGACAAGTCTAGCTTTGTAGATAGTAACACTACTATCAGCATCTGTCTTCCTCTTGAAGATCCATTTATTTAACATGGCTTGCTGATCATCGAGCAAGTCAATCAAAGTCCATACTTTGTTCTCATACATGGATCATATCTCAGATTTATGGCCTCAAGCCATTTCGCGGAATCTGGGCTCATCATCGCTTCCTCATAGTTCGTAGGTTTATCATGGTCTAGTAACATGACTTCTAGAATAGGATTACCGTACCACTCTGGTGCGGATCTTACTCTGGTTGACCTACGAGGTTTTGGTAGTAACTTGATCTTGAAGTTTCATGATCATCATCATTAGCTTCCTCACTAATTGGTGTAGGCATCACTGGAACTGATTTCAGTGATGAACTAGTTTCCAATTCGGGAGAAGGTACAAATTACCTTATTAAGCTCTACTTTCCTCCCACTCACTTCTTTCGAGAGAAACTCCTTCTCTAGAAAGGATCCATTCTTAGCAACGAATGTTTTGCCTTTGGATCTGTGATAGAAGGAGTACCCAACAGTTTCCTTTGGGTATTCTATGAAGACGCACTTTTCCGATTTGGGTTCGAGCTTATCAGGTTGAAAACCTTTTTCACATAAGCATCGCAACTCCAAACTTTAAGAAACGACGGCTTAGGTTTACTGCTAAACCATAGTTCATACGGTGTCGTCTCAACGGATTTAATGGTGCCCTATTTAACGTGAATGCAGCTGTCTCTAATGCATAACCCCAAAACGATATTGGTAAATCGGTAAGAGACATCATTGATCGCACCATATCAAATAAAGTGCGGTTATGACGTTCGGACACACCATTACGTTATGGTGTTCCATGTGGCGTGAGCTGTGAAACTATTCCACATTGTTTTATATGAAGGCCAAACTCGTAACTCAAATATTCTCCTCCACGATCAGATCGTAGAAACTTTATTTTCTTGTTACGATGATTCTCCACTTCACTCTGAAATTCTTTGAACTTTTCAAATGTTTCAGACTTGTGCTTCATTAAGTAGATATACTCATATCTGCTCAAATCATCTTGTGAAGGTCAGAAAATAACGATACCTACCACGAGCATCAACACTCATTGGACCGCATACATCGGTATGTATTATTTCCAACAAGTCAGTATCTCGTTCCATTGTTCCGAACAACGGAGTTTCAGTCATCTTGCCCAAAAGGCACGGTTCGCAAGCATCAAATGATTCATAATCAAGTGATTCCAAAAACCCATCAGCATGGAGTTTCTTCATGCGCTTTACACCGATATGACCCAAACGGCAGTGCCACAAATAAGTTGCACTATCATTATTAACTTTGCATCTTTTGGCATCAATATTATGAATATGTGTATCACTACGATCGAGATCCAACAAACTATTTTCATTGGGTGTATGACCATTGAAGGTTTTATTCATTTAAACAGAACAACAATTATTCTCTGATTTTAAATGAATAACTGTATTGCAATAAACATGATCAAATCATATTCATGCTCAACGCAAACGCCAAATAACATTTATTTAGGTTTAACACTAATCCCGAAAGTATAGGGAGTGTGCGATGATGATCATATCAATCTTGGAACTACTTCCAACACTCATCGTCACTTCCCCTTCAACTAGTCTTTGTTTATTCTGTAACTCCTGTTTCGAGTTACTAATCTTAGCAACCGAACAAGTATCAAATACTCAGGGGCTACTATAAACACTAGTAAAGCACACATCAATAACCTGTATATCAAATATACCCTTGTTCACTTTGCCATCCTTCTTATCCACCAAATATTTGGAGTAGTTCCACTTCCAGTGACCATTTCCTTTGCAGTAGAAGCACTCAGTTTCAGGCTTTAGGTTCAGCTTTGGGCTTCTTCGCGGGAGTGACAACTTGCTTGTCATTCTACTTGAAGTTCCCTTTCTTTCCCTTTGCCATTCTCTTGAAACTAGTGGTCTTGTCAATCATCAACACTTGATGCTCTTTCTTGATTTCTACCTTCGTCGATTTCAACATCACGAAGAGCTCGGGAATCGTTTTCGTCATCCTTTGCATACTATAGTTCATCACGAAGTTCTACTAACTTGGTGATGGTGACTAGAGAATTCTATCAATCACTATCTTATCTGGAAGATTAACTCCCACTTGATTCAAGCGATTGTAGTACCCAGACAATCTGAGCACTTGCTCACTAGTTGAGCGATTCTCCTCCATCCTTTAGCTATAGAACTTGTTGGAGACTTCATATCTCTCAACTCGGGTATTTGCTTGAAATATTAACTTCAATTCCTGGAACATCTCATATGGTCCATGACGTTCAAAACGTCTTTGAAGTCCCGATTCTAAGCCGTTAAGTATGGTGCACTAAACTATCAAGTAGTCATCATATTGAGCTAGCCAAACGTTCATAACGTCTGCATCTGCTCCTGCAATAGGTCTGTCACCTAGCGGTGCATTAAGGACATAATTCTTCTGTGCAGCAATGAGGATAAACCTCATATCACGGATCCAATCCGCATCATTGCTACTAACATTTTTCAACATAATTTTCTCTAGGAACATATCAAAATAAACATATGAAAGCAACAACGCGAGCTATTGATCTACAACATAATTTGCAAAATACTACCAGGACTAAGTTCATGATAAATTTAAGTTCAATTAATCATATTACTTAAGAACTCCCACTTAGACAGACATCTCTCGAGTCATCTAAGTGATCACGTGATCCAAATCAACTAAACCATAACCGATCATCACGTGAGATGGAGTAGTTTTCAATGGTGAACATCACTATGTTGATCATATCTACTATATGATTCACGCTCGACCTTTCGGTCTCCGTGTTCCGAGGCCATATCTGCATATGCTAGGCTCGTCAAGTTTAACCTGAGTATTCCGCGTGTGCAAAACTGGCTTGCACCCGTTGTAGATGGACGTAGAGCTTATCACACCCGATCATCACGTGGTGTCTGGGCACGACGAACTTTGGCAACGGTGCATACTCAGGGAGAACACTTCTTGATAATTAGTGAGAGATCATCTTAAAATGCTACCGTCAATCAAAGCAAGAATAAGATGTATAATAGATAAACATCATATGCAATCAAAATATGTGACATGATATGGCCATGATCATCTTGCGCCTTTGATCTCCATCTCCAAAGTACTGTCATGATCTCTATCGTCACCGGCACGACACCATGATCTTCATCATCTTGATCTATATCAATGTGTCGTCACATGGTCGTCTCGCCAACTATTGCTCTTGCAACTATTGCTATCGCATAGCGATAAAGTAAAGCAATTATTTGGCACTTGCATCTTATGCAACAAAGAGACAACCATAGGGCTTCTGCCAGTTGCCGATAACTTCAACAAAACATGATCATCTCATACAACAACTTATATCTCATCACGTCTTGACCATATCACATCACAACATGCCCTGCAAAAACAAGTTAGACGTCCTCTACTTTGTTGTTGCAAATTTTACGTGGCTGCTACGGGCTGAGCAAGAACCGTTCTTACCTACGCATCAAAACCACAACGATAGTTCGTCAAGTTAGTGATGTTTTAACCTTCGCAAGGACCGGGCGTCGCCACACTCGGTTCAACTAAAGTTGGAGAAACTGACACCCGCCAGCCACCTGTGTGCAAAGCACGTCGGTAGAACCAGTCTCGCGTAAGCGTACGCGTAATGTCGGTCCGGGCCGCTTCATCCAACAATACCGCCGAACCAAAGTATGACATGCTGGTAAGCAGTATGACTTGTATCGCCCACAACTCACTTGTGTTCTACTCGTGCATATAACATCAACGCATAAAACCTAGGCTCGGATGCCACTGTTAGGGAACGTAGTAATTTCAAAAAAATTCCTACGCACACGCAAGATCATGGTGATGGCATAGCAACGAGAGGGGAGAGTAATGTCCACGTACCCTCGTAGACCATAAGCGGAAGCGTTATGACAACGCGGTTGATGTAGTCGTACGTCTTCATGATCCAACCGATCCAACTACCGAACGTACGGCACCTCCGAGTTCAGCACACGTTCAGCTCGATGACGATCCTCGGACTCCGATCCAGCAAAGTGTTGGGGATGAGTTCCGTCAGCACGACGGTGTGGTGACGATGATGATGCTCTACCGGCGCAGGGCTTCGCCTAATCTCCGCGACGATATGACCGAGGTGGAATATGATGGAGGGGGGCACCGCACACGGCTAAGAAACAATCCGTATATCAACTTGTGTGTCTATGGGGTGCCCCCTGCCCCCGTATATAAAGGAGTGGAGGAGGGGAGGGCCGACCCTCTCTATGGCGCGCCCTAGGGGAGTCCTACTCCCACCGGGAGTACGATTCCCCCTTTCCTAGTCCAACTAGGAATCCTCCTGCCCTAGGCAGCCCCTCTCTCTTTCCCGTATGGCCCAATAAGGCCCAATACTTCTCCCCCGTATTCCCGTAACTATCCGGTACTCCGAAAAATACCCGAACCACTCAGAACCTTTCCGAACTCCGAATATAGTCGTCCAATATATCGATCTTTACGTCTCGACCATTTCGAGACTCCTCGTTATGTCCCCGATCTCATACGGAACTCCGAACTCCTTCGGTACATCAAAACTTATAAAATCATAATAAAACTATCATCGTAACGTTAAGCGTGCGGACCCTACGGGTTCGAGAACTATGTAGACATGACCTAGAACTATTCTCAGTCAATAACCAATAGCGGAACCTGGATGCTCATATTGGATCCTACATATTCTACGAAGATCTTTATCGGTCAAACCGCATAACAACATACTTTGTTCCCTTTGTCATCGGTATGTTACTTACCCGAGATTCGATCGTCGGTATCCAATACCTAGTTCAATCTCGTTACTGGCAAGTCTCTTTACTCGTTACGTAATGCATCATTCCGTAACTAACTCATTAGCTACATTGCTTGCAAGGCTTATAGTGATGTGCATTACCGAGAGGGCCCAGAGATACCTCTCCGACAATCGGAGTGACAAAACCTAATCTCGAAATACGCCAACCCAACATGTACCTTTGGAGACACCTGTAGTACTCCTTTATTATCATCCAGTTACGTTGTGACGTTTGGTAGCACCCAAAGTGTTCCTCCGGTAAACGGGAGTTGCATAATCTCATAGTTACAGGAACATGTATAAGTCATGAAGAAAGCAATAGCAACATACTAAACGATCAAGTGCTAGGCTAACGGAATGGGTCATGTCAATCACATCATTCTCCTAATGATGTGATCCCGTTAATCAAATGACAACTCATATCTATGGTTAGGAAACATAACCATCTTCAATTAACGAGCTAGTCAAGTAGAGGCATACTACTGACACTCTGTTTGTCTATGTATTCACACATGTATTATGTTTCCGGTTAATACAATTCTAGCATGAATAATAAAACACTTATCATGATATAAGGAAATAAATAATAACTTTATTGTTGCCTCTAGGGCATATTGCCTTCACCGTCCGTTCGGCACTAGGATCTCCGGTGATTTGGATCACGACGAGTACGACTCCTTCAACCCCGTTCTCTTGAACGCTTCCGCTTAGCGATCTATAAGGGTATGTAGATGCTCTCTCCTTCCCCTCGTTGCTGGTTTCTCCATAGATAGATCTTGGTGATTCGTAGGAAAATTTTGAATTTCTGCTACGCTCCCCAACAGTGGCATCATGAGCTAGGTCTATTGCATAGATTCTTTGCACGAGTAGAACACAAAGTAGTTGTGGGCGTTGATTTTGTTCAATATGCTTACCGTTACTAGTCCAATCTTGTTTCGGCGGTATTGTGGGATGAAGCGGCCCGGACCGGCCTTACACGTACACTTACGTGAGACAGGTTCCACCGACCGACATGCACTTGTTGCATAAGGTGGCTAGTGGGTGCCAGTCTCTCCCACTTTAGTCGGATCGGATTCGATGAAAAGGGTCCTTATGAAGGGTAAATAGCAATTGGCATACCACATTGTGGTTCATGCGTAGGTAAGAAACGTTCTTGCTAGAAACCCATAGCAGCCACGTAAAACATGTAAACAACAATTAGAGGACGTCTAACTTGTTTTTGCAGGGTATGTTGTGTGATGTGATATGGCCAAGAAGGATGTGATATATGTGATGTATGAGATTGATCATATTCTTGTAATAGGAATCACGACTTGCATGTCGATGAGTATGACAACCGGCAGGAGCCGTAGGAGTTGTGTTTATTTATTATATGACCTGCGTGTCACTAAACAATGCCATGTAATTACTTTACTTTATTGCTAACCGGTAGCCATAGTAGTAGAAGTACTAAGTTGGCAAGACAACTTCATGGAGCCACGATGATGGAGATCATGATGATGGAGATCATGGTGTCATGCCAGTGACGATGATGATCATGGAGCCCCGAAGATGGAGATCAAAAGGAGAAAAATGATATTGGCCATATCATGTCACTATTTGATTGCATGTGATGTTTATCATGTTTATACATCTTATTTGCTTAGAACGACGGTAGTAAATAAGATGATCCCTCATTAAAATTTCAAGAAAGTGTTCCCCCTAACTGTGCACCGTTGCAAAAGTTCGTCATTTCGAAGCACCACGTGATGATCGGGTGTGATAGATTCTAATGTTCACATACAATGGGTGTAAGCCAGATTTACACACGCGAAACACTTAGGTTAACTTGACGAGCCTAGCATGTACAGACATGGCCTCGGAACACAAGAGACCGAAAGGTCGAGCATGAGTCGTATGGTGGATACGATCAACATGAAGATGTTCACCGATGATGACTAGTCCGTCTCACGTGATGATCGGACACGGCCTAGTTGACTCAGATCATGTAATCACTTAGATGACTGGAGGGATGTCTATCGGAGTGGGAGTTCATAAGATGAACTTAATTATCCTAAACATAGTCAAAAACCCTTTGCAAATTATGTCATAGCTCGCACTTTAGTTCTACTGTTTTAGATATGTTCCTAGAGAAAATATAGTTGAAAGTTGACAGTAGCAATTATGCGGACAGTAGAAGGCTTATGTTCTTAATGCACCGCTCGGTGTGCTGGACCTCGAACGTGGTCTGTGGATGTTGCGAACATCTGACATACACGTTTTGATGACTACATGATAGTTCGGTAATGTTAAATGGTTTAGAATTGAGGCACCGAAGACATTTTTGAAATGTCGCAGAACATATGAGATGTTCCAAGAGCTGAAATTGGGATTTCAGGCTCGTGCCCACGTCAAGAGGTATGAGACCTCTGACGAGTTTTCTAGCCTACAAACTAAGGGAGAAGATCTCAATCGTTGAGCTTGTACTCAGATTGTCTGGGTACAACAATCACTTGAATCGAGTAGGAGTTAATCTTCTAGATGAGATAGTGATGTTTCTCCAAAGACATTGCCACCAAGCTACTAGAGCTCCGTGATGAACTATAACATAACAGGGATAGATATGATGATCCTTGAGCTATTCGCAATGTTCGACACCGTGAATATAGAAATCAAGAAGGAGCATCAATTGTTGATGGTTAGTGAAACCACTAGTTTAAAGAAGGGCAAGGGCAAGAAGGGGTACTTCATGAAACAAAAAATCAGTTGCTGCTCCAGTGAAGAAACCCAGGGTTGAACCCAAACCCGAGACTAAGTGCTTCTGTAATGAGGGAACGGGCACTGAAGCAGAACTACCCTAGATACTTGGTAGATGAGAAGGCTGGCAAGGTCGATAGAAGTATATTGGATATACATTATGTTAATGTGTACTTTACTAGTACTCCTAGTATCACCAGGGTATTAGATACCGGTTCGGTTGCTAAGTGTTAGGAACTCGAAATAAAAGCTACGGAATAAACGGAGACTAGCTAAAGGTGAGCTGACGATATGTGTTGGAAGTGTTTCCAAGGTTGATGTGATCAAGCATCGCACGCTCCCTCTACCATCAAGATTGGTGTTAAACCTAAATAATTGTTATTTGGTGTTTGCGTTGAGCATAGACATGATTGGATTATGTCTATCGCAATACGGTTATTCATTTAAGGAGAATAATGATTACTCTATTTATTTGAATAATACCTTTAATGGTCTTACACCTAAAAGAATGGTTTATTGAATCTCGATCGTAGTGATACACATTTTCATGCCAAAAGATATAAGATAGTAATGATAGTACCACTTACTTGTGGCACTGCCATGTAAGTCATATTGGTATAAAACGCATGAAGAAGCTCCATGTTGATGGATCTTTGGACTCACTCGTTTTTGAAAAGTTTGAGACATGCGAACCATGTCTATTGGTGTATACGCATGAAGAAACTCCATGCAGATGGATCGTTTGGACTCACTTGATTTTGAATCACTTGAGATATGCAAATCATACCACATGGGCAAGATGACTGAAAAGCCTCGTTTTCAGTAAGATGGAACAAATAGCAACTTGTTGGAAGTAACACATTTTGATGTGTGCAGTCCAATGAGTGCTTAGGCATGCAGTGAATATCGTTATGTTCTTACTTCACAGATGATTTGAGTAGATGTTGAGTATATTTACTTGATGAAACACAAGTCTGAATTATTGAATGGTTCAAGTAATTTCAGAGTGAAGTTGAAGATCATCGTGACAAGAGGATAAAATGTCTGTGATATGATCATAGAGATGAGTATCTGAGTTATGAGCTTTGGCATGCAATTAAGACATGGTGGAAATCGTTTCACAATTAATACCGCCTGGAACACCATAGTGTGATGGTGTGTCCGAACATCATAGTTGCACCCTATTGGATATGGTGCGTACCATGATGTCTCTTATCAAATTACCACTATCGTTCATGGGTTAGGCATTAGAGACAACCACATTCACTTTGATAGGGCACCACATAATTCCGTTGAGATGACACCGTATGAACTATGGTTTAGAGAAACCTAAGCTGTCGTTTCTTGAAAGTTTGGGGCAGCGACGCTTATATGAAAAAGTTTCATCCTGATGAGCTCGAACCAAAGCGGATAAAATGCATCTTCATAGGACACCCAAAAACAGTTGGGTATACCTCCTATTTCAGATCCGGAAGCAAAAGGATTGTTTCTAGAAACGGGTCCTTTCTCGAGGAAAAGTTTCTCTTGAAAGAATTGAGTGGGAGGATGGTGGAGACTTGATGAGGTTGTTGAACCATCACTTCGACTAGCGTGTAGCAGGGCACAGGAAGTTGTTTCTGTGGCACCTACACCAATTGAAGTGGAAGCTGATCATAATGCTTCGGATCAAGTCACTACCAAACCTCGTAGGACGACAAGGACGGGTACTGCTTCAGAGTAGTGTGGTGATCCTGTCTTGAACGTCATGTTGCTAGACAACAATGAACCTACGAGCTATGGAGAAGTGATGGTGGGCCCGGATTTCAACAAATGGCTTGAGGCCATAAAATCCGAGAGAGGATCAATGTATGAAAACAAAGTGTAGACTTTGGAAGAACTACTTGATGGTCATAAGGCTGTTGGGTACAGATGGATTTTAAGGAAAGACAGACAATGATGGTAAGTATCACCATTAAGAAAGCTCGACTTGTCGTTAAGATGTTTTTTGACAAGTTCAAGGAGTTGACTACGATGAGACTTTCTCACTCGTAGTGATGCTAAGAGTCTGTTGGAATTATATTAGCAATTACTGCATGATTTATGAAATCTTGCAGATAGGATGTCAAAACATTTTTCCTCAACGGTATCCTTGAGGAAAGGTTGTATGTGATACAACTAGAAGGTTTTGTCAATCCAGAAAGACGCTAATAAGCATGCAAAGCTCCAGCAATCCTTCTATGGACTGGAGCAAGCATCTCAGAGTTGGAATGTACGCTTTGATGAGATGATCAAAGATTTTGGGTTTATACAAAGTTTATGAGAAACTTGTATTTCCAAAGAAGTGACTGGGAGCACTATAGAATTTCTGATGAGTATATGTTGTTGACATATTGTTGATCAGAAATGATGTAGAATTTCTGGAAAGCATATAGGGTTATTTGAAAAGTGTTTTTTCAATAGAAAGCCTGGACTAAGCTACTTGAACATTGAGCATCAAGATCTATGAGGATAGATCAAAAACACTAAATGGTACTTTCAAATGAGCACATACCTTGACATGATCTTGAAGGTGTTCAAAATGGATCGGTCAAAGAAGGAGTTCTTGCCTGAGTTGTAATGTATGAAGTTAAGAGTTAAAGCTCGACCACGGCAGAAGAGAGAGAAAGGACGAAGGTCGTCCCCTATGCTTCAGACATAGGCTCTATAGTATGCTATGATGTGTACCACACCGGAAGTGTGCCTTTCCATGAGTCGGTCAAGGGGTACAAGAATGATCCAGGAATGGATCATTGGACAGCGGTCAAAATAGTCCTTGGAGTAAATAAGGACATGTTTCTCGATTATGGAGGTGATAAAGAGTTCGGCGTAAAGGGTTACGTCGATGCAAGCTTTAACACCTATCCGAATGACTCTGAGTAGCAAACCGGATACGTATAGTGGAGCAACCATTTGGAATAGCACCAAGTGGAGCGTGGAAGCAGCATTTACAATATGACCTAGAGATTTGTGAAGTACATACGGATCTGAATATTGCAGACCCGTTGACTAAAACCTCTCTCACAAGCAAAACATGATCAAACCCCAGAACTCATTGAGTCTTAATCACATGGTGATGTGAACTAGTTTAGTGACACTAGTAAACTCTTTGGATGTTGGTCACATGGCGATGTGACCTGTCAGTGTTAATCACATGGCGATTTGAACTAGATTATTGACTCTAGTGCAAGTGGGAGACTGCTGGAAATATGCCCTAGAGGCAATAATAAATTAGTTATTATTATTATATTTCCTTGTTCATGATAATCGTTTATTATCCATGCTATAATTGTATTGATAGGAAACTCAGATACATGTGTGGGTACATAGACAACACCATGTCCCTAGTAAGCCTCTAGTTGACTAGCTCGTTGATCAATAGATGGTTACGGTTTCCTAACCATGGACATTGGATGTCGTTGATAACGGGATCACATCATTAGGAGAATGATGTGATGGACAAGACCCAATCCTAAGCCTAGCACAAAGATCGTGTAGTTCGTATGCTAAAGCTTTTATAATGTCAAGTATCATTTCCTTAGACCATGAGATTGTGCAACTCCCGGATACCGTAGGAATGCTTTGGGTGTACCAAATGTCACAACATAACTGGGTGGCTATAAAGGTGCACTACGGGTATCTCCAAAAGTGTCTGTTGGGTTGGCACGAATCAAGACTGGGATTTGTCACTCCGGTTGACGGAGAGGTATCTCTGGGCCCACTCGGTAGGACATCATCATAATGTGCACAATGTGACCAAGGGGTTGATCATGGGATGATGTGTTACAGAACGAGTAAAGAGACTTGCCGGTAACGAGATAGAACAAGGTATCGGCATACCGACGATCGAATCTCGGGCAAGTATAATACCGCTAGACAAAGGGAATTGTATACGGGATCGATTGAGTCCTTGACATCGTGGTTCATCCAATGAGATCATCGTGGAACATGTGGGAGCCAACACGGGTATCCAGATCCCGCTGTTGGTTATTGACTGGAGAACGTCTCGGTCATGTCTGCATGGTTCCCGAACCCGTAGGGTCTACACACTTAAGGTTCGATGACGCTAGGGTTATAGGGAATAGATATACGTGGTTACCGAATGTTGTTTGGAGTCCCGGATGAGATCCCGGACGTCACTAGGAGTTCCGGAATGGTCCGTAGGTAAAGATTTATATATGGAAAGTTGTTGTTCGGGTTCCGAGAAAAGTTCGGGTTTTTCTGGTATTGTACCAGCAAGCTTCCAGAAGGTTCCGGAGGATTCCGGAGGGGTCCGGAGGTCCGGAAATTGTTCCACCACGTCTGATACAACAGCATGGGCTGTAAGGGGGCGCCCTAGCCTTAATGGGCCAGGGGCACCAGCCCCCGCAAGACCCATGCGCATGGGAGAGGGGAAACCCTAAGGGGGAGGGCCTCCACTTGACTTGGGAGGCACTCCTCCCCCCTTGGTTGCCGCCCCAACCCTAGATGGGATCTAGGGGGTCCGGCCCCCTTCTCTCCCCACCTATAAATAGTGGAGGGGTGGGAGGGCAGCCGCACCCCAAGTTCTGGCGCAGCCCTCCCCCTCTCCTAAGTACTCCTCCTCTCCCGCGGTGCTTGGCGAAGCCCTGCAGGATTGCCACGCTCCTCCACCACTACCACGCCGTCGTGCTGCTGCTGGACGGAGTCTTCCCCAACCTCTTCCTCTCTCCTTGATGGATCAAGGCATGGGAGACGTCACCGGGTAGCACATGTGTTGAACGTGGAGGTGCCGTCCGTTCGGCACTAGGATCTCCGGTGATTTGGATCACGACGAGTACGACTCCTTTAACCCCGTTCTCTTGAACACTTCCGCTTAGCGATCTACCAGGGTATGTAGATGCACTCTCCTTCCCCTTGTTGCTGGTTTCTCCATAGATAGATCTTGGTGATTCGTAGGAAAATTTTGAATTTCTGCTACGTTCCCCAACAGTTTGTGCAATTTAGCACAAATGCTTGCCAGTTTTCCAATATAGTCTACCCTATCCACCAGCATTGTGGTTGCTGTGGTGGTTCATGTGCTTTTTCCTGCTTTGTGCAACTAGGGGCCCCTTGATTGTGCAAATTAGTACCAATGCTTGCCAATTTTCCAATTGATTTTTTCTCAATGTGCAAGTCTTTTGTTGTGGATGTGGTTGTTTTCATGCGTTTCCCCTCATGTGCAACTAGGGACGCTTATTTTTTGCAAATTAGCACTGAATGGTTGCTAATTTTTCAATATAGTATGCCCAATTGTTTTGCTGGATTTTTTGCTTTGCAGTTTTTGCTTGTTCCAGTTTGCACAAGTTATCTTACTGAGCTTGTTGCCTTTAGTTAACTATTTTCTGCCTAGTTATTACTTGTCATAGTTGGCAAGTAATACCTAGGCAAAAAATAGTTAGTCGGCTCATATGCTGTCCAGTCTGCACAAGGTTTACTGCCCAGTTGGCTGCATCATTTGTATTAGTTGGTTGTCCACATGTTTTTTTGGTTTTTTGCATTTTGTGTGTCCTGCTTATGTGTAGATGTCTGCATATCAAAGCAACATTGTATGATTTCCCTAGTTTGTTTCCGCATCTTCTAACTATGTTTTCTTTCGTTGTATTTCCTCCTGCAGGGCAAAAATGGTTATAATAGGAGGAGATACGGATGGCAATGAAGAAGATGTATTTTTTTCACTTTTTCTGTGTTTTTGAGTTGTTTACAACTTATGCACGTATGCTAATGTCCTTTTTTTCATGTTTTCTTTTTGGGTTGCTTAATCAGCGTTCTAGAAGTCAGTCGCTTCGCGGGAGGTCGAAGCGTCCTGCTAATTGCCAACCACGACCTGCGTGGAGTGTTGAGCAGGGAGAGGATGTTGAGGTAAGTGCAATGCTGATGACACAAGCCCATTTTTCGGTTTTGTTTGGGTCATATAACATTTTTTATTTTTTCCCATGCTCATGTTTTTTATTTTTCTTAGGATGCTGAGAAGTTCCGTGTTGTAAAGCGGCCTAGACGTGCAGCAGTTGGAAAGGGAGTTGAGTCATCTTCTAGGGTAAGCAAATTTCTCGAATATAAGTGTTTCTCGCTTTTTTAGACGCTGATGAAATTATGCAGCAGTTCTCACCGGCATTTTTGTTTTTAGTTTGTCAATAACAACCTTGTAGTTCACATCTCTAGTCATCTTGATCTAAATACAGTTGACATTAGTTGGCATGAGTTGGCATCTTGTAGTTGACAAGTTGGCTTCTTTATAGTTGACATCACTGGCCATTTTTTTGTGCAGGCAGCAGTTGCTGGAGGAGTTGTCGCATCTTCCGCAACAGATGCTGAGGTATGTGGTTTTTTTTGTGTTTATGAGCTATTGAACAGTTCCTTGCAAACCTTTTTTTTAGTTGCTGTTATCTTGTTGCAATATCATTTCTTATTGTTGCATATCCGTTAGAACTTTTTGTAGTTGCCAGGTATCGTATATTTTCTTAGTTTTTTTTGAAGGTTGCACACTGGCAGTTTTTCAGTTGTCCTCATGATCTTTATTAGTTGCACAAATATATCATATTAGTTGGCATGATCCATTTTAGTAATATATAGCTTTTTCCAATACTGATCAAAATGATGATTGTAAGATTTTTTTTCATTCTTATTTTTTCTCTTGTTTTTAATGTTTCCTTAATGTTTTTATATTCTCATCAACAGGCTAGCGGTGAAGGAGTTGAGGTGGCTGCAGGGGAAGATGTGGAGCGACCATCACAAGCGGGCAGGATAAGGGCATCACCAGCGCGGTTTGCAAATTTCAACACCTCTCTAAGCCCACCACATAAGTCAGAGCTAGTTTCGAGGTTGTTCGGGGGGCTATTGAATTTGTCAGACACACTTCCAGCGGACCTCACTAAGTTCTTGGTGCAGTCCTACCAGCCACAGACGTCTGAAATGGTTTTCTCAGGAAGGGGAAGGATCTGTGTCGATGCTGACAGTGTTCAAAGGGTATTTGATCTTCCTAACAGGGGTCTAAAAGCCTGCTACAAAGTTGACAAGGATACAACTAGGAGATTCAGAGAGACCTTCAACATAACTGGAACTTCTCATCCCCAGATCAGTACATGGACCACGATGATTAATGATATGGGGGGAAGAACAGATGACACATTCTTTATGGCCTGGCTTGCGGTTGCCTTCAGCACTTTCTTAGCACCAACCACGGCCTTGAAGCTTAGCCCAAAGTGCTACGAGCTCGTGCTAGATCATGAAAACCTCAAGAACATGAACATCTGCCTTTTTGTAGCAGAACACATTAACGAAGCTTTCCAGAACATGGACCAGGATAAGCAAACTGTCTGCTGCTGCTTGTATCACTTGATGGTTAGTAAAAACGACCACTTCCATCTGTTCTTGTTCTTTTTGTACAGTTATAGTTTGCTGAAATACTCATAATAATAACTGAACTTGGCTTTTCTTTTTGTTGGGGCTGGTGAAGATACTATACCTTGATGCGCTTGTCCATGACATCCCAGTAAGCAACTGCGCGATACGATCGAATGCATGGGATAGTACTCTAATTGCCAAGGTGATCAAGAAGGATACCATCTCTCCTGGTGTGTTCGGCAAATTACGAGTGAGTTCTCTTTTTTTTCCAACAGTTTCTTCTTTTTATGTTCTTTTGATGTCTGGTCACTTTTTTGGAAATTGCACAAAAACTGCCATCAGTTGGCACAACAATGCATGTAGTTGCACAGCTTGTAGCTTTAAGTTTGGCATCTGCACACATGTTCATTTTAAATTGGCACACCATCTTTTTTAAGTTGCACAGTTTTACTAATCTTGTTGCACAGATGTGTGGCATAAGTTGGTAGAAATTTTTTTAGGTGCCATGTGGGTTGCACAGTTTTTGTGTCTTTGTTCAGTTGCATATATGTATAGTCGAATTGTCTACCCCAGTATCTTGTTGTAGTTGCACAAGTTATAATGTTTGGTTTCGTTCAACACACAAATATGTTATGATAACCTTGTTCTTTTCTTTTTTCTATTTTTTTACATCAGCTTAAAAAGGAGTATAGAGGCACGGAGCAGACACCACTGTTTGGTGGAATTTTGCAAGCTGAAGCATTCGTGGCATCCAAGTTACCAATAACCTACAATCCGCAGGTTAGTGTTTTGCATACAGAAATTTGTACCACTTACCAACATTTTCTTTTGGCTGGGATGTATGTTCAGTTGGACATGTATAACTTTTTGTAGTTGCGAGAATACAGGATTCAGTTGGCTATGATGTATGTTCAGTTGCACATATAAGCATCTGTAGTTGCACATGTTCTTTTGGACAGTCAAAGTGTTCGTTTACAACCATTGACATCAACTTGGCAGAATGCATGTTTTTAGTTTGTGCCATAGTGCATCTGTAGTTGCCTAGAATCATGTTTTTAGTTGGCCAGAAAGTGTGTATTAGTCGGTTTTTGCTTATCACATCATGGTCAGTTACAGACATTTTACTTTTTAATTTTTTTCAAACTGAATCAGTACTGAATCTTTTTTTTGTTGATGCAGAAAAAGGCAAAGATTGCGAAAGTGGTCAATGACCTGTGCAAGGCTGTAACTGAACAGGTTGGCACCTTCATTGAAGCAGTTGCCAAGATCGATGACGAGGAACCAGATATTGATCCTTACGTACAACAGCCATCAATGCAAACTGGGGCGTCATGCCGTGCTCCAAAAATAAAGAGACGGGGGTCAACTATACAATAAGAAGAAGAGTTTGTTGAGGATGAGTCAGAAGAAGATGAGGAAATGGAAGCAGTGATAGATGTTGACGATGACAGGGACATAGACGTGGATGAATCAGAGGAGGAGGACAAGGATGAGGATGACAATGAAGAAGATGCAGAGGAGGACGAGGAGGAAGAGGAGGAGGAGGAGGAGGAGGAGGAGGAGGACAAACAAGAAGAGGACAAAGGAGAGGAGGAGGAGGAAGAAGAAGATAGTGAGGCAGAGGAGGAGGAAGAAGAAGGTGAGGCCGAAGAGGGGGACGGGGACAAAGGTGCAGCAGTTGATGGCAGTGAGAGGGGAGAAGACAAAGGCGCAGCAGTTGATGGCAGTGAGGGGGAAGAAGACGACGATGAAGAAGACGAGGACGGTTATGGTGATGATGTTGGGGGATCCAATGGAGGCAGCGATAGCAGCGATGATGATGATGATGATGACAATGCCCCTGGTTCTGGTGGTACAGGCGGCAACACATCCAGGAGGACTAGCACTTCTGCCACTCCTACCAGCAGCAGCAATTCATTGAGTAGCAGGAGCACACTACAGATGTTAATCGACAAAACTTGCTGGAAAGACAAGCATTTGCCGAAGTCAAAGAAAAATGACGAAGCAGAGTCTCAGGACAGCATTGATATGTTCAAGCTCTGCAACTTGAAGCTAGCTTTGGCAACCACCTTTCCTGTGCCAGATTTTAGCGACCAAGATATGTATGAGAAGATCAACTTTGCCATTGACAACAGCCTGTTCTTATCAAGTGTTGCTGAAAAGAATAAAGTTGACATGGAGGAAGCAGGAAAGGGTCTTGACTGGGTTCATTCAAAGGAAAAATACAAGGAATATTTGAAGCAGCTTCCAGACCTAAGCTCCAGCAAGAGTAAGGCAACATCCATGGCAAACCCTCACGTGGTCCAGAAGCATAAAGCAGTTTCAATGAAGAAGAATCTGCAGTTACCTCAAACCAAGGAGAAGATGGTGAGTGCAGATGCTGAAGTAAATATGGTCAAGGAAGCTGTCCTTCAAACTGATACGCCAACTGTAGTGAGCAGAGAGACAACCACCATCACAGGAGTTCAACAGATCAAGGGGAAGACTCCCCTTTCAACAGTCCCACAAAAACCACCTAAGCAGCAAAAGATTGTCAAGTTTGCCAGGGGCACAAAGGGGGAACAGGCCACAAAAGGTTTGGGGTTCAGAGACGAGAGAGAACTGCGACCCGCGGCCATTGATGCAGGGGTGCCAAGTTCTGCTAGGTTGCTGCCAACTCAGACTGGAAAGATGCCAACTATAGATACCAGTGTGCCAACTGATGTGTCAGCTAGCAGCGTGGTCACAGTCAAAACCACCACAACTGCTCAGGAAGGCACCACTGCAACTACAAGCCCCAAGGTGCCTACTCATAGAGATGCTTCAATGCCAAACACAAAAGGAGGTGATCCTACTACCAAATTACCGTCCCCAAGTGTTGGGGAACGTAGTAATTTCAAAAAAATCCTACGCGCACGCAAGATCATGGTGATGGCATAGCAATGAGAGGGGAGAGTAATGTCCACGTACCCTCATAGACCGTAAGCGGAAGCGTTATGACAACGCGGTTGATGTAGTCGTACGTCTTCACGATCCGACCAATCCAAGCACCGAACGTACGGCACCTCCGAGTTCAGCACGCGTTCAGCTCGATGACGATCCCCGGACTCCGATCCAGCAAAGTGTCGGGGATGAGTTCCGTCAGCACGATGGCATGGTGACGATGATGATGTTCTACCAACGCAGGGCTTCGCCTAAGCACTACAACGATATGACCGAGGTGGAATATGGTGGAGGGGGCACCGCACACGGCTAAGGAACAATCACGAATATCAACTTGTGTGTCTTGGGGTGCCCCCTGCCCCCGTATATAAAGGAGCAAGGGGGGAGGCCGGCCGGCCCTAGGGGGCGCGCCAAGGAGGGGGGAATCCTCCTCCTAGTGGGAGTAGGATTCCCCTTTCCTAGTCCCACTAGGAAGGAGGAAGGGGGAAGGAAAGAGAGGGAGAGGGAGAGGGAAAGAGGGGCCGCGCCCCCCCTCCCTAGTCCAATTCGGACTCCCCAAGGGGCGGCGCGCCACCTCCTGGGATGCTTCCCTCTCTCTCCCCTCAGGCCCACTAAGGCCCAATACTTCCCCGGGGGTTCCGGTAACCCCTCCGGCACTCCGGTTTTCTCCGAAATCACCCGGAACAATTCCGGTGTCCGAATATAGTCGTCCAATATATCAATCTTTATGTCTCGGCCATTTCGAAACTCCTCGTCATGTCCGTGATCACATCTGGGACCCCGAACAACCTTCGGTACATCAAAACATATAAACTCATAATAAAACTGTCATCGTAACATTAAGCGTGCGGACCCTACGGGTTCGAGAACTATGCAGACATGACCTAGAACTGTTTCCGGTCAATAACCAATAGCGGAACCTGGATGCTCATATTGGCTCCTACATATTCTACGAAGATCTTTATCGGTCAAACCGCATAACAACATACGTTGTTCCCTTTGTCATCGGTATGTTACTTGCCCGAGATTTGATCGTCGGTATCTCAATACCTAGTTCAATCTCGTTACCGGCAAGTCTCTTTACTCGTTCTGTGATACATCATCTCACAACTAACTCATTAGTTGCAATGCTTGCAAGGCTTAAGTGATGTGCATTACCGAGAGGGCCCAGAGATACCTCTTCGACAATCGGAGTGACAAATCCTAATCTCGAAATACGCCAACCCAAAAATTACCTTTGGAGACACCTGTAGAGCACCTTTATAATCACCCAGTTACGTTGTGACGTTTGGTAGCACACAAAGTGTTCCTCCGGTAAACGGGAGTTGCATAATCTCATAGTCATAGGAACATGTATAAGTCATGAAGAAAGCAATAGAAACATACTATACGATCAAGTGCTAAGCTAACGGAATGGGTCAAGTCAATCACATCATTCTACTAATGATGTGATCCCGTTAATCAAATGACAACTCTTTGTCCATGGCTAGGAAACATAACCATCTTTGATTAATGAGCTAGTCAAGTAGAGGCATACTAGTGACACTCAGTTTGTCTATGTATTCACACATGTATTATGTTTCCGGTTAATACAATTCTAGCATGAATAATAAACATTTATCATGATATAAGGAAATAAATAATAACTCTATTATTGCCTCTAGGGCATATTTCCTTCAGTCTCCCACTTGCACTAGAGTCAATAATCTAGTTCACATCGCCATGTGATTCAACACCAATATTCACATCTATATGTGATTAATACTCATAGTTCACATCGTCATGTGATCAACACCCAAAGGGTCTACTAGAGTCAATAATCTAGTTCACAGCGCTATGTGATTAACACCCAAAGAGTACCAAGGTATGATCATGTTTTGCTCACGAGAGAAGTTTAGTCAACGGGTCTGTCGCATTCTGAGCCATATGTATTTTGCAAATATTCTATGTCTACAATGCTCTGCACGGAGCTACTGTAGCTAATTGCTCCCACTTTCAATATGTGTCCAGATTGAGACTTAGAGTCATCTGGATCGGTGTAAAAGCTTGCATCGATGTAACTCTTTACGACGAACTCTTTTATCACCTCCATAATCGAGAAACATCTTCTTAGTCCTCACTAAGGATATTCTTGACCGCTGTCCAGTGATCTACTCTTAGATCAAAATTGTATTCCTTTGCCAAACTAGATCAAGGTATACAATAGGTCTGGTAAACAGCATAGCATACTATATAGAACCTATGACTGAGTCATAGGGAATGACTTTTCATTCTCTTTCTATTTTCTGCCATGGTCGGGTTTTGAGTCTTACTCAACTTCACACCTTTGCATCACAGGCAAGAACTCTTTCTTTCACTGTTCCATTTTGAACTACATCAAAACCTTGTCAAGGTATGTACTCATTGAAAAATCTTATCAAGCGTCTTGATCTATCTCTATAGATCTTGATGCTCAATGTGTAAGTAGTTTCACAGAGGTCTTTCTTTGAAAAACTCCTTTCAAACACTTCTTTATGCTTTCCAGAAAATTCTACATCATTTCCGATCAACAATATGTCATTCACATATACTTATCAGAAAGGCTATAGTGCTCCCACTCACTTTCTTGTAAATACAGGCCTTTCCAAAAGTCTGTATAAAACCATATGCTTTGATCAACTCATCAAAGCGTATATTCCAACTCCGAGATGCTTGCACCAGTCCATTGATGGATCGCTAGAGCTTGCACATTTTGTTAGCACCTTTTGAATCGACAAAACCTTCTGGTTGCATCATATACAACTCTTCTTCCAGAAATCCATTCAGGAACACAGTTTTGATATCCATTTGCCAGATTTCATAAAATGTGGCAATTGCTAACATGATTCGGACAGACTTAAGCATCGTTATGAGTGAGAAAATCTCATCGTATTCAACACTTTGAACTTGTCGAAAACCTTTTGCAACAAGTCGAGCTTTGTAGATAGTAACACTACTATCAGTGTCCGTCTTCCTCTTGAAGATCCATTTATTTAACATGGCTTGCTGATCATTGAGCAAGTCAATCAAAGTCCATACTTTGTTCTCATACATGGATCATATCTCAGATTTTAAGGCCTCAAGCCATTTCACGGAATCTGGGCTCATCATCGCTTCCTCATAGTTCTAAGGTTCATCATGGTCTAGTAACATGAATTCTAGAACATTATTACCGTACCACTCTGGTGTGGATCTTATTCTATTTGACCTATGAGGTTCAGTAACAACTTGATCTGAAGTTCCATGATCATCATCATTAACTTCCTCACTAATTGGTGTAGATGTCACAGGAACTGATTTCTGTGATGAACTACTTTCCAATAAGGGAGAAGGTACAATTACCTCATCAAGTTCTACTTTCCTCCCACTCACTTCTTTCGAGAGAAACTCCTTCTTTAGAAAGGATCCATTTTAGCAATGAATAACTTGCCTTCGGATCTGTGATAGAAGGTGTACCCAATAGTTACCTTTGGGTATTCTATGAAGGCGCATTTCTCCGATAATTGAGTTCGAGCTTATCAGGTGAAAACTTTTTCACATAAGCATCGCAGGCCCAAACTTTAAGAAACGACAACTTTGGTTTCTTGCCAAACCACAGTTCATAAGCCGTCGTCTCAACGGATTTCTGTGGCGCCCTATTTAAAGTGAATGCAACTGTCTCTAATGCATAACCCCAAAACGATAGTGGTAAACCGATAAGAGACATCATAGGTCACACAATATCCAATAAAGTGCGGTTACGAAGTTCGGACACACCATTACGCTGTGGTGTTCCAAGTGGCATGAGTTTGTGAAACTATTCCACATTATTTTAACTGAAGACCAAACTCGTAACTCAAATATTCATCTCCACGATCAGATCGCAGAAACTTTATTTTCTTGTTACGATGATTTTCCACTTCACTCTGAAATCCTTTGAACCTTTCAACTATTTCAGACTTATGTTTCATCAAGTAGATATACCCATATCTGCTCAAATCATATGTGAAGGTCAGAAAATAACGATACTCACCACGAGCCTTAATACTCATTGGTCTGCATACATCAGTATGTATTATTTCCAACAAGTTAGTATCTCGTTCCATTGTTCCGAAGAACGGAGTTTTAGTCATCTTGCCCAAAAAGGCACGGTTCGCAAGCATCAAATGATTCATAATCAAGTGATTCCAAAAACCCATCAACATGGAGTTTCTTCATGCGCTTTATACCGATATGACCTAAACGGCAGTGCCACAAATAAGTTGCACTATCATTATCAACTTTGCATCTTTTGACATCAATATTATGAATATGTGTATCACTACGATCGAGATCCAACAAACTATTGGGTGTATGACCATTGAAGGTTTTATTCATGTAAATAGAACAACAATTATTCTCTGACTTTAAATGAATAATCTTATTGCAATAAACATGATCAAATCATATTCATGCTCAACGTAAACGCCAAATAACATTTATTTAGGTTCAACACTAATCCCGAAAGTATAGAGAGTGTGCGATGATGATCATATCAATCTTGGAACCACTTCCAACACACATCGTTACTTCACCCTCAACTAGTTTCTGTTTATTCTGTAACTCCTATTTCGAGTTACTAATCTGAGCAACTGAACAAGTATCAAATACTCAGGGGCTACTATAAACACTAGTAAGGTACACATCAATAACCAGTATATCAAATATACCCTTGTTCACTTTGCCATCCTTCTTATCCACCAAATATTCAGGGTATTTCCGTTTCCAGTGACCATTTCCTTTGAAGTGTAAGCACTCAGTTTCAGGCTTTGGTTCAACTTTGGGCTTCTTCGTGGGAGTGACAACTTGTTTGTCATTCTACTTGAAGTTCCCTTTCTTTCCCTTTGCCCTTTTCTTGTAACTAGTGGTCTTATCAATCATCAACACTTGATGCTCTTTCTTGATTTCTACCTTCTCGATTTCAGCATCACGAAGAGCTCGGGAATCGTTTTTGTTATCCCTTGCATTATAGTTCATCACGAAGTTCTACTAACTTGGTGATGGTGACTAGAGAATTCTGCCAATCACTATCTTATCTGGAAGATTAACTCCCACTTGTTTCAAGCGATTGTAGTACTCAGACAATCTAAGTACTTGCTCACTAGTTGAGCAATTCTCCTCCATCTTTTAGCTATAGAACTTGTTGGAGACTTCATATCTCTCAACTCGGGTATTTTCTTGAAATATTAACTTCAACTCCTGGAACATCTCATATGGTCCATTACGTTCAAAACGTCTTTGAAATCCTGATTCTAAGTAGTTAAGCATGGTGCACTTAACTATCAAGTAGTCATCATATTGAGCTAGCGAAACGTTCATAACGTCTCCATCTGCTCCTGCAATAGGTCTGTCACCTAGCGGTGCATCAAGGACATAATTTTTCTGTGCAGCAACGAGGATAATCCGCATATCACGGATCGAATCCGCATCATTGCTACTAACATCTTTCAACATAGTTTTCTCTAGGAACATATATAAAAATATAGAGAAGCAACAATGCAAGCTATTGATCTACAACAACATAGACATGCAAAATACTACCGGGACTAAGCTCATGATAAATTAAAGTTCAATTAATCATATTACTTAAGAACTCCCACTTAGATAGACATCCCTCTAATCATCTAAGTGATCACGTGATCCAAATCAACTAAACCATAACCGATCATCACGTGAAATGGAGTAGTTTTCAATGGTGAACATCACTATGTTGATCATATCTACTATATGATTCACGCTCGACCTTTCGGTCTCAGTGTTCCGAGGCCATATCTACATATGCTAGGCTCGTCAAGTTTAACCTAAGTATTCTGCGTGTGCAAAACTGGCTTGCACCCGTTGTAGATGGACATAGAGCTTATCACACCCGATCATCACGTGGTGTCTGGGCACGACGAACTTTGACAACGGTGCATACTCAGGGAGAACACTTTTTATCTTGAAATTTAGTGAGAGATCATCTTATAATGCTACCGTCAATCAAAGCAAGATAAGATGCATAAAAGATAAACATCACATGCAATCAATATAAATGATATGATACAGCCATCATCATCTTGTGCTTGTGATCTCCATCTCCGAAGCACCTCCATGATGACCATCGTCACCGGCGCGACACCTTGATCTCCATCGTAGCATCGTTGTTGTCTCGCCAATCTTATGCTTCTACGACTATCGCTACCGCTTAGTGACAAAGTAAAGCATTACAGGGCGATTGCATTGCATACAATAAAGCAACAACCATATGGCTCCGGCCAGTTGCCGATAACTCGGTTACAAAACATGATCATCTCATACAATAAAATATAGCATCACGTCTTGACTATATCACATCACAACATGCCTTGCAAAAACAAGTTAGACGTCCTCTACTTTGTTGTTGCAAATTTTACGTGGCTGCTACGGGCTTAGCAAGAACCGTTCTTACCTACGCATCAAAACCACAACGATAGTTTGTCAAGTTGGTGCTGTTTTAACCTTCACAAAGACCGGGCGTAGCCACACTCGGTTTAACTAAAGTTGGAGAAACTGACACCCGCCAGCCACCTGTGTGCAAAGCACGTCAGTAGAACCAATCTCGGGTAAGCGTACGCATAATGTCGGTCTGGGCCGCTTCATCCAACAATACCGCCGAACCAAAGTATGACATGCTGGTAAGCAGTATGACTTATATCGCCCACAACTCACTTGTGTTCTACTCGTGCATATAACATCAACGCATAAAACCTAGGCTCGGATGCCACTGTTGGGGAACGTAGTAATTTCAAAAAAAATCCTACGCACATGCAAGATCATGGTGATGGCATAGCAACGAGAGGGGAGAGTAATGTCCATGTACCCTCGTAGACCGTAAGCGGAAGCGTTATGACAACGCGGTTGATGTAGTCGTACGTCTTCAAGATCCGACCGATCCAAGCACCGAACGTGCGGCACCTCCGAGTTCAGCACACGTTCAGCTCGATGACGATCCCCGAACTTCAATCCAGCAAAGTGCCGGGGATGAGTTCCGTCAGCACGACGGCGTGGTGACGATGATGATGTTCTACCGACGCAGGGCTTCGCCTAAGCACCGCAACGATATGACCGAGGTGGAATATGGTGGAGGGGGGTGCCGCACACGGCTAAGGAACGATCACGAATATCAACTTGTGTGTCTTGGGGTGCCCTCCTACCCCCGTATATAAAGGAGCAAGGGGGAGGCCGGCCGGCCCTAGGGGGCGCGCCAAGGAGGGGGGAATCCTCCTCCTAGTGGGAGTATGATTCCCCTTTCCTAGTCCCACTAGGAAGGAGGAAGGGGAAAGGAAAGAGAGGGAGAGGGAGAGGGAAAGAGGGGCCGCACCCCCCCTCCCTAGTCCAATTCGGACTCCCCATGGGGGGGAACCTCCTGGGCTGCTGCCCTCTCTCTCCCCTCAGGCCCACTAAGGCCCAGTACTTCCCCGGGGGGTTCCGGTAACCCCTACGGCACTCCGGTTTTCTCCGAAATCACCCGGAACAATTCCGGTGTCCGAATATAGTCGTCCAATATATCAATCTTTATGTCTCAACCATTTCGAGACTCCTCGTCATGTCCGTGATCACATCCGGGACCCCGAACAACCTTTGGTACATCAAAACATATAAACTCATAATAAAACTGTCATCGTAACGTTAAGCGTGCGGACCCTACGGGTTCGAGAACTATGTAGACATTACCTAGAACTGTTTCCGGTCAATAACCAATAGCGGAACCTGGATGCTTATATTGGCTCCTACATATTCTATGAAGATCTTTATCGGTCAAACCGCATAACAACATACATTGTTCCCTTTGTCATCAGTATGTTACTTGCCCGAGATTCGATCGTCGGTGTCTCAATACCTAGTTCAATCTCGTTACCGGCAAGTCTCTTTACTCGTTCTGTAATACATCATCTCACAACTAACTCATTAGTTGCAATGCTTGCAAGGCTTAAATGATGTGCATTACCGAGAGGGCCCAGAGATACCTCTCCGACAATCGGAGTGAGAAATCCTAATCTCGAAATACGCCAACCCAACAAGTACCTTTGGAGACACCTGTAGAGCACCTTTATAATCACCCAGTTATGTTGTGACGTTTGGTAGCACACAAAGTGTTCCTCCGGTAAACGAGAGTTGCATAATCTCATAGTAATAGGAACATGTATAAGTCATGAAGAAAGCAATAGCAACATACTATACGATCAAGTGCTAAGCTAACGGAATGGGTCAAGTCAATCACATCATTCTACTAATGATGTGATCCCGTTAATCAAATGACAACTCTTTGTCCATGGCTAGGAAACATAACCATCTTTGATTAATGAGCTAGTCAAGTAGAGGCATAATAGTGACACTCAGTTTGTCTATGTATTCACACATGTATTATGTTTCCGGTTAATACAATTCTAGCATGAATAATAAACATTTATCATGATATAAGGAAATAAATAATAACTCTATTATTGCCTCTAGGGCATATTTCCTTCACCAAGAGCCAGCACACAGCAGCCAAGCAAGCCTGCATCACCAAGAGCTGACTTTCAGCTACCACTAACACAAGAGGAGGTGTTCAACATTATAAGTAGGTGCAAGCCTCCAAGGCTGCCAACTACAACACTATCGCGAACCAAGTCACTGAACGGTGCACCCGTGTTTGTGCCGCAAGGAGATGCCCTGGTCCTTGAACCCATACGAAGATCAAAGTCTTATCATGGTGACGGGTTCTGCGATGCGCCATCTTTTGACCTCGGCATAGATGGTCATGCTCCAGCACCTGCTCCAGCAGCAGAAACAACGGAAGACAGTGTGATTAGTATTGATGAGTGTGAGTTGGACCCAGCAGCTGTGAATGAAGGATGCGCTGCTGCTGATGCTGTCAGATCACCAAAGAATTGCCACACCCCGATATGTGCAGAACCAGAAGCTGGCACGAGGGACCACCTATTGCACGAAGACAGAGGAGGGTAATAAGGCCCGCAACATCTCAAAGGTCTTCATTCATTGACTACAACAAGAAGAAGTCATTCAGCTCCAATGAGGCAGTGAACAAGCTTTACGCTGCCCTCTTGTATTGGGTCAGGCATCACGAAGGAGCAAATGATGAAGCTATCAGGTAAACTAACTCCCCACAACCTACATACATATCTTTTTCAGTTGCACAGGACCAGCCACTTAGCTGCACAGTAAGCATAGCATGTTGCACAGAACAAGGCTTTTAGTTGCACACTGTTATGTTTTTCAATTTCATGCACTTTTTTTTTGCTGATGTGACCCTTCGAGCTAACATGTCTTTTTATTGCTTTCAAAAAAAATTCAGCCCTGAGATAATCAGGTATGGTAATTTCTTCATTTCTTTAAAGGAGTTAGTTGATTTGATGAAGCCGGTTCAATGGCTGTCAAAAATTGTTATTGAGACTGGAATCTTACACATCATGGAGAACTTACCATAAGGGTCAAAGAAGGTTGTTATGCCACTGAGGTTTTCGGTAAGTTTTTCCAAAACCTTCTCCATGCTCATCTTTGATCTGTAGCACTTTTTTGGTGACCAATTGAGCCATGCTTTTGTAATCTCTGCAGATAAATTTACAGCAAGGTATCCACAACGTGAATGAGATAAACAAGAAGTTTGATTACAAGAACCGTCTCGACAAGAAGGACTTGGTGAGTGTTGTGCCCACATGATCCATCTCTTTTTGTTGACACCCACAACATGTTCAGTTGCACATGGCACATACTTGTTGGAAACCTGTTTTTAACTTGACCAAGTCGTTTAATGTTTTTTCTTAGCTATAGCCTGTATATGTGTATGAAATCGTTCACGCTTGCAGGTCATGCTGCCAGTGCTCGAGTGCGCTGATGTAACTGATAAGGAGGGAGGGAGGCATTATTGGGTCTTCAATGTTAACTTGAGGGACGGACGCTTCGAAGTTCTTGACTCAAACAGGACGCTGGACAACATTGAGCTGATGACCACCGCCTCTACCATCGCGGGGGCAGTATGCCAGCTATGGAGGAAGCATTACCCAAAGTTCAGCATCGAGCACTTCCAGATTATTGACATTGACGTACCGAAGCAGCTTGGCAAGTAAGACAATAAGCATGGCTCTCTTCTCAATTTCTTACCATCATTTTGTAGTTTTTAAATTTTTCTACATGTGCAATCTTTAGTTTTTTAAGACACAGTACTAGTCTGCAATCTGTTTATCATTTTTATGAGTTTCTAATGGATTATCTAGTCAGTTGCAGAGTGCCACATAAGCAGTTGCACAGTGGCACATAAGCAGTTGCATAGTGGCACATAAGCAGTTGCACAGAGTGCATTATCTTTATTTGGTTTTAATTTTATGTTACAATTTTTCTTTTTTCTTGACCATCACAGTAATGAGTGTGGGCTGTTCGCACTGCTTAACGCCACCGAGTGGAACGGTAGCCAACTGCCCAACTACGAACCCAAGGAAGTACTCAACATCAGGAAGAAGCTGGCATATGACTGGGTCACCAGCGTGCACAACACTGCCCCATGGAGGAAGTTGCTGAGATACGACAAGGACTAGGTCAGTACTCTTTTTCTTTCTCTGCTCCATGGAGGTAGTTGGTGGTTTGCACAACTTTTAAGCAGATTTTGTAGTTGCACACTAGTAGCAATTTCGTTTGCAAGTCAATATCTTCACTTTTGTTGATACATTAGGAGCACTGGACATACAATTGTTCAACAACTAAATATTTTAACCAGTTGCCAACAAAGGCACAAATAGCAACCTTTTTTACACAGTGCATGAACTAATTCAAGGAGCATAAATTAGATAAAGAGAAATCATAGCTGCTGAATGTGTCCACTTGGTCCCAATATTGCTAGAAAAACATCATTATTTTCCTTTTTTGTCTCAAAGTTACAAACGATGAAACAGAATCACAGTAGCCTGAGTGGACACACACCAGCAGTGTGATCTGTAGATTGGCACTGGCTGCATTTGTTTTTCTTCTTTGGGTGTAGCTCCAGCGCCAATTTGTACCATCGACTTTTTGCCCTACCCTTTGTAGTAGACCTTGGAGGATCCCTGGGCAGAAAATCATCAGAAACTTGTGCAGGGGATGCAACCTCCAACGGGACAGTAGGACCATCACGATCACCTGTGTGATAATTATATAAAAAACTAGTACTTTTTTTGTTGTGCAACCAGCATTGATGTTCTCTGCAACCACACAGCCCATGTTGTCCAACTAACTGGTTGTTGTGTGCAAGTTAAGTTGAAAAAAACACCTGTAGTAGCACAGCCCGTCATGGTACTTGGATTGTAATCGCTTATGAGCAGAACAGGACTAACAAGTTAGATTTTTAGCTTGATCCTCAAACTAACACAGCGCACGCAACTAGGCAGCATGTTCTGTGCAACTGGGCAGGATGATATGTGCAACTGAAGTCACACACCCTAGTTTTGTTGGGAGTTGGGGAAGGTATTTTTACCTGGGTGATGAGCCCCCTGAGTCCTGCCTGTAGGTCCATTGGGAGTAGCACGCAGGGCACTGCTAGTTGGGCCAGACGGGGGAGGAGGTCTTTGAGGGTTGGCATTACCTATAGCCAGAACAGGACAAACAAGTTAGTTGTGTTATTTTTGATGCTCGAACTAACACAGTGTGCGCAACTAGGTAGCTTGTTTTTCTGTGCAACTGAGCCCCATGATGTGTGCAACTGGAGTCACATACCTAGTTTGATGGGGAGTTGGGGCAGGTAATTACCTAGATGACGAGGCCCCTGAGTTCTGCATGTAGGGCCAGGAGGTGGAGGATGTCCTTGAGGGTTGACATCATCTATATCCAAAACAGGAAAAACAAGTTAGTTGTGTTATCTCGATGCTTGAACTAACACAACATGCACAACTAGGCAGCCTGTTTCTGTGCAACTGGCCACCATGATGTGTGCAACTGGGCATAATGATGTGTGCAACTGAAGTTGCACAGCTAGTTAGATCAGGAGTTGGGGCAGGTAATTACCTGGATAATGAGCCCCCTGATTGCTGCCTGGAGGTGGAGGAGGTCCTCGAGGGTTGCCATCATCTGATGGCCCCGTGGCAGCAGTCGGTGTTTTCTTTTTCTTGGACTTGTTCAGGTGGCCGATCTCGGTACGTGCTGCGCGCATATGCTTGTATACAATAGCTTGTGCTGGATCAGAACCACTCGCAAACTTTGCTAGTTTCCGAAAATCATATATCATGTTCCTCTCCCTTATTTGCTTCTTTGACTGAGGAGGCATTTCATCCGGTTGCTCATAACGAGTCCCTGACGCACTAGGTACAGTAGTAGGTGTCCACCGTCTTAGCAGGTACCTTTCCAGTATGACATCAACTCCAATATGGGTGAACACCTTGAGGATGTGGCAACAGAGGATGCCGTCCTTGTCCATTTTATAGCACTCACACAAATAGGAACCCTCCTCCACCCTTGTCTGCACCAAGTAGTTTCGAGAACCATATTTGGCAACAAATTCCTGGTTCGGTCTGAGCTCAAATATATCAGCACCAACTTGGAATGCATTATAACGTCCAATCAGCTCAAACTCTTCTCTGAACTTGCGGTAACGGTCCCTAGTATAGGTTTTGTAAGCTTGCTTCTCTATTGGGAAGCTGGACCACAGCTCAATCTCAAGGTGTTCTGTCCTCTAATCATTGCAGCCTTCCTTGGCAAGGATTTGGTTTTGGATTTTTTTCGTATTGCTTGACGAAGTTCAGCATTGAGTTGAGTGGGTTCACATATCTTTTCAGGACGGCGTTGAACCCCTCACTACACTGTGTAGACTGTAGGAACGGGAAGAACCTGTGCTTGAAGTAGCACGGCACCCAAGTTGACCTGTATTAGTACAATTTCTCAAAGTGCGTGTGTGTCATAGCCTCGTACTTCACCATTAACCCAGCCCAATTCTGCTCAAACTCGTCTATAGTGAAGCTGAAGTCAACACACTTGTTAAAATCATCAGAGAGTCCTGGATTCCAGCACAGCAGCCAACCAACTTTTTCCTGAGCCTTTTTCATGATGTGCCATCTACAACAGCGGTGCACGGTGCTTGGAAAGATGCTCCGTATTGACTGCCTCATTGCACCATCCTGGTCGGTGATGAAGTTGTCAGGAGCTTTGCCATCCATAGCCTCTAGGAATGCTCCAAATACCCAATCAAAGCTCGATGCCAACTCCTGCCTCACAAACGCGCAACCCAGCATGAAAGATTGGCCATGTCGGTTTATTCCTATGAAGGGCGCGAATGGCATATTGTACATGTTGGTCATGTAGGTGGTGTCAAACGATATGCAATCATGGTACGCCTCCGCATAAGCTTTTCGAGCTAAGCCACCCACCCAAAATATGTTGACAACTCTGTCCTCTTCATCATATTTCACCTTATAGAAGAAGTCTGGATCGGTTTTTTGTATATCCTTGAAGTGCGCAATTGTCTCAATCAGATCACCCTCCTTTGTGTCATCTCTACGGAAACTTGTACAAAGATTAGTTATTGCCTTTGGTCCGAATGGCACCATCATCTCAGATCCATAGAACTCTGTCATTACATGCATCATACGTCCTGCATAATACAAAAACAAACAGTGTATCCTTTTTTTAGTTGCACGAATGCGCACATCCAGCTGCTCGGTAATAGGACATTTGTTGGCACAGAAGATAATCGCAGGAAATGGACACCTAGCTGCATCTTTTTGAAAACACTTTTGCACTTTTTGCATACAGGACATTGTCTAGTTGCACAGTAAAGACAATCTAGTTGCACAACAAGCACCAGCTGGACACCAGTTGAACAATTAAGTTATTTCAGTTGCACAGTAGTACCATAACAGTTGCACACTGGACTGCCTACAGGAAAACTTAATTCTTTAAGGGATATAGAAAAACACCATACTTGTAGTCAAGTTGCAGTTATACAAGATGCGCAGAAACTCCTTTTCATCAGGTGAGATGCCTTGGTGGGATCTCAAGTATTTGGACAATAAAGATTTGTTCACGAGCGGATGATTGTGGTCACGAACAAAGTGCGTCACCTCCCATCGCCCATCTATCAGCTTCACCAACATTTTCGCTTTGCACTGAGTCTGCTTTATTGTCTCACATTTGCGCTTCTTCTTCTTCTTACTAGTACCAGCCTCCTCTTCAGCAAATATTGGAGGTTCTTCTTCCATCTCCTTATCATTGTCAACAGATTTTGGATCTGGAATAGGGTCCAGGACAGGAGGAGCCTCAGCTCCTCCATCATCAGCTTTGGGCTTCTTGAACTTGTTACAGCAAAACTGTTGTTTTATCAATTCATTGGTGCGGGGTGCCCGTCTAGATGTGTTCATCTTGATAGAGAAACCCATCCGTAGTGTGTAGCTATTGTAGTGATCCTTAGCAATTTGAAGGTTGTCAAACCTCAGGCCAACATAGGGTTTCATAGGTTGAGAACCGGCCTCATCCTCTCCTTCTTCTTCTTGCACAGCTCCGTCAACAGCCCCAGCTCCTAGCTCAGTCCTGGTTGGACCAGGAACATTTGCCTCGGTTCCCGTGTCATCTAGAGTATGGCTCTCTGACTGCAAAGACACCACTACAGGGGCACCACAGGTTGATGGCTGGCCTGCCACATTGTCATGGCCCATAGGGTTTCCACCATGACTTGCCTGCGTGTAGTAAACAGATCGAACATTTTCTGTCCAGTTTCCTTATGGTATGCTCGGTTGCTGCTGATCCGTATCATGAGGAAGCTCATTGTGATCAGGAGGCAACTCATTGAGATCAAGCATTTTTTTTGGATGCTGCCACACACTCACTGCACATATAAAAAAGAACAAAGTAATGTAATCAGTTGTTAATCATATAAAAGAGTGTTTCAAACAACCTAAAAACTTAGTAAATAGGCAGTTGCACACCATTTTATGACAATCTTAGTTCCAAAAGCAACATGTCTGTAGCAGAATCTTTTATTATAACATGCATACATTTTTTTGTTTTTGTACAGAGTTGTTATGTTAGTTGCACAGTTTGCAGTAAATAGTTGGCAAGAACTTGACTTATTTTTACCACAGAGTTTTCTGACTTTTTCCTCTGCTTTTGTTGCAATGATCCGCAGGGTTTCCATTGGCAAGGAGCTTATTCAGATTTTTCTGGATATAATTGAGACACAATTTGATGCTACTTTTTTCAGATGCAAAATCCAGGTGAAAGAAGAAAGAAGAAATTGATGACAGACTATAGATATATGTTTTTCATCGCCGTTTCTGTTTCTACTTCCAGTATATTTGAACATATTTTTACACTATAGCTTTGCAATAGGTGTGCTACCAGAATATATGTGTGGGACAAGCAATATATGCGTGACTACTTTAATATGGTTTTATGGCTTCAATAACCTTGTTTATTTATCTGTCGCACATATTGCTGCAGAAGTTGTCGTACTGCAGTTTTTTGGTTTTAACTAGAATAGATCTTAGAGTTGGCAGTCAATGTGTTCAGTTTTTGCTAGAATAGATGTTTCAATTTCCCAGGAAGCATACATCAGTTGCCAGCATGCATGTTTAGTTGCACAGTCCATGTTTTCAGTTGGATAGAATAGATGTTTCATTTTTCCTAGGATGCATATATCAGTTGGCCAGCATGCATGTTCAGTTGCACAACCAATGTGTTCAGTTGGCTAAAATAGATGTTTGAATTTTCATGGATCCATATATCATTTTGGCCAGGATGCATGTTCTGTTGCACATCCAATGCATTTAGCTGGCTAGAATAGACATTTCAATTGGCCAGGATGCATATATCAGCATGCCCTGGATGCATGTTCTGTTGTACAGTCAATGTGTTTAGCTGGCTATAATAGACGTTTTAGTTGGCCAGGATGCATATATCAGTTGGCCAGCATGCATGTTCCGTTGCACAGTCAATGTTTTCAACTGGCTAGAATAGACGTTTCAGTTGGCCAGGATGCATATATCTAGTTGGCAGGCATGCATGTTTACTTGGCTAGAATCACGTATTAATTGGTCAGAAAATATCTCTTAGTTGACTTGTTGAACACATAAAAGGGGCAGGGAAAACACTTTTGAAGCAGCTTATTTAACACATCCAGGTGGGAGAAACTTGTTTGGCATGCATCAAGTAGTTTTTGGCTTGTTTAACATATCCAACAGTAACATCAAGTAGGCTGATGTGATGTGCCAGATTCATCTCTTTTTTTGAAGCAGCTTCTCCATGGATTTTGTCCTAGATCCATGGAGAAGGGGGTTTACATATGCCTACATGTATGCAGTAGAAGAAAGAGGGAAGTGAAGAGGAGCAGAGGGGGCATACCTACTTGATGTTAGTGCCTGGTATGGGCTCTGACCACCCTGCCCTTAGATCTTTTTTTTTGAAGCAGCTCCTTCTTCTACTTTGGGGCTCCCATGACGGCTGTGTAGGAGGAGGAAGGAAGGCCTTGGATCCCTTTCTTTCTTTCTTTCGTGGAGAAGTAGAAGGGACCGTGGGGCGTGGGAGGCGCTGGGTAGGTACGTCGGCGTGGGGACGCTGCGTATGTACGGCGGGGCGTGGGGGCGAATAGGCGTGGAAGGCGCTGAAAGCGTGGGGTGCGGGCCGCTCGATAGGGTTTGATGGCAGTCTGTTCCTGCGGGCTGCTCGATGGCAGCCTGTCCCCTTTCTTTTCTGACCGCAGGGGGACAAGTGTTACCTTTTTGGGCTGGCCGCTCGATCGCACTAGTGGGCAGCCGGCCCCCACTAGACGCCTCCTTTATTGTTTGACTTGTTTGGATCGAATTTTCTCTACCATTTTGTATGGGTTGTGTGGTTTGGGCAATTCACTTTGTATCGGTTCGGTTGTTCGGGCGTGCGTTGGCACGGCCCAGAAGCCGGAAGAAAATCAATGCAATTAGAGGAGCGTGGAGAAACATGGTCTTTTCAAAGTGCACAATACACTGAAACTGAAAGAAAGATATATCTTCCAGATCACTGCCATTTCTTCTAGATAATTGCCACCACCGGTACACTGACGAATAGTAGTACACATTACTACGCGACAGAGCTAACCCGTCCCGCCCATGTCTAATTACAGTCTCCTACACGTATATACAGAGGCCAATCCAGTTGCCTCCTTAATGCTACAACTTTGCACCGCACAACGCCTAGACGGTCGCAGAGCAAAGAAAAAAAGAATCCGGCGACCCGTCAGGCAGCGTCGCAGTTGACATCCTCGGGCTCGCCCACGTTGTAGTAGAGGGTGGACTGCCTGCCGTCGAACTTGGAGACGACGTTGTGCGCCGTGAGGCCGCAGTAGCACTTCCTCAGCCGCTGGATGCAGATGTCCATGATCTTCTGGAACATGTGGTCCTCCTGGATGAACGGCTGCTTCACGAACTCCTCCAGCGGCATCCACTGCACCACGCAACGGCACAATATGTACAGACGCTTCAGTAAAAGCACGACACTCCGAACCGAAGCTTCTGCTGCCATGGAGTCGATTTTCGGGTATAGTTTTGAAGATGATGATGATGTACCTTTGCTGCCTGAATCTCTGTTTCGTCGATCTTGATCGCGCTCGACAGAGGCCTCAGCATGCAGATGAAGAACAGGTCCGACTTCTGAAACGCCACGTTGTGCGCGTGCCTGTCATTGTTTTACGGTTTCAGTGGTGAGTGAGACAACATTCAGAGCCGGACAAAACGGTTTTAGAGTTGCTGCTCTGAGGTGGATGATTGTTTACCTGAAGGCAACCACATCCACGAATTCAGTGTCAACCTGCACATATCACCACAAGAACAACACATTCAGAATTAATCCTCACCAAAAGGCCTCTCAAAGAACGGGCATCCAAGTGCTCGGTTCTCTTTCTTACCCCTGTTTCTTCCTGCACCTCTCTGATGGCTCCCGTGTATATTTCTTCTGACTGCAAGAGGAAGAACAGTTGCTTCAGTAACAGCGATACACATCGCGTACTACAGTTGTATCGCCCATGATCTTCAGTGCGTCCTTACCTCCTGAATGAACCCCGTGGGGAGTTTCCAGACACCATCCAACGCCCAGCCGCGATACTTCTCTTGCACCACTAGGACCTGTCAGGTTGTTCAGGGAAATGCCATTAGTCACACGAACTTCTTCAGTCATTATCCCTTCAGACCGAAACTATTACTAGCACCGCGCGCGAAAGAGCTACCTCCATTTGATCATTGATCACGAAGCCCCCGACGCCGACCTGATGAGAAGCGTTCGCTGGGAGCAGAGACGGCTCGTCGGGGATCCAGTACGTCAGCATCAAGTAGGCCTCCTCCGCGTGGTGGTACTTGAATCCTTCCTGCACACAGATTTAGGGACATGGCATCAGTTCAGTGAAATACTGTTTTCGTATCTAAGTTCAGACAAACTGATTTCAGTGACTAGTTAGTACTCATACCTTGACTGCTATTGGAACAAACTCAGATCGATCCACTGGCAATTTCAGCCACACCCCTTTCTTTCCCTGCAACAAGAATCACAGCACATGTAAATAACTGAACCAAGTGACAGTGAGTTGCTGATACATTTAGTGAACACTTTATAAATTACTGAACTGGAGTGTTTCAAACCCCCATTTTCTCCCTCTCGATCTGTGCACGTACCACGGACTGCCAGTAGGAGAGGGACGCCGCTAGCGACCGGGCGAAGGCGGCCTCGTCGGACGGCAGCCTGTCGGCGTCGACGACGACCCCGCCGTACTCGTCCTCGGAGGCCTCGAGCACGAAGTTGTTCTCCAGGGATGTCCACCAATGGTGGCCGATGGAGTCCGGCCAGTTGACGCCCATCCACTCGGGCTCGCTCCTGAACAGCTTCCTCCGCGCCGCCGACCTCACCCCGCTCAGCATCCGGCCGATGGAGTAGGACGCGCTCACCCCGTGCTCTGCACAACAGCAACGAAAGACAGTTAGCTCACGCGATTCAGATTGTATCTGCCGACGAAGTGGTGGGAATCCGAACCTCTGGAGGAGCTGGAGCAGTTGAAGAACCTCGCGGCGCTCCCGGCGCGGCCGCGGCGGCGCGCGCCCGGTGTCGAGCAGAGAGCGGCGGCGGCCGTGTCGACCAAGCTGCAGCTCTCCATCGCTGGCAAGTGGTGACTCGACTGAGAGCAATGTAAAGAAAGTGGTTCCCAGGTTGCAGTGCTATCACGAGCGATGCTACCGTTGCGGTGCGTGGGAAGCAGGAGCGCGAACTGATACGGCGTGCGCGCCTTGCGATGTCCGGGGGCGAATGGCTGAGCTCCACAGAGCGGCCGGGGAGCTTATAAAAATATCGGCGGGGGGTCCACGTCACTGTCACGGGGATAAGGGGCCACGCCGATGGCATGGGGATATTCGCGCGCCGGAGCGGGCGAAGATCCCGCGCGCCGGCTCAGAGTTACCGCCCTGCGGCACAAGGCAGACGGATGGCCTCGCCCTAATCCGATTGTTATCATTAGGAGTAGTTCCTTCGCAGTTACCACTGTGCAAGAGAACAAAAGCACGGCGTAGTACTAAACTAACTTGACGACAGTGTGCAGGAGAAACGACATGCAGAACCCAGACGAGAGTCCCGGACGCATGTGGGTGCAGAAAATGCTGCCTGGCCGGTGGTGGAGTGGTGGGTGTGACGAGGACCCGCAATGCGGGACGCATCAATCAACTGGCATAAGCAATGCCGTGATCACTGCCTAATCACCCAGTCACGCGGGCCACCATCCGCCCTTCTTGTCAGCTTTATTGATTGATTTTAGAGGTGGTTGCAATTAGTTAGGTCTCCGTGGTACGTGCGCCCTGTTCCTGTCTGCCTCTGTGCCGCGTGACTGGGCTCCGCGTCGGAGGGATATACATCCGTTTAGCTTTCGTTCAAATCGGAGCTGAACGAACTATAAATTTCCTCATCCAGATATCCGCATGATTGTCTCGGTCATGATGGTGTCCTCCTTGGCGAGCAACGCAGGCTGCACGCGTCAGTGACAGGAGATTTTTTTTTAGTTTTTTTCTTCATTCAGGCAACAGTCTGAAGAAAAGTAGCAGAAGATTTCTCTCTCTCTCTCTCTTTTAGAACCAAGCAGAAGATTTTTCTCACTTCGTAGCGAGCGAGTGCAACCGGTTTGGATCGTTCGCGCGTTCCGCACGTGGCCGTGTGTTCAGTTGGGGCGAGGAGCTCGTTGGGATTGGATCGGGCGGATTACGTGGAGACAGGTGGTGACGGGCACGCGAAAGGTACGGGAACTCCGACGGGTCTAGAAGGCGACGCCGACGCCGTGCACGCGCGCGCTCGCCAACGCGGCAACACGTGGGAACGGCCCGGGCTGCTCCGGGAACGGAGGAGCAGGCCGCCGCCTCGACGCGTCGCCCGCGCGCGTCTCCGGCGGCCATGCGCGCGACGTGCCGAGCGCTGCTGCGTGCTGGACCGTCGGGTTCGGGTCGGTTCGGTCTAGTGGGTGCAGGCTGCTGTCTGCGTTGCGGGCTCCGAGTTCCCATGCATGAGCCGAGGTGGCTGCGCTGCGAGCCACAGACCTCGGTGGTGGTCTGTTTTTTTAGAACCAAGGCTTCAGAAAAGTCTGGCTTTAAATTAACAAAACCATCAACCGGCCAGGATTACAACCCCAAATAACACCATGCATCAACTACAGAAAAATAAAACAAACAACAAAGATACAGGGGCCCTAGGGAACAGCTCACAATGCACATACAACAAGCTAGATACAAAGATTGGCGAAAAGCATATAGCTTGGAGATGCCACTATCCTCTTGCACGCCGAAAACCAAGGCGAAAGCGAAGTCCTGGTCAGGAGAGTGCACCGACGACGATGCAAGGCACGCCGTTGCCAAAATCTGGGCTTGAAGAAAGACACATCCATCCAGATCCATCGTCAAAGAAGGCCCCTGCCTCCTCGCCTGGCTCGAAGGCGCCGCACTGTTGAGCGATGGACATGCTCACCTAGAGCCTAGATGGATGGCCTCGAAGAAACCACCTGTGCGGAACCAGGCGTTCCCGACATGCCGACGACGAACTCACCTAGAGCAGAGCAACACCAAATGCCAAAGTTCGGACATGGAAGAGGGCGAGCGGACAGAATGAACAAATGGGCAACAGCTAGGGCCAAGACCAAATTGGGAGCTTCGGCTCGCTCGACGAGCTGAAGTTTCGCCACCGTACGAGGGGAACCCTACCCCCTCCCGACCTGGAAGATCCAAGGGCACCGGAGGAAAAAACTGCAGCCCGACGAAGAGCACCATAACACCTTGACCCAGCACCAAGGAAGACACCGCCACCGTTGGACGCACGCTGCCGCCGCCGACACACTCCACCTACACCACAACGAAGCCCACAACCCATCTTTGTTCTCAAGACAGCGCCTTCAAGAAGGTTACGGCGCTAAGGGCGTCGCCGCTGCCCAACAAGATTGAGGATTTCTTCCGGGAGACAAAGGGGAGGGGGATGGGGAGCAAGACCTGAAACGGCGCCTCCGGAAAGGAGCGCGGCGCCCGCGGGCGTCGCCGCCGGCAAGGCTGGCTGGGGTTTCCCCCGGTCCTGCATCCGGACACCCACTCCCACCCGAGCAGACCGAGGACCCCCGACGAGGCAGGCCGGATCTGGAGAGGGAAGGAGCTTGCTGGAGAGGGAGAGCAGTGGGGACGGCCAGATCTGACGCAGCCGGAGCACACGCAGCCGCCGCACGCTGGCCCGCATTCTTCGGGGATCTTGCCGTCCACACGGCCGAGAACCGCCGACCTGCGCCCGCGCCACCGGATGCCGAAGCCGGCGCCGCCGCCCCAGATCCAGAAGCCCCCCACGGACGAGGCGAGGCGGCGAGGGCCCCGCCGCCACCTTCATCGTCTGCGCCCCAAGCTTGCTCGGCGACAGCAGTCTTCGGCGGCGGCAAGGGGAGGGCGAGCAGGGGAGGGAGGCGGCGGGGGTAGGGTTTCGCCCCTCGGGTCGCCCGAGCGGGGCGACACGAGGGAGGGGTTCGCTCTCGGTGGTGGTGTGTTTCAGCCCGTCGTTGCTGCATGCCGCCTGCAGGGGCCACCATGTTCTTCGTATGGATCACGAGCGTGTTTTTTTTGTGTGTGAAGGTTTCTGCTTCACTGTTTTGTTAATGCCCAATGTTATGCTCCCCTCCATTCCGTTCTGTTAGGTAGCTAGCTAAGTGCTCCTTCTATAAAGAAAGGAACTGACTAAGGGTAAGTTTTTTTCCGAGAAAACTTACGTGTTCATCTTCAATCATGACAATACAAGAACACTAAAAATTACATCCAGGTCCAAAGACCACCTAGCGACGACTACAAAGACTGAAGCGAGTTGAAGGTGCGCCGCCGTCATCGCCCCTCCCTCGCCTGAGTAGAGCAAAATTTGTTGTAGTAGCCAATCAAAAAGTCGTCGTGCTAAGGCCCCATAGAACCAACGCAGCAGAACAGCAACTGTCGCTGATGAAGAGTGGCGTAGATCAGAAGGATCCAACCAGAAGAAACACAAACGTAGACAAGCTACGACTAGATCTGAGCAAATCCACCAAGGCCAGATCCGCCGGAGACACACCTCCACACGCCCACCGACGATACTAGACACATTGTAGGACCTTGAAGTAAGTCTAGAGGGGGGGTGATTAGACTACTTGACCAATTAAAAACTTAACATTTTCCCAATTTTAGAGTTTGGCAGATTTTAACTATTTTAGGACAAGTCAAGCAATCATCACACAATTCAAGCAAGCATGCAAAGAGTATATAGGTAGTGGAAATTAAAGCATGCAACTTGCCAGAAAGTAAAGGGAAGGATTTGGAGGATTCAAACGGAATTGGAGACACGGATGTTTTTGGCGTGGTTCCGATAGGTGGTGCTATCGTACATCCACGTTGATGGAGACTTCAACCCACGAAGGGTAACGGTTGCGCGAGTCCACAGAGGGCTCCACCCAAGAAGGGTCCACGAAGAAGCAACCTTGTCTATCCCACCATGGTCGTCGACCACGAAGTACTTGCCTCACTAGCGGTAGATCTTCACGAAGTAGGCGATCTCCTTGCCCTTACAAACTCCTTGGTTCAACTCCACAATCTTGTCGGAGGCTCCCAAGTGATACCTAGTCAATCTAGGAGACACCATTCTCCAAGAAGTAACAAATGGTGCGTTGATGATGAACTCCTTCCCCAACACTCAACTCTCTCTCATAGGATTTGGATCTGATGGAAAGAGGGTTTGAGTGGAAAGCAACTTGGGGAAGGCTAGAGATCAAGATTCATATGGTAGGAATGGAATATCTTGGCCTCAACACATCAGTAGGTGGTTCTCTCTCAGAAATGGTAAGTTGGAAGTGTAGGTTTAGTCTGATGGCTCTCTCCATGAATGAAGAGGAGGTGAAGGGGTATATATAGCCTCCACACAAAATCTAACCGTTACACACAATTTACCAAACTCGGTGGGACCGAATCGTTAAACTCGGTCGGACCGATTTAGTAAACCTAGTGACCGTTAGTGATTTTCGGTGGGACTGACATGCATCTCGGTGAGACCGATTTGGTTAAGGTTAGGGCATAACGTAATCTCGGTGAGACCGATTACACAAACTCGGTGAGACCGATTTTGTTAATTAGCTAACCAGAGAGTTGGTCAGGTAAATTCGGTGGGACCGATTTGCTCTTTTCGGTGAGACCAAAATGTTACAAAAAGGAAACAGAGAGTTTAGATTGCAATCTCGGTGGGACCGATCACTCACTTCGGTTAGACCAAAGCGTTACGAAGGAAAACAGAGAGATTGCAGCCCCATCTCGGTGAGACCGATATCCCTATCAGTAAGACTGATTTGCTTAGGGTTTGTGGCAGTGGCTATGACTTTTGGAATCGGTGGCGTCGGATTGGAAGAATCGGTGTGACCGATTTTGTCTTTAGGTTTAGGTCATTTCTGGATGTGGGAAAGTAGTTGAGGGTTTTGGAGCATATCACTAAGCACATGAAGCAAGATACTCATTAAGCAACACCTCATCCCTTCTTGATAGTATTGGATTTTCCTATAGACTCAATGTGATCTTGGATCACTAAAATGTAAAATGAAGAGTCTTGAGCTTTTGAGCTTTAGCCAATCCTTTGTCCTTAGTATTTTGAGGGATCCACTTTCATCATCCATGTCATGCCATTCATTGAGCTTTCCTGAAATAATAGTCTTGGAATAGCATTAGCTCAATGAGTTATATGTTGTTATGAATTACCAAAACCACCTAGGGATAGTTTCACTTTCAATCTCCCCCTTTTTGGTAATTGATGAAAACATATAGATCAAAGCTTCGACAAATGATAATAAAATTTAAATAACATCGTCGCTTTGAGAAGTATGTGATAAGCAAGAGCTCCCCCTAAATTTGTGCATAGTTTTAGATTTGCTTTGGACTGCAAATGCACAATGAATTAGACTCATGTGTTACTCTTCCATGTCACATACATCTTGGTGGAGCGCTCAAAATAATAAATAATGAATACATGCACTCATCACCAAGCATAGTGAGTGATCACATATGATAGATAGGATAATATCAAGCATGCATAAGTGTAGCTTATGATCAAACACATGATCATCAATATCTCACAAGCATAGTATCTCAACCAAAAGCAAATAAAGATCAAATAAAGCAAGAGAGAACAAAAGCAACACACTCTCTCTCTCGAAGCCTATGATCTATACATTTTTCTTCCCCTTTGACAACAAGTTACCAAAAAGTTCATAGAAAATGCAGAGTGCTAGATCGACTCTCATGCTTGATCTTCTGGTGGTGGTGTCCTGATAACTCCAAGGACGAAGGCTTCAGTTGATGTAGAGGGTGCTGGAGTTGATGCTGAAGCTGGTTGCACTGGAGCTGAATGGGCAGTAGCTGGTGCTGAAGATGTTGCTCTAGTGTCTGGCACTGGCACAACAACTGACCTCTGGGCTCTAGGCACTCTGGCAAAGACATTTTTGGTTGTCTTGCCCTTCCTCTCCTGCATGTCATCCTGCAGCTGCTCCACAACTGACTGAATCTCAGTTACCTTGACATCTAGTGTTGGAAATATGCCCTAGAGGCAATAATAAAAGTGTTATTATTATATTTCTTTGTTCATGATAATAGTCTTTTATTCATGCTATAACTATATTATCCGGAAATCGTAATACATGTGTGAATACATAGACCACAATATGTCCCTAGTGAGCCTCTAGTTGACTAGCTCGTTGTGATCAATAGATAGTCATGGTTTCCTGGCTATGGATATTGGATGTCGTTGATAACGGGATCACATCATTAGGAGAATGATGTGATGGACAAGACCCAATCCTAAGCCTAGCACTAAGATCATGTAGTTCGTATGCTAAAGCTTTTCTAATGTCAATTATCTTTTCCTTAGACCATGAGATTGTGCAACTCCCGAATACCGTAGGAATGCTTTGGGTGTACCAAACGTCACAACATAACTGGGTGGCTATAAAGGTGCATTACAGGTATCTCCGAAAGTGTCTGTTCGGTTGGCACGAATCGAGACTGGGATTTGTCACTCCGTGTAAACGGAGAGGTATCTCTGGGCCCACTCGGTAGGACATCATCATAATGTGCACAATGTGACCAAGGGGTTGATCACGGGATGATGTGTTACGGAACGAGTAAAGAGACTTGCCGGAAACGAGATTGAACAAGGTATCGGTATATCGACGATCGAATCTCGGGCAAGTAAAATACCGCTAGACAAAGGGAATTGTATACGGGATCGATTGAGTCCTTGACATCGTGGTTCATCCGATGAGATCATCGTGGAACATGTGGGAGCCAACATGGGTATCCAGATCCCGCTGTTGGTTATTGACCGGAGAACGTCTCGGTCATGTCTGCATGGTTCCCGAACCCATAGGGTCTACAAACGTAAGGTTCGATGACGCTAGGGTTATGAAATCTGGCAGATGGATGTCAAAACAAGTTTCCTTACCAATTTTCGTAAGGAAAGGTTGTATGTAATACAATCAGAAAGGTTTTGTCGATCCTAAGGATGCTAAAAGGTATGCTAGCTCTAGCAATCCTTCTAAGGACTGGAGTAAGCATCTCGGAGTTGGAATGTGCGCTTTGATGAGATGATCAAAGATTTTGGGTTTATACAAAGTTCATGAGAAACTTGTATTTCCAAAGAAGTGAGTGGGAGCACTATAGAATTTCTGATGAATATATGTTGTCGACATATCATAGATCAGAGATGACGTAGAATTTCTGGAAAGCATATAGGGTTATTTGGAAAGTGTTTTTCAATGGAAAGCCTGGATTAAGCTGCTTGAGCATTGAGCATCAAGATCTATAAGGATAGATCAAAACGCTTAATGGTACTTTCAAATGAGCACATACCTTGACATGATCTTGAAGGTGTTCAAGATGGATCAGTCAAAGAAGGAGTTCTTGCCTGAGTTCTAAGGTAAGAAGTTAAGACTTAAAGCTCGACCACGGCAGAATAGAGAGAAAGGACGAAGGTCGTCCCCTATGCTTAAAACGTAGGCTCTACAGTATGCTATGCTGTGTACCGCACCTGAAGTGTGCCTTGCCATGAGTCAGTCAAGGGGTACAAGAGTGATCCAAGAATGGATCATAGGACAGCGGTCAAAGTTATCCTTAGTAACTAGTGGACTAAGGAATTTTCTCGATTATGGAGGTGATAAAGAGTTCGACGTAAAGGGTTACGTCGATGCAAGCTTTAACACCTATCTGAATGACTCTGAGTAGAAAACCGGATACGTATAGTGGAGCAACCATTTGGAATAGCTCCAAGTGGAGCGTGGAAGCAGCATTTACAATATGACCGAGAAATTTGTGAAGTACATACGGATCTGAATGTTACAGATCCGTTGACTAAAAGCCTCTCTCACAAGCAGAACATGATCAAACCCCAGAACTCATTGAGTCTTAATCACATGATGATGTGAACTAGTTTAATGACACTAGTAAACTCTTTGGATGTTGGTCACATGGTGATGTGACCTGTCAGTGTTAATCACATGGTGATGTGAACTAGATTATTGACTCTAGTGCAAGTGGGAGACTGTTGGAAATATGCCCTAGAGGCAATAATAAAAGTGTTATTATTATATTTCTTTGTTCATGATAATAGTCTTTTATTCATGCTATAACTGTATTATCTGGAAATCGTAATACATGTGTGAATACATAGACCACAATATGTCCCTAGTGAGCCTCTAGTTGACTAGCTCGTTGTGATCAACAGATAGTCATGGTTTCCTGGCTATGGACATTGGATGTCGTTGATAACGGGATCACATCATTAGGAGAATGATGTGATGGACAAGACCCAATCCTAAGCCTAGCACTAAGATCGTGTAGTTCGTATGCTAAAGCTTTTCTAATGTCAAGTATCTTTTCCTTAGACCATGAGATTGTGCAACTCCCGGATACCGTAGGAATGCTTTAGGTGTACCAAACGTCATAACGTAACTGGGTGGCTATAAAGGTGCATTACAGGTATCTCCGAAAGTGTCTGTTAGGTTGGCACGAATCGAGACTGGGATTTGTCACTCAGTGTAAACGGAGAGGTATCTCTGGGCCCACTCGGTAGGACATCATCATAATGTGCACAATGTGACCAAGGGGTTGATCACGGGATGATGTGTTACGGAACGAGTAAAGAGACTTGCCGGTAATGAGATTGAACAAGGTATCGGTATACCGACGATCGAATCTCGGGCAAGTAAAATACCGCTAGACAAAGGGAATTGTACACGGGATCGATTGAGTCCTTGACATCGTGGTTCATCCGATGAGATCATCGTGGAACATGTGGGAGCCAACATGGGTATCCAGATCGCGCTGTTGGTTATTGACTGGAGAACGTCTCGGTCATGTCTGCATGGTTCCCGAACCCGTAGGGTCTACACACTTAAGGTTTGATGACGCTAGGGTTATAAAGGAAGTTTGTATGTGGTTACCGAATGTTGTTCGGTGTCCCGGATGAGATCCCGGACGTCACGAGGAGTTCCGGAATGGTCCGGAGGTAAAGATTTATATATGGGAAGTCCTGTTTTGGTCACCGGAAAAGTTTCGGGTTTTTCCGGTAATGTACCGGGACCACCGGGAGGGTCCCGGGGGTCCACCAAGTGGGGCCACCAACCTTGGAGGGAAGCATGGGCCAAGTGTGGGAGGGGACCAGCCCCAGGTGGTCTGGTGCGCCCCCTCACAGGGCCCAAGGCGCAAGGGAAGTGGGGAAGGGGGCAAACCCTAGGGCAGATGGGCCCTAAGGCCCACCCTAGGTGCGCCTCCCCCCTCTCCCCCTTCTGGCCGCACCAGATGCCATCTGGGGCTGCCGCCACCCCTAGGGAGGGAACCCTAGAGGGGGCGCAGCCCCCTCCCCTCCTCATATAAATAGTGGGGGTTTTGGGGCTGTCCAACACATGAGAACTTCTCCCTCTTGGTGCAGCCCTGCCTCTCTTCCTCCTCCTCCTCTCCCGTGGTGCTTGGCGAAGCCCTACTGGATTGCCACGCTCCTCCACCACCACCACGCCGTTGTGCTGCTGTTGGATGGAGTCTTCCTCAACCTCTCCCTCTCTCCTTGCTGGATCAAGGCGTGGGAGACGTCACCGGGCTGTACGTGTGTTGAACGCGGAGGTGCCGTCCGTTCGGCACTAGGATCTCCGGTGATCAGGATCACAACGAGTACGACTCCTTCAACCTCGTTCTCATGAACGCTTCCGCTTAACGATCTACAAGGGTATGTAGATGCACTCTCCTTCCCTCGTTGCTAGTTTCTCCATAAATAGATCTTGGTGACACGTAGGAAAATTTTGAATTTCTGCTACGTTCCCCAACAGTGGCATCATGAGCTAGGTCTATTGCGTAGATTCTTTGCACGAGTAGAACACAAAGTAGTTGTGGGCGTTGATGTTGTTCAATATGCTTACCGTTACTAGTCCAATCTTGTTTCGACGGTATTGTGGGATGAAGCGGCCCGGACCGACCTTACACGTATTCTTACGTGAGACAGGTTCCACCGACTGACATGCACTTGGTGCATAAGGTGGCTAGCGGGTGCCAGTCTCTCGCACTTTAGTCGGAACGGATTCGATGAAAAGGGTCCTTATGAAGGGTAAATAGCAATTGGCATAGCACGTTGTGGTTTTGCGTAGGTAAGAAACATTCTTGCTAGAAACCCATAGCAGCCACGTAAAACATGCAAACAACAATTAGAGGACGTCTAACTTGTTTTTGCAGGGTATGCTATGTGATGTGATATGGCCAAGAAGAATGTGATGAATGATATGTGATGTATGAGATTGATCATGTTCTTGTAATAGGAATCACGACTTGCATGTCGATGAGTATGACAACCGGCAGGAGCCATAGGAGTTGTCTTTATTTATTGTATGACCTGCGTGTCATTGAACAACGCCATATAATTACTTTACTTTATTGCTAACCGGTAGCCATAGTAGTACAAGTAATAAGTTGGCGAGACAACTTCATGGAGACACGATGATGGAGATCATGATGATGGAGATAATGGTGTCATGCCGGTGACGACGAGGATCATGGAGCCCCGAAGATGGAGATCAAAAGGAGCAAAATGATATTGGCCATATCATGTCACTATTTGATTGCATGTGATGTTTATCATGTTTATGCATCTTGTTTACTTAGAACGACGATAGTAAATAAGATGATCCGTTACAACAATTTCAAGAAGTGTTCTCCCCTAATTGTGCACCGTTGCTAAAGTTCGTCGCTTCTAAGCACCACGTGATGATCGGGTGTGATGGATTCTTACGTTCACATACAACGGGTGTAAGACAGATTTACACACGCGAAACACTTAGGGTTAACTTGACGAGCCTAGCATGTACAGACATGGCCTCGGAACACAGAGACCGAAAGGTCGAGCATGAGTCGTATGGTAGATACGATCAACATGAAGATGTTCACCGATGATGACTAGTCCGTCTCACGTGATGATCGGACACGGCCTAGTTGACTCGGATCATGTAATCACTTAGATGACCAGAGGGATGTCTATCTGAGTGGGAGTTCATAAGATGAACTTAATTATCCTAAACATAGTCAAAAGACCTTTTGCAAATTATGTCGTAAGCTCGCGCTTTAGTTCCACTGTTTAGATATGTTCCTAGAGAAAATATAGTTGAAAGTTGACAGTAGCGATTATGCGGACAAATGAAAGCTTATGTCCTTAATGCACCGCTTAGTGTGCTGAACCCCAATCGTCGTCTGTGGATGTTGCGAACATCGGACATACACGTTTTGATAACTACATGATAGTTCAGTTAAACGGTTTAGAGTTGAGGCACCAAAGACGCTTTTGAAAACGTCGCGGAACATATGAGATGTTTCGAGGGCTGAAATTGGGATTTCAGGCTCGTGCCCACGTCAAGAGGTACAAGACCTCCGACAATTTTCTTGGCCTGCAAACTAAGGGAGAAAAGCTCAATTGTTGAGCTTGTGCTCAGATTGTCTGAGTACAACAATCATTTGAATCAAGTGGGAGTTGATCTTCCAGATGAGAAAGTGATGTTTCTCCGAAGTCATTACCACCAAGCTGCAAGAGCTTCGTGATGAACTATGATATATCAGGGACATATATGATGATCCTTGAGATATTCGCGATGTTTGACACCGCAAAAGTAGAAATCAAGAACGAGCATCAATTGTTGATGGTTGGTGAAACCACTAGTTTCAAGAAGGGCAAGGGAACAAAGGGACACTTCATGAAACGGCAATTCAGCTGCTGCTCTAGTGAAGAAACCCAAGGTTGAACCCAAACCCGAGACTAAGTGCTTCTGTAATAAGGGGAACAGCCACTGGAGCAGGATTACCCTAGATACTTGGTAGATGAGAAGGCTGGCAAGGTCGATAGAAGTATATTGGATATACATCATGTTAATGTATACTTTACTAGTACTCCTAGTAGCACTAGGGTATTAAAATACCGGTTCGGTTGCTAAGTGTTAGTAACTCGAAATAAAAGTCTACAGAATAAACGGAGACTAGCTAAAGGTGAGCTGACGATATGTGTTGGAAGTGTTTCCAAGTTTGATGTGATCAAACATCGCACGCTCCCTCTACCATCAAGATTATTATTAAACCTGAATAACTGTCTTTGGTGTTTGCGTTGAGCATAGACATGATTGGATTATGTCTATCGCAATACGGTTATTCATTTAAGGAGAATAATGGTTACTCTGTTTATTTGAATAATACCTTGAATGGTCTTGCACCTAAAGGAATGGTTTATTGAATCTCGATCGTAGTGATACACATTTTCATGCCAAAAGATATAAGATAGTAATGATAGTACCACCTACTTGTGGCACTGCCATGTAAGTCATATTGGTATAAAATGCATGAAGAAGCTCCATGTTGATGGATCTTTGGACTCACTCGTTTTGAAAAGTTTGAGACATGCGAACCACGTCTATTGGTGTATACGCATGAAGAAACTCCATGCAGATGGATCATTTGGACTCACTTGATTTTGAATCACTTGAGATATGCAAACCATACCACATGGGCAAGATGACTGAAAAGCCTCGTTTTCAGTAAGATGGAACAAGATAGCAACTTGTTGGAAGTAACACATTTTGATGTGTGCAGTCCAATGAGTGCTGAGGCATGCAGTGAATATCGTTATGTTCTTACTTCACAGATGATTCGAGTAGATGTTGAGAATATTTACTTGATGAAACACAAGTCTGAATTATTGAATGGTTCAAGTAATTTCAGAGTGAAGTTGAAGATCATCGTGACAAGAGGATAAAATGTCTATGATAAGATCATAGAGATGAGTATCTGAGTTACGAGCTTTGGCACACAATTAAGACATTGTGGAAATTGTTTCACAATTAACACCGCCTGGAACACCATGGTATGATGGTGTGTCTGAACATCATAGTTGCACCCTATGGAGTATGGTGCGTACCTTGATATCTCTTATCGAATTACCACTGTCGTTCATGGGTTAGGCATTAGAGACAACCGCACTTACTTTATATAGGGTACCACGTAAATTCCGTTGAGATGACACCGTGAGAACTATGGTTTGGAGAAACCTAAGTTGTCGTTTCTTAAAAGTTTGGGGCTGCGACGCTTATGTGGAAAGGTTTTATATTGATAAGCTCGAACCCAAAGCGGATAAAATGCATCTTCATAGGACACCCAAAACAGTTGGGTATACCTCCTAATTCAAGATCCGAAAGCAATATGGATTGTTTCTTGAATCGGGTCCTTTCTCGAGGAAAGGTTTCTCTCGAAAGAATTGAGTGGGAGGATGGTGGAGACTTGATGAGGTTATTGAACCATCACTTCAACTAGTGTGTAGCAGGGCATAGGAAGTTGTTCCTATGGCACCTACACCAATTGAAGTAGAAGCTTATGATAGTGATCATGAAACTTCGGATCAAGTCACTACCGTACCTCATAGGGTGACAAGGATGCGTACTACTTCAGAGTGGTACGGTGATCCTGTCTTGAAGGTCATGTTGCTAGACAACAATGAACCTACGAGCTATGGAGAAGCGATGGTGGGCCCATATTCCGACAAATGGTTAGAAACCATGAAATCCGAGATAGGATCCATGTATCAGAACAAAGCATGGACTTTGGTGGACTTGCCCAATGATCGGCAAGCCATTAAGATAAATGGATCTTTAAGAAGAAGACGGACGTGGACGGTAATGTCACCGTCTATGAAGCTCGACTTGTGGCAAAGAGTTTTTCACAAGTTCAAGGAGTTGACTACGATGAAATTTTCTCATCCGTAGTGATGCTTAAGTCCGTCGGATTCATGTTAGCATTAGCTGCATTTATGAAATCTGGCAGATGGATGTCAAAACGAGTTTCCTTACCAATTTTCGTAAGGAAAGGTTGTATGTAATACAATCAGAAAGGTTTTGTCGATCCTAAGGATGCTAAAAGGTATGCTAGCTCTAGCAATCCTTCTAAGGACTGGAGTAAGCATCTCGGAGTTGGAATGTGCGCTTTGATGAGATGATCAAAGATTTTGGGTTTATACAAAGTTCATGAGAAACTTGTATTTCCAAAGAAGTGAGTGGGAGCACTATAGAATTTCTGATGAATATATGTTGTCGACATATCATAGATCAGAGATGACGTAGAATTTCTGGAAAGCATATAGGGTTATTTGGAAAGTGTTTTTCAATGGAAAGCCTGGATTAAGCCGCTTGAGCATTGAGCATCAAGATCTATAAGGATAGATCAAAACTCTTAATGGTACTTTCAAATGAGCACATACCTTGACATGATCTTGAAGGTGTTCAAGATGGATCAGTCAAAGAAGGAGTTCTTGCCTGAGTTCTAAGGTAAGAAGTTAAGACTTAAAGCTCGACCACGGCAGAATAGAGAGAAAGGACGAAGGTCGTCCCCTATGCTTAAAACGTAGGCTCTACAGTATGCTATGCTGTGTACCGCACCTGAAGTGTGCCTTGCCATGAGCCAGTCAAGGGGTACAAGAGTGATCCAAGAATGGATCACAGGACAGCGGTCAAAGTTATCCTTAGTAACTAGTGTACTAAGGAATTTTCTCGATTATGGAGGTGATAAAGAGTTCGGCGTAAAGGGTTACATCGATGCAAGCTTTAACACCTATCCGAATGACTCTGAGTAGAAAACCGGATACGTATAGTGGAGCTGTTGGGGAACGTAGCAGAAATTCAAAAAATTTCCTACGTAACACCAAGATCTATCTATGGAGAGACCAGCAACGAGTAGAAAGGAGAGAAAGGGGAGTGCATCTACATACCCTTGTAGATCGCTAAGCGGAAGCGTTCAAGTGAACGGGGTTGATGGAGTCGTACTCGTCGTGATTCAGATCACCGATGATCAAGTGCCGAACGGACGGCACCTCCGCGTTCAACACACGTACAGCCCGGTGACGTCTCCCATGCCTTGATCTAGCAAGGAGAGAGGGAGAGGTTGAGGAAGACTCCATCCAACAGCAGCACAATGGCGTGGTGGTGGTGGAGGAGCGTGGCAATCCCGCATGGCTTCGCCAAGCACCATGGGAGAAGAGGAGGAGGGAGAGGGGTAGGGCTGCACCAACGAGAGATCAAATCGTGTGTTATGGGCAGCCCCTAGGCCTCATATATATAGGGGAAGGGGAGGGCTGCGCCCCCTTTAGGGTTTCCCACCCCAAGGGGCGGCGGCCAGCCTCCAGATGGCATCTGGTGCGGCGGCCAAGAGGGGAGGGAGGAGTCCATCCTCCCCAAGGCACCTCGGAGGTGCCTTCCCCCTTGAGGACTCTTCCCTCTAGGGTTCCCTAGGCGCATGGGCCTCTTGGGGCTGGTGCCCTTGGCCCATGTAGGCCAAGGCGCACCCCCCACAGCCCATGTGGCCCCCCGGGGCAGGTGGCCCCACCCGGTGGGCCCCCGGGACCCTTCCGGTGGTCCCGGTACAATACCGATGACCCCGAAACTTGTCCTGATGGCCGAAACAGGACTTCCTATATATAAATCTTTACCTCCGGACCATTCCGGAACTCCTCGTGACGTCCGGGATCTCATCCGGGACTCCGAACAACATTCGGTAACCACATACAAGCTTCCTTTATAACCCTAGCGTCATCGAACCTTAAGTGTGTAGACCCTACGGGTTCGGGAGACATGCAGACATGACCGAGACGTTCTCCGGTCAATAACCAACAGCGGGATCTGGATACCCATGTTGGCTCCCACATGTTCCACGATGATCTCATCGGATGAACCACGATGTCAAGGACTCAATCGATCCCGTATACAATTCCCTTTGTCTAGCGGTATTTTACTTGCCCGAGATTCGATCGTCGGTATACCGATACCTTGTTCAATCTCGTTACCGGCAAGTCACTTTACTCGTTCCGTAACACATCATCCCGTGATCAACTCCTTGGTCACATTGCGCATATGATGATGTCCTACCGAGTGGGCCCAGAGATACCTCTCCGTTTACACGGAGTGACAAATCCCAGTCTCGATCCGCATAAAACAATAGATACTTTCGGAGATACCTGTAGTGCACCTTTATAGTCACCCAGTTACGTTGTGACGTTTGATACACCCAAAGCACTCCTACGGTATCCAGGAGTTACACGATCTCATGGTCAAAGGAAGAGATACTTGACATTGGCAAAGCTCTAGCAAATGAACTACACGATCTTTTGTGCTAGTCTTAGGATTGGGTCTTGTCCATCACATCATTCTCCTAATGATGTGATCCCGTTATCAACGACATCCAATGTCCATAGCCAGGAAACCATGACTATCTGTTGATCACAACGAGCTAGTCAACTAGAGGCTCACTAGGGACATATTGTGGTCTATGTATTCACACGTGTATTACGATTTCCGGATAATACAGTTATAGCATGAATAAAAGACAATTATCATGAACAAGGAAATATAATAATAATACTTTTATTATTGCCTCTAGGGCATATTTCCAACAGTCTCCCACTTGCACTAGAGTCAATAATCTAGTTCACATCGCCATGTGATTAACACTCACAGGTCACATCGCCATGTGACTAATACCCAAGAGTTTACTAGAGTCAGTAGTCTAGTTCACATCACTATGTGATTAACACTCAATGAGTTTTATGTTTGATCATGTTGCTTGTGAGAGAGGTTTTAGTCAACGGGTCCGAACCTTTCAGATCCGTGTGTGCTTTACAAATCTCTATGTCATCTCCTAGATGCAGCTACCACGTTCTATTTGGAGCTATTCCAAATAACTGTTCTACTTGGAGCTATTCTAAATTGTTGCTCCATTATACGTATCCGGTATCTCTACTCAGAGCTATCCGGATAGGTGTTAAGCTTGCATCGATGTAACCCTTTACGACGAACTCTTTTACCACCTCCATAACCGAGAAAATTCCTTAGTCCACTAGTTACTAAGGATAACTTTGACCGCTGTCCTGTGATCCATTCATGGATCACTCTTGTACCCCTTGACTGACTCATGGCAAGGCACACTTCAGGTGCGGTACACAGCATAGCATACTGAGGAGCCTACGTCTTAAGCATAGGGGACGACCTTCGTCCTTTCTCTCTTTTCTGCCGAGGTCGAGATTTAAGTCTTAACTTCATACCTTACAACTCAGGCAAGAACTTCTTCTTTGACTGATCCATCTTGAACACCTTCAAGATCATGTCAAGGTATGTGCTCATTTGAAAGTATTATTAAGCATTTTGATCTATCCTTATAGATCTTGATGCTTAATGTTCAAGTAGCTTAATCCAGGTTTTCTATTGAAAAACACCTTTCAAATAACCCTATATGCTTTCTAGAAATTCTACATCATCTCTGATCATCAATATGTCAACAACATATACTCATCAGAAATTCTATAGTGCTCCCACTCACTTCTTTGGAAATACAAGTTACTCATAAACTTTGTACAAACCCAAAATCTTTGATCATCATCAAAGCATACATTCCAACTCCGAGATGCTTACTCCAGTCCTTAGAAGGATCGCTGGAGCTAGCATACCTTTTAGCATCCTCAGGATTGACAAAACTTTTCTGATTGTATTGCGTACAACCTTTCCTTACGAAAACTAGTAAGGAAACTTGTCTTGACATCCATCTGCCAGATTTCATAAATGAAGCTAATGCTAACATGATCCCGACGGACTTAAGCATCGCTACGGATGAGAAAATCTCATCGTAGTCAACTCCTTGAACTTGCGAAAAACTCTTCGCCACAAGTCGAGCTTCATGGATGGTGACATTTCCATCCACGTCCGTCTTCTTCTTAAAAGATCCATTTATCTCAATGGATTGCCGATCATCGGGCAAGTCCATCAAAGTCCATGCTTTGTTCTGATATATGGATACTATCTCAGATTTCATGGCTTCTAACCATTTGTCGGAATTCGGGCCCACCATTGCTTCTCCATAGCTCATAGGTTCATTGTTGTCCAGCAACATGACTTTCAAGACAGGATTACGTACCACTCTGAAGTAGTACGCATCCTTGTCATCCTACGAGGTTTGGGAGTGACTTGATCCGAAGTTTCATGATCAATATCATAAGCTTCCACTTCAATTGGTGTAGGTGCCACAGGAACAACTCCCTGTGCCCTGTCACACACTAGTTGAAGTGACGGTTCAATAACCTCATCAAGTCTCCACCATCCTCCCACTCAACTCTTTCGAGAGAAACCTTTCCTCGAGAAAGGACCCGATTCAAGAAACAATCCATATTGCTTTCGGATCTGAATTAGGAGGTATACCCAACAGTTTTGGGTTTCCTATGAAGATGCATTTTATCCGCTTTGGGTTCGAGCTTATCAACCTGAAACTTTTTCATATAAGCGTCGCAGCTCCAAACCTTTAAGAAACGACAACTTAGGTTTCTCCAAACGGTGTCGTCTCAACGGAATTACGTGGTGCCCTATTTAAAGTGAATGTGGTTGTCTTTAATGCCTAACCCATGAACGATAGTGGTAATTCGATAAGAGACATCATGGTACGCACCATATCCAATAGGGTGTAACTATGATGTTCGGACACACCATCAAACTATGGTGTTCCAGGCGGTCCACAATGTCTTAATTGTGTGCCAAAACTCGTAACTCAGATATTCATCTCTATGATCATATCATAGACATTTTATCCTCTTGTCACAATGATCTGCTACTTCACTCTGAAATTACTTGAACCATTCAATAATTCAGACTTGTGTTTCATCAAGTAAATATTCTCAACATCTACTCGAATCATCTGTGAAGTAAGAACATAACGATATTCACTGCATGCCTCAGCACTCATTGGACTGCACACATCAAAATGTGTTACTTCCAATAAGTTGCTATCTTGTTCCATCTTACTGAAACCGAGGCTTTTCAGTCATCTTGCCTATGTGGTATGATTTGCATATCTCAAGTGATTCAAAATCAAGTGAGTCCGAACGGTCCATTTGCATGGAGTTTCTTCATGCATATACACCAATAGACATGGTTCGCATGTCTCAAACTTTTCAAAAACGAGTGAGTCCAAAGATCCATCAACATGAAGCTTCTTCATGCGTTTTATACCATTATGACTTATATGGCAGTGCCACAAGGAAGTGGTACTATCATTACTATCTTATATCTTTTGGCATGAAAATGTGTATCACTACGATCGAGATTCAATAAACCATTCAGGTTTAATACTAATCTTGATGGTAGAGGGAGCGTGCGATGTTTGATCACATCAAACATATATCGTTAACTCACCTTTAGCTAGTCTCCGTTTATTCCGTAGCTCTTTTATTTCGAGTTACTAACACTTAGCAACCGAACCGGTATCTAATACCCTGGTGCTACTAGGAGTACTAGTAAAGTACACATTAACATAATGTATATCCAATATACTTCTATCGACCTTGCCAGCCTTCTCATCTACCAAGTATCTAGGGTAATTCCGCTCTAGTGACTATTCCCCTTATCACAGAAGCACTTAGTCTCGGGTTTGGGTTCAACCTTGGGTTTCTTCACTAGAGCAGCAGCCGATTTGCCGTTTCATGAAGTATCCCTTCTTGCCCTTGCCCTTCTTGAAACTAGTGGTTTCACCAACCATCAACAATTGATGCTCCTTCTTGATTTCTACTTTCGCGGTGTCAAACATCACGAATATCTCAAGGATCATCATATCTATCCCTGATTTGTTATAGTTCATCACAAAGCTCTAGTAGCTTGGTGGTATTGACTTTGGAGAAACATTACTATCTCATCTGGAAGATTAACTCCCACTCGATTCAAGTGATTGTTGCACTCAGACAATCTGAGCACAAGCTCAACGATTGAGCTTTTCTCCCTTAGTTTGCAGGTTAAGAAAATCGTCGGAGGTCTTATACCTCTTGACGTGGGCACGAGCCTGAAATCCCAATTTCAGCCCTCGAAGCATCTCATATGTTTCGCGAAGTTTCGAAAACGTCTTTCGTGCCTCAACTCTAAACCGTTTAACTGAACTATCACGTAGTTATCAAAACGTGTATGTCCGATGTTCGCAACATCCACAAACGATGTTTGGGGTTCGGCACACTGAGCAGTGCATTAAGGAGATAAGCTTTCTACTGATCGCATAATCGCTACTATCAACTTTCAACTATAATTTTCTCTAGGAACATATCTAAACAGTAGAACTATAGCGCGAGCTACGACATAATTTGCAAAAGGTCTTTTGACTATGTTCAGGATAATTAAGTTCATCTTATGAACTCCCACTCAGATAGACATCCCTCTAGTCATCTAAGTGATTACATGATCCGAGTCAACTAGGCCGTGTCCGATCATCACGTGAGACGGACTAGTCATCATCGGTGAACATCTTCATGTTGATCGTATCTACTATACGACTCATGCTCGACCTTTCGGTCTCCGTGTTCCGAGGCCATGTCTGCACATGCTAGGCTCGTCAAGTTAACCCTAAGTGTTTTCGCTGTGTAAAACTGTCTTACACCCGTTGTATGTGAACGTAAGAATCCATCACACCCGATCATCACGTGGTGCTTAGAAGCGACGAACTGTAGCAACGGTGCACAGTTAGGGGAGAACACTTCTTGAAATTTTGTAAGGGATCATCTTATTTACTACCGTCGTCCTAAGTAAACAAGATGCATAAACATGATAAACATCACATGCAATCAAATAGAGTAGTGACATGATATGGCCAATATCATATAGCTCCTTTGATCTTCATCTTCGGGGCTCCATGATCATCTTGTCACCGGCATGACACCATGATCTCCATCATCGTGTCTTCATGAAGTTGTCACGCCAACGACTACTTCTACTTCTATGACTAACGCGTTTAGCAATAAAGTAAAGTAGTTTACATGGCGTTCTTCAATGACACGCAGGTCATACAAAAAATAAAGACAACTCCTATGGCTCCTGCCGGTTGTCATACTCATCGACATGCAAGTCGTGAATCCTATTACAAGAACATGATCAATCTCATACATCACATATATCATTCATCACATCCTTTTGGCCATATCACATCACATAGCATACCCTGCAAAAACAAGTTAGACGTCCTCTAATTGTTGTTGCATGTTTTACGTGGCTGCTATGGGTTTCTAGCAAGAACGTTTCTTACCTACGCAAGACCACAACGTGATATGCCAATTGCTATTTACCCTTCATAAGGACCCTTTTCATCGAATCCGTTCCGACTAAAGTGGGAGAGACTGGCACCCGCTAGCCACCTTATGCACCAAGTGCATGTCAATCGGTGGAACCTGTCTCACGTAAGAGTACGTGTAAGGTCGGTCCGGGCCGCTTCATCCCACAATACCGTCGAAACAAGATTGGACTAGTAACGGTAAGCATATTGAACAACATCAACGCCCACAACTACTTTGTGTTCTACTCGTGCAAAGAATCTACGCAATAGACCTAGCTCATGATGCCACTGTTGGGGAACGTAGCAGAAATTCAAAAATTTCCTACGTAACACCAAGATCTATCTATGGAGAGACCAGCAACGAGTAGAAAGGAGAGAGAGGGGAGTGGATCTACATACCCTTGTAGATCACTAAGCGGAAGCGTTCAAGTGAACGGGGTTGATGGAGTCGTACTCGTCGTGATTCAGATCACCGATGATCAAGTGCCGAACGGACGGCACCTCCGCGTTCAACACACGTACAGCCCGGTGACGTCTCCCACGCCTTGATCCAGCAAGGAGAGAGGGAGAGGTTGAGGAAGACTCCATCCAACAGCAGCACAACGGCGTGGTGGTGGTGGAGGAGCGTGGCAATCCCGCATGGCTTCGCCAAGCACCATGGGAGAAGAGGAGGAGGGAGAGGGGCAGGGCTGCACCAACGAGAGATCAAATCGTGTGTTATGGGCAGCCCCTAGGCCTCATATATATAGGGGAAGGGGAGGGCTGCGCCCCCTTTAGGGTTTCCCACCCCAAGGGGCGGCGGCCAGCCTCCAGATGGCACCTGGTGCGGCGGCCAAGAGGGGAGGGAGGAGTCCATCCTCCCCAAGGCACCTCGGAGGTGCCTTCCCCCTTGAGGACTCTTCCCTCTAGGGTTCCCTAGGCGCATGGGCCTCTTGGGGCTGGTGCCCTTGGCCCATGTAGGCCAAGCCGCACCCCCCACAGCCCATGTGGCCCCCCGGGGCAGGTGGCCCCACCCGGTGGGCCCCCGGGACCCTTCCGGTGGTCCCGGTACAATACCGATGACCCCGAAACTTGTCCCGATGGCCGAAACAGGACTTCCTATATATAAATCTTTACCTCCGGACCATTCCGGAACTCCTCGTGACGTCCGGGATCTCATCCGGGACTCCGAACAACATTCGGTAACCACATACAAGCTTCCTTTATAACCCTAGCGTCATCGAACCTTAAGTGTGTAGACCCTACGGGTTCGGGAGACATGCAGACATGACCGAGACGTTCTCCGGTCAATAACCAACAGCGGGATCTGGATACCCATGTTGGCTCCCACATGTTCCACGATGATCTCATCGGATGAACCACGATGTCAAGGACTCAATCGATCCCGTATACAATTCCCTTTGTCTAGCGGTATTTTACTTGCCCGAGATTCGATCGTCGGTATACCGATACCTTGTTCAATCTCGTTACCGGCAAGTCACTTTACTCGTTCCGTAACACATCATCCCGTGATCAACTCCTTGGTCACATTGCGCATATGTTGATGTCCTACCGAGTGGGCCCAGAGATACCTCTCCGTTTACACGGAGTGACAAATCCCAGTCTCGATCCGCATAAAACAATAGATACTTTCGGAGATACCTGTAGTGCACCTTTATAGTCACCCAGTTACGTTGTGACGTTTGATACACCCAAAGCACTCCTACGGTATCCAGGAGTTACACGATCTCATGGTCAAAGGAAGAGATACTTGACATTGGCAAAGCTCTAGCAAATGAACTACACGATCTTTTGTGCTAGTCTTAGGATTGGGTCTTGTCCATCACATCATTCTCCTAATGATGTGATCCCGTCATCAACGACATCCAATGTCCATAGCCAGGAAACCATGACTATCTGTTGATCACAACGAGCTAGTCAACTAGAGGCTCACTAGGGACATATTGTGGTCTATGTATTCACACGTGTATTATGATTTCCGGATAATACAGTTATAGCATGAATAAAAGACAATTATCATGAACAAGGAAATATAATAATAATACTTTTATTATTGCTTCTAGGGCATATTTCCAACAGTCTCCCACTTGCACTAGAGTCAATAATCTAGTTCACATCGCCATGTGATTAACACTCACAGGTCACATCGCCATGTGACTAATACCCAAGAGTTTACTAGAGTCAGTAGTCTAGTTCACATCACTATGTGATTAACACTCAATGAGTTTTATGTTTGATCATGTTGCTTGTGAGAGAGGTTTTAGTCAACGGGTCCGAACCTTTCAGATCCGTGTGTGCTTTACAAATCTCTATGTCATCTCCTAGATGCAGCTACCACGTTCTATTTGGAGCTATTCCAAATAACTGTTCTACTTGGAGCTATTCTAAATTGTTGCTCCATTATACGTATCCGGTATCTCTACTCAGAGCTATCCGGATAGGTGTTAAGCTTGCATCGATGTAACCCTTTACGACGAACTCTTTTACCACCTCCATAACCGAGAAAATTCCTTAGTCCGCTAGTTACTAAGGATAACTTTGACCGCTGTCCTGTGATCCATTCATGGATCACTCTTGTACCCCTTGACTGACTCATGGCAAGGCACACTTCAGGTGCGGTACACAGCATAGCATACTTAGGAGCCTACGTCTTAAGCATAGGGGACGACCTTCATCCTTTCTCTCTTTTCTGCCGAGGTCGAGATTTAAGTCTTAACTTCGTACCTTACAACTCAGGCAAGAACTTCTTCTTTGACTGATCCATCTTGAACACCTTCAAGATCATGTCAAGGTATGTGCTCATTTGAAAGTATTATTAAGCATTTTGATCTATCCTTATAGATCTTGATGCTTAATGTTCAAGTAGCTTAATCCAGGTTTTCTATTGAAAAACACCTTTCAAATAACCCTATATGCTTTCTAGAAATTCTACATCATCTCTGATCATCAATATGTCAACAACATATACTCATCAGAAATTCTATAGTGCTCCCACTCACTTCTTTGGAAATACAAGTTACTCATAAACTTTGTACAAATATGCCCTAGAGGCAATAATAAAAGTGTTATTATTATATTTCTTTGTTCATGATAATAGTCTTTTATTCATGCTATAACTGTATTATCTGGAAATCGTAATACATGTGTGAATACATAGACCACAATATGTCCCTAGTGAGCCTCTAGTTGACTAGCTCGTTGTGATCAACAGATAGTCATGGTTTCCTGGCTATGGACATTGGATGTCGTTGATAATAGGATCACATCATTAGGAGAATGATGTGATGGACAAGACCCAATCCTAAGCCTAGCACTAAGATCGTGTAGTTCGTATGCTAAAGCTTTTCTAATGTCAAGTATCTTTTCCTTAGACCATGAGATTGTGCAACTCCCGGATACCGTAGGAATGCTTTAGGTGTACCAAACGTCATAACGTAACTGGGTGGCTATAAAGGTGCATTACAGGTATCTCCGAAAGTGTCTGTTAGGTTGGCACGAATCGAGACTGGGATTTGTCACTCCGTGTAAACGGAGAGGTATCTCTGGGCCCACTCGGTAGGACATCATCATAATGTGCACAATGTGACCAAGGGGTTGATCACGGGATGATGTGTTACGGAACGAGTAAAGAGACTTGCCGGTAATGAGATTGAACAAGGTATCGGTATACCGACGATCGAATCTCGGGCAAGTAAAATACCGCTAGACAAAGGGAATTGTATACGGGATCGATTGAGTCCTTGACATCGTGGTTCATCCGATGAGATCATCGTGGAACATGTGGGAGCCAACATGGGTATCCAGATCCCGCTGTTGGTTATTGACTGGAGAACGTCTCGGTCATGTCTGCATGGTTCCCGAACCCGTAGGGTCTACACACTTAAGGTTCGATGACGCTAGGGTTATAAAGGAAGTTTGTATGTGGTTACCGAATGTTGTTTGGTGTCCCGGATGAGATCCCGGACGTCACGAGGAGTTCCGGAATGGTCCGGAGGTAAAGATTTATATATGGGAAGTCCTGTTTTGGTCACCAGAAAAGTTTCGGGTTTTTCCGGTAACGTACCGGGACCACCGGGAGGGTCCCGGGGGTCCACCAAGTGGGGCCACCAACCTTGGAGGGCAGCATGGGCCAAGTGTGGGAGGGGACCAGCCCCAGGTGGTCTGGTGCGCCCCCTCACAGGGCCCTAGGCGCAAGGGAAGTGGGGAAGGGGGCAAACCCTAGGGCAGATGGGCCCTAAGGCCCACCCTAGGTGCGCCTCCCCCCTCTCCCCCTTCTGGCCGCACCAGATGCCATCTGGGGCTGCCGCCACCCCTAGGGAGGGAACCCTAGAGGGGGCGCAGCCCCCTCCCCTCCTCATATAAATAGTGGGGGTTTTGGGGCTGTCCAACACATGAGAACTTCTCCCTCTTGGTGCAGCCCTGCCTCTCTTCCTCCTCCTCCTCTCCCGTGGTGCTTGGCGAAGCCCTACTGGATTGCCACGCTCCTCCACCACCACCACGCCGTTGTGCTGCTGCTGGATGGAGTCTTCCTCAACCTCTCCCTCTCTCCTTGCTGGATCAAGGCGTGGGAGACGTCACCGGGCTGTACGTGTGTTGAACGCGGAGGTGCCGTCCGTTCGGCACTAGGATCTCCGGTGATTTGGATCACGACGAGTACGACTCCTTCAACCCCGTTCTCATGAACGCTTCCGCTTAACGATCTACAAGGGTATGTAGATGCACTCTCCTTCCCTCGTTGCTAGTTTCTCCATAAATAGATCTTGGTGACACGTAGGAAAATTTTGAATTTCTGCTACGTTCCCCAACAGTGGCATCATGAGCTAGGTCTATTGCGTAGATTCTTTGCACGAGTAGAACAAAAAGTAGTTGTGGGCGTTGATGTTGTTCAATATGCTTACCGTTATTAGTCCAATCTTGTTTCGACGGTACTGTGGGATGAAGCGGCCCGGACCGACCTTACACGTATTCTTACGTGAGACAGGTTCCACCGACTGACATGCACTTGGTGCATAAGGTGGCTAGCGGGTGCCAGTCTCTCCCACTTTAGTCGGAACTGATTCGATGAAAAGGGTCCTTATGAAGGGTAAATAGCAATTGGCATATCACGTTGTGGTTTTGCGTAGGTAAGAAACGTTCTTGCTAGAAACCCATAGCAGCCACGTAAAACATGCAAACAACAATTATAGGACGTCTAACTTGTTTTTGCAGGGTATGCTATGTGATGTGATATGGCCAAGAAGAATGTGATGAATGATATGTGATGTATGAGATTGATCATGTTCTTGTAATAGGAATCATGACTTGCATGTCGATGAGTATGACAACCGGCAGGAGCCATAGGAGTTGTCTTTATTTATTGTATGACCTGCGTGTCATTGAACAACGCCATGTAATTACTTTACTTTATTGCTAACCGGTAGCCATAGTAGTAGAAGTAATAGTTGGCGAGACAACTTCATGGAGACACGATGATGGAGATCATGATGATGGAGATCATGGTGTCATGCCGGTGACGACGATGATCATGGAGCCCCGAAGATGGAGATCAAAAGGAGCAAAATGATATTGGCCATATCATGTCACTATTTGATTGCATGTGATGTTTATCATGTTTATGCATCTTGTTTACTTAGAACGACGGTAGTAAATAAGATGATCCCTTACAACAATTTCAAGAAGTGTTCTCCCCTAACTGTGCATCGTTGCTAAAGTTTCGTCGCTTCTAAGCACCACGTGATGATCGGGTGTGATGGATTCTTACGTTCACATACAACGGGTGTAAGACAGATTTACACACACGAAACACTTAGGGTTAACTTGACGAGCCTAGCATGTACAGACATGGCCTCGGAACACAGAGACCGAAAGGTCGAGCATGAGTCATATGGTAGATACGATCAACATGAAGATGTTCACCGATGATGACTAGTCCGTCTCACGTGATGATCGGACACGGCCTAGTTGACTCGGATCATGTAATCACTTAGATGACCAGAGGGATGTCTATCTGAGTGGGAGTTCATAAGATGAACTTAATTATCCTGAACATAGTCAAAAGATCTTTGCAAATTATGTCGTAAGCTCGCGCTTTAGTTCCACTGTTTAGATATGTTCCTAGAGAAAATATAGTTGAAAGTTGACAGTAGCGATTATGCGGACAATAGAAAGCTTATGTCCTTAATGCACCGCTTAGTGTGCTGAACCCCAAACGTCGTCTGTGGATGTTGCGAACATCGGACATACACGTTTTGATAACTACGTGATAGTTCAGTTAAACGGTTTAGAGTTGAGGCACCAAAGACGCTTTTCGAAACGTCGTGGAACATATGAGATGTTTCGAGGGCTGAAATTGGGATTTCAGGCTCGTGCCCACGTCAAGAGGTACAAGACCTCCGACAATTTTCTTGGCCTGCAAACTAAGGGAGAAAAGCTCAATTGTTGAGCTTGTGCTCAGATTGTCTGAGTACAACAATCATTTGAATCAAGTGGGAGTTGATCTTCCAGATGGGAAAGTGATGTTTCTCCGAAGTCATTACCACCAAGCTGCTAGAGCTTCGTGATGAACTATGATATATCAGGGACATATATGATGATCCTTGAGATATTCGCAATGTTTGACACCGCAAAAGTAGAAATCAAGAAGGAGCATCAATTGTTGATGGTTGGTGAAACCACTAGTTTCAAGAAGGGCAAGGGAACAAAGGGATACTTCATGAAACGGCAATTCAGCTGCTGCTCTAGTGAAGAAACCCAAGGTTGAACCCAAACCCGAGACTAAGTGCTTCTGTAATAAGGGGAACAGCCACTGGAGCAGGATTACCCTAGATACTTGGTAGATGAGAAGGCTGGCAAGGTCGATAGAAGTATAGTGGATATACATCATGTTAATGTATACTTTACTAGTACTCCTAGTAGCACCAGGGTATTAAAATACCGGTTCGGTTGCTAAGTGTTAGTAACTCGAAATAAAAGGCTACGGAATAAACGGAGACTAGCTAAAGGTGAGCTGACGATATGTGTTGGAAGTGTTTCCAAGTTTGATGTGATCAAACATCGCACGCTCCCTCTACCATCAAGATTAGTATTAAACCTGAATAATTGTCATTTGGTGTTTGCGTTGAGCATAGACATGATTGGATTATGTCTATCGCAATACGGTTATTCATTTAAGGAGAATAATGGTTACTCTGTTTATTTGAATAATACCTTCAATGGTCTTGCACCTAAAGGAATGGTTTATTGAATCTCGATCGTAGTGATACACATTTTCATGCCAAAAGATATAAGATAGTAATGATAGTACCACTTACTTGTGGCACTGCCATGTAAGTCATATTGGTATAAAACGCATGAAGAAGCTCCATGTTGATGGATCTTTGGACTCACTCGTTTTTGAAAAGTTTGAGACATGCGAACCATGTCTATTGGTGTATACGCATGAAGAAACTCCATGCAGATGGATCGTTTGGACTCACTTGATTTTGAATCACTTGAGATATGCAAATCATACCACATGGGCAAGATGACTGAAAAGCCTCGTTTTCAGTAAGATGGAACAAGATAGCAACTTGTTGGAAGTAACACATTTTGATGTGTGCAGTCCAATGAGTGCTGAGGCATGCAGTGAATATCGTTATGTTCTTACTTCACAGATGATTCGAGTAGATGTTGAGAATATTTACTTGATGAAACACAAAGTCTGAATTATTGAATGGTTCAAGTAATTTCAGAGTGAAGTTGAAGATCATCGTGACAAGAGGATAAAATGTCTATGATAAGATCATAGAGATGAGTATCTGAGTTACGAGCTTTGGCACACAATTAAGACATTGTGGAAATTGTTTCACAATTAATACCGCCTGGAACACCATAGTGTGATGGTGTGTCCGAACATCATAGTTGCACCCTATTGGATATGGTGCGTACCTTGATGTCTCTTATCGAATTACCACTATCGTTCATGGGTTAGGCATTAGAGACAACCGCACTTACTTTATATAGGGTACCACGTAAATTCCGTTGAGATGACACCGTGAGAACTATGGTTTGGAGAAACCTAAGTTGTCGTTTCTTAAAAGTTTGGGGCTGCGACGCTTATGTGAAAAGGTTTCATATTGATAAGCTCGAACCCAAAGCGGATAAAATGCATCTTCATAGGACACCCAAAACAGTTGGGTATACCTCCTAATTCAGATCCGAAAGCAATATGGATTGTTTCTTGAATCGGGTCCTTTCTCGAGGAAAGGTTTCTCTCGAAAGAATTGAGTGGGAGGATGGTGGAGACTTGATGAGGTTATTGAACCATCACTTCAACTAGTGTGTAGCAGGGCACAGGAAGTTGTTCCTATGGCACCTACACCAATTGAAGTAGAAGCTTATGATAGTGATCATGAAACTTCGGATCAAGTCACTACCGTACCTCGTAGGGTGACAAGGATGCGTACTACTTCAGAGTGGTACGGTGATCCTGTCTTGAAGGTCATGTTGCTAGACAACAATGAACCTACGAGCTATGGAGAAGCGATGGTGGGCCCATATTCCGACAAATGGTTAGAAGCCATGAAATCCGAGATAGGATCCATGTATCAGAACAAAGCATGGACTTTGGTGGACTTGCCCAATGATCGGCAAGCCATTGAGATAAATGGATCTTTAAGAAGAAGACGGACGTGGATGGTAATGTCACCGTCTATGAAGCTCGACTTGTGGCGAAGAGTTTTTCACAAGTTCAAGGAGTTGACTACGATGAGATTTTCTCATCCGTAGCGATGCTTAAGTCCGTCGGAATCATGTTAGCATTAGCTGCATTTATGAAATCTGGCAGATGGATGTCAAAACGAGTTTCCTTACCAATTTTCGTAAGGAAAGGTTGTATGTGATACAATCAGAAAGGTTTTGTCGATCCTAAGGATGCTAAAAGGTATGCTAGCTCCAGCAATCCTTCTAAGGACTGGAGTAAGCATCTCGGAGTTGGAATGTGCGCTTTGATGAGATGATCAAAGATTTTGGGTTTATACAAAGTTCATGAGAAACTTGTATTTCCAAAGAAGTGAGTGGGAGCACTATAGAATTTCTGATGAGTATATGTTGTCGACATATCATAGATCAGAAATGACGTAGAATTTCTGGAAAGCATATAGGGTTATTTGAAAGTGTTTTTCAATGGAAAGCCTGGATTAAGCTACTTGAACATTGAGCATCAAGATCTATAAGGATAGATCAAAACGCTTAATGGTACTTTCAAATGAGCACATACCTTGACATGATCTTGAAGGTGTTCAAGATGGATCAGTCAAAGGAGTTCTTGCCTGAGTTCTAAGGTAAGAAGTTAAGACTTAAAGCTCGACCACGGCAGAATAGAGAGAAAGGACGAAGGTCGTCCCCTATGCTTAAACGTAGGCTCTATAGTATGCTATGCTGTGTACCGCACCTGAAGTGTGCCTTGCCATGAGTCAGTCAAGGGGTACAAGAGTGATCCAAGGAATGGATCACAGGACAGCGGTCAAAGTTATCCTTGAGTAACTAGGGACTAGGATTTTCTCGATTATGGAGGTGATAAAGAGTTCGGCGTAAAGGGTTACGTCGATGCAAGCTTTAACACCTATCCGAATGACTCTGAGTAGAAAACCGGATACGTATAGTGGAGCAACCATTTGGAATAGCTCCAAGTGGAGCATGGAAGCAGCATTTACAATATGACCGAGAAATTTGTGAAGTACATACGGATCTGAATGTTACAGATCCGTTGACTAAAAACCTCTCTCACAAGCAGAACATGATCAAACCCCAGAACTCATTGAGTCTTAATCACATGATGATGTGAACTAGTTTAATGACACTAGTAAACTCTTTGGATGTTGGTCACATGGTGATGTGACCTGTCAGTGTTAATCACATGGTGATGTGAACTAGATTATTGACTCTAGTGCAAGTGGGAGACTGTTGGAAATATGCCCTAGAGGCAATAATAAAAGTGTTATTATTATATTTCTTTGTTCATGATAATAGTCTTTTATTCATGCTATAACTGTATTATCCGGAAATCGTAATACATGTGTGAATACATAGACCACAATATGTCCCTAGTGAGCCTCTAGTTGACTAGCTCGTTGTGATCAACAGATAGTCATGGTTTCCTGGCTATGGACATTGGATGTCGTTGATAACGGGATCACATCATTAGGAGAATGATGTGATGGACAAGACCCAATCCTAAGCCTAGCACAAGATCGTGTAGTTCGTATGCTAAAGCTTTTCTAATGTCAAGTATCTTTTCCTTAGACCATGAGATTGTGCAACTCCCGGATACCGTAGGAATGCTTTGGGTGTACCAAACGTCACAACGTAACTGGGTGGCTATAAAGGTGCATTACAGGTATCTCCGAAAGTGTCTGTTGGGTTGGCACGAATCGAGACTGGGATTTGTCACTCCGTGTAAACGGAGAGGTATCTCTGGGCCCACTCGGTAGGACATCATCATAATGTGCACAATGTGACCAAGGGGTTGATCACGGGATGATGTGTTACGGAACGAGTAAAGAGACTTGCCGGTAATGAGATTGAACAAGGTATCGGTATACCGACGATCGAATCTCGGGCAAGTAAAATACCGCTAGACAAAGGGAATTGTATACGGGATCGATTGAGTCCTTGACATCGTCGTTCATCCGATGAGATCATCATGGAACATGTGGGAGCCAACATGGGTATCCAGATCCCGCTGTTGGTTATTGACCGGAGAACGTCTCGGTCATGTCTGCATGGTTCCCGAACCCGTAGGGTCTACACACTTAAGGTTCGATGATGCTAGGGTTATAAAGGAAGTTTGTATGTGGTTACCGAATGTTGTTTGGTGTCCCAGATGAGATCCCGGACGTCACGAGGAGTTCCGGAATGGTCCGGAGGTAAAGATTTATATATGGGAAGTCCTGTTTTGGTCACCGGAAAAGTTTCGGGTTTTTCCGGTAACGTACCGGGACCACCGGGAGGGTCCCGGGGGTCCACCAAGTGGGGCCACCAACCTTGGAGGGCAGCATGGGCCAAGTGTGGGAGGGGACCAGCCCCAGGTGGGCTGGTGCGCCCCCCCCACAGGGCCCAAGGCGCAAGGGAAGTGGGGAAGGGGGCAAACCCTAGGGCAGATGGGCCCTAAGGCCCACCCTAGGTGCGCCTCCCCCCTCTCCCCCTTCTGGCCGCACCAGATGCCATCTTGGGGCTGCCTCCACCCCTAGGGAGGGAACCCTAGAGGGGGCGCAGCCCCCTCCCCTCCTATAAATAGTGGGGGTTTTGGGGCTGTCCAACACATGAGAACTTCTCCCTCTTGGTGCAGCCCTGCCTCTCTTCCTCCTCCTCCTCTCCCGTGGTGCTTGGCGAAGCCCTACTGGATTGCCACGCTCCTCCACCACCACCACGCCGTTGTGCTGCTGTTGGATGGAGTCTTCCTCAACCTCTCCCTCTCTCCTTGCTGGATCAAGGCGTGGGAGACGTCACCGGGCTGTACGTGTGTTGAACACGGAGGTGCCGTCCGTTCGGCACTAGGATCTCCGGTGATCAGGATCACGACGAGTACGACTCCTTCAACCCCGTTCTCATGAACGCTTCCGCTTAACGATCTACAAGGGTATGTAGATGCACTCTCCTTCCCTCGTTGCTAGTTTCTCCATAGATAGATCTTGGTGAGACGTAGGAAAATTTTGAATTTCTGCTACGTTCCCCAACATCTAGATCATAGAACTTTTGTTCCATGATTCTCTCCAGGCTCTCCGGATTCTGAGTTAAGGTGGCCAACCCCTTCTCAATCCTCAAAGATGATGCTATCAAGTAACCAAGCTGCTCCTGCTTGTTTTTCAAGAAATACTCAGATGCCTCCTCTTGAGTTGGCATCTTGGCAGCCTTGTCCTTCCTTGCCTTCTCCTTCTTCTCTTGAGCTTGAACTGATGATGGATCATCCTCATTCATGACAACCTCATTGCCCTCAAAGTCTGGATATAGTGGAAAGTGTTCCTTATCCAACTGATATTTTCCTGTGCCCATCTTTGAGTTTATCAATTCTTGAATCTGAGGTGCATATCCACAACTCCTCTTCTGATCTGCTGCAGTCCTCTTGATTGTTTCAATGATCAGGCTCATGACTTTGAACTTTTGTGGCACATCAAATAAATGCAACATATTGATGGCATGCCCTCTGATCATGTTATGGTCACCAGACTTGGGCAACAAAGTGTGCCTCAGAATCCAATTTATAGTAGGCAGCCCTGACAACAGAAAATGGACTGATCCAAAAGAGAAAGTCTCTAGGGCTTTGTCTGGAATTTCCTTGTACATGTGAGCCATTGAATTGTGACCCATCTTCTTCTTGGCATAAATGTCTAGGTCATCCTCATTCTCCTTGGGGGCATTTATCAGTTTTGCCCATTCTTCTATAGTGGATTGGTACCTTGTACCTTCAGACATCCAAACAATTCTTCCATCTGGGTAGAAGTGTGCTGTGGAGTAGAACTGCATGATAAGCTCATCATTCCAATTTGTGAGCTTTTGCCAAACAAAATCTGCAACTCCACAAGCAACAAAGATGTCTTGCACTCCAGGATAGTGCTGTTCATTTTCCTTGATGAATTTCTAGTCAACCCACCTCATGTCACAAACTATGGGCTTCTTGTCCAATAAGATTGTCTCATAGAAGTCCTGCTGTTCCTTTGTATGGAACCTGTAATCAACTGCAGTTCTTCTTCTTGTGGCATATGGATCTTGTTGGGGAACGTAGTAATTTCAAAAAAATTCCTACGCACACGCAAGATCATGGTGATGACATAGCAACGAGAGGGGAGAGTGTTGTCCATGTACCCTCGTAGACCGTAAGCGGAAGCGTTAGCACAACGCGGTTGATGTAGTCGTACGTCTTCACGATCCGACCGATCCAAGCACCAAACGTACGGCACCTCCGAGTTCAGCACACGTTCAGCTCGATGACGATCCCCGGGCTTCGATCCAAAAAAGCTTCGGGGATGAGTTCCGTCAGCACGATGGCGTGGTGATGATGATGATGTTCTACCGGTGCAGGGCTTCGCCTAAGCTTCGCGACGATATGACCGAGGTGGAATATGGTGGAGGGGGGCACCGCACACGGCTAAGGAACGATCCGTAGATCAACTTGTGTGTTATGGGGTGCCCCCTTGCCCCCGTATATAAAGGAGGGAGGGGGAGGTGCGGCCGGCCCCCTTTGGGGTGCGCCTGGAGGAGTCCTACTCCCACCGGGAGTAGGACTCCCCCCTCTTGCCTTGCTGGAGAAGGAAAGGGGGGAGGGGAAAGAGGAAAGGGGGGCGCCGCCCCCCCTTCCTTGTCCTATTCGAACTAGGGGGGGAGGGGGTGCGCGGCCTGCCCTGGCCGGCCCTCCTCTTCTCCCTCATGGCCCACTAAGGCCCATTAACCCCCGGGAGGATTCCGGTAACCACCCGGTGTTCCGGTAAAATCCCGATTTCACCCGGAACCTTTCCGATGTCCAAATATAGGCTTCCAATATATCAATCTTTATGTCTCGACCATTTCGAGACTCCTCGTCATGTCCGTGATCACATCCGGGACTCCGAACAAACTTCGGTACATCAAAACTTATAAACTCATAATAAAACTGTCATCGTAACGTTAAGCGTGCGGACCCTACGGGTTCGAGAACTATGTAGACATGACCTAGAACCATTCTCGGTCAATAACCAATAGCGGAACCTGGATGCCCATATTGGTTCCTACATATTCTACGAAGATCTTTATTAGTTAAACCGCATAACAACATACATTGTTCCCTTTGTCATCGGTATGTTACTTGCCCGAGATTTGATCGTCGGTATCCAATACCTAGTTCAATCTCGTTACTGGCAAGTCTCTTTACTTGTTCTGTAACACATCATCTTATTACTAACTCATTAGTTATAATGCTTGCAAGGCTTAAGTGATGAGTATTACCGAGAGGGCCCAGAGATACCTCTCCGACAATCGGAGTGACAAAACCTAATCTCGAATTATGCCAACTCAACATGTACCTTCGGAAACACTTGTAGAGCACCTTTATAATCACCCAGTTACGTTGTGACGTTTGGTAGCACACAAAGTGTTCTTCCGGTAAACGTGAGTTGCACAATCTCATAGTTGCAGGAACTTTGTATAAGTCATGAAGAAAGCAATAGCAACATACTAAACGATCAAGTGCTAGGCTAACAGAATGGGTCATGTCAATCACATCATTCTTCTAATGATGTGATCCCATTAATCAAATGACAACACATGTCTATGGTTAGGAAACATAACCATCTTCGATTAATGAGCTAGTCAAGTAGAGGCATACTAGTGACTATATGTTTGTCTATGTATTCACACATGTATCATGTTTCCGGTTAATACAATTCTAGCATGAATAATAAACATTTATCATGATATGAGGAAATAAATAATAACTTTATTATTGCCTCTAGGGCATATTTCCTTCAGTCTCCCACTTGCACTAGAGTCAATAATCTAGATTACATAGTAATGATTCTAACACCGATGGAGTCTTGGTGTTGATCATGTTTTGCTCGTGAGAGAGGCTTAGTCAACGGGTCTGCAACATTCAGATCCGTATGTATTTTGCAAATCTCTATGTCTCCCACTTGGACTTGGTCCCGAATGGAATTGAAGCGTCTTTGATGTGCTTGGTCCTCTTGTGAAATCTGGATTCCTTTGCCAAGGCAATTGCACCAGTATTGTCACAGAAGATCTTCATTGGTCCCGATGCACTAGGTATGACACCTAGATCGGAAATGAACTCCTTCATCCAGACTCCTTCATTTGCTGCTTCCGAAGCAGCTATGTACTCCGCTTCACATGTAGATCCTGCTACGACGCTTTGTTTAGAACTGCACCAACTTACAGCTCCACCGTTTAATAAAAATACGTATCCGGTTTGCGATTTAGAATCATCCGGATCAGTGTCAAAGCTTGCATCGACGTAACCGTTTACGACTAGCTCTTTGTCACCTCCATATACGAGAAACATTTCCTTAGTCCTTTTCAGGTATTTCAGGATGTTCTTGACCGCTGTCCAGTGATCCACTCCTGGATTACTTTGGTACCTTCCTGCCAAGCTTATTGCTAAGCATACGTCAGGTTTGGTACACAGCATTGCATACATGATAGAGCCTATGGCTGAAGCATAGGGAACATTTTTCATTTTCTCTCTATCTTCTGCTGTGGTCGGGCATTGAGTTTGACTCAACTTCACACCTTGTAGCACAGGCAAGAATCCTTTCTTTGCCTGATCCATTTTGAACTTTTTCAAAATTTTGTCAAGGTATGTGCTTTGTGAAAGTCCTATTAAGCGTCTTGATCTATCTCTATAGATCTTGATGCCCAATATGTAAGCAGCTTCACCGAGGTCTTTCATTGAAAAACTTTTATTCAAGTATCCTTTTATGCTATCCAGAAATTCTATATCATTTCCAATTAATAATATGTCATCTACATATAAAATTAGAAATGCTACAGACCTCCCACTCACTTTCTTGTAAATACAGTCTTCTCCAACAGTCTGTATAAAACCATATGCTTTGATCACACTATCAAAGCGTTTATTCCAACTCCGAGATGCTTGCACCAGTCCATAAATGGAACGCTGGAGCTTGCACACTTTGTCAGCACCTTTTGGATCAATAAAACCTTCCGGCTGCATCATATACAACTCTTCTTCTAGAAATCCATTCAAGAATGCAGTCTTGACATCCATTTGCCAAATTTCATAATTATGAAATGCAGCAATAGCTAACATGATTCGGACGGACTTATGCATCGCTACGGGTGAGAAAGTCTCATCGTAGTCAACCCCTTGAACTTGTCGAACACCTTTTGCAACAAGTCGAGCTTTATAGACAGTTATATTACCATCAGCGTCAGTCTTCTTCTTAAAGATCCATTTATTCTCAATGGCTTGCCGATCATCGGGCAAGTCAACCAAAGTCCATACTTTGTTTTCATACATGGATCCCATCTCAGTTTTCATGGCTTCTAGCCATTTTGCGGAATCCGGGCTCATCATCGCTTCCTCATAGTTCGTAGGTTCATCATGGTCAAGTAACATGACTTCCAGAATAGGATTACCGTACCACTCTGGCGCGGATCTTACTCTGGTAGACCTACGAAGTTCAGTAGAAACTTGATCTGAAGTTTCATGATCATTATCATTAGCTTCCTCACTAATTGGTGTAGTTGTCACAGGAACCGGTTCTCCTGATGAACTACTTTCCAATAATGGAGTAGATACAGTTATCTCATCAAGTTCTACTTTCCTCCCACTCACTTCTTTCGAAAGAAACTCCTTCTCTAGAAAGGATCCATTCTTAGCAACGAATGTCTTGCCTTCGGATCTGTGATAGAAGGTGTACCCAATAGTCTCTTTTGGGTATCCTATGAAGACACATTTCTCCGATTTAGGTTCGAGCTTATCTGGTTGAAGTTTCTTCACATAAGCATCGCAGCCCCAAACTTTAAGAAACGTCAACTTTGGTTTCTTGCCAAACCACAGTTCATAAGGCGTCGTCTCAACGGATTTTGATGGTGCCCTATTTAACATGAATGCGGCCGTCTCTAAAGCATAACCCCAAAATGATAGCGGTAAATCAAAAGATGCAGAGTTCATAAAAATAGACCACTCTTCAAGGGTGCATGACCATAAAAGATATTACTCATATAAATAGAACAACCATTATTCTTTGATTTAAATGAATAACCGTCTCGCATCAAACAAGATCCAGATATAATGTTCATGCTCAACGCTGGCACCAAATAACAATTATTCAGGTCTAAAACTAATCCCGAAGGTAGATGTAGAGGTAGCGTGCCGACTGCGATCACATCGACTTTCGAACCGTTTCCCACGCACATCGTCACCTCGTCCTTGGCCAGTGCTCGCTTATTCTGTAGTCCCTGTTTCGAGTTGCAAATATTAGCAACAGAACCAGTATCAAATACCCAGGTGCTACTACGAGCTCTAGTTAGGTACACATCAATAACATGTATATCACATATTCCTTTGTTCACTTTGCCATCCTTCTTATCCGCAAAATACTTGGGGCAGTTCCGCTTCCAGTGACCAGTCTGCTTGCAGTAGAAGCACTCAGTTTCAGGCTTAGTTCCAGACTTGGGTTTCTTCTCTTGAGCAGCAACTTGCTTGCTATTTTTCTTGAAGTTCCCCTTCTTCTTCCCTTTGCCCTTTTTCTTGAAACTAGTGGTCTTGTTGACCATCAACACTTGATGCTCCTTCTTGATTTCTACCTCCGCAGCTTTTAGCATTGCGAAGAGCTCGGGAATAGTCTTGTTCATCCCTTGCATATTATAGTTCATCACAAAGCTCTTGTAGCTTGGTGGCAGTGATTGGAGAATTCTGTCAATGACGCTATCATCCGGAAGATTAACTCCCAGTTGAATCAAGTGATTATTATACCCAGACATTTTGAGTATATGCTCACTAACAGAACTATTCTCCTCCATCTTGCAGCTGTAGAACTTATTGGAGACTTCATATCTCTCAATCCGGGCATTTGCTTGAAATATTAACTTCAACTCCTGGAACATCTCATATGCTCCATGACGTTCAAAACATCGTTGAAGACCCGGTTCTAAGCCGTAAAGCATGGCACACTGAACTATAGAGTAGTCATCAGCTTTGCTCTGCCAGATGTTCTTAACGTCGTCAGTTGCATCAGCAGCAGGCCTGGCACCCAGCGGTGCTTCCAGGACGTAACTTTTCTGTGTAGCAATGAGGATAATCCTCAGGTTACGGACCCAGTCTGTGTAATTGCTACCATCATCTTTCAACTTTGCTTTCTCAAGGAACGCATTAAAATTCAACGTAACAACAGCACGAGCCATCTATCTACAAACAAACATAGACAAGCAAAATACTATCAGGTGCTAAGTTCATGATAAATTTAGGTTCAATTAATCATATTACTTAAGTACTCCCACTTAGACAGACATCTCTCTAGTCATCTAAGTGATCACGTGATCCAAATCAACTAAACCATAACCGATCATCACGTGAGATGGGGTAGTTTTCAATGGTGAACATCTTTATGTTGATCATATCTACTATATGATTCACGCTCGACCTTTCGGTCTCCGTGTTCCGAGGCCATATCTGCATATGCTAGGCTCGTCAAGTTTAACCTGAGTATTCCGCGTGTGCAAAACTGTCTTGCACCCGTTGTAGATGGACGTAGAGCTTATCACACCCGATCATCATGTGGTGTCTGGGCACGACGAACTTTGGCAACGGTGCATACTCAGGGAGAACACTTCTTGATAATTTTTAGTGAGAGATCATCTTAAAATGCTACTTTCAATCAAAGCAAGATAAGATGCATAAAGGATAAACATCACATGCAATCAATATAAGTGATATGATATGGCCATCATCATCTTGTGCTTGTGATCTCCATCTTCGAAGCACCGTCATGATCACCATCGTCACCGGCGCGACACCTTGATCTCCATCGTAGCATCGTTGTCGTCTCGCCAACTATTGCTTCTACGACTATCGCTACCGCTTAGTGATAAAGTAAAGCAATTACAGGGCGTTTGCATTTCATACAACAAAGCGACAACCATATGGCTCCTGCCAGTTGCCGATAACTTCGGTTACAAACATGATCATCTCATACAATAAAATATAGCATCACGTCTTGACCATATCACATCACAACATGCCCTGCAAAAACAAGTTAGACGTCCTCTACTTTGTTGTTGCAAAATTTTACGTGGCTGCTACGGGCTTAGCAAGAACCGTTCTTACCTACGCATCAAAACCACAACGATAGTTTGTCAAGTTGGTGCTGTTTTAACCTTCGCAAGGACCGGGCGTAGCCACACTCGATTCAGCTAAAGTGAGAGAGACAGACACCCACCAACCACCTTTAAGCACGAGTGCTCGCAACGGTGAAACCAGTCTTGCATAAGCGTACGCGTAATGTCGGTCCGGGCCGCTTCATCTCACAATACCGCCGAACCAAAGTATGACATGCTGGTAAGCAGTATGACTTGTATCGCCCACAACTCACTTGTGTTCTACTCATGCATATAACATCAACGCATAAAACCTAGGCTCTGATACCACTGTTGGGGAACGTAGTAATTTCAAAAAATTTCCTACGCACACGCAAGATCATGGTGATGACATAGCAACGAGAGGGGAGAGTGTTGTCCACGTACCCTCGTAGACCGTAAGCGGAAGCGTTAGCACAACGCGGTTGATGTAGTCATACGTCTTCACGATCCGACCGATCCAAGCACCGAATGTACGGCACCTCCGAGTTCAGCACACGTTCAGCTCGATGACGATCCCCGGGCTCCGATCCAGCAAAGCTTCGGAGATGAGTTCCGTCAGCACGACGGCGTGGTGAAGATGATGATGTTCTACCGGCGCAGGGCTTCGCCTAAGCTTCGCGACGATATGACCGAGGTGGAATATGGTGGAGGGGGGCACCGCACACGGCCAAGGAACGATCCGTAGATCAACTTGTGTGTTATGGGGTGCTCCCTTGCCCCCGTATATAAAGGAGGGAGGGGAGGTGCGGCCGGCCCCCTTTGGGGTGCGCCTGGAGGAGTCCTACTCCCACCGGGAGTAGGACTCCCCCCTCTTGCCTTGGTGGAGAAGGAAAGGGGGGAGGGGAAAGAGGAAAGGGGGGCGCCGCCCCCCCCCCTCCTTGTCCTATTCGGACTAGGGGGGGAGGGGGCGCGCGGCCTGCCCTGGCCGGCCCTCCTCTTCTCCCTCATGGCCCACTAAGGCCCATTAACCCCCGGGAGGGTTCCGGTAACCCCCCGGTGTTCCGGTAAAATCCCGATTTCACCCGGAACCTTTCCGATGTCCAAATATAGGCTTCCAATATATCAATCTTTATGTATCGACCATTTCGAGACTCCTCGTCATGTCCGTGATCACATCCGGGACTCCGAACAAACTTTGGTACATCAAAACTTATAAACTCATAATAAAACTGTCATCGTATCGTTAAGCGTGCGGACCCTACGGGTTCGAGAACTATGTAGACATGACCTAGAACCATTCTCGGTCAATAACCAATAGCGGAACCTGGATGCCCATATTGGTTCCTACATATTCTACGAAGATCTTTATCGGTCAAACCACATAACAACATACGTTGTTCCCTTTGTCATCGGTATGTTACTTGCCCGAGATTCGATCGTCGGTATCCAATACCTAGTTCAATCTCATTACTGGCAAGTCTCTTTACTCGTTCTGTAACACATCATCTTATTACTAACTCATTAGTTATAATGCTTGCAAGGCTTAAGTGATGAGTATTACCGAGAGGGCCCAGAGATACCTCTTCGACAATTGGAGTGACAAAACCTAATCTCGAATTATGCCAACTCAACATGTCCCTTCGGAAACACCTGTAGAGCACCTTTATAATCACCCAGTTACGTTGTGACGTTTGGTAGCACACAAAGTGTTCTTCCGGTAAACGTGAGTTGCACAATCTCATAGTTGCAGGAACTTTGTATAAGTCATGAAGAAAGCAATAGCAACATACTAAACGATCAAGTGCTAGGCTAACGGAATGGGTCATGTCAATCACATCATTCTTCTAATGATGTGATCCCATTAATCAAATGACAACACATGTCTATGGTTAGGAAACATAACCATCGTTGATTAATGAGCTAGTCAAGTAGAGGCATACTAGTGACTATATGTTTGTCTATGTATTCACACATGTATCATGTTTCCGGTTAATACAATTCTAGCATGAATAATAAACATTTATCATGATATGAGGAAATAAATAATAACTTTATTATTGCCTCTAGGGCATATTTCCTTCAGATCTGCCATTCTCCATAGTCTCAGCCCTGAATCCTTCCTGATTCTCATGTCCTCAGCCACTGGATGGGTATCATTGTGATCTGGTATCTTTGGCTTGAGTTTCCTTAGAACTTGTCCTTCTTCATATTCTTCCTCAGCAATCTCAGGCACTGGGGCCTTGTTCTTCTCAGTAGCTGGAATACTCCTCGTATTCCTCTTTGGTGCAGACTTGGCCTTGGGGGCAGCTTTGGGTGCTTCCTTGGGCTTAGATGTTGCAGCCCCTGATCTAATTGCATCACCCATAAGCTTAGGTGCCTTTGGAGATGGTGTAGCAAGTTCTTCCTCTTCCATCATGGAAGGTTGCCCAACAACTCTGGCTATGGTCTTCTTGACCCTTTCCTTCCTCTTCTTGCTTTCATCAACTGGCTCTTTGGGATCAGGATTCACAGGCAGTTGAGTTGATGCTCTGGCCTTGGGCATAGGTTGCCTTCTTGCAGGCCTTTTAATCTTCATGCCTGGCTTTATATCCTTTGCTGAGCCAATTTCCTTCTTGAGCACCACTTTCTTGGAAGTAGCCTCATCTTCCTCAGCCTTGTAATCTTCATCCTCTGAATCTGAAGTTCTTTTCCTCCTTTGCCTAGTTGCAGCCTTTGGCAAATTGCTAGGAGTACCTCTGCTCCCTTCATCTGAGGTTGAGGGACTAGTGCCCTCACTCAAGTCCATCTGTTCTTCTGGCATGTTCTGGCTGTCACTTTGATCAGACATACTGCAAAAGCTGACTGTTGACCCTGTGAAGAGTTATAGATGAGATAGAAAAGATGAGCATCACAAAATGCAGAGGTTTTTGCAAAAGAATGACTCAAAAGTTCAGTTTTAGTTTTCCACAGAAAGCATTTCGGATCCACCGATTTTCAAACTCGGTGATACCGAAGCAGTTTTGGAACCAAAACTGATGATCTCGGTTGGACCGACTTTTAGTTCGGTGGTACCGAGACTGCTAGGGTTTCACAGAGTCCTCAAATCGGTTGCACCGATTAGTAATTCTCGGTCAGACCGAGTCACTAGTGCAATGGCATAAGCCAAATCGGTGAGACCGAGTTTTTCAACTCGGTGGGTCCGAGATGGTTTCGGCGGAAACCTAACCCTAAAAATTTGAATCACATCTAATCTATGAACTACTTTGGCTGGATAGAAGAGTTTCAATCATGGCAAGAATCAATAAGAGTACAATGTGCTAGGAATCAGATGTGGATAGCACAAAGATCAAGTCCATACCCTAACTTGGCGGTGGACTTGCTACGGCGGCAATGGCGGAGACGAAATCCGTTGACGGCGGTGGAGACCAACGACAGGAGGCTGCTGGCGACGAGGAGACGATCCGGAGACCACGATGGCAGAGCGAGCTGTTGCGCGGGCGAAGGGTTTCGGAGAAATTTCCAAAATTTTGCCCGTGTCTATATATAGCCCGACCCTGTCGGTGTGACCGAGTGGAACAACTCGGTGGCACCGAGATGCATAACTGTGTTCAGTTATAGCAACTCGGTGAGACCGAAAAGTTCAAATTGGTTGCACGGAGATGGAAAACTCAGATCAACTTAATGATCTCGGTAGGACCGAAATGGAAGAATCAGTCAGACCGAGAATCACAAAGAGGTTTTGGAAGTTTAAGTCTATGACGAATCGGGGACTCCGAGTGCTCCTCACACAGAGTGGTTCGAATCTGACTTGATCAAATTTTGTGATGTAGCATGAATAGAGTTTGAGACGAGAAAAGAATAGATAGCTAAAGAAGGTTCTTAGGCATTCTTGTCCATCCACTTGGCATAAAGAAAAGAAACCAAACAAACAAAACAACAAGTGGATGTTCTTGAATGAGTAAAATATGCACCAACATGCTCACACAATAAGATGGCAAATGAAATATGTGGCAAAGCATGCACAACCAATTATAGCAGCTATTAAACAATTGGCGATGACTAGGTCATCTATATATGAGTATATTGACTTAGGAGTCCAATGAGAACATTTGATCATAGGTCATACTCATCGTTTAAGCTCAAGTGGGGTTACCACTTTTACATAATGCATTAATGTGTTCACACCATTAGAGTTGCTTTGACTCAATTCTTTGAGTTAAGCTCCCCCTAGATGTGAGATCCCCCCTTAGAGGAATGAACTAACCTTGGGTTTTGTCGATGATGACTTCATGTAGGTGTCGAAGATGTAGATGCTCAATGTTGATGTAGATCATTTGGAGCAATCCTTTGGAGTGAGTTGCACTTTCAACTTGCCTACATGGATTAGTCCCACAAGGAACAAACAAGAATATCCATAGACATAGAGTGATGCACACACAAAATGATGTCCATGAAAACATTAGATTACCTTGTCCCTTGCCTTACCAACAAGAGGGTTTGTGACTCCTTGAACTAGTGCAAGATGTGAAAGTTGATTGCACTTGTTCTTGCCAAAATGATATGAGTGAAGAATGTTGGCGGAGTCACCCTCAAGAACTCTCTAGTTCTTCTTCTTCGGGATCCACATCATCTTGATGGGAATCCTTGGAGTTGTAGTTGTACTTGATGAAGTAGAACTTGACGTAGTCTTGGGGACCCACTTGAACGAGGCTTTAGGTGCTTCTGCAAATGCATCAATCTCTTCTTGAAGCTTGTCCTTGCCTTTGTTCTTGTGGTCTTGTGGTGGAAGATCATCTTGAGCTTGTGTCCCCTTGAAGGAAGTAGGATCATACTTCTCTTGTTGAGGAACAAACTTTGTCTTGGGGTATTGATCTTCTTCCCACTCAACTCCATTGGCGTTGAACTTTCGTTCAAAACCAACACCTTGATTCTTCCGGTGCCTTCCTTGCTTGCGTACAATTTCCTCGAATTGCTTACTCCCGGCAAGGCTCTTGTAAACACCTTTCTCTATAATTCCCTTCAATAAACTATTTTCTTGCTCAAGTGTAACTTGGCTAAGAGAATCATTAGTGGAATCAAGAGAACTACTAGAAGCAACAACATTGGATTTAACATTATTATTGTTACTACTAGAGGAAGTATCTTTCTTGTACTTGTTACTAGACTTGACTTGAGGCATGTAAGTAGATAAGAGTAAATGCTTGGCAATGTAAGAAGAACTTTTCTTGCGGAGATCATCATTGATTGCCTTTAAGAACTCATGCTCTTGCTCAAGATTGAGCTTTTCAAAGCGTAACTTCTCATGAGCCCTTAAAAGTTCTCGATGATCTTCGAAGATAGTTTCATGAGCCAACTTAAGAGTGTTTAGTTCTTTAGTTAGAAGCTCAATTTTCTCCTTATCATTGTCATTCGTTTGATTAGCATGATTAATTGATGTTTCATCATAGTATTCATCACTAGAGTTGTCAACAAGTAAATCATCATCCACAAGCAAGTCATCTTCATCACTATTGAAATCAACATACTCGGGATGTGTTACCTTTGGACCTTTGGCCATGAAGCATCTTCCAATTCCTTCATTTGGTGAGTCAAATATGTCGTAGGAGTTGGTTGACACAAGTGCTAGACCGGCAACACCTTCATCTTGAGTATGTTCGGAGTCGGAGTGATAGCTTCTCTCGAAGTGATTGTCGAAGTCGGAGCCGGAAACCCATTCACCAACATGAGCTTGATGTCTTCGTTTTGTGTAGCTCCTTGATGACTTGTCCTTCCTTTCCGAATCCTTGCTTCTCCGTGAGGGTCTTCGTTCATAACGATCATCTCTACTCCTCCTCTCTCTTGGTGGTGAATCTTCTCTTTTGCTTCTTCTTTTTGGAGAATCTTCTCTTCTTTTGTAGGGTGCCGCACACTCATTGGAGTAGTGTCCAGGCTTCCCACAATTGTAGCAATTGCACTCTCGACTAGAAGATCTCTTATCATGATAAGACCTTGACTTGGAGCTTCTTTCTTTGCTTCTACTCTTGTAGAATTTGTTGAAGTTCTTCACCATTAAGCTCAATTCTTCATTGAAGGTTTGTTTCTCACTTGATGATGTGGGGGCTTCACTTGAGGCTTTGTAAGCACCACTTGACTTGTTGTGAAGTTCCTCCTTATCCTTGAGTGACATCTCATGAGCAACAATTCTTCCAATGACTTCTGTTGGCTTGAGATTTTTGTAGTTTGGCATCATTTGGATCAATGTGCACACGGTATCATACTTTCCATCCAATGCTCTTAGGATCTTCTTGATGATGAATCTGTCGGTCATCTCTTCACTCCCTAAGCCGGCAATCTCATTTGTGATAAGTGCAAGCCTAGAGTACATTTCAGCGACACCTTCACCATCCTTCATTTTGAACTTGTCAAGCTGACTTTGGAGCACATCCAACTTGGATTCCTTGACGGATTCGGTACCTTCGTGCATATCAATCAAAGTATCCCAAATTTCCTTTGCATTCTCAAGACGGCTGATTTTGTTGAACTCTTCGGGGCACAACCCGTTGAAGATGATATCACAAGCTTGAGCGTTGTATTGCAGCATCTTCAATTCTTCCGCATTCGCTTCACGGTTCGGTTCTCTCCCATCAAAGAATTCACCTTGCAAGCCAATACAAATAATTGCCCAAACGGCGGGGTTATGTCCGAGAATATGCATTTTCATCTTATGCTTCCAACTAGCAAAATTAGTACCATCAAAGTAAGGACCTCTACGGTGATAATTTCCCTCGCTAGACGCCATACTCTCCTAGGTTGTGAAACCAAGGCTATGACCACCAAAAGCTATGGAAATCAAAGCAAATGGAGACCAAAGCTCTGATACCACTTGTAGGACCTTGAAGTAAGTCTAGAGGGGGGGTGATTAGACTACTTGACCAATTAAAAACTTAACCTTTTCCCAATTTTAGAGTTTGGCAGATTTTAGCTATTTTAGGACAAGTCGAGCAATCATCACACAATTCAAGCAAGCATGCAAAGAGTATATAGGCAGCGGAAATTAAAGCATGCAACTTGCAAGAAAGTAAAGGGAAGGGTTTGGAGGATTCAAACGCAATTGGAGACACGGATGTTTTTGGCGTGGTTCCGATAGGTGGTGCTATCGTACATCCACGTTGATGGAGACTTCAACCCACGAAGGGTAACGGCTGCGCGAGTCCACGTAGGGCTCCACCCAAGAAGGGTCCACGAAGAAGCAACCTTGTCTATCCCACCATGGCCGCCGCCCACGAAGGACTTGCCTCACTAGCGGTAGATCTTCACGAAGTAGGCGATCTCCTTGCCCTTACAAACTCCTTGGTTCAACTCCACAATCTTGTCGGAGGCTCCCAAGTGACACCTAGCCAATCTAGGAGACACCACTCTCCAAGAAGTAACAAATGGTGCGTTGATGATGAACTCCTTGCTCTTGTGCTTCAAATGATAGTCTCCCCAACACTCAACTCTCTCTCATAGGATTTGGATCTGGTGGAAAGAGGGTTTGAGTGGAAAGCAACTTGGGGAAGGCTAGAGATCAAGATTCATATGGTAGGAATGGAATATCTTGGCCTCAACACATGAGTAGGTGGTTCTCTCTCAGAAATGGTAAGTTGGAAGTGTAGGTTTAGTCTGATGGCTCTCTCCACGAATGAAGAGGAGGTGGAGGGGTATATATAGCCTCCACACAAAATCTAACCGTTACACACAATTTACCAAACTCGGTGGGACCGAATCGTTAAACTCGGTCGGACCGATTTAGTAAACCTAGTGACCGTTAGTGATTTTCGGTGGGACTGACATGCATCTCGGTGAGACCGATTCGGTTAGGGTTAGGGCATAACGTAATCTCGGTGAGACCGATTACACAAACTCGGTGAGACCGATTTTGGTAATTAGCTAACCAGAGAGTTGGTCAGGTAAACTCGGTGGGACCGATTTGCTCTTTTCGGTGAGACCGAAATGTTACAAAAAGGAAACAGAGAGTTTACATTGCAATCTCGGTGGGACCGATCGCTCACTTCGGTTAGACCGAAACGTTACGAAGGGAAACAGAGAGATTGCAACCCCATCTCGGTGAGACCGAGATCCCTATCGGTAAGACCGATTTGCTTAGGGTTTGTGGCAGTGGCTATGACTTTTGGAATCGGTGGCGCCTGATTGGAAGAATCGGTGTGACCGATTTTGGCTTTAGGTTTAGGTCATTTGTGGATGTGGGAAAGTAGTTGAGGGTTTTGGAGCATATCACTAAGCACATGAAGCAAGATGCTCATTAAGCAACACCTCATCCCTTCTTGATAGTATTGGCTTTTCCTATAGACTCAATGTGATCTTGGATCACTAAAATGTAAAATGAAGAGTCTTGAGCTTTTGAGCTTGAGCCAATCCTTTGTCCTTAGTATTTTGAGGGATCCATTTTCATCATCCATGTCATGCCATTCATTGAGCTTTCCTGAAATAATAGTCTTGGAATAGCATTAGCTCAGTGAGCTATATGTTGTTATGAATTACCAAAACCACCTAGGGATAGTTGCACTTTCAATCTCCCCCTTTTTGGTAATTGATGACAACATATAGATCAAAGCTTCGACAAATGATAATAAAATTTAAATAACATCGTCGCTTTGAGAAGTATGTGATAAGCAAGAGCTCCCCCTAAATTTGTGCATAGTTTTAGATTTGCTTTGGACTACAAATGCACAATGAATTAGACTCATGGGTTACTCTTCCATGTCACATACATCTTGGTGGAGCGCTCAAAATAATAAACAATGAATACATGCACTCATCACCAAGCATAGTGAGTGATCACATAAGATAGATAGGATAATATCAAGCATGCATAAGTGTAGCTTATGATCAAACACATGATCATCAATGTCTCACAAGCATAGTATCTCAACCAAAAGCAAACAAAGATCAAATAAAGCAAGAGAGAACAAAAGCAACACTCTCTCTCTCTCTTGAATCCTATGATCTATACATTTTCCTCCCCCTTTGGCAACAAGTTGCCAAAAAGTTCATAGAAAATGCATAGTGCTAGATCGACTCTCAGGCTTGATCTTCTGGTGGTGGTGTCCTGATAACTCCAAGGACGAAGGCTTCAGTTGATGTAGAGGGTGCTGGAGTTGATGCTGAAGCTGGTTGCACTGGAGCTGAAGGGGAAGTAGCTAGTGTTGAAGATGTTGCTCTAGTGTCTGGCACTGGCACAACAACTGAACAAGGTATTGGGATACCGACGATCGAATCTCGAGCAAGTAATATACCGATTGACAAAGGGAACTGTATACGGGATTGATTGAAACCCCGACATCGTGGTTCATCCAATGAGATCATCGTGGAACATGTGGGAGCCAACATGGGTATCCAGATCCCGATGTTGGTTATTGGACAGAGAGCTGTCTCGGTCATGTCTGCGTGATTCCCGAACCTGTAGGGTCTACACACTTAAGGTTCGGTGACACTAGAGTTATTATGGGAATTAGTGTGCAGTTACCGAATGTTGTTTGGAGTCCCGGATAAGATCCCGGACATCACGAGGAGTTCCAGAATGGTCCGGAGGTAAAGATTTATATATGGGAAGTCCTATTTTGGCCACCGGAAAATGTTCGGGATTTTTCGGTATTGTACCGGGAAGGTTATAGAAGGTTTCGGAGTGGGCCCCACCTATATGGGGGGACCCACATGAACGTGGGTAGTGGGGGCAAGGCCCCACACCCCTGGTCAAGGCGCACCAAGACCCCCCCTTAGAAGGAATAAGATCATATCCCGAAGGGATAAGATCAAGATCCCTAAAAAGGGGGGATAACAATCGATGGGGAAGGAAATGATGGGATTTCTTTCCTCCCATCTTTGCCAACGCCCCAATAGACTTGGAGGGCAAGAAATCAGCCCCCTCCACCCCTATATATAGTGGGGAGGCCCATGGGAGCTTCACCCCTTGCCCCTGGCGTAGCCCTCCCCCTCTCCACCTCCACCTCCTCCTCAGTAGTGCTTGGCGAAGCCCTGCCGGAGAACTGCAAGCTCCACCACCACGCCGTCGTGCTGCCAGAGCTCTCCCTCAACTTATCCTCTCCCCTTTCTGGATCAAGAAGGAGGAGACGTCCCCGGGTTGTACGTGTGTTGAACGCGGAGGCACCGTTGTTCGGTGCTTAGATCAGATTCGGTCGTGATCTGAATTGCTTCGTGTACGACTCCACCGACTGCGTTCTTGCAACGCTTCCACATCGCGATATTCAAGGGTATGAAGATACACTCCCCTCTCTCTCGTTGCTAGTTACTCCATAGATTGATCTTGGTGATGCGTAGAAAATTTTGAATTATTGCTATGTTCCCCAACAGTGGCATCATGAGCTAGGTCTATGCGTAGATTCTATGCACGAGTAGAACACAAGTAGTTGTGGACATTGGTTTGTTCAATATGCTTGCCGTTACTAGTCTTATCTTGATTGGCGGCATCGTGGGATGAAGCGGCCCGAACCGACCTTACACGTACGCTTACGTGAGACAGGTTCCACCGACTAACATGCACTTGTTGCATAAAGGTGGCTAGCGGGTGCCAGTCTCTCCCACTTTAGTCAGATCGGATTCGATGAAAAGGGTCCTTATGAAGGGTAAATAGCAATTGGCATATCACCATTATGGCTTTTGCGTAGGTAAGAAACGTTCTTGCTAGAAACCCATAGTAGCCACGTAAAACATGCAACTACAATTAGAGGACATCTAACTTGTTTTTGCAGGGTATGCTATGTGATGTGATATGGCCAAAAGCATGTGATGAATGATATGTGATGTATGAGATTGATCATGTTCTTGTAATAGGAATCACGACTTGCATGTCGATGAGTATGACAACCGGCAGGAGCCATAAGAGTTGTCTTAATTTATTATATGACCTGCGTGTCATTGAAAACGCCATGTAATTACTTTACTTTATTGCTAACCGTTAGCCATAGTAGTAGAAGTAATAGTTGGCGACACAACTTCATGAAGACACGATGATGGAGATCATGATGATGGAGATCATGGTGTCATGCCGGTGATGAAGGTGATCATGTCGCGCCTCAAAGATGGAGATCAAAGGCGCAAGATGATATTGGCCATATCATGTCACTTTATGATTTGCATGTTATGTTTGTCATGTTTACATCTTATTTGCTTAGAACGACGGTAGCATAAATAAGATGATCCCTCACTAAAATTTCAAGAAAGTGTTCCCACTAACTGTGCACCGTTGCGAAAATCCATTGTTTCGAAGCACCACGTGATGATCGGGTGTGATAGATTCTAACGTTCGCATACAGCGGGTGTAAGCCAGATTTACACATGCAAAACACTTAGGTTGAATTGACGAGCCTAGCATGTATAGACATGGACTTGTAACACAAGAGACCGAAAGGTCAAACATGAGTCATATAGCAGATACGATCAACATGAAGATGTTCATCGATGATGACTAGTCCGTCTCACGTGATGATCGGACACGACCTAGTTCAAGGAAATATGCCCTAGAGGCAATAATAAAGTTATTATTTATTTCCTTATATCATGATAAATGTTTGTTATTCATGCTAGAATTGTATTAACCGGAAACATAATACATGTGTGAATACATAGACAAACATAGTGTCACTAGTATGCCTCTACTTGACTAGCTCGTTTATCAAAGATGGTTATGTTTCCTAGCCATGGACAAAAGAGTTGTCATTTGATTAACGGGATCACATCATTAGGAGAATGATGTGATTGACTTGACCCATTCCGTTAGCTTAGTACTTGATCGTTTAGTATGTTGCTATTGCATTCTTCATGACTTATACATGTTCCTATGACTATGAGATTATGCAACTCCAGTTTACTGGAGGAACACTTTGTGTGCTACCAAACGTCACAACGTAACAGGGTGATTATAAAGGAGCTCCACAGGTGTCTCCGAAGGTACATGTTGGGTTGGCGTTTCGAGATTAGGATTTGTCACTTCGATTGTCGGAGAGGTATATCTGGGCCCTCTCGGTAATACACATCACTTAAGCATTGCAAGCATTGCAACTAATGAGTTAGTTGCGGGATGATATATTACGGAACAAGTAAAGAGACTTGACGATAACGAGATTGAACTAGGTATTGAGATACCGACGATCAAATCTCGGGCAAGTAACATACCAATGACAAAGGGAACAACGTATGTTGTTATGCGATCTGACCGATAAAGATCTTCGTAGAATATGTGGGAGCCAATATGAGCATCCAGGTTCCGCTATTGGTTATTGACCGGAGACGTGTCTCGGTCATGTCTACATTGTTCTCGAACCTGTAGGGTCCGCACGCTTAAGGTTTCGATGACAGTTATATTATGAGTTTATGAGTTTTGATGTACCGAAGGAGTTCGGAGTCCCGTGTGAGATCAAGGACATGACGACGAGTCTCGAAATGGTCGAGACATAAAGATCGATATATTGGACGACTATATTCGGACTTCAGAAAGGTTCCGAGTGATTTGGGTATTTTTCGGAGTACCGGAGAGTTACGGGAATTCGCCGGGGAGTACATGGGCCTTATTGGGCCATACGGGAATAGAGGAGAGAGGCCAAAAGGAAGGAGGCCTGCGCCCTCCCCCCCTCCGGTCCGAATTGGACAAGGAGCACAGCCCCCTTTTCCTTATTCCTCTCCCCCTCTTTCCCCTTCTCCTACTCCAACAAGGAAGGAGGGAGTCCTAGTCCCACCGGGAGTAGGACTCCCCTTGGCGCGCCCCCTCCTAGGCCGGCCGCCCCCTTCCCCCTTGCTCCTTTATATACGGGGGCAGGGTGGCACCTCTAGGTACAACAACAATTGATCCCTTGGATCTCTTAGCCGTGTGCGGTGCCCCCTTCCACCATAGTCCACCTCGATAATATCGTAGCGGTGCTTAGGCGAAGCCCTGCGACGGTAGAACATCAAGATCGTCACCACGCCGTCGTGCTAACGGAACTCTCCCTCGACAGTCAGCTGGATCGGAGTTCAAGGGACGTCATCGAGCTGAACGTGTGCTAGAACTCGGAGGTGTCGTAGTTTTGGTGCTTGATCGGTCGGGCCGTGAAGATGTACGACTACATCAACCGCGTTATTCTAACGCTTCCGCTATCGGTCTACGAGGGTATGTGGACAACACTCTCCCCTCTCGTTGCTATGCATCACCATGATCTTGCGTGTGCGTAGGAACTTTTTTTGAAATTACTACGTTACGCAACAGTGGCATCAGAGCCTAGGTTTTATGCGTTGATGTTATATGCACGAGTAGAACACAAGTGAGTTGTGGGCGATACAAGTCATACTGCTTACCAGCATGTCATACTTTGGTTCGGAGGTATTATTGGATGAAGCGACCCAGACCGACATTACGCGTACGCTTACGCGAGACTGGTTCTACCGATGTGCTTTGCACACAGGTGGCTGGCGAATGTCAGTTTCTTCAACTTTAGTTGAACCGAGTGTGGCTACGCCCGGTCCTTGAGAAGTTTAAAACAACACTAACTTGACGAGCTATCATTGTGGTTTTGATGCGTAGGTAAGAACGGTTCTTGCTCAGCCCGTAGCAGCCATGTAAAACTTGCAACAACAAAGTAGAGGATGTCTAACTTGTTTTTGCAGGGCATGTTGTGATGTGATATGGTCAAGACGTGATGAGATATAAGTTGTTGTATGAGATGATCATGTTTTGTTGGAGTTATCGGCGACTGGCAGAAGCCCTATGATGGTCTCTTTATTGCATAAGATGCAAGTGCCAAATAATTGCTTTACTTTATCGCTATGCGATAGCAATAGTTGCAAGAGCAATAGTTGGCGAGACGACCATGTGACGACACATTGATATAGATCAAGATGATGAAGATCATGGTGTCGTACCGGTGACGATAGAGATCATGACAGTACTTTGGAGATGGAGATCAAAGGCGCAAGATGATCATGGCCATATCATGACACATATTTTGATTGCATATGATGTTTATCTTTTATACATCTTATTTTGCTTAGTTCGACGGTAGCTTTTTAAGATGATCTCTCACTAATTATCAAGAAGTGTTCTCCCTGAGTATGCACCGTTGCGAAAGTTCTTCATGCTGAGACACCACATGATGATCGGGTGTGATAGGCTCTACGTTCAAATACAACGGGTGCAAAACAGTTGCACACGCGGAATACTCAGGTTAAACTTGACGAGCCTAGCATATAACAGATATGGTCTCGGAACACGGAGACCGAAAGGTCGAGCGTGAATCATATAGTAGATATGATCAACATATTGATGTTCACCGTTGAAACTACTCCATCTCACGTGATGATCGGACATGGTGTAGTTGATATGGATCACGTAATCACTTAGAGGATTAGAGGGATGTCTATCTAAGTGGGAGTTCTTTAGTAATATGATTAATTGAACTTAAATTTATCATAAACTTAGTCCTGGAAGTATTTTGCAAATTATGTTGTAAATCAATAGCTTGTGTTGTTGCTTTCATATGTTTATTTTGATATGTTCCTAGAGAAAATTGTGTTGAAAGATGTTAGTAGCAATGATGCGGATTGGATCCGTGATCTGAGGTTTATCCTCATTGCTGCACAGAAGAATTATGTCCTTAATGCACCGCTAGATGACAGACTTATTGCAGGAGCAGATGCAGACGTTATGAACGTTTGGCTAGCTCAATATGATGACTACTTGATAGTTTAGTGCACCATGCTTAACGGCTTAGAATCAACGTTTTGAATGTCATGGACCATATGAGATGTTCCAGGAGTTGAAGTTAATATTTCAAGCAAATACCCGAGTTGAGAGATATGAAGTCTCCAACAAGTTCTATAGCTAAAAGATGAAGGAGAATTGCTCAACTAGTGAGCAAGTGCTTAGATTGTCTGAGTACTAACAATCGCTTGAATCAAGTGGGAGTCAATCTTCCAGATAAGATAGTGATTGGCAGAGTTCTCTAGTCACCGTCACCAAGTTACTGGAACTTCATGATGAACTATAATGCAAGGGATGACGAAAATGATTCCCGAGCTCTTCATGATGCTGAAATCGACGAAGGTAGAAATCAAGAAAAGAGCATCAAGTGTTGATGATTGACAAGACCACTAGTTTCAAGAAAAGGGCAAAGGGAAAGAAAGGGGAACTTCAAGTAGAATGGCAAGCAAGTTGTCACTCCCACGAAGAAGCCCAAAGCTGGAACAAAGCCTGAAACTGAGTGATCATACTACAAAGGAAATGGTCACTAGAAGCGGAAATGCCCTGAATATTTGGTGCATAAGAAGGATGGCGAAGTGAACAAGGGTATATTTGATATACACGTTATTGATGTGTACCTTACTAGTGTTTATAGTAGCCCCTGAGTATTTGATACTTGTTCGGTTGCTAAAAATTAGTAACTCGAAACAGGAGTTACAGAATAAACAGAGACTAGTTGAGGGTGAAGTGACGATGTGTGTTGGAAGTGGTTCCAAGATTGATATGATCATCATCGCACACTCCCTATACTTTCGGGATTAGTGTTAAACCAAAATAAATGTTATTTGGCGTTTGCGTTGAGCATGAATATGATTTGATCATGTTTATTGCAATACGGTTATTCATTTAAAGTCAGAGAATAATTGTTGTTCTGTTTACATGAATAAAACCTTTGATGGTCATATACCCAATGAAAATAGTTTATTGGATCTCAATCGTAGTGATACACATATTCATAATATTGATGCTAAAAAGATGCAAAGTTTATAATGATAGTGCAACTTATTTGTGGCGCTGCCGTTTGGGTCATATCGGTGTAAAGCGCATGAAGAAACTCCATAAACATGGATTTTTGGAATCACTTGGTTATGAATCATTTGATGCTTGCGAACCGTGCCTTTTGGGCAAGATGACTAAAACTCCATTCTTCAGAACAATGGAACGAGCTACTGATTTATTAGAAATAATACATACCGATGTATGCGATCCAATGAGTGTTGATGCTCGTGGCGAGTATCGTTATTTTCTGACCTTCACAGATGATTTGAGCAGATATGGGTATATCTACTTAATAAAAACACAAGTCTGAAACATTTGAAATGTTCAAAGAAATTCAGAGTGAAGTGAAGAATCATCGTAACAAGAAAATAAAGTTTCTACGAGGAGAAGAATATTTGAGTTACGAGTTTGGCCTTCATATAAAACAATGTGGAATAGTTTCACAGCTCACGCCCCATGGAACACCACAGTGTTATGGTGTGTCCGAACGTCATAACCGTACTTTATTGGATATAGTGCAATCTATGATGTCTCTTACCGATTTACCTCTATTATTTTGGGGTTATGCATTAGAGACAGCTGTATTCACTTTAAATAGGGCACCATCAAAATCCGTTGAGACGGCACCTTATGAACTGTGGTTTGGCGAGAAACCAAAGTTGTCGTTTCTTAAAGTTTGGGGCTGCGATGCTTATGTGAAAAAGTTTTCACCTGATAAGCTCGAACCCAAATCGGAGAAGTGCATCTTCATAGAATACCCAAAGGTAACTATTGGGTACACCTTCTATCACAGATCCGAAGGCAAGTTATTCGTTGCTAAGATGGATCCTTTCTAGAGAAGGAGTTTCTCTCAAAAGAAGTGAGTGGGAGGAAAGTAGAACTTGATGAGGTAACTGTACCTTCTCCCTTATTGGAAATTAGTTCATCACAGAAATTAGTTCCAGTGATTCCTACACCAATTAGTGAGGAAGTTAATGATGATGATCATGAAACTTCAGATCAAGTTGCTACCAAACCTCGTAGGTCTTCCAGAGTAAGATCCGCACCAGAGTGGTACGGTAATCATGTTCTGAAAGTCATGTTACTAGACAATGATGAACCTACGAACTATGAGGAAGCGATGATGAGCCCAGATTCCGCGAAATGGCTTGAGGCCATGAAATCTGAGATGGGATCCATGTATGAGAACAAAGTGTGGACTTTGGTTGACTTGCCCAATGATCGGCAAGCCATAGAAAATAAATGGATCTTCAAGAGGAAGACGGACACTGATAGTAGTGTTACTATCTACAAAGCTCGACTTGTTGCAAAAGGTTTTCAACAAGTTCAAAGTGTTGAATACGATGAGATTTTCTCACTCGTATCGATGCTTAAAGTCTGTCCGAATCATATTAGCAATTGCCACATTTTATGAAATCTGGCAAATGGATGTCAAAACTGCATTCCTTAATGGTGCTAACAAATTGTGCAAGCTCCAGTGATCCATCTATGGACTGGTGCAAGCATCTCGGAGTTGGAATATATGCTTTGATAAGTTGATCAAGCATATAGTTTTATACGAACTTGCAGTGAAGCCTGTATTTACAATAAAGTGAGCGGGAGCACTACTGCATTTCTGATAAGTATATGTGAATGACATATTGTTGATCAGAAATGATGTAGAATTTTCTGGAAAGCATAAAGAAGTGTTTGAAAGGAGTTTTTCAAAGAAAGACCTCGGTAAAGCTACTTACACATTGAGCATCAAGATCTATAGAGATAGATCAAGACGCTTGATAAGATTTTCAACGAGTACATACCTTGACAAGATTTTGAAGTAGTTCAAAACGGAACAGTCAAAGAAAGAGTTCTTGCCTGTGTTGCAAAGGTATGAAATTGAGTAAGACTCAAATCCCGACTACGGCAGAAAATAGAAAGAGAATGAAAGTCATTCCCTATGCATCAGTCATATGTTCTATAAAAGTATGCCATGCTATGGACCAGACCTATTGTATACCTTGCTCTGAATTTGAGAAAGGAATACAATTTTGATCTAATAGTAGATCACTGGACAGCGGTCAAGAATATCCTTAGTGAGGACTAAGGAGATGTTTCTCGATTATGGAGGTGATAAAAGAGTTCGTCGTAAAGAGTTACATCGATGCAAGCTTTTACGCCGATCCAGATGACTCTAAGTCTCAATCTGGATACATATTGAAAGTGGGAGCAATTAGCTAGAGTAGCTCCGTGCAGAGCATTGTAGACATAGAATATTTGCAAAATACATACGGCTATGAATGTGACAGACCCGTTGACTAAACTTCTCTCATGAGCAAAACATGATCATACCTTAGTAATCTTTGGGTGTTAATCACATAGCGATGTGAACTAGATTATTGACTCTAGTAAACCCTTCGGGTGTTGGTCAAATGACGATGTGAACTATGGGTGTTAATCACATACAGATGTGAATATTGGTGTTGAATCACATGATGATGTGAACTAGATTATTGACTCTAGTGCAAGTGGGAGACTCAAGGAAATATGCCCTAGAGGCAATAATATAGTTATTATTTATTTCCTTATATCATGATAAATGTTTATTATTCATGCTAGAATTGTATTAACCGGAAACATAATACATGTGTGAATACATAGACAAACATAGTGTCACTAGTATGCCTCTACTTGACTAGCTCATTTATCAAAGATGGTTATGTTTCCTAGCCATGGACAAAAGAGTTGTCATTTGATTAATGGGATCACATCATTAGGAGAATGATGTGATTGACTTGACTCATTCTGTTAGCTTAGCACTTGATCGTTTAGTATATTGCTATTGCTTTCTTCATGACTTATACACGTTCCTATGTGTCGTGGAATTGTCACGTCAGATGTCCTCGTGAAAGGACTTAGTTGTGGAGCCATCGCAACTAGGAAGCTTGAAGGGGTTAATCGGGACAAAGGACACGAGAGGTTTTTATACTAGTTCGGCCCCTTACGATGAAGGTAAGGCCTACGTCTAGTTGGGTTGGTATTGATGTTTCGATGACCAGGGAGCGAGACACGCTATGCCTGGCTCTCGATGAGTTGTTTCTTTCCCTAAGCCGCCAGCGGGTCGTCCCCTTATATACACGGGTCGACGCCCTCCGGCCTACAGAGTCCCGGCCGGCTTATAAACAATGTCCGGCTCGGTGACTAGTTAAGTCTACCTTATGATACAAGTAATATTATAACTGCGGTTTACTACAACGGGCCTTAAGTCGCCGGTGGGCTTTAAGCTTCTTATGAACCGTCATCTTCATGCCTTGTCTTGGGCTTCTCTCCAGTGAGCCCTCTTTGCGTAACCCGGCCCCTCCTGGGCGGCTTACACAAATAGTTATATCCCCAACATTAGGCCCCAGATTGATTTGAACCGGTTCATGTCAATCTTAAAATACCCTTTGAACCGCCCTGCAGTCTTTATCTTGCGCGAAGGATTTTAACCCGCCGTGACGTCATCATCTAACTCCGGGTTAAATCTCTGTGATGTCATCTTCATTAAAGCTTCATTTTTTATAACATCACATCTTCAATGGATCTTTGTCTTTATTGACCATCCCGAGAATCTAGGCGCCAGAGCCGCTGGATAATGAATATCATCTCCTCGTTTTTCGCGCCCGCTCGGTCAGTCTTCCCTTATAAATAGAGCGACCTAGGTCTTCCCCAGTCGTCCTCTTCCTCTTGCCTCCTCCTGTGCTCTGCCGCTGCCACCGCCGAACCCCTCGTCTTCACCGACTCAGGCCGCTGCATCGACCTGATTCCGACCAGAGATCGACGGCGAACTCCCGTGGCGCATCCGCATCTGTGAGCTCTTCTCATTCCCTTTCTCAGATCTGCGTTAGGTTCTTGCCGAGTTCATCGGCATTCATCACTGCCCGACGCAAACCTTCTCTAGTTCTTTCCTCCAACGCCCTGCTTAGACCGTAAAAACTATATAGAACTGATGCGGTGCTCCCTCGTATTGATCTTACACAGGAATAGATCTCATTTCCCTTGTGTAGAACCCCTTTTCGAGCATATGAGCTTCTCTGCTCTATTTTTAGGTCTAGGAAAATTTCTTTCCAGGGCAATATTTTGATCCAGAGTAATAACTGTCTTCTGTGAAACTTTTTTTTCATCACCCGGAAAACCTCCTCTGGTAAATGTCCTGAGATACAACTGTTGAGATGTCCGGCTTAAATAAATGATACAGAACCTTGACTGCTCCTCATGACCCGGAATTTTTTTGAATTGCACTTGATACTTGTAGCGGCTTAAATATTGTTGCACAGTCATCCTTATATCATTAGGCCCCTCATTAAGCCGCCACTTTAATCAAGATTTTCCTCCCGGGTTAAAATTGAACCGGATCTTCCTGTTTTTCCATAGGTCAATTGCTGTGATGGCTCCTAAGGCTACCAAGGCCCCTGTAACTTGCAATTGGGTTCCATCCACAGTGACCGATAGCAAACTAGCTGAGTTTGTAAAATCTGGGCATCTGCCAAAAAAGGACGTCATATCGTACCGTGCCCCTGACCCATCTGAAGAAAAGCCTTCCCCAAAGCAGGGGAAGTAATAATTTTTACGGATCATATGAGCCGCGGATTTGCTCCTCCCGGCTCAAAATTCTTCAGAGAGGTTTTAAATTTCTTTGACCTTAGACCTAAGACATCGGACCCAATTCCGTGTCAAATATCTGCAATTTTTAAGTCTTCTGCGAGGTGTACCTGGGAGAGGAGCCAAGTCTGCTTTTGTTCAGGGAACTTTTTTACATGAACCGGCAAAATGAACGTGTCAACGGGCCCAGTCTTGAGCTTGGCGGCATCTCAATCCAACGACGGAGAGACTGTCTTTTCCCTTATGCTGAATTACCGAGTCACCCCAAATCTTGGAACCAGACGTGGTTCTACTGTCATGACACTTCTCCGGCTGACGAAAAACCTCTGCCCGGCTTTCGCGCCCTGCGCCTTGAGTCTAACCATCTGCTACCAGACAAATTGACAATCCTTGAACGCGTGCCTCTCAATTCCACCATTAAGAAAATAAAAGCTCTCTTGGGAAATGGCTTAAACGGCGTCGATCTGGTCCAAGTCTGGGTCACTTGGCGTATACTTCCCTTAAGCCGCCGCCCCGGCTTAATGTGTACTTATACTGGAGAAAAGACTGATCCGCAACGCCATAGCCCTGACGACTTACCAGATGACGTGGTGGATGCTACAACACAGTCACTGCTGAAGGAGGGTACTGTGACGAGCAACGCCTTCGGCTTACTTCCATTTTGCAAAAATAACCCGGCCCCTGCGGTAAGTTAATCGTAACCAATATTCACGGATACATTATACCTTGCTTGATACTCATAATTCTTTAACTTTTTTCACAGGCTGGGGATGACTTCTAGAAAGCCAAATATGACCATGAAGCTGCCAACAAGCCAGGACGACCAAGAAAGCTGAAAGGAAAGCCGCCAAGGTAGGAACCTCAAAGAAGAAAAAACCCACCACCTCCGACTTACTCAGATTGGAGGATAGCTCTTCGGATGAGGAAGAGGTAATCTTTTAAATTTTCTTAAGTCCCTTGCTATCACCTGTCTGACATTTTATCCCTTCAAGAGGATACGGGGAACAGCTGAGCAGCCACTAAAGAGGTAACTATAATCTCCTCCGACTCAGAGCCTTTGCCAAAGCGAAAGACCCGAAGGGTGACTCGAAAAGTAAGATTTTCACATGCACTTGCTTATCAAGATCCTCAATTTATTTTGAAGCAACAACAGCTTGAGAGCCGGAGGCAGACCCGGAACAACAAAGATGCAGAACTCTCCTCCGGCTTACCTAATGTAACCAGAAAACGTCGGACCGAGGTTATCTCCAATTTATGTTCCGTCTTACCTTTAGCAGGCTTAATTCGTCAACCTCTCAATTCATCTGACTCCAACTATCAGGATACCTCTCCTTCTTCCGGCGAATCCATGTAGTCAAATATGCCGACTTTCAAAACTGCTCCCGGGTAATATAAACTTATGCACTTTTTGTTTTACCTATGCTTGCATACTCACCCTTCTGCTTTTGTTAACAGCTTGCAGGTGAAGCCCAGTAAGAGGGCAAAGAAGAACAAGCCGTCCCAAGACCCGGTGGTCACTGAACCGGAGATTGACTCATCCGTTCCTGATAGCTCCACTCATCCGCCACCGCCTGAGCCGGCTTTCAGCATTCTGGTGTCAACCTCTGACTCGCCTGCAGAAGACGCTGTCCATGATTCTGATAACCCGGAAATTCATAGTCCGGTGAAAAGAAATGACCCGGAAGTTGAAATTGTAAAGTCCTAGTTTGTTGAACCAGGGCAACCCACAGTCCTTGCCAAATGTTCCGCCAAAGATGAGTTTGCCCAACACCGAAAAGCCAAGCAGGACATTACTGATTATACTCACCTAAGCATTGGTGATATAGTCTCAGGCTATCTGAATCAAGTGCATAATAGCCGTGACCTGGAAGTTGACATGGTGAAACAAATACAACATAAATCTGAGGTATAACTTATACTTTTATCTGAGCCTTATATATACTGTACCAGCCCCCAAGTCTACCGCGTATGAATAAATACGCTGTAGACTTAGAAGTCTGCTTTTACTTGTTAACTTATCCGGCTTAAAAAGAATTTATTTAACCCGGTATAACATAAGGCTTTTAAATTTGCAATACACATTAGTCCCCAAGTGTCAAGTATCCTTACTTGTAAGGTGCTTGAGACTTAATATGTTTGACCCGGTAGGATAAAGTTAAAAATTCTTCAGCATACATTAGCCCCCAAGTGCCAAGTATCTTTACTTGTAAAGTGCTTGGGACTTAAATGTTTACCTTACTAGAATTCTTACCATAACCCGGTGTTAATGCAGGCTGCCATAAGTCAATTTGAATCAGAGCTTGCTGCCCTGAAGAGTCGTCTGGAGATTCAAGAGCTTGAGACGCAAAAAGCTAACTCCAAATTTGAATTTAGTGTCTCTGAAAATGAGAAACTAAAGAAGAATTTTGAGTCGGAAAAGAAAATTTGGGCGGATGAAAAGGCTTCCCTGGTGACTTGGGCCGAAACAGCCGAAGCATCTCTTGCAGAAGCAACAACCGAGCTGTCCAACTTAAAACAGCAAATATCCCAAATGGTCTCAGCCATCTTTGGTAAGTTATTGTGACACAGTTTTATCATGGCAACCGTACAATGACTATTGTAATAATTACTTCCGACTTACCGTTATGCTTGTGCACATACAGGCTCCAGGAGTGTCAATCTGAAGCAGAACACGCTGATCAAGCTGAAAGCAGTTTACACGTTAGTGGAACAGCTATACTCCGGGACACAACGTGCCCTGGCCGTTGTAGCTTTATCAACTCCACACCCCCGCCTTTTGCAAGATGTTTTGAAGAGCCTTGCCTTTCTACCTCAGCGGATCCAAGACTTAAGGCGTTCATCTTCAAGAGCCGGGGCCATAGCCGCTTTGAGCCGGGCAAAAGCATGGCTCCCAGAACTAGACCCGGCAGACCTCGCTCTTGGATATCCGAGTCTAAAGGAAGACGGCAATGCCTTTGATGATCATGACTTCCATGCTTGTGTCAAAGCCATACGTCTGGTGGCCACCCTTATCGGAAACGATACTGACCTCAGCAAGTATGTGTCGGCTTATGACAGTAACAACCGGAAAATCCCAAACGCTCCATATGATCAAATCAGCTTGATCCCTCCAATTTGTAAGCATACTTTTGCCCCTGAAGTGGACTCGGCCGGTTTAATAGATGATGAAGCTGAATTTGAAGCTTTGAGCGGCATTGATTGGGCTTCATCAACTTTCCAGGAAAAAACAACCGACGGAGAAGCGGCGAAGGATAACCCGGAGCCCTCAAGCCCGCCGAAGGAGTAAATCACCGGGTGTTTGGCCAAAATACAATGCTTCACCTATTCAGACTCGGGGAGTCATGTAATAGGGTAGAAAGAACTTCTTAATGCTCATCATGCCTTCATGCATGCTTTTATCACTTAACGCTTTTCGTAAGCCGCCATGGATGTATATTTCTGGCTTTCACTTCCTTGGCGTGTTAAATTTTGCTTGCCTTATTCTGCAATCCTTGAATGATCTTCCCGGCTTATATAATGTTCACCCGATACTTAAATAACCTGGGGTGACGAATATTAAACTGGCAAGACAAAAAACACCTTAAAATGCTTTCCACAAGGTATCAGAATAATCAAAATACTTTTACAGGCCTCTGATTCGGATACGATCAGTAAACCGTTCCAAAGGGGTTAAGCTAATATTTGGATACGATCATATAGCCCCCAGTGGCGTGGCGATGCCAATCAAGTGGGTATCGACAGCTATGTTCTCTTTGGTTCGAATACGACCTATGTTTGAATAGGAAGCCCCCAAGTGACCATAGGATTTGTTTAATGACGCTGATTCGTATACGATCCACGTCAGACCTAAAGGGGTTAAGCTGTGGTTCAAATATGATCAGGAAGCCCCCAAGTAGGCTTGGAAAGTATGCCGATCAAGTGGGTATCGACAGCTATGTTCTCTTTGGTTCGGATACGACCTATGTTTGAACAGGAAGCCCCCAAGTGATCATGGCTAGATTCAGATATGATCATAAGCCGGACCAAAGGTAAATCGGATTCAGATTTGATCCGGTCCCTATTGGTTGTTTCCACCACCTGACAAAAAGGACATATACACTTTTTGAGGGTGAAAAAAGGACAAAGGTCCTGCTTTATTACTTTATATAATATATACATTGTCAAAAAACATATATATCATAAGAGCCGGTGGCTCAAGTATAGTAAAGCCGAAGATGGGTCATATCCCATGGTCGAATATCACTTAGCAAAGCCGCCTAGACTCCATAAACTATGAAGAAAGGTGTATAACCCGCCGGATCGAGGCCACTTACCCTTATGTCTCTGATTGTTACCTTGTGTCACATTGGCCACAAGTTCCGGGTTGTCATCCGCTTTACGCTTATTGCTATTTTGATTCTTCGGGTTGTGTTGTTGGCCCTTTGTACTGTCATCCCGTTTTCCCTCCCCTGTCCTTTCACCGTCAGCCTCGGGATCCTTGGTACTATCAGAGTCGGCATATTTGACCAGAACCGCCATTAGCGTACCCATATCCCTGTAGTCGCGTTTAAGGCGCCCCAATTTCTGCCTTAGCGGCTTGAAGCTGCAATTCTTCTCCAATATAAGCACTATAGAGCCGGCATCCATCTTATTAGATGAATGAATTATCTCCTTGACCCGGCGTACCCAATGGGCGGTAGATTCACCTTCCCCCTGCTTACAATTTGTCAAGTCCACGACCGTCGTAGGTCGCTTACAGGTGTCTTTGAAGTTCCGGATGAAATGGGCCTTTAGCTCTTCCCACGAGCCAATGGAACCAGGTGGTAAACCTTTAAACCAAGACCGGGTCGTTCCATCTAACATCATGGTAAAATATTTAGCCATTACCGCGTTACTAACCTCCAACAGTTCCATGGCCATCTCATAACTCTCGATCCATGCTTCAGGCTGTAAGTCGGCCGTGTAATTCGGCACCTTTCGAGGCCCCTTGAAATCTTTGGGCAGGCGCACATTGCGCAAAGCCAGTACCAAACAAGAAAAAACACCGGCTCTGGTGGCCATTCCCATCTCAGTAGAAGTCATTGGATATTCTGGCATATCCTGACGTGTCGTCTGTTGAGCCGCCAGCTGAGCTGCTCGCTCTTTCTCCCGACGTACTTGATCTTGCACCGGGTTATAGCCTCCATGTTGGTCACGGCGTTGGACGTTGCGTGACCAAACTTCAGATCCTATGTGCCTGCTGTAACTCTGACTCTGGTTCTGACGAGGTGGTGCCATCCAAGGCGGAGGAGCCGAATGAAATCTATCCCAATTATAAGAATAGATCTCTTGCTGAGCCAAGGCTGTCTGGACGAGTTCCCTGATCCTCTGGGTCTCCACTGCTGTTGGGTCATCACCATCCACTGGAAGAGACGCCAGACGCGCTGATGCTGCGATTAAGTTCTCCATGGGGTTGGAAAAGTGACCCGATGGTATCGGCACATAACGCAGCGGTGCCATGCTCATGTGAGGAGGTGGCATATTCTGACGCTGAGCCGGTCCTCCCGCTCCGGGTGTCATGAACTGATTAGCATTGGGCAGGTTACTTGGCCCGGCTCCGGGTGTGGCAAAGAGAACCCTAGGATCGTAATTCGGAGGTAACCGGGATTGGGTCTTCTGGTGTCTCCTCCTCATTACTTCATTGGACGCATTTAAACTCATTGTGAGCTGATAAGCCTCTGACTGCAACCGCTGTGCCCGGGCGTCGAGAGCCGCCCGCTCTGTAGCTAGCCTAGTGTCCTCAGATGCTAAGGCTTCCTTGGCCTGAGCTATCTCCTCACGTACCTGTGCTACCTCCGCGTCATGCTCATCTTTGTTTGCAGGGATGACTGTGGCGGTTAACAGGGTCGTAAGCTTGTCCATGAGGTCTATCAGTATTTGAGCCGGTGGGCGCACAGGGCCTCCTGCCCTGGCTACTCCTAACCCGGAAGTGATCGCGGCCGCGGCTGTAGAGTTTTGTCCGGGTTGAGTCCCAGCCATAAAGACTCCTGCCCAATTTGGCGACTCATAGAGGTCCGGAATACTAAGACCATCGGAACAGCCCCCGAGCGCACCATCTTGAACTTGATACAAAGAATCTGTTGAACTGGTGGACGAATCACCATCAGAGGGGACGACCGTCTCACCACCATCTTTAGGACCTTCAGAAAGCTCTTCTCCGTGGACGCAGCCCACAAAGACACGCTTCATGCCGGGTTGAACTCGGGCGGGTTTCACACGCTGAGCCGTCTCGACGAGGTCGGTGCAGTTGTCCGGCTCAGGCCCCGGCTCACCAATCCGGCCGATGAAGACGTGGATCCCTCCAAAGGGGACCCGGTACCCGTACTGAATTGAGCCGGCGTCGGGGCCCCAGCCTTCATCGTCGATGTAGATCTTGCCGCGACGACTCTTGGTCATCCGGCCCGTTACGTATCCCTTGAGCCCTTCGAAGTTTCCCTTTAAGAAATCAAATCCGCCGTGCGCGCGCCCCATGGTGGGCGCCAACTGCCGTGGAATTGTCACGTCAGATGTCCTCGTGAAAGGACTTAGTTGTGGAGCCATCGCAACTAGGAAGCTTGAAGGGGTTAATCGGGACAAAGGACACGAGAGGTTTTTATACTAGTTCGGCCCCTTACGGTGAAGGTAAGGCCTACGTCTAGTTGGGTTGGTATTGATGTTTCAATGACCAAGGAGCGAGATACGCTATGCCTGGCTCTCGATGAGTTGTTTCTTGCCCTAAGCCGCCAGCGGGTCGTCCCCTTATATACACGGGTCAACGCCCTCCAGCCTACAGAGTCCCGGTCGGCTTATAAACAATGTTCGGCTCGGTGACTAGTTAAGTCTACCTTATGATACAAGTAATATTATAACTGCGGTTTACTACAACGGGCCTTAAGTCGCCGATGGGCTTTAAGCTTCTTATGAACCGTCATCTTCATGCCTTGTCTTGGGCTTCTATCCGGTGAGCCCTCTTTGCGTAACCCGGTCCCTCCTGGGCGGCTTACACAAATAGTTATATCCCCAACACTATGACTATGAGATTATGCAACTCCCGTTTACCGGAGGAACACTTTGTGTGCTACCAAACGTCACAACGTAACTGGGTGATTATAAAGGATCTCTACAGGTGTCTCCGAAGGTACATGTTGGGTTGGCGTATTTCGAGATTAGGATTTGTCACTCCGATTGTCGGAGAGGTATCTCTGGGCCCTCTCGGTAATACACATCACTTAAGCCTTGCAAGCATTGCAACTAATGAGTTAGTTGCGGGATGATGTATTACGGAACGAGTAAAGAGACTTGCCGGTAACGAGATTGAACTAGGTATTGAGATACCGACAATCGAATATCGGGCAAGTAACATACCAATGACAAAGGGAACAACGTATGTTGTTATGCGGTCTGACCGATAAAGATCTTCGTAGAATATGTGGGAGCCAATATGAGCATCCAGGTTCCGCTATTGGTTATTGACCAGAGACGTGTCTCGGTCATGTCTACATTATTCTCGAACCCGTAGGGTCCACACACTTAAGGTTTCGATGACAGTTATATTATGAGTTTATGAGTTTTGATGTACCGAAGGAGTTCGGAGTCCCGGATGAGATCAGGGACATGACGAGGAGTCTCGAAATGGTCGAGTCCCGGATGAGTTTATGAGTATATTGGACGACTATATTCGGACTTCGGAAAGGTTCCGAGTGATTGGATGTTTTTCGGAGTACCGGAGAGTTACGGGAATTCGCCGGGGAGTATATGGGCCTTATTGGGCCATACGGTAATAAAGGAGAGAGGACAAAAGGAAGGAGGCCTGCGCCCCCCCCTCTGGTCCGAATTGGACAAGGCGCACAACCCCCTTTTCCTTATTCCTCTCCCCCTCTTTCCCCTTCTCCTACTCCAACAAGGAAGGAGGGAGTCCTACTCCCACCGGGAGTAGGACTCCCCTTGGCGCGCCCCCTCCTAGGCCGGCCGCCCCCTCCCCCCTTGCTCCTTTATATACGGGGGCAGGGTGGCACCTCTAGGTACAACAACAATTGATCCCTTGGATCTCTTAGCCGTGTGCGGTGCCCCCCTCCACCATAGTCCACCTCGATAATATCATAGCGGTGCTTAGGCGAAGCCCTGCGACGGTAGAACATCAAGATCGTCACCACGCCGTCGTGCTGACGGAACTCTCCCTCGACACTCGGCTGGATCGGAGTTCGAGGGACGTCATCAAGCTGAACGTGTGCTAGAACTCGGAGGTGCCGTAGTTTTGGTGCTTGATCGGTCAGGCCATGAAGACGTACGACTACATCAACCGCGTTGTTCTAACGCTTCCGCTATCGGTCTACAAGGGTACGTGGACAACACTCTCCCCTCTCGTTGCTATGCATCACCATGATCTTGCGTGTGCGTAGGAATTTTTTTTGAAATTACTACGTTACCCAACACTAGTTGACTCGGATCATGTATCACTTAGATGACTAGAGGGATGTCTATCTAAGTGGGAGTACATTAAATAAGCAGATGAACTTAATTATCATGAACATAGTCAAAAGGTCTTTGCAAATTATGTCGTAGCTTACGCTTTAGTTCTACTGTTTAAGATATGTTCCTAGAGAAAATTTTAGTTAAAAGTTGATACTAGCAATTATGCGGACTGGGTCCGTAAACTGAGGATTATCATCATTGCTGCGCAAAAGGCTTATGTCCTTAATGTATCGCTCGGTGTGCTGAACCTCGAGCGTCGTCTGTGAATGTTGCGAACATCTGACATACACATTTTGATGACTACGTGATAGTTCAGTGCGTAATGTTAAACGGTTTAGAATTGAGGCACCGAAGTCATTTTGAAACGTCGCGGAACATATGAGATGTTTCAAGAGCTGAAATTGGGATTTTAGGCTCGTGGCCACGTCAAGAGGTGTGAGACCTCCGACAAGTTTCTTAAGCCTGCAAACTAAGGGAGAAAAGCTCAATCGTTGAGCATGTGCTCAGATTGTCTGAGTACTACAATTGCTTGAATCGAGTGGGAGTTATCTTCCAGATGAGATAGTGATGGTTCTCTAAAGTCACTGCCACCAAGCTACTAAAGCTTCGTGATGAATATAACATATCAAGGATATATATGATGATCTTTGAGCTATTCGCGATGTTTGCACCGCGAAAGTAAAAATCAAGTAGGAGCATCAATTGTTTATGGTTAGTAAAACCATTAGTTTCAAGAAGAACAAGGACAAGAAGGTTCCGCCTGGTGGGCGCGGTCTGCGCTCCGGGCTCTGAGTTCCCATGCATGCATGAGCCGAGGTGGCCGCGCTGCGAGCCACAGACCTCCGTGGTGTTCTGTTTCAGCTCGTCGTTGCTGCATGCCGCCTACAGGGGCCACCGTGTTCTTTGTATGGATCACGAGCATGTTTTTGTGTGTGTGAAGGTTTTTGCTTTCCTGTTTTGTTAATGCCCAATGTCATGCTCCCCTCCATTCTGTTCTGTTAGGTAGCTAGCTAGGTGCTCCCTCTATAAAGAAAGGAACTAACTAAGGGTAAGTTTTTTTGAGAAAACTTCCGTATTCATCTTCAATCATGACAATACAAAAATATTAAAAATAATAAAAATTATATCCAGGTCCAAAGACCACCTAGCGACGACTACAAAGACTGAAGCGAGTTGAAGGTGCGCCGCCGTCATCGTCCCTCCCTCGCCTGAGCAGAGCAAAACTTGTTGTAATAGCCAGTCAGAAAGTCGTCGTGCTAAGGCCCCATAAGACCAGCGCAGCAGAACAACAACTAACACCGATGAAGAGTGGCGTAGATCAGAAGGATCCAACCAGAAGAAACACAAACATAGACGAACTACGACTAGATCTGAGCAAATCCACCAAGGACGGATCCGCCGGAGACACACCTCCACACGCCCACGGACGATACTAGACACACCATCAAAATGGGGGCTAGGCGGGGAGAACCTTATTCCATCTTCAGGGAACCGTCGTCGTCTCGTCTTCCTGAGCAGGACACAAATCCTAACAGAACTTGAAGAAACGTCTAAAAACAAAGCCCTCACGTTAGCAAGGGCCGAAATCTACCACGCCGCCGTGGCCCTAAGGCCATCGAAGACGAGGCAGACCGTTGACGACACCGGCATAAGGCAGAGGAACCCTAAGCTTTTCTTGGGGAGGAGGCATTTATAAGTTGACTGGAAATTAAATTTGGACCAGTCTATCTATTTCTAGCCGCTCGATGCGAAGTGAGCAGCCATATTTGTTTTCTTCAACCTCATGCCTCATCTACTATTCATCTTCTTCCATGAAACCTGAAACCTCCGCACATACCGCCGTCCTCCGCCACCCGCGGCCACCGCGTGCTCCCGCACCAGCCCGGCTGCCCCAACCTCCCCTCAACCGCTACCCACCGCCGTGCTTCCTCCGACCACGGCCATCCCTATAACCCTAACAGACCTCCAACTCCGACGCCGGCGAACCTGCACCCCCGCCACCCATAAGATTAACGAGGCTGCTCCCTCCCCCCTCCCCCCCCCCCCACACACACACACCCGCTGCACCCCTAAGATAGACGAGGATGGTACTCGGTCACGGCTGTTGCCCCCCTAAGATTGACGAGTCGAACAATACTCGCATTTAAGCAATAATCCGCGTACGTTATCACGTACTCTTTCTGTCCCATAATATAAAATGTTAAAAAACGTCTTATATTGTGGGATGGTGTAACTCTCTCCATCCCATAATATAAGATGTTGCAAAAACGTTTTATATTGTGGGATGGAGGAGTACATCTTTGGCAACACGAGATAACCGGTTTGTTTTGAGAGGCAGCTGGCGAGCCATCCATCTTCTCTTTTTCTTGCCGCCTTCTGGGCACGGCATGGTATAAAGCCAGCGGATCGTCAAACACGGCGGGACGATCCTCTTGAATGACATGGTGAAAATTTACTTCCATCACACCAGTGTGGGAGATTTGAGACCAACATATACGAAGCCGTAACCCCTACTCGGCGCCAGTTGTCGATGAGTGAACGACGATATGGAAGATCTCTGAGACAAATTTGAGTTGTTCGACTATGGGTTAAAACACTATGCAATCACATCAAGGATTAAGACTTTGTTTATCCATGTTCGAACCACCGAGAAGGTGTGACACTCTTAAGTCCTGCATGATATTCTTGATGTGGTTGTGCGTGAGTGTTCTCTCTTACATGATCTGAAAAGAAAAAAAAACATCCCCTATGGCCTTGGTTCCTCCCTGATATATCCTGGGGGAGACCACATCGGCATCTACCTCTTCCTAACAAATAAGGGGCTGTTTGGTTCTAGACCTAACCATGCCACACTTCGCCATACAATTTTGCCACACTTGTCTAAGGTTAGTTCTTCAAAATGAGAGCCACAAGTTGGCAAGCCTAAGGGAATCTTGCCACACTTTTTGAGTGTATGAGATGTGGGACCCTAGTGTGGCTTGCCTAAGGTGTGGCTTAAACCAAACACCCATCTAAGTTGGTCAAACTTGCCTAACCTTAGGTGTGGCAATCTTAGGCAAACTTAGTCTCAAACCAAACAGCGACTTCAGCAAGCCACATGTTACTTCTGCCATCCGAAACAAGCAATGATATGGAGATTGTGTGACCAATCAAGGGCGTGACTGCATCTAAAAGAGCATGAGTTTCTTTCCCTTGAAGTAACCGTATTTCGGCGGCACGCGGCCAGATTCGGGATCAAAGACCTCATCATCATCATCATCAGATTTATCTTCATCCACATAGTCAGGATTGCGCCAGCGAGGCATGGGCACAGGCCACCTGCAGTTCAATTCAATGAAATAATTTGTCCAAAACTTAACCCCAGCTTAATATGCATCAGAATACCAACATGTTTAACTTAGTTTTGTCATCTTCATCCATTTTCCAAAAAGGCGCTCCAGAGGGGTGCCTATCATTGCCAACTTCACCAAGTTCACTGGCAAACATACCAATAATAAGATTATGCTCGAGCCAGCTGCTTGAATTATTCAGAAAAGAACTTATGTGATATGCACTTGAATACCTTTTTGTCTCAAACGATACTAGAATTTTGTAAATGTCCACCAATAACAGGAAAGGGGTTCCTATTCTCTTATCATAGAAATTCATGCCAATAACATCCCCATCAAGAGTAACAAGAGGGCCTCCGATCCCAGCCTGGCAAGTTGACATGAACAGGTATGATTTCTATTCCAAATAGACGCAACTATACTTCCTTTCTTCAGAAATACAAGGCGTATTTTGTCTTGTCCAAATTCAAGCTTTGACCATTGATAAATCCAATAATATCTAGGTTTTGTCAAAATAAATGTATACCAAAGTACTTTGTCATGCCCATGTTAACTGCAAGCAAAATAATGTCGGGGGAATTTACAGTCAAAGCTAGCTTTTGGACAGTCAAATTACACCTTGTAAAAAAATAAGAGTACTTACTATCACCATGAAAAATTAGGGAATAAAAAATACAGGATTACCTTAGTGATTTTACACGTTGAAGTTGTGAGAAAATCACAATCGAGTGTGCCTGTCCAGGAAACAAGCTCCCCAGTAGTAGCCATTAGCGCACCTGATTTGAAGCAACGCCCTACAGCTGCTACTTCAAAATCCTTTTTCCAATGAAGTAGAGTATTAGATGGACGAAGAGCACGATAATCCTTGACACTGACTAGAGCAACGTTGTAATGTAGACTATAATGCTGTAACGTCCCTTCTCTGCATTGGCTGTTAAGCAACACTTCAATCTGCAAACAATACAGTGATGAGACTTAAGCAACACCTCAAAAGAAAGCAGTCACAGAACAAGGAGCACCAACCCTCAAGTTCTCAACAATCTTGTTCTCATCACCAGAATTTCTAACCAAGCTTGCTGATGTCAAAATTATCGTAGATCCATTCCATTCAATAAAAAAAACCCGTGCATGCAAAATACCTCTTTTCTCCTGCGTACCATGGTTCTGGCTATTAGCTAGTTGTAATCACAACAGAGATGAAATAGTAAATGGCACAAATTCTGTAAAATCACCATTAAATGAAGCCAGTGCGACAACATTGCGATTTATGTTAGAAGCACTTTTACTAAATTTTCTCCAGACACCTTCACCATGTATGTCGCCAAAAGTCTCTTCAAAAGTATCAACTAAAATCATGCCAGCTGGAGAAATATACATTGTAGAATAGTTGCTAGTGGTACATGGTTGCTGTAAAAGGTCAGAAAATTTAGAAGCGTGACACACCTCCTAACATGGAGGATGGTAACTTAGGGTAACCCATGGAGTCTAGATCTAACTGCTCCTGGTTGAGTAAATCTCCATGTACTGCTGCAACAAGATCAAGTTGTCAGCACTAACATATACTAATACTATATATGAAAAATAAATTCACATAAGTTCTCCACATGATTAGCATGTAACAATAGTTAAATCATGATAACAACCTGAGCAACAGCTAACGTTAGAAGCATGGATGAACATACCCAAGAATGTAGCGTACATAATACTAACGGATAAGATCTAGCAATATAAGAGTACAAGTGAGAAGGCTAGACTAGCTGATATACAATAATACAAATGGAAACACTAGATTTGCAGCTTCTAAATAACTGCCATTACAAACTGCAACAATTTGCATAATACCACAATGTTGAGCAGTCTCTAGGAGTGCCTGTGTGCTCACCTTCTGGATGGCTGTTAGATTTCACACATGTGGGTCTTCCTGCAAACCTGCCGAACATAAAAATGACTAGTTGATTACTAACTAAAATGTAAAATGGACCAAACCAGTGAGTGCATTAATATGCAAAATGGTGCCAAAACCTACATGGGTAGAATCATAGGCAAGGAATAAGATAGATAGGGGACCCCAAGTCGTATGAAAAATGACATGATCATAATGCACATTCCAATAAAACATAAAGTTTTCAACATTGGCACAAGAAATATGACTAATCTTAGTACAAGACAATTGTGAATCTGTGATACATCATATATGCCAAAGGTTGGCATATATTTTGGTTGAGCTGGCCAAGAAACAAGTTAATATTAAAAGTAAACATTGTGAACTGCAAAGCGTGAGGGGCGATGAACTTGCATAGGACCCCCCCGCTAGGTTTCCCTCCCCGCGCCGCCACCCGCGAGGCGGCCGGCGAGGGCCCCCAGATCCGCTCGCCGCGCGCCTCCCCTCCTCCTCCCTCCTCCCTCGCCGCCGCCAGGGGGCGCGGCAGGGCGAAGCCCGACCGGCGTCGGCGGCGGCGGGGCCTGGTCTTCCCCCGGCGCGACCGGGCGGCACGGGCCGCTCCTTCGAGTGCGGGCGCGGTGCAGACGCGGGGCACCGCGGCGTGGCGGTGCGCGCCTCCTAGCGGGCGTGGCGCAGCGTGGCCGGCTGCGCGGTGGTGTGCGCCTCGCCGTGGCGGCCGTCCCGTCCGGCAGGCGGCACGGGCTGCGGGCGGCGTGGGCGGCGGCTGGGGTCCGGCTTCGGGCCCTCTGCGGCTGCGTTGGTTCCCCTCCGTCACGGGCGTGCGGTGGTGGTGCGGCTCGGCCGGTGGCGGTCGGCGACCTGGTGGTGGTGGCCGACGGCGCGCGTGGTGGTGGTGCTTCCTCTTGGCAGCTTTCTGTGAGGGGAGGCAGGGGAGCGGCTTGGACAGGGGCGGCGGCGTCGACGGTGTGCCGGCTGCAGCGCGAAGGCGGGAACTTTACGGGCCTCGGAGATCCCGGCCGGGCCTGTGCAGCCACGGGCCTGGTATGTTCCTGCTATTGCGTCCGGTCAGCTACCGTCGAGACGGTGGAGGTTGGGCCCTCCCACGTGACGACGGTGCTGCTGCCCTAGTCCCGGCTCCTCTCCTTCTTTGTGCGGACCATGCTTCACGGTGCCGTGGTGAGACGGCGTGAGAAGCTTCATGTCCGGGTTGGCGCAGTGTGAGGGTCTGTTTGGTGGCGAGCTCTGGAGTGCCTGAGGTGGTGGTTGGGATCGGGAGAAATCTCTGTTGGCTTGGCCGACACTGACGCGGTGGCGCTTGTGGGTACCGCCTGACCTTCCTGAAGGGCGTCGGGGCTACCCTTCCTCTCTCCTCACAGCGTACCGGGGGAAACCCTTGGCAGCAGCGTCGTCATCATCGCGTTCCTTCTTGGAGGTGCTGATTGGTACCGACGCTTCGGATGATCGGAGCATGGTGGGCGATCTCCGGTGGGTGCAGCGGCCTCGAGGCTTCTTCGTTTTTTTGTCGATCCGCCATTGTTGGCATTAGTTTCTTTTCTATTTTCTCTTTCTTTCCTTTTGGGCGTGACTGTGCTGCTTCCGCCCCAGCACCTATCGTTGGATGTTCGGTTGGTTGCTTTGTATACAAAGCGGGGGGAAACCCTTTTTCGGCAACTGCAAAGCGTAGATGCCAAATAGGCTAAGGAACAACAGCGAATGATCTAGACTATTGCATGCATATGTTGTCTAGCACGCAAAAAGGCTTACCTTATTATCTCTTTTATGAGAAGAGCTAACGTGGAATACAGCCGGTGAACACAAGGACATACATCGATAGACATACCTGTAAACCTTCGAAGTTTTTGATCGTGCAAGACCAGTCTTCTTTTGCTGAGATATCCAGTAATGCTCCAGATGCTTGAGAATTGTGCCCCATGGTAGGAAAACGGCTCTTCTAGTAGTCAGAAAAAGGTTCATGCCAACAACCTTCCCATCAACAGAAAGAAGTGGCCCACCTTCCCAAGTCTAATAACACAACAAAGGTGACAGGTAAGAAGGGTTAAATTTGAACAAAATGAAGTTGTATAGAACAACAGTTAAATAAAAAAATAAAAAATCATTCTTATTGCCCCCATGCATAAATAAAATGCGCATATCGTCATGCAAGTGTACCTCTGAGATTTTACAATCAAGATCTTCATCGTCCTCAGATACCCTTGAATCACCATCCAATTCCACATTCTTGGCCATTATTTCACCAGAGACACCACGCCCTATAACTACTAATAGCTCACCATGGGGCAGAATTTCTAGTGCAGGTTGGAAAGATCCAACCTGAACATTTTCAAGGAACGCATGCACATCGACAACAGCAAAGTTGCGATCTAAATCAAATTCAGCCATCCCCCCCATATAAACTTCATTGCCTTCATGGCGCACTTCAATCTAGAAAAAAGTAAGGCAAGAAATAAGCACACAATTATCAGAAGTAAGCAAATCAGTAAAGGATGATTGTTAGCGCTAACCTTCAAGTCATCATGGTCTTTATTCGTACCATTGAGAGCTCTAACCAAACTTGCAGAAGTCAGAAACCTTGTATGGTAGCGCCCCTGGCGTTCCATAGCTATGCCTGAGCATGAAAATAAGACTGTCTCCTACAGAAGATCGCAATTTAAATCATTTATATCTGGTTGTGTTTCAATATATTTTGTTGGAAAACCGAGAATAGTAAGCACATATAATCACCATTGCACAAAGTAATAGAGGCGACACTTCTAGACAAATATGATATTAGCCCATCACTAAGCCTGGACCGAACACTTTGATCACAGTCCCCAAGGAAGCGACCTAGTTGAAGGAAATAAAACATTAAGGCAACTGTGAATAATCAATTAAAGCTCTGAAAATGTGTGTGTGTGTGTGTGGGGGGGGGGGGGGGCATAGCAGAAAAGAGGAAGATCTACCATACCTGAGACCAATGATTCATTCTTGGAAGCTTTTCTACTCTTAGGAAAGCTTCTAGTGAGATGATCACCGCCTCTCTTAGCTTTCCGCATCTTTTTCAAGACTGGAGCAGAACTTTCTTTTAGAAAGTAAAACAATAGGGCAAAATGTGGGGTCATAAGTGGTGAAGCAACAATATAAAACGACAACCGAGAAACTAATCAGGAACGCTAATAATGGCCTTATGTTAGGGTTGCTTGAGACACCAACAATGATAATTTTTTGGTTGGGGGCCCCAAAGAAGCTGGCCGAATAGCATCATTTCTTAGCTCAATTACCAGCTATCAACTATAGCATGGAGTGCTGACATGAAAAGGTGTTTGCATTGTTACACCTGATGTCCAACTGTATTTTGCTCCCCCAAAACATACATGTAGGGTTTACCACAATCACAACTGAAGAAAGGAGCTCACTTATACCCCATCTTTTTTGGCACAGGTTGTAGTGCACTGGGATTAAGGTAGTCAGACCTAGGCCTTAAATTACATTGGACAAGATGTAACATGTTCTCTTCTACTACTTAGCCTAGACCAGCCAAAACACCATAGAAGCCGTATATGCAGCCACACAAATGATATGCTTCCTCATTTTAAAGATTTCCTCTTGTCCGTCTAGAAGAGACAATGCAAACATGTAGGGAGGGTTTGTAACAGAAAAAGGCTGGTGGGGGGCAATGGAGCCGATTACATACGTCCATCTAATTGGAAACTTTACTTCAGCGGGTCAACTTCTTGATTAGGTGTGTACAATTTTGGTGTTCAAGTATACAATCTTTGTTTAAACCCCACTTAAAGGATCTAGTATGACTTCTAATCAACAAGCAGCGCTACCAGAGTGACAACAGCACATTGAATATCCTTGTGTGGTTTCAGATTAGTTCCATAGTGTTCTTTTTTTTTTGAATTATCAAGAGCTTGTTTCTTTTTTGAAAATTACCAAGAGCTTGTTTCTATTTTTGAAATTACCAAGAGCTTGTTCCAATGCAGCATATTAACAGCTATGTTCCTACCGGTGCGTTCATTGAACTCGGCCATAAGGCTAGCATAACCTCTGTTGTTCAAGCAACCATTTGGCCTGTTACTTGCAATCACTTGTTGTTCAAGCGACCATTTGGCCTGTTACTTGCAAGTTGCAATCCCTTGTTGCACACAAAATCTAATTGAAAATCTTGGCTGCATGGGCATATCCCGTTTTGCACTAGGTTTCCTGAGACTCTCTACAGTCTCCATCTATACAGACAGCATAGAACATTATATTTTATCTAATAGATTTTGTGCAAACTTTCCAATATTTTTTTGAATTTCATAAACGCGTCAAAAAAAATCGTAATCCATCCAGCCGCAGGAAGACGGAAACTTGAATCAAAGTAGCTAATCCATTGCACAACTCAATTTCCCTTTCAAATTCTTCTATTTCCTCCACAAAAATCGTGCAGATCTAAAGACAATACAAGAAAGCAAGTTACCTTCCTTTTGGGCAGCACAAGAGGCTGGCCAGCGTCAGCTTGGGTGCCTTGGCTGCTCGTCTCGCGGGCTTCGGTTCAACGGCAGGATCTTGTACAGCCGGCGGACGTACGGGGCGGGTCAGGCGCCGTGAAGCTGGGTCGGCTCGTGGAAGGAAGGACGAGCTTCCACAGGCGACGAGGAGGGGCGGATTTTCAATGGCGGCGAGGTGGCTCGAGCTCCGGCGGCGGCGAAACCCTTTTGTTTGATTTTTTTTAGGCAATTTGTTTGATTTTTTTTTTGAGAATCTCACAAAGCTTTATTACTGAATCATAATGTTCATAGGTACAAAAAGAAGATCGCCGGGTTGTCCTAGCCAAGTGTGTCGGCCAAACCCTAAAGATAACGCATGCTTTGCGAGATTATGGGCCTCCGTATTGGAGGTCCTATACTCATGAGTAAACGAACATGAAATAAAGGTAGTTGCTCTAGTCTTGATTTCCTTGACAATGGCTCCAAATTCTGCTGAGCTTTCCTGTCTGATTGCATCTACCACCACCTTGCAATCGGAGGCAACAAGTAAATGGTTGATATAGAGATCTTCTGAAAGTGCTAATGCCTCCCGAACAGCTAGTGCTTCTAGCACTTGGGGGTTGTGCAGTCCTCTGAAAACGAGAGCTGACGCTCCCATGAACAAGCCTCTCTCATCCCTGCAAACCACACCAACTGCGCCAAACGTACCTGGGCGTGACACGGCCGCGTCCACATTGAGTTTGTAGTAATCTGTTGGTGGTGGAATCCACGTACGGGGTCGTGGTACTGCTATCCCATGTGCTTCCTCCTTCTTCTTCTTCAAAAACTCTATGTCTGATAAGTAAGCTTTGATGAAGTTGTCAGTGGCAAACGGAGTCTGGTATATATCCTCATGTATAGCTTTCCGTCTTGCACTCCAAATCGCCCATAAAGTAACAATCATCAACTGAAATTGCTCCGGTGGAAGAGAGTCATTCATGGCAAAGAGCCACAGCCGTGCGTCAGGTTCTGAGGTTGCCCACATGTGCTCGACCATCTCAGCTTCTGAAAGTGCCCACACACACCTAGACACATTACAGTCCAGCAAAGAATGCCGCCAGCTATCCTGCCCTCCGCATAGGGAGCAAGCACTCGTAGTGGCCATATGACGATGGTTTAGGACATCTCCCGTAGGGAGTGAGTGTTGCGCCAATCGCCAAGTGAAAAAGCGCAGTTTCGGTGGCACTGACATGTTCCATAGCGAGTTCCACCCCCTCATCTCATGTTCAGAGTTGGAAGGATCCTCCCTTTCCTCCAGCCATGCCTCGCGCCCAATCTTGATCTTGGCAATCATCTTATAAGCTGACCGTACAGAAAAACGCCCCCTTGGATCATCATTCCATGCCCAGAAATCGTCCACACGCCGTGTACAGAGCGGTATTTGCAAGATCGCCTCCACATCAATGGGTATGAACACCTGTCTAAGCAAGTCCTCTCGCCACGCAGCTCTAGTGTGGTCGATCAGATCAGAAACCAGTTGCGGTGGGTCAGCAACTAAGGAGGCCACCGGCTTCATCATTCCGTCCCTTGGGATCCAACTATGTTGCCATATGTTCGTGGTAGTTCCATCACCAATACGCCGGATAGCTCCTTGGGTGATAATATCTCTCCCATCAAGTATAGATCGCCACACCTGAGAAGGATGTGGACCTAGTTGAGCTTCAAGGACTGTACATTGTGGAAAATATGATGCTTTAAGGATTTGTGCACTAAGAGAGGAGGGATCATTCAATAATCTCCAAATTTGCCGAGACAAAAGTGCCAAGTTGAAGATTTCTATATCCCGAAAGCCAAGTCCTCCCAAACTTTTCGGTCGGGTCATCAAATCCCAAGCTACCCAACATGGTTTCCTCTTGCCTCTCTTGCTCCCCCATCAAAATTGACGAATGAGTGACGTAATGCTTCCACAAAGGCCTCGAGGTAATCTGAAGCAAGACATCGAAAAAACTGGTAAAGCTTGAGCCACAAATTTTATGAGAACCTCCTTTCCTGCCACTGATAAAAGTTTCTCCATCCATCCCTTTATCCTTTCCCAAACTCTGTCTCGTAAATATTTGAAGGTGCCATTTTTGGACTGTCCAACATCGGTCGGCAGACCCAAATACTTTTCACTCAAAGACTCATTCTGCACATTAAGTATATTCTTTATCTCCACCCTAAGGGTCTCCGGGCATCCCTTACTGAAAAATATGGACGATTTATCATAGTTTACCCTTTGGCCCGAAGCCAAGCAATATGCATCAAGTAGGTTTGAAACCTCATTTGCCCCCTGGACACTAGACTTGAAAAGCAGCAGGCTGTCATCTGCAAACAAAAGGTGGTTCACTACCGGAGCCGTGGGCGCCACCTTTATGCCATCGAGCACTAATGACTGAGAACTGTGTTTTAAAAGGCACGAAAGGCCCTCCGCTGCAATCAAGAATAAGTAAGGGGAAATAGGATCTCCCTGCCTGATACCCCTGGAAGGTGAGAAGCTCTCTAATCTTTCTCCATTAAACAAGACCGAGAATGAAACAGAAGTGATCATGCTCATAACTGTATGGGTCCAATCTGGTGCAAAGCCAAGCTTAACCATAATTGCCTTTAGATAAGGCCACTCTAGTCTGTCATATGCCTTCATCATATCAAGCTTAAGTGCACAAAAGCTGTTTGTCTTGGATCTGTTTCTCTTCATGAAGTGTAAACATTCATACGCACAAATAATATTATCCGTGATCAACCTCCCGGGAACAAAGGCTGATTGCTCCTTTGAGATAATATCTGGCAATATCAACTTCAATCTATTCGACACCACTTTAGAAGCTATTTTATAAATCACATTGCAAAGGCTGATAGGCCTAAACTAGGTAAGTAGAGTGGGATTTTGTACCTTGGGTATCAACACGAGTACCGTATCATTAATGCTTGCAGCAGTCTCCTCTCCACGGACGATCCAGAGCACCACTTTAGTTACTTCATCCCCACAAATGTCCCAGTGGCGCTGATAGAAGTGTGCATGAAAACCATCTGACCCCGGTGCCTTCGTAGGAAACATCTGAAACAGGGCCTGCTTTACTTCCTCATTTGTGTAAGGAGCGCAAAGCGAAGCATTCATCTCTGGTGTCACTTTCCGAGGCACATGTTGTAATACATCATCTACCCCCTGTACACCTTCCGTCGTGTACAAGGTTTTATAGAAATCTGTCACAAGTTGTTTCATCTCAGCCTTGTCCTCTACTCTTATACCCAGCGCATTGTGTAGAGCTCGAATCATATTCTTCCTACGCCGCATATTTGCTCTCATGTGAAAAAATTTTGTGTTGCGATCACCCGCAGTCAGCCACTGTATGCGCGATCTTTGTCTCCACATTAACTCCTCCCTATGATAGAGCTCAACCAGTCGTTCATTCAACTTTTGCTCAAGGTGATTTGGAGCAGTCCTAGACGTAACACTCCGAAGCCTCTCTAGCTCCGCTTTTGCCTTCTTGATCTCCTTCCTAACACTTCCAAAAGTTTCATCCTCCCATGCCGAGAGGTTCTTTGACAGAAGCTCCAATTTTCTGCGAATCCCCTCAACTCCTTGATCCGCTTGCAGTTCGCTCCATCCTGAGCTGATAGTGTCACGCCATGATTCATGTGACTCCCACATCACTTTGTACCGGAAGCTCGGTTTAGGGCGTGGTAAAACCTCTTCAAACTGTACGAGTATTGGTCCATGATCCGAGGACGCCGAAGTTAAGTTTGTAACCTTGGCCATAGGGAAAAGCGCCGCCCAATCAGCTGTGGCCATCGCTCTGTCAAGCCTCACGCGGGTGTAGGATCCCCCGGTCACTTTTTTCTCAAAGGTCCAAAATCTGCCATGATAGCCCAAGTCCATCAACATGCAAACGTCAACCGCATCCCGGAAACCTTGTATTTGTGCATTGCTCCGATTAGCAGCTCCCTCATGTTCATCCGGACGTAAAACTTCATTAAAATCGCCCAAACACAGCCAAGGGAGGTTGCTAAAAGACGCCAACCCCTTTAGGAGATCCCATGTTTGGTGTCTCAGTTGTGTCTGGGCCTCGCCATACACGCATGTCAATCTCCATGGGTCTTTCCCTTCCTCTACCACCTTTGCATCAATATGATAAATAGAATCACCCAAGATCTCAACATTTATTGTATTATTCCAAAAAATCCCTATTCCTCCACTTCTTCCTTGACTATCTATCGCATAGGCATTATCATAGCCCAAAGTGTTAGCTAAAGCTTCTACACGTGCACCCTTTACTTGAGTTTCAACAATACACAACACGGTAGGGGTAAATTTCTTCGCAAAGTCGCGAAGCTCACGAACTGTCGCGGCTTTACCCGCGCCGCGACAGTTCCAACAAAATGAACTCATTGCGTCCGGCGGCACTCCTCGGAGGAGCCCGCCGATCCATCATACTGGTCCTTGCCACGTTCCACTCCATCTGTCACCATACTCGGTGTCCCTGCATCAGACAGCTCCTTAAACAGGGCTCCTTTATTGCCAACATCTTTCTTCCGTCGCTTCACCTCTTTCCTTGGAGACACATATACAGGCGGCATCGGTGGAACCCCGTCCGGCTTTCTAGAGATTACAAGAGCTGTAGAGCTCACTGGGACCACGTCCCCTTCTCCATCATCGCTCGACTGAACTGTCTCTGGATGGTTCTTGTCCAAAGATTGCCTCTTGTTACTTGCCACCACTACCCCCAGCGTTGGAGCAGTCGGTTCCTCGATCATACCCTTGGGCTCGCTTGGCCCCGATGCTTCTGTGGTCATTGCATTGTCCTCTCCTTCATCCTGCCTCCCCGCCTCCCTGCGAGGTTCATTCTGATATGCATTGAAGTGCCAACTTTGATTGGGGTTATACTGCTCTCGCCCCCTACCTCTTCCTCCTGCATTCCTTGGGCCGCCTCGTCCCCTCTGGTTACCAAAACCACCTCTGCCAGGGTGCCTGAAGCGAATATTGTCAGCCAGAACAAATTCACCCCACTCAAACTTTGTCTCATCATGAACACCATCACCACACTCCTCGTGCCAATGCCCGCATTCACCACAGTTAAAGCAAAAGACAGGTAATTTCTCGTATTTTACTTGATATCTAACTCGTTCATCCCCCTTCTTTCCAGTGACAAACCTCTTAATTTTTGCGTTGATATCGATTTTCACCCTCACCCGGACAAATTCACCAAAGAAACCTGCCGGTAGCTTGAGCTGCACTTCTTCCACCTCGCCAATTCGCGATGCCATCCCCCTGACTGCAGGCTCGATCAAAAAGTTGTCAGGTAAACGATGGATTTGCGCTCAAACTGCCAACTTATCCAACTTGATGCTATCAGGGTTTTTGAACCCATCATACTCCACCAAAATCACTGCTTGGTCTCTGAAAAGCCATGGCCCCTCTAGCATGGCCTTATTCCAATCCCCTAGACAACCAAACTGCGTTGTGAACAAGTTGTCCTTCACCTTCCTCCAGACCATCGTTTTCGCTGGATTCCAGGCTGCACGCATGTCCCCATAAAGAGCATTAGGGCTGAAAGTCCTTGTAGTGTGTACCCTGGCTATGGCTAGCCACTTCGCCGGCGCCCCCAGATCCGGCAACTCCTCCTCCCACACGAAATCATCATCTTCCTCCTCCTGCAAATTCAACCTGGCTAGCAGCTCCTCCGTCGTCTCCTTGCCATGCCGCCCCTTCGAGCTTGATCCCGACGCCATGAACCGAGCAGTCTAGTCGCCGCCAACGAAAACCCTAGATCGATCTGCCGGAGAAACCACTATAACCAAGGCCGGGTAAGGTCACGAGGGGCCTCCCTTGATCAGCCCGAGTCCAGGGGATCACCAGCAGGTTCGATCGGGGAAAAGAAGGTAAGATCCGGCCGCGGCGCCGAAGTATGTCGAAACCCTAGGCTATCGCCGTCGGGGAGAGAAAACTCGCCGAGAGAAAACGACTCACGGACTCGCGCATGCTTTTTTAGATAGGCAATTTGTTTGATGACAGGAGGCAGGTAAATAACTCCAGAGTTGAGGGCCACTCTGGTTTCTCCAGTCCGTGGGAGGCCCAAATAAGGGGATCAGCGGCCTCAGATTTTTTACCATTACACTAGCAAATATGTCCATGCTTTGCAACAGGTGAAAAAAGCTTGAATTAAATGTCAGGATAAGATAAGGACTTTTAAAATGCCATTTCACAAACTATGTATGAATGATGTCATAATGAGCTAAGGGACTTTTAAAATGTCATTTTAAAAACTCAAAATATGATGGTCTAATAAAGACTTGATCTCATAAGGCGCCACAACGAAATATTTTTTGGCCGAGCAAACAACATTGATGGACTATGCCTGAGCTACACTGATGAATGGGTTGTCTTGCCTTGACCTAGCGTAGTGGTGTTTTTCATAACCAGTAAAAGTTGTGGCACCAGAACAAACATAGTTGTGTATGGAGGCAAAATAAACATTTAGTCATTTTCATATAGCTTACAAAAATAAACTCATATAAAGTTGCATCAATTTTTGGAGCCACGGCGTTGTACGGAACACGGAAACCTTTTTCTTACCCGACGTGTGAGGGACTAAATAAAATCATGAAACGACCTCTAAAGATCCCCTAAGAAAACGTCTAGGTAAGTGACGTTTTTTTTTGTTATTTATTGATTTGTTTTAATTTTTGTGAACATTTTAAAAAATTTCACGGATATTATTTTCAAATTACCGAATATTTGTTGAATACATGATCATTTTTCCAAAATTAGGAACATTTTTATTTCACTGTTTTTAAATCATGATTTTTTTTACAATATGCGAACCGTTTTTTGAATTCATGAACATTTTATGATTTCTCGATATATTTTTTCAAAACTCGCAACTTTTTGAAATTTGGATTTTTCAGAAATCCCGAATTAACTTAAATAAGGAAAAACAAATACATAAATGACAAAGAAAAAAACAAAAAATAAAATAACAAAAAGCAGGGGCATCACAACCGGCACATGGCCGACCCATTAGTGCGCGCGGGAAGTAGGAGGCGTGCAGATAAAAGGTGAGAAAACCACGGTCTCGTGCGTGGGAGACTGGGGCCTCACCAACTGCGCTAGTTGTGTGCTTGAGTAATGTGGTTGTATCAGTGTGTATAAGAATCAAATCTGGCGGCGGTTTTAGAAAAAGAAAAAAAATGTTTTCTTCACTTATAGGTGCATAGTGGGTAATTTAGGGCAATTTCCGGGGCAATTTTTATAACGGACGACCAGAAGTAATAGCCCTTCTATGGCAAATTATATTGTTTGAGAATGACAAATTTAGTTGGTGAGCATGATAAATCCGTTTTAGTTTATTATCTACTACCCCTATAAAAAGAAGAGAGGGGCAGATCCAAACAATCTCATCCATCCATCGGCAAAATCCAATGACCCTTAATCCTTCGGTGTTTAACGCTGCAAACCACGCATTAAGCCACTAACAAGCCATCGATCAATAACCCAGCCCCGCAGTTAATCACACGACTCTCGCCCCTGCCCGCACCTCCCTCTTCGCACGACTCTCACCCCTGCGCGCACGACCTCCACCTCCTCCTCCCGCGCCGTTCGCCGCCCCGCAAACTCCGGCAGCCGTTAACCGCCCTTCGCCGCGGGAGCAGCCGCTCGCCACTGCAGCCGCCGCCCGCGGGAGAAGCCGCGGGAGCCGCTCGCCGCTCGCCGCTCGCCGCGGGTCGCCCTTTGCCATGGTCGCCGCCGGAGCCGCCCCGCCCCTGGATCCGCTCGCCGTTGGTCCCCGCCGGAGCTGCCCCGCCCCTCCCCGGCGCTCCACCCCCAACTCCCCGACTCTCCATCCTCCCCGCTTCTCATCACCACCGCCGCACTCCCCGAAGCCCATCTCTCTCCAGCCTTCCTGCCCGCATGCAGCCCTCGCCCTCGGCACCGCACGGGCCAGGCCCTCTCTCCTCGGTTATGGCCACCATGGAGAACCTGACCCGTAGGGCATACCCTCCTCCTCTGATGCGTAACACCCATCCCTGCCCCGGCGGCTGGGATCATGTCCGCCATCATGAGCAGGTGCTCCGCATCCGAGTGCACCGACTCAGAGGTAGAGGTTGGGCTGTAGTTCTTGGACGCCAAGGAAGAACGCAAGTTGTTGCCGCCGCCGAAGATGAAAACTGGTGGTAACTGGTAAGCCTCTGCAAGCCCCCACCTAGCCTCCCGCCTCTTAGTTCTTCTCCTTTTTTACTCTAGATGGATGATGTCTGATCTTGTTCACTTAGTCTCCAATGCGTGAGGAAGAAAAACAGTCACCTCTGACGTCGATCAGCAGAGCCCATGTCTTTTGCATGTAAAGAGACTCTGAGTTAGTGGTTTTCTATTTACTACATGCATACATCCAAGAACGACTCTACTGAAAAGTATTAGAAATTATTTACAAATAGCTTTAAGCAAGAAATGCAACGAGATGATTACATTACAATGCTCTTTTCTCTCTTCGTTACTACAACCTTGATGATGCTTGGGTGATTCAACTGAATAGTTGATGGATTAAAATTCATATTACAATGTGGAAAATGTAGCAGTTTCAGATTACAAGATTCATGTTGCCGTTGTATATAAAGGGAGAATTAATGTAGTTGCTCTGTAGGAAGCATGTAGTTTCTCTGTAGGACTCCTGGTGTGCTGCTGGAATAAACTGGAGGTACATGTTCAGATTTGTTCTCTTTCAGGTGATGGAACTCTATCCTACGCGCATAGCAGTGATGGAACATAGCGTACTTTCACCCTTTTTTCCAGATCGAGATGGTGGAGGCAGCCAGTGTCGTGGCCGAGCGCTGGGGAGCTTGTCGGTGTTTTGATGGAGAAGGTCGGGCGCCTCCTCTCCCCACCAAGTCTCTTTGGCCCATAGATCGAGTTCATGGTTGATAAGGAAGGTGTGGTCGATTTCACCAGGCTGGGTCCGAAGGTCCCGAAGTCCTATGGCATGAACTGGCCACGGCGCATCCGGCTGGATGCACTTGCTCAACACCTTTCCATCTCTGTACAATCAGGTAGATATTTTCTCACGTGCCAAATATTATTTTTAGGTTGCCAAATAGTAGTCTAGGAACTATAGAAAGTGGATTGCTGAGTTTGCCAAGCATAATAGCACACCTATTATCAGATGACCTGAAGAGTATATCAAGCAAAGATGCTTTCAGATTTATGCATGCCTATATTAGGTTCCTACTTGTGTGAAGATAACACTTTGCATCAGGCTTGTGAGCAACCGTAAGTTGTTTTGCATGTGATACTGCTTGTGTGATTATTTTTACCTTTGGAAAATTTCCTTCTTATTATATATCATATGGAATTCTTCAACCAGAGGAGAGCAACTCAATGAGTTTGCATACATTCAGCCATCTATGTTGATGCAACTCAACTAACAAAGAGTATTTAAGAAAAGACTACAGTTTGTAAAGCCAGTAGACAAATTAGTTCTGCACAGTCCGGCATTAGCGGCGTGCATGCAGTAATTCATCAATGTTGGGGTCAGTGCTATGAACATCAAGCTTCACCTTTACCAGTGGCATTAATTTGTTGTTTTTGTTTTATATCAAATAATTTACCATTCTTCAGTTTTGCATATCATATTTTGGTTCTGAATTTGTATTTGGATATTTCTGCAACCTTATTTCTAACATGCCTTCAACTACTGTTTATCGCACAAAAAGTCGAAAAATGTGGAATAGAGAACTATTACGGGTAATACGCATTGTTTTCTCATGCAGACTACAAATTCTCTGTAATTCACGTGGTTTTGGAATTTGTTTAATGTGCAAAATATGTACAAGGCTTGTGAGCGGCCATTTTTAGCCAAGTACTTGTATAAGTTCTCTTGTAACTTAGCTATCAGCTTATTACGAAAGGCTTCGAGGTTCTTAATCTAAACTAAATTTTTATACCTGTAGTATTCTTCTGTTATGATTTAATATTGCACCACGTTAGTCTTGCATCACGTTAGACCCTGGGGTTGTACTTGCTGCAAATGTTGTAGGAACTCAACGGTTGTACTTGCTGAAAATTTCAATTGATCAACATGGGAGTAGTGGTCTCATGATCTAAGACTAAGAGTAGATTTATTTATTCTGTTCTAATATGTTTAAGAGGGGGATGAGAAAGTTTCTGCTTAGGTTTGCGTTGCAAGTGAAAGCTTAGTTTAGTAGCAAGGTTATAACGTGCGTTGCACGTGCAAACTTACTAGTTATTTTTAAAATTGCGTAGCTTGCAAATTAAATTTTCCATCATCGTGCCAATATAAAAGTCCATGCCTAAAAGGAAAAAGTTGGCCACCTAAAATACTTGCAGGTTGCTTCCAATTGGCACAAGATGTCCCTTCAATCGCTTCTAGCATTTCCCCAGGAAGCCAATAATTTGGCACACTTTCTTGGTAGACATGTTTATGATTTGAATCTAATGTACTGGTGGGATGATGACCCTCCTGACTTTCTTCTCCCGCATGTTTGAAGGATGTGACTATTTTAAACCACCAATAAAGTGCCAAATGGATTCCAAAAAAACACGGGGGTAAAAGCTGTAAAATAATTTTCCTGTTTGAAAGGAGAAAGCCGATTTTTGTTCGTTGTTCGAACAAAGCCAGAGCTATATCTTGTCCGTATTGATTCCTAGCTTATCAAACCGGCCAATTAATGTAGGTCGTTAGCTGCTGCTTGTGTCCCTATAGGTTCACTCTGCTATGTTTCTTTATATATTTTCTAAAATGTCACATATTTTTTAATGGTATGAAAAAATTGTTTTACATTACGCAAGCATTTTTTCTACATTGTATAAACCATTTTTAAATAAAATAGCATACATATTTTTGAAATGCGGAACATGTTTTAATTGTCATGAACATGTTTATTGAAGGTTATCAAATTTTCTAAAACTGTGCTAACATTGTTTTATATCATGTCAATATTTTTAAAATTCATGATTAATTTTTTTAGTCAAATTTTTGTTTTGGAATATATGAATTTTAAATTCTTTTCAAACGACTGGCAAAACAAAAAGAGAAAAAACTAACAAGCCTATGCAGGAACCTAGACTGGCCGACCAGTCTCGCGCTTGAGGTGACGCTCTCATATATTTCGCTGGAAGCGAGACATAGTTCCCCTAAAAAAAGCGAGACATAGATTCGCCCCGGGGAACAAGCGGTCCCAAACAGGGCCATATTAGGTTAGCAAATTACCGCCATCGGATTGGTACTGGATGAACCGGAGTTGAAACCTTTTTATTTATTATCTTTTTTGTAAATGGGGAGATTTTATTGATAAGGTGGATTCACCCGTACAAAGTCTTACAATCTCACATGGCCCCGAACGCAACGAAACAGCAGTGCAATGGCAAGAGCGAAACGACCTAGTTTAGCTAGGTTACGACTAACAGAGTTCAACTCTCTTTTAATAACAGCAAACGTGTGCTCTCTACCAGAGGCAAGTAAGCGTCGAACTTCGCTGAGACAGGCGACCGGCACGTAGCGTAGCTAGGGGGTGGCCAGGGTGGTCCTTGGACCACCCTGAAATTTCCCATAGCTTGTATATAGTGTATTAAAAAATATTTTTTATAAAAATAAATAAACTTATGTAAATATTTCTATTGATGGACCATTCTGATTTATTGGGCTGGCTACGCCAAGAGTCGTTGATCATGGTAGCAGCGACAGTGCTATCGGTCTCCAGGATAAGGGAAAGCTGACTACACTTTAGGGTGAGAGAGACACCCTCCAGGCAAGTTGCAACTTCAGCTTCTAGGGCGCTGGAGCATTATTAATCATGAAACGACGGTAGCTTTACAAAATTATATGACCCTGTTCCTCTCTAAGAAGTGGGAACCATCACTAGTGCAGAACCGGGCTTTAGTGCTGGTTCGTGACGGCCTTTAGTGCCGGTTGGCGAACCGGCACTAAAGAGTGGGGACTAAAGCCTCCCTCCTCTTTAGTACCGGTTTGTCACGAACCGGCGCTAAAGTGCAAACACGTGGCACGAGCCAGGCCTGTGTGCGTGTAGGACATTAGTACCGGTTGGTAACACCAACCGGTACTAAATGTTTGGGTGTTTTTTTTTCATTTTTGCTTTAATTTTGTGTTTTCAATTTGGCTTTATTTTCCATTTAATTCTTTTTTGTTTGCTGGTATTTCACGATACACAAATTGTACACGTTATGCATATATATTAAATAGATTTTCTCGTACGTAGAACCGCATATATACATGTATATACACAGGTACTAATGTATATACATATACACATGTATATACCATCGAATGTCTCACAGCCAACACCATTAACTATTCACACATATACACATGTATATACATATACAATTTCTACTACATGTTGCCTTGGTGCCTTCGGAGCACGATGGGTAATAGTATTCTCCTTTCGGATCTATGACCTGGTCGAGCAAAAATCCGGCTATTTTCTCTTGAAGTGCTTGTATGTGGTCCGATGGTAGGAGCTTATCCCGCACTGATCTGAACTGTTAAGAAGGAGATCAATATGCATGTGTGTTAGTTGTGTGACTAGATATCGATAATGGTGTGAATAGTGTTCTGGCAAAAACGTACCCAGTCCTGTCTATTAGATCTGCTCCTTTCGCATGTCATCATGCGAATGTTCTCGCAAACGTAGTATGCACACAGATTATTCCCTTCCGCCTGCCTCAGGGCCTTTACGAGAATGGAATTGAATCAGATAATGATATTGAAACAAGAATTAAAGAGATGGTAGCTAGCTAGTACTACTTAATTACTTACCTTGGGTCGATGCCAAAACAACTTTTTTGGCCACGTGCTGTCAGGACCCCGATCCCAAGTCACACCGATCTAGCATGTAACACATCATATCACTTTGCGGCCTCACGCACGGTATTCCCACGGGTGCCACCTTACCTGGCCCGGGACCGTTTGCGCCTTTTGGTTCACGTATATGATAGTGCCGCTAGCATCCATATGACAAAGAACCCGGGCTGACATGGCTAGTCGTGAACCCAAAGTGGCACTAACTTACAGGGACAGGCATACATGACCCAACAACGAACGTGTCGGTCATCGGCGAGTGAATCCAGGCTGTAGCACTGGGCTAGCAGGACTCCGGTGAACCGGGCTGTAGCGGGCTAACAGGACTCTAGAATTCATCGCGTGACATTTCCCCGAGGGAACAGACATAGGAACGAAGAAGGACACATGTCGGCCAGCCTAAGTGTTCCGGAGCAGTAGCAAGCTACCATGGCTCAGTGGAAACACTAGGAGACATTTCCCGGTAAGAGAGGCTACTAAGGATAAACAACTAGATAGTCAGATCCCACACATACCAAGCATTTCAATAACATACACACAATATGCTCGATATGTGCAAATACAACATGGCATCACAACATGACTCTACAACTCAAGTATTTTATTCAATAGGCTCCGAGGAGCGAGATATTACAATCATGGGTCTCATGACCCAACAATCAGAGCATACAAGTCAAAGCACAAGCGAAAGCTTAACATGTCTGAGTACAGACATCTACAAATGAAAGAGGCTGAGAAGCCTGACTATCTACCAGATCCCGCCGAGGGCACAAGATCGTAGCTGAGGTAACAAGCTAAACATCGAAGTCCATGCGGTACTACTAGCGAGACTGAAGTCTCTCTGCAAAAACATAAATTAAGCAACGTGAGTACAAATGTACCCAGCAAGACTTACATCAGATCTAACTACATATGCATCATTATCAACAAGGGGATGGTGGAGTTTGACTGCAGCAAGCCAGCTTTGACTCGATGGCTATCCTGAACTACGACTGCGAGTAACTCTTTTGAGGTGGCGCACACGAGTTCACATATTCACCATATCAATACACCACTATGGATCCGCTCCCGTCTCCCTACGAGAACGCCATCCATAGCACTCACGCTTATCTTGCGTATTTTAGAGTATCCACTTTCACTTGTCTATGAACTGTACAGACAACCCAGAAGTCCTTTACCGCGGACACAACTATTCGAATAGATCATATTAACCCTGCAGGGGTGTACTTCTTCACACACGCTCTCACCACTTACCGCCGTTTACACGACATGTACTCGGCAACCTTCAAGCGGAAGCCCAGCGAGGGTGTCGGCCACGACCTGACTAACCACACAAGTCTCTCATCCAGGTTTATCGCCTATTCGGGTTCCATCCGCAAGGAGATCCGGCCGGGGTGTCGCTCACGGCCCCAAACGATGTGTGCAGGGTTCCCAAGTCCACCATCCGGGTGCCACTTGGTACACCGGGCCACTGTGCCTAGTCTGTCCCAAGCCCACCTGTACCGGGTGCCACTTGGTAGACTACTAACACTACCTACAAACACCAGAAACTAGTTGCAACTCCTGGACAGAGATCATGTTGATTAATAAGTCGAGAGGGGTCGAGTTACCGGAACCCAATGTGTGGTAGTAACTGTTCATGGATCACAAACACAGAACTCAGTTCCTGAGGACGGCTGCAATGAGACAACCGACCATGTACTCCTACATGGCCTCCCACCGCTACCTTTACCAAATCGTGTTCACACACTTAGCTCTCAACAGTAGGACATGTTCACCACATTCCAATTCATCCCCGATGAATCAGACCTGACTCAACTCTAAGCAGTAGCAGGCATGACAAACAAACATGAATGAGTAGGCACATCAGGGCTCAAACAACTCCTACTCATGCTAGTGGGTTTCATCTATTTACTGTGGCAATGACAGGTCATGCAGAGGATAAGGGGTTCAGCTACCGCAGCAAGTAACAAATATGTCGTTGTTGTCCTAATGCAGTAAAAGAGAGCAGGAGCGAGAGAGTGGGATTTTATTGGAATGAACAAGGGGGTTTTGCTTGCCTGGCACTTCTGAAGATAGTATAGCTCTTCATCGGTGTCGTCGATCTCATCGTCGGTATCATGTCTATCGAGAGGGGACAAATACCGACATCACAGAAGGAAACACAATCAATGCAATGCACAATATGATGCATGATCATGACATGTCAATATGCTGTGGTTTGAGCTAATGCAACTAGCAGCAAGTTAAATAGAGTTGGTTTGAACCCTAGGTTCAAATTCAAACTCCATATGTGATTTCTTAAATGCCATTTAGTTGAATTGTCCTAACCAGTAGACATAAGTTGTTCTAACATGCATGAAAATGGTACAGATGGATAGATTGGATTTTTCTGATCATTTTTCATATATAAATTATTTAATTTGGAGTTACGGTTGAATTTCTATGAATTTTAGAAGTTTGGGGTATTTTCTAAAATTTAAAAATCATTTCCTGATTTATTTTAATTCCAGAAATGCTTTACTGCGTCAGCATGACGCCTGTGTGACATCAGCAAGTCAACAGGGCTGACCAGAGTCAAACCTGTCGCGTGGGACCCGTGTGTCAGCTGCAGGGCGATTAAACGGAGCTTAATTAACCTATTTCAATAATTAGTTAGTTAATTAAACATTAGGGCCTACATGTCAGTGACACAGTGGCTAATTAAGTTAGAATAAGCCAAACTAATTAACAGGGGGCTGGCCCCACCTGTCATTGACCGAGGGGAGGTCAAACCCCTGGTCAACAGGGCCTAACCAGCCGGCGGCTCGTCGCCGGTGGCAACAGGCGCGGCGGAGGGCTCGGGATCGCTCCTTCGGCGTCCAAATGGACGGAGGAGAGCGGCTATGGAGAGCTGGAGCTCACCCGCGCCCGTTTCAGCAAGCAGCAGCAGCTAGGGCGGCCGGAGACGATGGCCTCGAGCTCGGCAGCGGCGAGTGAAGCGGCGGCCGGAGCTCGGCCAAGGTGGGGAAGCTAGCTAGGGGAGGGGAACGACGGGGATTCCAGGGGGAAAATGGAGAGTGGCTCACGTAGGGACTAGCAGAGTCGACGACGAGGTCGGGGAAGTGCTGGAGCCCGCGAATCGACTGCGAGGTCACCGGCGGCCGGAGGTTGAAGATGAGGCCGGGGATGACGTTGCAGGGCTCCCGTGGTCGCATGCGTCAGTGTGTAGCTCCACGGCGTCGTGGTGGAGCTCCTCGCCGTGCTGGTTGGGCGGGTGGTAGCCTATAGCCACGGCTACGGCGACGACGTGCTCTCGGGGCTCATAGGGAACAGAGGGGAAGAGAGAGCCAGAGGAGGGGGAGCGGTCCAGAGGGAGAGGGGAGAACGAGGGGAGGCTCTGGGTGTCTCCGTGGCGTCGCGAGGATGTCGGGGAGGCTGCCACCGCGAAGCAGGAGGTGGAGGCCTCCGCGTGTGCGCGTGCGACTTCTCCTCTGCCTACTAGCTGAGGTTGAAGACAGCCGCTCTGCCACTGTGGGTTGGGCCGATGCAGCTGGGCCGGCTACAGGTAAGGCCAGGTAAGTGGCCCAGGTACTCTCTCTCTCTCTAATTTCTACTTTTGTTCTGTTTTCTATTTGTTTTTGATATGTTTTGAATTAGTAAAAATACTAACTCATTTTATAAAATCCTGAAAAAAATTGTGGGCACTATTTGAATTATTTCCAATAGCCCCCAAATACTTTCAGGATTATTTGGACATTTAAAAATATTATAAGATTTAAATGTCCAAATTCAAATACTTATGAATTAATTCAAAAATCCGGAATAGCCTCCAAAAATATGAAACCATTTATGGCAGAGGGTTTAGCCAGGACCAAAGATGGTGAACATTTATGAAGGGCATTTTGGTTTCATTGAAAAGATTTTAGTAAGCCCTAGTTGAATTCATTTAGTGCTAGGGTTTCAACATCCCCATTTCAAGTTTCTTAGTAATTTAAACATGATGACATGATGAGCAGGCAAAGTCAAGCAAGGCTAGTCTGGGGCTGTGACAGCTCACCCCCACTAAACAAAAATCTCGTCCCGAGATTCAAGACATGAGGTAAGAAGACAGAGGGGACACTGGCTAACACGAACTTGTCGATCCAATTTCCCTTCCCGAAGGTGTTGGTTCATTGCTCCAATTGAACTTGACGTCCTTGCTTTTGATATCTTCATCCAACACGATGGCGACAAAAAGAATACTCTATAGGAAACGATCTCCTCGGAGATCGAGCACTCAAGATCAACTCGTGGAATGAGATGTTGAAACATCTCGAGTTGAGACACAAAACACATCGAGAGGGATGGAGGAACAACGATGGGGTTTGATTTGGTGGGCAACAATTCCACGCTTAAGAAGGTGGTAAATGGTTGTCAACGTAGCGAGGAGTTGAGTTGCCATGATACCATAATGGGGCACCTTAGGGAAGGTGACTCGAAGAACTATTCCCTTAAGTGGCAGAAAGAATTACCTTTGATTCAGACATCATTAAAACTCTTTATACCAGCCTAGGGCAATTCTCAAGCGATCGTTTGGAGGGGGTCGGTAGAATGGCATGCTTGGATTAAAATGGATGATGTGGATTACCTTGTTGAAAACAACACAAGGGATGATTTTAGTAACTGGGGAGAAGCTCAACAGTAGAGAGTGAGTCCACTGTTTGAGAAGTTATAGCATAACCGAGGAAGCTGAGAGCAAACCCAGTTAGTGCCGATGATAACACCTAGCGCTTGCGCGTGCTCTCAAGAACTTGAGAATTTCCATATTCATCAAGGTTTTACCAACATCCGTGTCAGGGATCCTGGCAACACAACTTACTACCATGATGAATAGTGGTGGACGATGCAGATGCAAAGGAAGATAACACCTTCTCAGATTCCACCTTAGCGAGGCCAAGGAAACAAAATCTGGAGGATCGACCGAGAGACATTTAGCACTCCGCTTCTAATGTTCTCCTTGATGTGCTAGCGTATCCCATTCATTGAAATGGTTTGATATCTAGAACATCAAGTAAAGGTCGGACTTCGGGAACACAAAAATCCATAAGGAACGACTAGGGAGTAAATCCTACGAAATCCTTATGGGGAGGTGGCCAACTTCTTCAATCAAGATACTACAATAATAGGTCTTCCGGCTAGGTGTGTTGGCCACGACATCCACTTTACCGGTTTTCGAGGGACCGATATTATAGTTCTTGGGAAATGTTCCAACCATCATATCTGCCTGAGATTCAGATCTGGTTGGTGTCAGGATATTCCAGACTCATCGAGTCTAGGAAGAAAATGAAAGTTTGCAACACAAATCGACGAGATGACGTTGCGAGATTCTCGGGAAATGAACTACGATAGCAAGCTCCAAAACATGAGCTGGTTCTGCTACACACGTGTGAACACGCTGTCCCAGACAACATGATCACATGGTAGTCTTACAATAAAACACTACCGAGTTCCGGTGGGGAACCATCTTCGAGGATATTGGAATCTTGTGCATGAACTAGTATTCGCACAGCAACTCGTTTTCCTCGAACAAACCAATCAGTGGCTTGGTGTGCTAGGAACACATATGGAGTGGAGGCGGCCAACCTATCAAACCATAGGGCACTTCGCACGTGCATGACTAACTTGGGACGATTCCAGAGGAAACAAAACAAACCTTTCTCAAACTCATGGCGGCAACTTACACCTAAAGCACATGAATTCGAGGAAGTCACTTCTTTCATCCAAACATATGCTTCATGAACGAAACACGAAGAAATGCTTACACAAGTTTCCAACACTAGCTGGATGTTCAACACAAATCATGGAGGAGACACAATGTTGCTGATGGGCTCAACAACAACTCATCGGAATTTACATATCACTGTACTTCCACCGTTATGTGAACAATGTGATAGTATTGGTCAGACCAAAGGATGTAATGGTGTATGCTCGAGGAATCAACCACGAGTAAGACAACATTACGAATATCGTTGGTTCTGATTTGATTCGACGATAGCCCATACTCAAATCAAAGGTTTGGGTAAGATAATAGATCCAACAATTGATCACGAGGATCAACCAATAAAGATATCATCTTTCTTCAACACACACGCACAAGGATATCTCTTTGGAATGAACTGAGACGGACAAGCTTTTATCTTCCAACTCTCCAAGTTGTTGTTTAGCTTGTCCAACTAGCTCAGGGTATCCAAAATGGATCCTTGGAGAAGGGGGGGGTGGTGGTTTACAAGAAACCAACTTGATCACGAACTCAACATAGCTGTCAGGTGACAACCTGGTAACACTTCCGAGAAGATATTTGGAAAATCACGAACCACCGATATGTTACTAAGCTCGAGATAAATCTTGCTTTTTAGGGCAAGACGAGATGATCAAATAAGCAAGGGATTGGCATAGACCCAACTCATTGATCGAAAGGTGCACCGGAAATAAGGACTAGGTAGCACGATCTATCTTAGAATGATGATTCAAGAACCAACACGCTAAGAATGAAATTATTGTCCTTTAACTACCAAGCAACAAGGTTGCTAGGAGTATTGATTTCACACATCATAGTTCACATGTCGGCATTCCGGTTGCAACAACACGGGGACCGAGGAATGAAAATGAGGCCGAGAAGTATCACTGTATCAAGAGTTCAAAGAATGGGGTGCAATTCCCATGATATTCTTGATATAAAGATGGTAATACTCCAAGGTAGAACAGAACAAGAGCTAGATTAGCATTTTGATCTGCAGAACACAACTGCTTTGACCCAATCCTGGATATGGATGAGGTACTGGAGTCTGTTTCTCCTAGTCACTCTGGAATAGAATGGCTTGACGGACCACAAGAGTAATAGGCATCGATAAACGAATGCATAATCACTCCTGACTATCAATTTGATAGACAAGGATCGGAATACAACTAAAGGGGGACAACTCAAAGGAACATATGATTTTCTGAGTTGTGGATGCATAGATTAATATGTCGAACCAAGTTCAACAAGTTTCTTTGGGATAATCCATGCAGAGAGGTTGAACTGGCAGAGTCACAATATAGAATGGAGAACCCGTCAAGAGCACTCTGGTGGTGATCCTTCGGTTCTAAGAACTTCTGCCATAAGCGGTTCATAGTGTTTGGAAGAAGGAAATACCACGAACCTCGAGGACTATTGCAAAGGTTACTAATATCCTGAAGGAACTAGCAAATAGTAAAAACATGAAGTAGGGTGAATCTCGGGTTCAAAACCCAGAAGTAGAATGCCTACTAACTAAATGGCATCACGGAATGCTTTCGAGAATGATGGCCAGGATCATCACACTGGGAACTCAAACATGGCTAGATTACTAGGTAATACTCCAAGACACTTAGGGCCATAATAATAATTACAACATATATGTCAAGGCAATAGAGTACCTCAACTCACCGATTAGTGTGATTAATCTGACCAAAGGGACATCAGAACGGGAAGAAGGGATTTGCAAATGCATCAGACTGTTTAGAAACCTGGGATGACTCGGACAGCATAACAGCTGTAAATGCTCAAAAGATTTGAGACATCCAGCGAAAATGGTGGCATAACCACTTAACATCACAATATCAAGGTTCTGAGATCAATTGCCAACACACGGAAGTAGTAGAGACTGAACTGAGGCTTAAATCCATCAATCCTATAAGTCTACGGATTAGTAACACGTGATCCTAATAAAAAGAAGAGATAGCCTAGTTCCTTAACCCCGTAGGAAAGATAGGATGACTCAGAATAGAAGGCATAAGGTATAAAGAGTAAAAAGAGCCTTACGTTCCATCCCACAATCAATTCCCTTATATACCTAAAGAATCTCTATACTCAACTTTGACCAGTTTGGCTTGGTAATCCTACAGGCAGTCAAGCTCTGATACCAAAGCTGTCAGGACCCCGATCCTAAGTCACACCGACCTAGCATGTAACACATCATATCACTTTGCGGCCTCACGCACGGTATTCCCACGGGTGCCACCTTACCTGGCCCGGGACCGTTTGCGCCTTTTGGCTCACGTATATGATAGTGCCGTTAGCATCCATATGACAAAGAACCTGGGCTGACATGGCTAGTCGTGAACCCAAAGTGGCACTAACTTACAGGGACAGGCATACATGACCCAACAACGAACGTGTCGGTCATCAGCGAGTGAATCCAGGCTGTAGCACTGGGCTAGCAGGACTCCGGTGAACCGGGCTGTAGCGGGCTAACAGGACTCTAGAATTCATCGCGTGACATTTCCCCGAGGGAACAGACACAGGAACGAAGAAGGACACATGCCGGCCAGCCTAAGTGTTCCGGAGCAGTAGCAAGCTACCATGGCTCAGTGGAAACACTAGGCGACATTTCCCGGTAAGAGAGGCTACTAAGGATAAACAACTAGATAGTCAGATCCCACACATACCAAGCATTTCAATAACATACACACAATATGCTCGATATGTGCAAATACAACATGGCATCACAACATGACTCTACAACTCAAGTATTTTATTCAATAGGCTCCGAGGAGCGAGATATTACAATCATGGGTCTCATGACCCAACAATCAGAGCATACAAGTCAAAGCACAAGCGGAAGCTTAACATGTCTGAGTACAGACATCTGCAAATGAAAGAGGCTGAGAAGCCTGACTATCTACCAGATCCCGCCGAGGGCACAAGATCGTAGCTGAGGTAACAAGCTAAACGTCGAAGTCCACGCGGTACTACTAGCGAGACTGAAGTCTCTCTGCAAAAACATAAATTAAGCAACGTGAGTACAAATGTACCCAGCAAGACTTACATCAGATCTAACTACATATGCATCATTATCAACAAGGGGATGGTGGAGTTTGACTGCAGCAAGCCAGCTTTGACTCGGTGGCTATCCTGAACTACGACTGCGAGTAACTCTTTTGAGGTGGCGCACACGAGTCCACATATTCACCATATCAATACACCACTATGGATCCGCTCCCGTCTCCCTACGAGAACGCCATCCATAGCACTCACACTTATCTTGCGTATTTTAGAGTATCCACTTTCACTTGTCTATGAACTGTACAGGCAACCCAGAAGTCCTTTACCGCGGACACGGCTATTCGAATAGATCATATTAACCCTGCAGGGGTGTACTTCTTCACACACGCTCTCACCACTTACCGCCGTTTACATGACATGTACTCGGCAACCTTCAAGCGGAAGCCCAGCGAGGGTGTCGGCCATGACCTGACTAACCACACAAGTCTCTCATCCAGGTTTATCGCCTATTCGGGTTCCATCCGCAAGGAGATCCGGCCGGGGTGTCGCTCACGGCCCCAAACAATGTGTGCAGGGTTCCCAAGTCCACCATCCGGGTGCCACTTGGTACACCGGGCCACTGTGCCTAGTCTGTCCCAAGCCCACCTGTATCGGGTGCCACTTGGTAGACTACTAACACTACCTACAAACACCAGAAACTAGTTGCAACTCCTGGACAGAGATCATGTTGATTAATAAGTCGAGAGGGGTCGAGTTACCGGAACCCAATGTGTGGTAGTAACTGTTCATGGATCCCAAACACAGAACTCGGTTCCTGAGGACGGCTGCAATGAGACAACCCACCATGTACTCCTACATGGCCTCTCACCGCTACCTTTACCAAATCGTGTTCACACACTTAGCTCTCAACAGTAGGACATGTTCACCACATTCCAATTCATCCCCGATGAATCAGACCTGACTCAACTCTAAGCAGTAGCAGGCATGACAAACAAACATGAATGAGTAGGCACATCAGGGCTCAAACAACTCCTACTCATGCTAGTGGGTTTCATCTATTTACTGTGGCAATGACAGGTCATGCAGAGGATAAGGGGTTCAGCTACCGCAACAAGTAACAAATATGTCGTTGTTGTCCTAATGCAGTAAAAGAGAGCAGGAGCGAGAGAGTGGGATTTTATCGAAATGAACAAGGGGGTTTTGCTTGCCTGGCACTTCTGAAGATAGTATAGCTCTTCATCGGTGTCGTCGATCTCATCGTCGGTATCATGTCTATCAAGAGGGGACAAATACCGACATCACAGAAGGAAACACAATCAATGCAATGCACAATATGATTCATGATCATGACATGTCAATATGCTGTGGTTTGAGCTAATGCAACTAGCAGCAAGTTAAATAGAGTTGGTTTGAACCCTAGGTTCAAATTCAAACTCCATATGTGATTTCTTAAATGCCATTTAGTTGAATTGTCCTAAACAGTAGACATAAGTTGTTCTAACATGCATGAAAACGGTACAGATGGATAGATTGGATTTTCTGATCATTTTTCATATATAAATTATTTAATTTGGAGTTACGGTTGAATTTCTATGAATTTTAGAAGTTTGGGGTATTTTCTGAAATTTAAAAATCATTTCCTGATTTATTTTAATTCCAGAAATGCTTTACTGCGTCAGCATGACGCCTGTGTGATGTCAGCAAGTCAACAGGGCTGACCAGAGTCAAACCTGTCGCGTGGGACCCGTGTGTCAGCTGCAGGGCGATTAAACGGAGCTTAATTAACCTATTTCAATAATTAGTTAGTTAATTAAACATTAGGGCCTACATGTCAGTGACACAGTGGCTAATTAAGTTAGAATAAGCCAAACTAATTAACAGGGGGCTGGCCCCACCTGTCATTGACCGAGGGGAGTTCAAACCCCTGGTCAACAGGGCCTAACCAGCCGGCGGCTCGTCGCCGGTGGCAACAGGCGCGACGGAGGGCTCGGGCTCGCTCCTCCGGCGTCCAAATGGACGGAGGAGAGCGGCTACGGAGAGCTGGAGCTCACCCGCGCCCGTTTCAGCAAGCAGCAGCAGCTAGGGCGGCCGGAGACGATGGCCTCAAGCTCGGCAGCGGCGAGCAAAGCGGCGGCCGGAGCTCGGCCAAGGTGGGGAAGCTAGCTAGGGGAGGGGAATGACGGGGATTCCAGGGGGAAAATGGAGAGTGGCTCACGTAGGGACTAGCAGAGTCGACGACGAGGTCGGGGAAGTGCTGGAGCCCGCGAATCGACTGCGAGGTCACCGGCGGCCGGAGGTTGAAGATGAGGCCGGGGATGGCGTTGCAGGGCTCCCGTGGTTGCATGCGTCAGTGTGTAGCTCCACGGCGTCGTGGTGGAGCTCCTCGCCGTGCTGGTTGGGCGGGTGGTGGCCTATAGCCACGGCTACGGCGACGGCGTGCTCTCGGGGCTCACAGGGAAGAGAGGGGAAGAGAGAGCTAGAGGAGGGGGAGCGGTCCAGAGGGAGAGGGGAGAACGAGGGGAGGCTCTGGGTGTCTCCGTGGCGTCGCGAGGATGTCGAGGAGGCTGCCACCGCGAAGCAGGAGGTGGAGGCCTCCGCGTGTGCGCGTGCGACTTCTCCTCTGCCTACTAGCAGAGGTTGAAGACAGCCGCTCTGCCACTGTGGGTTGGGCCGATGCAGCTGGGCCGGCTACAGGTAAGGCCAGGTAAGTGGCCCAGGTACTCTCTCCCTCTCTAATTTCTACTTTTGTTCTATTTTCTATTTGTTTTTGATATGTTTTGAATTAGTAAAAATACTAACTCATTTTATAAAATCCTGACAAAAATTGTGGGCACTATTTGAATTATTTCCAATAGCCCCCAAGTACTTTCAGGATTATTTGGACATTTAAAAATATTATAAGATTTAAATGTCCAAATTCAAATACTTATGAATTAATTCAAAAATCCAGAATAGCCTCCAAAAATATGAAACCATTTATGGCAGAGGGTTTAGCCAGGACCAAAGATGGTGAACATTTATGAAGGGCATTTTGGTTTCATTGAAAAGATTTTAGTAAGCCCTAGTTGAATTCATTTAGTGATAGAGTTTCAACATCCCCATTTCAAGTTTCTTAGTAATTTAAACATGATGACATGATGAGCAGGCAAAGTCAAGCAAGGCTGGTCTGGGGCTGTGACACGTGCCTGGAGTCACCTTGATGAAATTTGCCCATGCCCTGCCCGCCGGCAAAGAAAATTAATAAAGGGGTTATTAAATAGTTCATATGAGGAACTAATTAATAGTTAATAATGATTGAAATTACCTGTTGACTATCCCCTTCACGATGGTGTAGTCTGTATCTTCTTTAGTTAGTGAGTCCAGTAATTCAACTTTTCCTTCCTCAACTTTAATGTCTAACAAGACCCAGTACCAACTGCATACACACACGTTTGCATGTCTTAATTAAGCGGGCATGTGCATAAAATTAATCAACTACCGTAAACCGTATACACTTAATTATTAACATCTAGCTAGCTAGTAAGCAAAAACAGAATTTATAGTACAAGACAGTGTGACTCATGGGAAGTTGTAAGGAAGTAATATATCTTCATTGGTATTGAGGCGCTTCAAGAACTCTAGCATGCTTTCTTCTACATCATCTCAACAACATTCAATCTGTCATATGTCCTGATTAATGGTATTTGGGTCAATGAACCCAACGCCATAGCGTCCAGCTTTTTTCATTTCATACATCTTCATCCTGCATATAATACCACAGAAAAAGAATATAGTGAGGATAATTACATGTAATGATTGATCAAAATTATCACTACATAACTAGCTTGAGACTTAAATTACAGAAATAAATCACTTACAGACAATAGCAACTGACGATAGACTTGTCGAGTGCGTCTTGATTAAATAACTGAAATAGTTCTGGATACTCAATGGCCAGAGCTTTCTCATGGTAATAATGCTCATGCTTGACATTCACCATGAGGGACTCTCGATTGGAAATATTGGTAATGTTCATGTACCATTGATGCAATTGATACATTCTCGTTGGGAGGTCCTTGACCTTGTCTAGATGGACCAAAGGTTTGCCCCGGACATATTGCCATGCTATTTCCGATTCTTTAAGCACATACATGGGCTCGATTTCGAGGAGTTGTCCAACGGAGATATTGAGCATTTGAGCCTGCATTATATGATCCTCTGTTATTACCACATCGCCATGCTGGGGAACACTAACGGTTTGCCCACAATAATATTTGGCGCGCGTACTACTCCTCTCATGTGTTGTTGGCACAACAAGCGGGGGGGTCACTTGCGCCGCCTGTTCTCCCAACTGGGGAACGGTTTTCCCGCATTTTTTGCCAGCTGCTTTTTGGCTCGAGCTTGAGCTCGCTTCCTTCTGTAGTCGTGCTCGATGTGCCTTCCTGATTTGGCGCTCATAGTCCGAGTCAATAGGCTTGGGAGCTGGTTCTCTAGCCATACGAATGAAGTGGTCAATTACTTTCTCAGACACTTTCTCCTTTGGCGGCGGTGCCGGTTTCGGTCCAAAATGGGCGTCCACTTGGGCTTGCACTATGGCTGTGTTTTGCTCCTTAGTCATGTCGTAAGGCCTCTGAGGAAGAGGAGCGAGGCTTGGACCATATTTATATCTCTTGCCTTCGCATGTACTTCCTGAACTACCTCGACTCGTACCTCTATGCACCAAAGCTGCGTGATGTCTCTTCTGCGATTACTGAGACGACGGAGACGGCTGACGTGGAGTTGGACCAGGAGAAGTGGCCTGACGATGTGCCGGACTTCAAGCAGGAGGTGTGGCCTGACACGGTGCCGGACTTGCAACCGGAGAAGTGGCATGACGCTGTGCCGGGCTTGAAACCAGAGGAGTCAGCTCACGCGTTCAGGGACTTGGAGGAGGTGGCGGACTTCGAGGAGGAGTCATCTCACGCGTTCGTGGACTTGGAGGAGCGGGAGTCTGCTGACTCGGTGGCGGACTTCGAGGAGTCGACAGACGACGCGGTGTCGGTGGACTTTGAAAGATTATGCAATCCTTTCTCCATAGGATGATACGATGTATGGCCTCTCCGAGTGTGCGCTCGTCTTCACCTCCAGGAATGTCAAGCGTTAGCCCCGAATATGGGTCCACCACTTCATCAACCATGACACGAGCATAGCTCTCTGGAATCGGGATGCAATGGTAGGTTGCTTCGGGGGTAACTGGAAAAGCAACGCCGTCCGCCACCTTCATGGATATGTTCTTCATTTTGGAGTGTAGCTCGCAGTTAGTGTTCTCTATGATGTCATCCACAGGGTATTTATCCAGCAGTGTGTCGCCCGGGGCAGAACCAACGCTGCTTCTCAGCATGGATGGGACGGTGCTATCCAATGCTGGACGATCATCCGCTTGCTGCTGCCGCTGCTGAGACCCCCTTTCCTGGCTAAGTGAGTCGATCTGCTGCTGCTGCTGCTGGAATTTGAGTGCCAGGTCCGCGTGCCTTGCTTCTAGGCCTTGAAGGCGTTCTGCGTCCTGCTTCCTCTGCTCCTCCTCCAGCTTCCTCTTCTTCTCCTCCTCCATCTTCTTTCTTGCACGGGACTTGTAGTCGTCATTCCAGTCCGAAAAGCCCTCATACCAGGGAATAACACCCATGCCTCGTGTTCTTCCCGGGTGTTCAGGATTTCCTAGGGCGCGCGTAAGCTCGTCGTTCTCTCTGTTGGGCGTGAACACCCCCACTCGAGCTTCTTCTATTGCGTCAATTATCTTTTGTTCGGCTCCTTTTAGACTTGCCTTCTTCGAAACCATGCCTGTCTTCGGGTCCAATGCCCCCCCATGCGCATAGAACCAAGTTCTGCACCTGGGGGGCCAGTGCCGGGTAACCGGAGTGACCCCTGCATCCTCCATCTCTTGCTCAGACTTATCCCACTTAGGCAATGCCACCGCGTAGCCACCTGGACCCAGCCTATGGAACTGCGTCTTTCTTGCGGCACTTGCCTTGTTTTTCATCGACTGTTCCTTAGATATTTCTGAATCCTTGAAGGTCATGAAATCGTCCCAATGTTCTCTTTGCTTCTCCAGTGTTCCCTTGAAATCTGGAGTCTTCCTTTCATTAGCGAGGTAGTTGGCCCATACAGTTTTCTTGTGGGTGTTGAATGCAATTGCCATCTTCTTAAGAGCAGCGGCCTTGACTTTGTCCACATCTGCTTAGTGAAATGATTTGGTAGGGGTGAAATGTTCCATCAGAGATTTCACCAGGTCTTCTTTGGCTCTGCCATCGACCCAAGTAACACCTGGACGTTTAGTCTTTGGCTCTTTCCATTCTTGAATGGAGATCGGGAGTTTGTCCTTCACAAGAACTCCGCACTGACGAATCCACTTGTTCGCAATGTTCTTAGGCGTGAGGGGTTCGCCACTAGGTTTGATGGATTCGATGTGGTACTTTACACCATCCTTCAACAATCTGCCCGGGCCTCGCTTTGTCTTGCTGTCTGTAGAAGCAGATTTGCTCGATCCGGAGGGCTGAAAGAAGAAAGATCGATTCGTTAATATATCTTCAATAAAAAAACATGTGATGATCACCATGATGCATGCTTATATAAATATACCTTGCCGGTAGTGTTTGTTATTTGAAGATCAGCATTGTCTGTGTCATAATCATAATCATAGTTCATGACTTCATCAGCCCGGTCATCGAGATCGAATATCTTTTCATCACCCTCTCCGGTATTGTTAAGATATTGGGAGCCGTCATCTGCTTCATTCAGATCATCTAGCCTGTGAGGGCTACGTATGATGTCGAACAATTCCTCTTCTCTCTCTCTGCCGGTATTGTCCGCCATAGCTTTTACTTTACTAATAATACAGAAGAAATATAAAACAATTTAGTATTCAAATTACAATGCATGGATGCAATTAATCAATAAGGAAAATCTGAATCTCGAATACATCCTCTCGAATATATAATCTCGAATACATCATCGTCTTAATATATATAATCTCGAATACATCGTCTCGAATACTATATATAGAATACATCACTGGCTAGGTACCTAATAAAGATCGAGTACTACAGAAGAATCTAGGGCGCCACTCGCGGTTCCTGGGGCGCGGGCGGTGCACACCCAAAGAGAAGGAACCATCACAGGATCATATCTCCGGTCATCTGCCCAAAGAACCCGCCAAGTAGTGGAGAACCTGACATCGTCCATAGCAGCCATGTAGCGATGGACGTGCTCATCTTCCTCCCTGACACGGCGACGCACCACCTCCGGCGGGGCCGGCTGCCTCTGCACCGAATGTGGCCCACGCGAACGCCACCAAAGAAGATCAGGGTCGACGACGGGACCCGAGGTCGGGTTCCTCACCAAGCGGCGCGCCCCTCCAGGTAGCACCTCCCAGTGCCAGCCCGGCGGAGCCCAGTCCCGGACATGGGTCCCCTGAAGCATGACGTCGTCGCGAACGGGTCGACGGCGAGGATGCGGGCCGGGCATATCGTCGAGAACAAATACTATATGCCCGCAAAAAGTAACATTTTTTAAATGATTGGATTGTGATAACTAAAATTCTATATATATGCAAATTCTAACAATTTGACATTAATCTAATTCATCTAACTAAAACTAATTCTAAAATTTCATGATTATATAAGTAACATTTTCATAACAATTCTAATATTTATATAACTAAAAAACAGAAAAATTGCTAACATTTCTATAACTAAAAAACAGAAAACATTTATAACATTTCTATAAAACTAACATTTCTAATATTTATATAACTAAAAAACAGAATAATTTCTAACATTTCTATAACTAAAAAACAAAAAAATTTATAACAAACAAACTAATGTGTGTAGTGTGTGTGTGTGTGTGTGTGTGGACATTGGCGGCCGTGGCGAGCTCACCGGCGAGGCGACGACGGGGCGGCGACGAAGGGGCGACGGGACGGGGCGGCGACGACGGGGCGACGGGACGGGGCGGCGACGACGGGGCGGCGACGACGGGGCGGGGCAGCCGGGGCGACGGGACGGGGCGGCGACGACGGGGCGGGGCGGGGCGCGGCGACGGGGACGACGGGGATGGGGACGGCCGGGGCAGCGACGTCGACAGGGGCGGCGACGAGGGGCGGGGACGACCGGGGTCGGCGACGAGGGGCGGGGGCGGCGACGATCGGGGCAGGGCGGCGCGACGGAGGGAGGAAACAGAGGGAAGAACAAAGAGGGAAACTGAATTTTTTTCAAGTGTTGTATATAGGATGGACCTTTAGTACCGGTTGGAGCCACCAACCGGTACTAAAGGTCTGTTTTGGCCAGGCCAAGCGGTGGGAAGCGCACCCCCTTTAGTACCGGGTGTTGGGGTACGTAGTAATTTCAAAAATAATATTCCTACGCACACGCAAGATCATGGTGATGTATAGCAACGAGAGGGGAGAGTGTTGTCCACGTACCCTCGTAGACCGTAAGCGGAAGCGTTATGACAACGCGGTTGATGTAGTCGTACGTCCTCACAATCCGACCGATCCAAGCACCGAACGTACGGCACCTCCGAGTTCAGCACACGTTCAGCTCGATGACGATCCCCGGGCTCCAATCTAGCAAAGCGTCGGGGATGAGTTCCGTCAGCACGACGGCGTGGTGACGATGATGATGTTCTTCCGGCGCAGGGCTTCGCCTAAACTCCACGACGATATGACCGAGGTGGAATATGGTGGAGGGGGGCACCGCACACGGCTAAGGAACGATCCGTAGATCAACTTGTGTGTCATGGGGTGCCCCCCTGCCCCCGTATATAAAGGAGCAAGGGGGGGAGGAGGCCGGCCCTAGGAGGGGGCGCGCCAAGTGTGGAGTCCAACTAGGACTCTTTAGTCCTAGTAGGATTCCACCACCCTTGTTGGAGTAGGAGAAGGGGAAAGAGGGGGAGAGGAAGAAGGAAAGAGGGGCTGCGCCCCTTGTCCAATTCGGACCAGAGGGGGGGCGCAGACCTCCTTCCTTTTGGCCTCTCTCCTCTATTCCCGTATGGCCCAATAAGGCCCATATACTCCCCGGCGAATTCCCGTAACTCTCCGGTACTCCGAAAAATACCCGAATCACTCGGAACCTTTCCGAACTCCGAATATAGTCGTCCAATATATCGATCTTTACGTCTCGACCATTTAGAGACTCCTCGTCATGTCCCCGATCTCATCCGGGACTCCCAACTCCTTCGGTACATCAAAACTCATAAACTCATAATATAACTGTCATCGAAACCTTAAGCGTGCGGACCCTACGGGTTCGAGAACTATGTAGACATGACCTAGAATTATTCTTGGTCAATAACCAATAGCGGAACCTGGATGCCCATATTGGCTCCTACATATTCTACGAAGATCTTTATCGGTCAAACCGCATAACAACATACTTTGTTCCCTTTGTCATCGGCATGTTACTTGCCCGAGATTTGATCGTCGGTATCTAATACCTAGTTCAATCTCGTTACCGGCAAGTCTCTTTACTCGTTACATAATGCATCATTCCGTAACTAACTCATTAGCTACATTGCTTGCAAGGCTTATAGTGATGTGCATTACCGAGAGGGCCCAGAGATACCTCTCCGACAATCGGAGTGACAAAACCTAATCTCGAAATACGCCAACCCAACATGTACCTTTGGAGACACCTGTAGCACTCCTTTATAATCACCCAGTTACGTTGTGACGTTTGGTAGCACCCAAAGTGTTCCTCCGGTAAACGGGAGTAGCATAATCTCATAGTTACAGGAACATGTATAAGTCATGAAGAAAGCAATAGCAACATACTAAACGATCAAGTGCTAAGCTAACGGAATGGGTCAAGTCAATCACATCATTCTCCCAATGATGTGATCCCGTTAATCAAATGACAACTCTTTTGTCCATGGCTAGGAAACATAACCATCTTTGATAAACGAGCTAGTCAAGTAGAGGCATACTAGTGACGCTATGTTTGTCTATGTATTCACACATGTATTATGTTTCCGGTTAATACAATTCTAGCATGAATAATAAACATTTATCATGATATAACGAAATAAATAATAACTTTATTATTGCCTCTAGGGCATATTTCCTACAGTCTCCCACTTGCACTAGAGTCAATAATCTAGTTCATATCATCATGTGATTCAACACCAATATTCACATCTATATGCGATTAACACCCATAGTTCACATCGTCATGTGACCAACACCCAAAGGGTTTACTAGAGTCAATAATCTAGTTCACATAGCTATGTGGCTAACACCCAAAGAGTACTAAGGTGTGATCATGTTTTGCTCGTGAGAGAAGCTTAGTCAACGGGTCTGTCACATTCAGAGCCGTATGTATTTTGAAAATATTCTATGTCTATAATGCTCTGCATGGAGCTACTCTAGCTAATTGCTCCCACTTTCAATATGTATCCAGATTGAGACTTAGAGTCATCTGGATCGGTGTAAAAGCTTGCACCGATGTAACTTTTTACGACGGGCTCTTTTATCACCTCCATAATCGAGAAGTATTTCCTTGGTCTTCACTAAGGATATTCTTGACCGTTGTCCAGTGATCTACTATTAGATCTAAATTGTATTCCTTTGCCAAACACAGAGCAAGGTATACAATAGATCTGGTTCACAATATAGCATACTTTATAGAACCTATGACTGAGGCATAGGGAATGACTTTCATTCTATTTCTATTTTCTGCCGTGGTCGGGTCTTGAGTCTTACTCAATTTCACACCTTTGCAACACAGGAAAGAACTCTTTCTTTGACTGTTCCATTTTGAACTATTTCAAAATCTTGTCAAGGTATGTACTCATTGAAAATCTTATCAAGCGTCTTGATCTATCTCAATAGATCTTGATGCTTAATATGTAAGCAGCTTCACTAAGGTCTTTCTTTGAAAAACTCCTTTCAAACACTCCTCTATGCTTTGCAGAATAATTCTACATTATTTCCGATCAACAATATGTCATTCACATATACTTATCAGAAATGTTGTAGTGCTCCCACTCACTTTCTTGTAAATACAGGTCTTTCCAAAAGTCCGTATAAAACCATATGCTTTGATCAACTCATCAAAGCATATATTCCAACTCCGAGATGCTTGCACCAGTCCATTGATGGATTGCTGGAGCTTGCACACTTTGTTAGCATCTTTAGGATTGACAAAAACTTTCTGGTTGCATCATATACAACTCTTCTTTAATAAATCCATTAAGGAATGCAGTTTTGGCATCCATTTGCCAGATTTCATAAAATGTGGCAATTGCTAACATGATTCAGACAGACTTAAGCTTCGATACGAGTGAGAAAATCTCATCGTATTCAATACCTTGAACTTGTTGAAAACCTTTCGCAACAAGTCGAGCTTAGTAGATAGTAACACTACTATCAGTGTCTGTCTTCCTCTTGAAGATCCATTTATTTAACATGGCTTGCTGATCATCGAGCAAGTCAATCAAAGTCCATACTTTGTTCTCATACATGGATCATATCTCAGATTTTATGGCCTCAAGCCATTTCGTGGAATCTGGGCTCATCATCGCTTCCTCATAGTTCGTAGGTTCATCATGGTCTAGTAACATGACTTCCAGAACATGATTACCGTACCACTCTGGTGCGGATCTTACTCTAAAAGACCTACGAGGTTTGGTAGTAACTTGATCTGAAGTTTCATGATCATCATCATTAACTTCCTCACTAATTGGTGTAGGAATCACTGGAACTGATTTCTATGATAAACTACTTTCCAATAAGGGAGAAGGTACAATTACCTCATCAAGTTCTACTTTCCTCCCACTCACTTCTTTCGAGAGAAACTTCTTCTCTAGAAAGGATCCATCTTAGCAACGAATAACTTGCCTTTGGATCTGTGATAGAAGGTGTACCCAATAGTTACCTTTGGGTATTCTATGAAGACGCACTTCTCCGATTTGGGTTCGAGCTTATCAGGTTGAAAACCTTTTTCATATAAGCATCGCAACTCCAAGTTTTAAGAAACGACAGCTTAGGTTTACCGCTAAACGGTGTCGTCTCAACGGATTTAGATGTTGCCCTATTAAATGTGAATGCAGCTGTCTCTAATGCATAACCCCAAAACGATAGTGGTAAACCGATCATAGATTGCACCATATCTAGTAAAGTACAATTATGACGCTCGGACACACCATTAAGTTGTGGTGTTCCAGGTGGCATGAGTTTGTGAAACTATTCCACATTGTTTTAATTGAATACCAAACTCGTAACTCAAATATTCTCCTCCACGATCAGATTGTAGAAACTTTATTTTCTTGTTATGACGATTCTTCACTTCACTCTGAAATTCTTTGAACTTTTCAAATGTTTCAGACTTGTGTTCCATTAAGAAGATATACTCATATCTGCTTAAATCATCTTGTGAAGGTCAGAAAATAACGATACCCGCCACAAGCATCAACACTCATTGGACCGCATACATCGGTATGTATTATTTCCAATAAGTCACTAGCTCGTTCCATTGTTCCGGAGAACGGAGTTTTAGTCATCTTGCCCAAAAGGCACGGTTCGCAAGCATCAAATGATTCATAATCAAGTGATTCCAAAAGTCCATTTTTATGGAGTTTCTTCATGCGCTTTACACCGATATGACCTAAACGGCAGTGCCACAAATATGTTGCACTATCATTATCAACTTTGCATCTTTTGGCATCAATATTATGAATATGTGTATCACTACGATCGAGATCCAACAAACTATTTTCATTGGGTGTATGACCACTTAAGGTTTTATTCATGTAAACAGAACAACAATTATTCTCTGACTTTAAATGAATAACCGTATTGCAATAAACATGATCAAATCATATTCATGCTCAATGCAAACGCCAAATAACATTTATTTAGGTTTAACACTAATCCCGAAAGTATAGGGAGTGTGCGATGATGATCATATCAATCTTGGAACCACTTCCAACACACATCGTCACTTCACCCTCAACTAGTCTCTGTTTATTCTGTAACTCCTATTTCGAGTCACTAATTTTTTAGCAACCGAACAAGTATCAAATACTCAGGGGCTACTATAAACACTAGTAAGGTACACATCAATAATCTGTATATCAAATATACCCTTGTTCACTCTGCCATCCTTCTTATCCACCAAATATTTAGGGTATTATAGTGACCATTTCCTTTGCAGTGTAAGCACTCAGTTTCAGGCTTTGGTTCAGCTTTGGGCTTCTTCGTGGGAGTGACAACTTGCTTGTCATTCTACTTGAAGTTCCCTTTCTTTCCCTTTGCCCTTTACTTGAAACTAGTGATCTTGTCAACACTTGATGCTCTTTCTTGATTTCTACCTTCGTCAATTTCAACATCACGAAGAGCTCGGGAATCGTTTTCGTCATCCCTTGCATACTATAGTTCATCACAAAGTTCTACCAACTTGGTGATGGTGACTAGAGAACTCTGTCAATCACTATCTTATCTGGAAGATTAACTCTCACTTGATTCAAGAAATTGTAGTACCCAGACAATCTGAGCACATGCTCACTAGTTGAGCGATTCTCCTCCATCTTTTAGCCATAGAACTTGTTGGAGACTTCATATCTCTCAACTCGGGTATTTGCTTGAAATATTAACTTCAACTCCTGGAACATCTCATATGGTCCATGACGTTCAAAACGTCTTTGAAGTCCCGATTCTAAGCCGTTAAGCATGGTGCACTAAACTATCAAGTAGTCATCATATTGAGCTATCCAAACGTTCATAACGTCTGCATCTGCTCCTGCAATAGGTCTATCACCTAGCGGTGCATTAAGGACATAATTCTTCTGTGCAGCAATGAGGATAAACCTCAGATCACGGATCCAATCCGCATCATTGCTACTAACATCTTTCAATACAATTTTCTCTAGGAACATATCAAAAATAAACATATGAAAGCAACAATGCAAGCTATTGATCTACAACATAATTTGCAAAATACTACCAGGACTAAGTTCATGATAAATTTAAGTTCAATTAATCATATTACTTAAGAACTCCCACTTAGATAGACATCCCTCTAATCCTCTAAGTGATTACGTGATCCATATCAACTACACCATGTCCGATCGTCACGTGAGATGGTGTATTTTCAACGGTGAACATCAATATGTTGATCATATCTACTATATGATTCACGCTCGACCTTTCGGTCTCCATGTTCCGAGGCCATATCTGTTATATTCTAGGCTCGTCAAGTTTAACCTGAGTATTCTGCGTGTGCAACTGTTCTGCACCCGTTGTATTTGAACGTAGAGCCTATCACACCCGATCATCACGTGGTGTCTCAGCACGAAGAACTTTCGCAACGGTGCATACTCAGGGAGAACACTTCTTGATAATTTAGTGAGAGATCATCTTAAAATGCTACCGTCAATCAAAGCAAGATAAGATGCATAAAAGATAAACATCACATGCAATCAACATAAGTGATATGATATGGCCATCGTCATCTTGTGCTTGTGATCTCCATCTCCAAAGCACCATCGTGATCACCATCGTCACAGGCGCGACATCTTGATCTCCATCGTAGCATTGTTGTCGTTTACGCCATCTATTGCTTCTACGACTATTGCTACCGCTTAGTGATAAAGTAAAGCAATTATAGGGCGTTTGCATTTCATACAATAAAGCGACAACCATAGGGCTCCTGCCAGTTGCCGATAACTTCGGTTACAAAACATAATCATCTCATACAATAAAATATAGCATCACGTCTTGACCATATCACATCACAACATGCCCTGCAAAAACAAGTTAGACATCCTCTACTTTGTTGTTGCAAGTTTTACGTGGCTGCTATGGGCTGAGCAAGAACAGTTCTTACCTACGCATCAAAACCACAACGATAGTTTGTCAAGTTAGTGCTATTTTAACCCTCGCAAGGACCGGGCGTAGCCACACTCGGTTCAACTAAAGTTGGAGAAACAGACACCCGCTAGTCACATGTGTGCAAAGCACGGCGGTAAAACCAGTCTCGCGTAAGCGTACGCGTAATGTCGGTCCGGGCCGCTTCATCCAACAATACCGCTGAACCAAAGTATGACATGCTGGTAAGCAGTATGACTTGTATCGCCCACAACTCACTTGTGTTCTACTCGTGCATATAACATCAACGCATAAAACCTAGGCTCGGATGCCACTGTTGGGGTACGTAGTAATTTCAAAAAAAAAATCCTACACACACGCAAGATCATGGTGATGTATAGCAACGAGAGGGGAGAGTGCTGTCCACGTACCCTCGTAGACCGTAAGCGGAAGCGTTATGACAACGCGGTTGATGTAGTCGTACGTCTTCACGATCCGATCGATCCAAGCACCGAACGTACGGCACCTCCGAGTTCAGCACACGTTCAGCTCGATGACGATCCCCGGGCTCCAATCCAGCAAATCGTCGGGGATGAGTTCCGTCAGCACGACGGCATGGTGACGATGATGATGTTCTTCCAGCACAGGGCTTCGCCTAAACTCCACGACGATATGACCAAGGTGGAATATGGTGGAGGGGGGCACCGCACACGGCTAAGGAACGATCCGTAGATCAACTTGTGTGTCATGGGGTGCCCCCCTACCCCCATATATAAAGGAGAAAGGGGGGAGGAGGCCGGCCCTAGGAGGGGGCACGCCAAGTGTGGAGTCCTACTAGGACTCCTTAGTCCCAGTAGGATTCCACCTCCCTTGTTGGAGTAGGAGAAGGGGAAAGAGGGGGAGAGGAAGAAGGAAAGGGGGGCTGCGCCCCTTGTCCAATTCGGACCAGAGGGGGGGCGCAGGCCTCCTTCCTTTTGGCCTCTCTCCTCTATTCCCGTATGGCCCAATAAGGCCCATATACTCCCCGGCGTACTCCGAAAAATACCCGAATCACTCGAAACCTTTCTGAAATCCGAATATAGTCGTCCAATATATCAATCTTTACGTCTCGACCATTTCGAGACTCCTCGTCATGTCCCCGATCTCATCCGGGACTATCAACTCCTTCGGTACATCAAAACTCATAAACTCATAATATAACTGTCATCGAAACCTTAAGCGTGCGGACCCTACGGGTTCGAGAACTATGCAGACATGACCTAGAACTATTCTTGGTCAATAACCAATAGCGGAACCTGGATGCCCATATTGGCTCCTACATATTCTACGAAGATCTTTATCGGTCAAACCGCATAACAACATACTTTGTTCCCTTTGTCATCGACATGTTACTTGCCCGAGATTCGATCGTCGGTATCTAATACCTAGTTCAATCTCGTTACCGGCAAGTCTCTTTACTCGTTACGTAATGCATCATTCCGTAACTAACTCATTAGCTACATTGCTTGCAAGGCTTATAGTGATGTGCATTACCGAGAGGGCCCAGAGATACCTCTCCGACAATCGGAGTGACAAAACCTAATCTCGAAATACGCGAACCCAACATGTACCTTTGGAGACACCTGTAGTACTCCTTTATAATCACCCAGTTACGTTGTGACGTTTGGTAGCACCCAAAGTGTTCCTCCGGTAAACGGGAGTAGCATAATCTCATAGTTACAGGAACATGTATAAGTCATGAAGAAAGCAATAGCAACATACTAAACGATCAAGTGCTAATCTAACGGAATGGGTCAAGTCAATCACATCATTCTCCCAATGATGTGATCCTGTTAATCAAATGACAACTCTTTTGTCCATGGCTAGGAAACATAACCATCTTTGATAAACGAGCTAGTCAAGTAGAGGCATACTAGTGACGCTATGTTTGTCTATGTATTCACACATGTATTATGTTTCCGGTTAATACAATTCTAGCATGAATAATAAACATTTATCATGATATAAGGAAATAAATAATAACTTTATTATTGCCTCTAGAGCATATTTCCTACACCGGGTGGTGGCTCCAACCGGTACTAAAGGCCCCCCCTTTAGTACCGGTTGGTGCCACCACCCGGTACTAAAGGTGGTGCGCTGGCGCAATGCGGTGCGGCAAGTTTAGTCCCACCTCGCTAGTCGAAGGGCTACCACACTGGTTTATAAGCCCCAATGCGGTAGCTCTCTCGAGCTCCTCTCCTAAGCAGGCCTACTGGGCCTACCAATTCATTGCTGCCATGTGGGCCTACTGGGCCTTTGCGGGCCTGCATCCTGGACCAACAAAAGGTTGAGTTTCTAGTCGTATGCAGGCCGCTTTGGCCCAGTAGGCGGGCTTTTTTTATTTTCTTATTTTTTTGCTTTTTTATTTGTTTTATTTATTTTTGAGTTGTTTTTTGCTGTATTTAGAGTTTCTTTGTGAATATTTTTGCTTTAGGTACACAAATTTACAAACTTTGATCTGTTAGTGCCGGTAGTTTTCAAATTTGAATAGTTTAAATTTTGAATTATTTGAAATTTGTGTGAATCACTAGTTTGTGAATAACTTAACTTTGGAAAAAGATTTTTCAGTGATTTTTTTCTTATGTTTAATATTAGTGTGTTTTATCATTATATTCAATTTGGTAATGCTTAGGTTATTTAAAAAATGAAATGCCTTTGTAACATTTCAGTTTTCATCGGAAACCCTGATACTTCGAAAAAGATTGTCCATTTTGTACACGAAGTGTACCAGTTTTTGCCGTAACCCTCTCTACTTTTTTGCACATGCTATTTGTATGAAATTATGATACCATGCCAACTTTCAACCTTTTCTGAGTTCATTTCAAATGCTTTTCAATTTCAGGGTCATTTAGCTGGAAAAAATCAGTAAATGCATGAAAAAGAATTTGTTTGCACATAAAATTTCTTCGTGTTTCAAATGCCAAAACACATAATTAACTACCCTAACTATTACAGACATTCCCTCCTGGGTGTGAAACACAGAAGAAAATGATGATAGTGAAGCCGATCACATCCCAGATCTTTGGGTGTGAAACTTTTTCTTCTCGTGTGTCCCTTTGCGCCGTAGCCAGGGAAAATCTTCATCATTTAACTGGATGCTCGGGTCAATATTCACTGTGAATGGAGCAATTTCATCAAACTTTTCATAATCTTCTGACATGTCTGTCTTGTCATCCACTCAAACGATGTTTCTTTTTCCTGAAAGAACTATGTGGCGCTTTGGCTCATCGTATGATCCATTCGCTTCCTTATCTTTTCTTTTTCTTGGCCTGGTAGACATGTCTTTCACATAAAAAACCTGCGCCATATCATTGGCTAGGACGAATGGTTCGTCTGCATACGCAAGACTATTGAGATCCACTGTTGTCATTCCGTACTGCGGGTCTCCCATTACCCCGCCTCGTGTCATATTGACCCATTTGCACCGAAACAAAGGGACCTTCAAATCACCTGATCCATAGTTAAGTTCCCATATGTCCTCTATGTAACCATAATATGTTTCCTTTCCCGTGTTGGTTGTTGCATCAAAGCGGACACCACTATTTTGGTTGGTGCTCTTCTTATCTTGGGCGATCGTGTAAAATGTATTCCCATTTATCTGGTACCCTTTGAAAGTCATTATATTCGAAGATGGTAACTGGGACAGCGAGTACATGTCATTTTGAATATCGCCATCATTCAGGGCACATTTCTGCAACCAACCGGCGAAAGTCCTCGTTTGTTCGCGTGTAATCCAGTCGCCAGACTTCTCCGGGTGTTTGGACTGTAGAAAATTCTTGTGTTCCTCCATATACGGAGCCACTAAGGCGGAATTCTGTAGAACTGTGTAGTGTGCTTCAGTGAGAGAATGCCCGTCCATATATATTATTTGATGCCCTCCTAGCGTGCCTTTTCCTTCCAGTCTGCCCTTATGCCGTGATTCAGGAACACCAATCGGCTTAAGGTCAGGAATAAAGTCAATACAAAACTCAATGACCTCCTCATTTTCATGGCCCTTCAAGATGCTTCCTTCTGGCCTAGCACGGTTATGAACATATTTCTTCAAGACTCCCATGAACCTTTCAAAGGGGAACATATTGTGTAGAAATACAGGACCCAAAACGTTAATCTCTTCGCAAAGGTGAACTAGGACGTGCGTCATGATGTTGAAGAAGGATGGTGGGAACACCAACTCGAAACTGACAAGACATTGCACCAAATCATTCTATAACCTTGGTATGATTTCTGGATCGATTACCTTCTGAGAGATTGCATTGAGGAATGCACATAACTTCACAATGGCCAATCGAACGTTTTCCGGTAGAAGCCCCCTCAATGCAACCGGAAGGAGTTGCGTCATAATCACGTGGCAGTCATGAGACTTTGGGTTCTGGAACTTTTTCTCTGCCATATTTATTATTCCCTTTATATTCGACGAGAAGCCAGACGGTACCTTCATGCTGAGCAGGCATTCGAAAAAGATTTCCTTCTCTTCTTTGGTAAGAGCGTAGCTGGCCTGACCCTGATGTATGTCGTCTTTTCCGTGCATACGTTGCTGGTCCTCCCGTGCCTCTGGTGTATCTTTTGTCTTCCCATACATGCCCAAAAAGCCAAGCAGGGTCACGCAAAGATTCTTTGTCACGTGCATCACGTCGATTGCGGAGCGGACCTCTAGGTCTTTCCAATATGGCAGGTCCCAAAATATAGATTTCTTCTTCCACATGGGTGCGCGTCCGTTAGCGTCCTTCAGAACAGGTTGTCCGCCAGGACCCTTTCCAAAGATTACCTTCAAATTCTTGACCATATCTTGTACATCAGCACCAGTACGGTGGCGAGGCTTCATCCGGTGATCCGCCTCACCTTTGAAATGCTTGCCTTTCTTTCTTATGGGATGCCTGCTCGGAAGAAATCGACGATGTCCCAGGTACACATTCTTCTTACAACTATTCAAATATATACTGTCGGTATCATCCAAACAGTGTGTGCATCCGCGGTATCCCTTGTTTGTCTGTCCTGAAAGGTTACTGATAGCAGGCCAATCATTGATGGTCACGAACATCAACGCCTTTAGGTCAAATTCTTCCCCCATGTGCTCATCCCACGCACGTACACCTATTCCATTCCACAGTTGTAAGAGTTCTTCAACTAATGGCCTTAGGTACACATCAATGTCGTTGCCGGGTTGCTTAGGGCCTTGGATGAGCACTGGCATCATAATGAACTTCCGCTTCATGCACAACCAAGGAGGAAGGTTATACAAACATAGAGTCACAGGCCACGTGCTATGGTTGCTGCTCTGCTCCCCAAAAGGATTAATGTCATCTAGGCTTAGACCAAACCATACGTTCCTTGGGTCACCTGCAAACTCCTCCCAGTACTTTCTCTCAATTTTTCTTCACTGCAAACCGTCATCGGGTGCTCTCAACTTTCCGTCTTTCTTACGGTCTTCTGCGTGCCACCGTATCGCCTTCACATGCTCTTTATTTTGGAACAAACGTTTCAACCGTGGTATTATAGGAGCATACCACATCACCTTGGCAGGAATCTTCTTCCTGGGGCGCTCACCCTCGACATCACCAGGGTTATCGCGACTGATCTTATAACGCAATGCACCGCATACCGGGCAAGCATTCAAATCCTCATACTCACCGCGGTAGAGGATGCAGTCATTAGGGCATGCATGTATCTTTTTCACCTCTAACCCTAGAGGGCAGACAGCCTTCTTTGCTTCATACGTACTCTCGGGCAATTCGTTGTCCTTTGGAAGCATATTCTTTATCATTACTAGCAACTTTCCAAATCCCTTGTTAGATACACCATTCTCTGCCTTCCATTGCAGCAATTCAAGTGTGGTGCCCCACTTTTTTTATCAGCTTCGCAATTCGGGTACAACAATTTCTTGTGATCCTCTAACATGCGCTGCAACTTCGTCCTCCCCAGATCACTTGTGCAGTTTCTCTTTGCATCGGCAATGGCCCGACCTAGATCATCAGCGGGCTCATCTGATACCTCTTCTTCAGCTTCTTTCTGCATTGCCGGCTCAGCTTCTTCCCCCATTGTTGTATCATCGTATTCAGGGAACCCATGGCCAGGATAGCCGTCGTCGTCCTCTTCTTCTTCATTGTCTTCCATCATAACCCCTATTTCTCCATGCTTGGTCCAAACATTATAGTGGGGCATGAAACCGGACTCAAATAGGTGGACGTGAATGGTTCTTGACGTAGAGTAACTATGACCATTCTTACAGCCAGCACATGGACAAGGCATAAAACCATCCGCCCGCTTGTTTGCCTCAGCGGCAAGCAGAAAAGTATGCATGCCATTAATGAACTCAGGAGAGCATCAGTCATCATACATCCATTGTCGGCTCATCTTCATTACACAACACCGAATAGACCAAATTAATACAAGTTCATACATAAAGTTCATACATAAAGTTCATATACAACACTTAATTAAATGCAACATACAAATAACTCTCTAGCTAAAGAATTTAAATGCAACAACAAATGCAATGAAGATCACAATTAAGGTAACAATTGATCCAACAACATAATGATACCAAGCCACACTATTAATGGCATATTTTCTAATCTTTCTAATCTTCAACCTCATTTTATCCATCTTGATCTTGTGATCATCGACGACATCGCAACATGCAACTCCAATTCCATATTCTCCCCCTCAATTCTTTTCAATTTTTCTTTCAAATACTCGTTTTCTCTTTCAACTAAATTTAACCTCTCGACAATAGGGTCAGTTGGAATTTCCGGTTCACATACCTCCTAGATAAAAATATCTATGTCAACTTGATGGGCATAATTTGTCATAAACACGAAATGCAACAACTAGTTTTAAAAGAGAATATACCACATCCAAATCATAACAAGGACGAGGGCCGACGGGGACAGATATCAAAACCATGGCACTATGTATAACAAACAACGTAGGGGTAAGATAATTATACGAGTAACTATATATCCAAATCACAGAAACATCAATTTGGTAAAACATTCATGAACAAGAGCCTCACCAGAAGGTGGTGCCGGCGACGGGACGGTGCGGGCGATCGACAATGGTTACGACGGAGATTTAGAAGGCACTAAGTAAACCACACCTACATATGCAAACTAAGTGTTATTTTTGTGCTCAAATTGCATATAAATCAAATACTAGCAAATATAATTATTCCTCCCAAATTAATCACTATACAAAGCATTGCAAGAGCTAATCTAGCAATGAGAGTTGAAAGGACAAAGTTGCTAACCTTTGTGATCATTTGAATGGATGGGGGCCTTCAAATCTTGACAAATTTTGGGCAAAATTTGTGAGGAGCTCGAGGAGAGAGGGGGAAGAACAGAGGAAGTGAGGGGAAAGGGGAAGAACAGAGTGGCTCGGGGGGGACGAAGGGTTTATGTACGTCGCCTTTAGTACCGGTTCGTGCCACGAACCGGTACTAAAGGTGCTGGAGGGGCCCCAGACTGACAACACCCTGCCACCACCCTCTTTAGTACCGCTTCGTGCCACGAACCGGTACAATAGGTTCACCATGAACCGGTACTAATGAGAATGTTCGGCTAGCCGTTGGAACCAGCACTATTGGACACATTAGGGCCAGCTCAAAACCAAACCGGCACTAATGTGTCTCATATTAGGTCCTTTTTCTACTAGTGCATACCTGCACCCCTATTGCCATCCTTCTCCGAGAAAGCACCATCATCAAGTTTCGTCCATCCCGATGGCGGGGGTAGCCAATGGCTGGGTTGTCGGCCTTTTCCTCAACATGTGATAGTGGCTTTGGCGCTGCATGAGTGTTGATCACCATCTTGCTTCTTGCCTTTGCCAAAGTCTCCATCCTGACCCGTCTCCATGCCACGACCACGAGGTATCGGTCGCATACCGCCACCGCCGGACCACCAGCACCTGGGCTGTTTGGCGGCTTGACCGCGACTGTGGCGACGGAGTACTATAATCATGTCGCACGCACAGCATGGAGTTGGGTCGTTAATTTGCAGGAACGAAGCGCTTGTCCCGTAGCACCCGGTCGATCGCGTTGTGATTTGGATCTTTGAAGGCGTCCACGAGAAACGATCCGGGATGATGAGCGATTCTGCTAGATCTGCATGCGCAAACCTAAAAACGTCCACTATTGGACCGGTCATGATGTGGACGTTGACTCGCGCGTCATGATGCATGGCCTCTGGGCGGTTTGGTTTTACTATTTTTTAACATCAGTAAAGACGCAATCGCTCATACATACGAGCATATACTCACCCCTATGAACGCATGCATGCACAACCTACTCCTACGAGCGCCTTCGAGAGGCTGAGCCGGTGTTCGCACACGAACACGTCACCGTGTACCTCCGACGCCGAGGGTGATGCACCGCAGCTCGCGCCGAAGGAGACCCGTCCGGAAGCACGGTACGCAAGCAATCCGGCGGGCGCTTTTGATCACCCGAAACCCCACGCGCCCGGGAGGGACCCCGTCTGGACGCGCGGCGGCTATGAGCTGCCCTAGGTCGGTTCGCCCGCCCCTAGAGCCTCGAGGATCGCTGCCCTTCAACACGAAGAACGAACGAAGAACGAGAGAGAAAGAACAAGGGAGGGATGTAAAACTAGGGTAAAAAGTAGATTGATTGTTCGATTGTGTGTTGTTGTTCAATCGGCCGTCACCCCTTAGGTATATAAGAGGCGGCTGGACTTCCCGTGCAGGAAAAGGCATGGATTCACATCCAAAACCCTAGTCAAATTCGGATTGGTCTTGTCCGAACATTCCAAAACTGTTCGGTTTAAACTGGCTGCACCTTGCGGGTCTTTTTTGTGGTGGTAAACGATCTCGGATGGAAACGAGTACAAAAGCAATCTTGACCGTTTCGATGATACGAACAACTTTTATGTTGAACGTTTTTTGATTAGAGGTCATCTTGAGGGTCAAATAGCTCGCGCAAAAGATCTCTTTACTCGCGCTACCAATCAGACATGGCGTCTGGTGGGGCGCGCCATATTTCGCCACGTGACAGGGCTGCACTCCGATTGCTCTAACTTTTGCATACGAACTCGGATTTGGACGTTTTCTATATCCAAATCGATTGTTTCGACGAGACGAAGACAATCCGTGTAGATCATTTTTCCATTTGAGGTCTTCTTGGGGGCTTAATCGGCCAAACTGTACTCTGAATATAAGATCTTAATACTTTGAGCATAGTTTCGGCCTTCGAGATGAAATCGGACGGCGATGACCCAAACTTCAAAGATGTTTATATCAACAATACGGAACTCTTTCATGAAGATCACTTCTCCATTTGAGGCCATCTTAAATAAGTTATTGACCGTGCCAAAATCTGGTGTCAACATATGCCCCCCTGTTTTTCTGCAAAACTTGCGTGCGTAAAAATAATTTGCAATGTATTTTTTCTAAGGACGATGTCAACACTCCATCGGCCATTTATTTTTCTCAGGATGATAATTATGTATCGGCCATGTTTATGCTAAGGGCGATAATTCTATATCGGCCATTGATTTTAATTTCTTGTTCACATCATACCTTGTAACCGATTACCACCAATCGGCTTTAAAGAGATGGGAATGAACCCGTTCCTTGTAGCATTAAGGAAATCAAACTCCGAGAGGTCACGCCCTGTTAAGCAAGTAACATCAGGATGATTCCAATCCACCGACGCATCGGCCAAAGCAACACAAACCGAATTATCCGCGTGAATGACTTCTACCTCATCATCGACCCATTGTATTAAGAACTGATGCATGGTAGATGGCACACATTGGTTAGCATGAACCCAATCGCGGCCTAATATAACATTATAGTTACCTTGCACCTCGGCGATGAAGAATGTGGTGGCCAAAGTTTTGCTTCCCACAGTGAGGTCCATGCACATCACACCTTTGGCCTCTGTCTTTTCTCTACCCTTGAATCCATTAAGTACCATATTGGTCCTCATCAATGCATCATCATCTAACCCCAACTTTTTGAAGACCGAGTAGGGCATAAGATTTACCACAGCACCACCATCAACGAGCATCCTAGCAACCGGCGATCCGTTAATATGACCTTTGAGGTACAATGGCTTCAAGTGTTTCACCGGTTCTCTTGGCTTCTCGAAAATAGCATTCTTAGGACCAAAATTCAGCTGGGCTACCTCCCCTTCTTCACCTATAGCACTAAACTCGGCAAATAAGTAATATGGAAAGCCTTCTAGGTGTTGTCCACCCCATATGGAAAGCATAAGGAGCTAATGGGGGCTGCCCCCATCCTCCATTGAAGTCTCTCATGTAATATAGTGCATAGGAGGGTTGTGACATCCATGGTGTCGCTCCCCATGACCCATATGGCCTTGCATAGCGTCGAAACTCTTGCTCCGGAAGCGATCTTGAACGCTTCGAATGTGATGGCCGATTAGAGCTAGCACCAGCTGCTTGACTTGCATATTTGGATAGAAGCATATCAAAAGTTGGCTTGATTCGCTTGCGCTTAGCTTCACTCTTTCCCCACTTGCCAACTTCTGAATTCTTGGGCTTGATAAATTTAACATGAGTATCTTCTTGTACTTGTGGTGCCCCCCGGGTACTGGATTTTTTATGGTGATCTTTAATACTTCCTTGCCATCAGGTTGCTTATCAAGCACAACCTCTCTTCCCAAGACTTTGTCGCCCTCCTTGCCTTTCCTGGGTTCACCAATAACAACATTATCTTTATTAGCAGATTCGGCTATGCTAGGCCGAATTAACATTTTCTTTCCCTCCAAGTCCATGGTGTTCATCGGAAAGGGTTGTTTATCAACTTGCATCTCAGCAAAATTCAATCGTCCATCATTAATGGCCGATTGTATCTGTCGTCGGAAAACATTGCAATCGTTAGTAGCATGAGAAAATGAATTATGATATTTGCAATAAGCACGCCGTTTCAGCTCGTCAAACGGCAGTATGGTGTGTGATATTCTAATCATCTTATCTTGCAAGAGAGCATCAAATGTTTTATCACACTTAGATATATCAAAAGTAAACTTCATCTCCTCATCACGATTCTTGCGAATCGGCTTAAGAGCATTGCATGTATATGGTTTGGCCTTTGAGGACCAAACAAACTCAGTAGTATAGACATCAACCTCATCGTCCGAATTATCATCATTGTATTCAACCATATGCATTCTAGGATGATCGGTTGTAGACCTATGGACCTCTTTACTTCGACTCGCTTGAGCCAACGCCTTTTGCAAGACTTGGTTAATATTCAAAAATTCATAACTTTCTAGCCTCTCTTTAATGTGAGTTTTTAAACCATTAAGAACAAGATCTGCCAAGTCTCTCTCTGTTATCACTAAGCTATAACATCGGTTCTTTATATCTCTAAATCTCTTGACGTAATCGGTGACCGATTCATCATGTTTCTGCCTAACCGATGTAAGATGTGACAACTTTAGCTCATTGTCGCCACTATAAAAGTGATCATGAAACTTTTGCTCTAATTGCGACCATAAGAGAATTGAGCCATGTGGTAAAGCAGCAAACCATGAAAATGCGGTGCCAGTTAAAGACAAGGGAAATAAACGCACTTTCAACTCTTCTATGGAACCTGCTTCACCCAACTGTGCTAGATACTGACTCACATGCTCCCAAGTTGTTTTCGTACCCTCACCACTAAATTTAACAAAATCAGGAACCTCATAACCTTGAGGGTACGAAATTGCATCGAAGTGTTCAGGATAAGGCTTTTGGTACACACGACTCTTTACTTTCGGCTCGTTTCCGAAAGTTTCTAGAAACATCTTATGCAAATCCTCCCTTAATTTAGCTAAAATTGGATCCGATGTAGATGAAGATGTTTGTGGCAATGACATAGGAGCAACCTGAGTACTAGCTATTGGTGCAACTTGTGGGATGGGCGCCGAACCATAATTCGGCGGAAGACCAAACATGCTTGCGCCTATGGGTGGTGTGACAAAGTGATTCGGCGTTGACGCCGAATTGGGCACACTCATAATAGGATTAGGGTATGTAGGTGTAGTCACAAGCTGGTTGGTTTGACTAGGGTAAAAATTCAATGGCATACTATATTGTTGTTGTATAGGAGGTGCCGATGAAATAGGTAAAGTTGGACTAGGGTTTTCAGATACACCAACAGTACCACTAGATGACGGAGGCATATTTTTTGAGCATTAGCACTAGCCACAAAAGAATTGTATGCCATCACATTACCCTTACTAACAAGACTTTCAATCACAGCCACTTGCTCCGGAGAAAAAACTTTACTCATAGTGATTACATCTTGTTCGTCGATGAGGGGAGGAAAATTGTCGTTTCCAACCGGAGTGATGTTGCCTTGACGGTCCTTCTTGAAACTTGAAAGAAACGCTTCCAAATCCTCCTCCTCGCGCTTCTTCTTGAGCGCCTCAAAAGCCTCTTCACGCTGCTTCTTGTGCGCTTCTTAGGCTTGGCGATGTTCATCCGATAGCTCATCAAGACCGGGCTTAATGATGTTATCGGTGCCAACTTCTGAGGGCTTGGGGAGATTAGACATGGTTGATAATGATTTTTGATCTTTCGACCCCAGCGGAGTCGCCAAAAAGTGTGTTCACACACGAACACGTCACCGTGTACCTCCGACACCGAGGGTGATGCACCGCAGCTCGCGCCGAAGGAGACCCGTCCGGGAGCGCGGTACGCAAGCAATCCGGCGGGCGCTTTTGATCACCCGAAACCCCACGCGCCCGGAAGGGACCCCGTCTGGACGCGCGGCGGCTATGGGCTGCCCTAGGTCGGTTCGCCCGCCCCTAGAGCCTCGAGGATCGCTGCCCTTCAACACGAAGAACGAACGAAGAACGAGAGAGAAAGAACAAGGGAGGGATGTAAAACTAGGGTAAAAAGTAGATTGATTGTTCGATTGTGTGTTGTTGTTCAATCGGCCGTCACCCCTTAGGTATATAAGAGGCGGCTGGACTTCTCGTGCAAGGAAAAGGCATGGATTCACGTCCAAAACCCCAGTCAAATTCGGATTGGTTTTGTCCGAACTTTCCAAAACTGTTCGGTTTAAACTGGCTGCACATTGCGGGTCTTTTTTGTGGTGGTAAACGATCTCGGATGGAAACGAGTACAAAAGCAATCTTGACTGTATCGACGATACGAACAACTTTCATGTTGAACATTTTTTGATTAGAGGTCATCTTGAGGGTCAAATAGCTCGCGCAAAAGATCTCTTTACTCGCGCTACCAATCAGACATGGCGTTTGGTGGGGCGCGCCATATTTCGCCACGTGACAGGGCTGCACTCCGATTGCTCTAATTTTTGCATACGAACTCGGATTTGGACGTTTTCTATATCCAAATCAATCGTTTCGACGAGACGAAGACAATCCGTGTAGAACATTTTTCCATTTGAGGTCTTCTTGGGGGCTTAATCGGCCAAACTATACTCTGAATATAAGATCTTAGTACTTTGAGCATAGTTTCGGCCTTCGAGATGAAATCGGACGGCGATGACCCAAACTTCAAAGATGTTTATATCAACAATACGGAACTCTTTCATGAAGATCACTTCTCCATTTGAGGCCATCTTAAATAAGTTATTGACCGTGCCAAAATCTGGTGTCAACATATGCCCCCCTGTTTTTCGGCAAAACTTGCGTGCCGAAAAATAATTTGCAATGTATTTTTTCTAAGGACGATGTCAACACTCCATCAGCCATTTATTTTTCTCAGGATGATAATTATGTATCGGCCATGTTTATGCTAAGGGCGATAATTCTATATCGGCCATTGATTTTAATTTCTTGTTCACATCATACCTTGTAACCGATTACCACCAATCGGCTTTAAAGAGATGGGAATGAACCCGTTCCTTGTAGTACTAAGGAAATCAAGCTCTGAGAGGTCACGCCCTGTTAAGCAAGTAACATCGAGATGATTTCAATCCACCGATGCATCGGCCAAAGCAACACAAGCCGAATTATCCGCGTGAATGACTTCTACCTCATCATCGACCCATTGTATTAAGAATTGATGCATGGTAGATGGCACACATTGGTTAGCATGAACCCAATCGCGGCCTAATATAACATTATAGTTACCTTGCACCTTGGCGATGAAGAATGTGGTGGCCAAAGTTTTGCTTCCCACAGTGAGTTCCATGCACATCTTACCTTTGGCCTCTGTCTTTTCTTTACCCTCGAATCCATTAAGTACCATATTGGTCTTCATCAATGCATCATCATCTAACCCCAACTTTTTGAAGACCGAGTAGGGCATAAGATTTACCACAGCACCACCATCAACGAGCATCCTAGCAACCGGCGATCCGTTAATATGACCTTTGAGGTACAATGGCTTCAAGTGTTTCACCGGTTCTCTTGGCTTCTCGAAGATAGCATTCTTAGGACCAAAATCCAGCTGGGCTACCTCCCCTTCTTCACCTATAGCACGAAACTCGGCAGGTAAGTAATATACCATATTAATATCCATACCTTCCCGAACCGGCGTAGATTCATAATCCACCATCTCATCTTCATCTCCCAATGTGTATATTGGGCTTAAAGATTCCTCAATTGAAGGGGATGTTTCAGGTAGTGTGGACGATGTAATAGGGGTCGCATCATCCTCTTTTGGTGGTGAAGGTGTTGCTGCAGCTAATGTAGAAGCATCTGTGTTTTGTTTTTGTTTAGGCCTCCACACTTGTTTTGTGAGTGCCATGGGCCAAATTTCACTAAACAATTCGTCCCTTTGCCTCTCCTCTTTGTGTTCTACCTTCTCGTGGTTCCTCATGCGTTGTAACCTCCTTTTTATGGTTTTAGTTAAACCGGGAGGACACCACTTAGGTTGAGTATATTTGGGATCCCTTGGTTTGGCCTTGCTTGTGCTCGCCTCATGATCATCAACCATGGAACCCTGCTGAACAATAACAATATCACCATTAGAAGTAGCCAGATTACCAACAACCGGCTTTTTGATCTTCTTTTGCTTGTCACATTCTGAAATTTCCGCATTAGGTGACTTAACACGCCACACTTTTTTATTGGCCTTACTCGGAGAATTTTCTGTTGGCCGATTAGCACCATAACTCAAATGGCCTTGGGTGGGATAATAAAGCCTCTCACGAGTAGGCCTTCTAGGTGTTGTCCACCCCATATGGAAAGCATAAGGAGCTATTGGGGGCTGCCCCCATCCTCCATTGAAGTCTCTCATGTAATATGGTGCATAGGAGGGTTGTGACATCCATGGTGTCGCTCCCCATGACCGATATGGCCTTGCATAGCGTCGAAACTCTTGCTCCGGAAGCGATCTTGAACGCTTCGAATGTGATGGCCGATTAGAGCTAGCACCGGCCATTTGACTTGCATATTTGGATAGAAGCATATCAAAAGTTGGCTTGATTCGCTTGCGCTTAGCTTCACTCTTTCCCCACTTGCGAACTTCTGAATTCTTGGGCTTGATAAATTTAACATGAGTATCTTCTTGTACTTGTGGTTGCCCCCCGGGTACTGGATTTTTTATGGTGATCTTCAATACTTCCTTGCCATCGGGTTGCTTATCAAGCACAACCTCTCTTCCCAAGACTTTGTCGCCCTCCTTGCCTTTCCTGGGTTCACCAATAACAACATTATCTTTATTAGCAGATTCGGCTATGCTAGGCCGAATCAACATTTTCTTTCCCTCCAAGTCCATGGTGTTCATCGGAAAGGGTTGTTTATCAACTTGCATCTCAGCAAAATTCAATCGTCCATCATTAATGGCCGATTGTATCTGCCGTCGGAAAACATTGCAATCGTCAGTAGCATGAGAAAATGAATTATGATATTTGCAATAAGCACGCCGTTTCAGCTCGTCAAACGGCGGTATGGTGTGTGATATTCTAATCATCTTATCTTGCAAGAGAGCATCAAATATTTTATCACACTTAGATATATCAAAAGTAAACTTCATCTCCTCATCACGATTCTTGCGAAATCGGCTTAAGAGCATTGCATGTATAGGGTTTGGCCTTTGAGGACCAAACAAACTCAGTAGTATAGACATCAACCTCATCGTCCGAATTATCATCATTGTGTTCAACCATATGCATTCTAGGACGATCGGTTGTAGACCTATGAACCTCTTTACTTCGACTCTCTTGAGCCAAAGCTTTTTGTAAGACTTGATTAATGTTCAAAAACTCATAACTTTCTAGCCTCTCTTTAATGTGAGTTTTCAAACCATTAAGAACAAGATCTGCCAAGTCTCTCTCAGTTATCACTAAGCTATAACATCGGTTTTTTATATCTCTAAATCTCTTGACATAATCGATGACCGATTCATCATGTTTTTGCCTAACCGATGTAAGATGTGACAACTTTAGCTCATTATCGCCGCTATAAAAGTGATCATGAAACTTTTGCTCTAATTGCGACCATAAGAGAATTGAGAGCCATGTGATAAAGCATCAAACCATGAAAATGCGGCGCCAGTTAAAGACAAGGGAAATAAACGCACTTTCAACTCTTCTATGGAACCTGCTTCACCCAACTGTGCTAGATACTGACTCACATGCTCCCAAGTTGTTTTCGTACCCTCACCACTAAATTTAACAAAATCAGGAACCTTATAACCTTGAGGGTACGAAATTGCATCGAAGTGTTCAGGATAAGGCTTTTGGTACACACGACTCTTTACTTTCGGCTCGTTTCCGAAAGTTTTTAGAAACATCTTATGCAAATCCTCCCTTAATTTAGCTAAAATTGGATCCGATGTAGATGAAGATGTTTGTGGCAATGACATAGGAGCAACCTGCGTACTAGCTATTGGTGCAACTTGTGGGATGGGCACCGAACCATAATTCGGCGGAAGACCAAACATGCTTGCGCCTATGGGTGGTGTGACAAAGTGATTCGGCGTTGACGCCGAATTGGGCACACTCATAATAGGATTAGGGTATGTAGGTGTAGCCACAAGCTGGTTGGTTTGAGTAGGGTAAAAATTCAATGGCATATTATATTGTTGTTGCATAGGTGGTGCCGATGAAATAGGTAAAATTGGACTAGGGTTTTCAGATATACCAACAGTACCACTAGATGATGGAGGCATATTTTTCTGAGCATTAGCACTAGCCACAAAAGAATTGTATGCCATCACATTACCCTTACTAACAAGACTTTCAATCACAGCCACTTGCTCTGGAGAAAAAACTTTACTCACAGTGATTACATCTTGTTCGTCGATGAGGGGAGGAAAATTGACGTTTCCAGCCGGAGTGATGTTGCCTTGACGGTCCTTCTTGAAACTTGAAAGAAACGCTTCCAAATCCTCCTCCTCGCGCTTCTTCTTGAGCGCCTCAAAAGCCTCTTCACGCTGCTTCTTGTGTGCTTCGTAGGCTTGGCGATGTTCATCCGATAGCTCATCAAGACCAGGCTTAATGATGTTATCGGTGTCAACTTCTGAGGGCTTGGGGAGATTAGACATGGTTGATGATGATTCTTGATCTTTCGTCCCCAGCGGAGTCGCCAAAAAGTGTGTTCGCACACGAACACGTCACCGTGTACCTCCGACGCTGAGGGTGATGCACCGCAGCTCGCGCCAAAGGAGACCCGTCCGGAAGCGCGGTACGCAAGCAATCCGGCGGGCGCTTTTGATCACCCGAAACCCCACGCGCCCGGGAGGGACCCCGTCTGGACGCGCGGCGGCTATGGGCTGCCCTAGGTCGGTTCGCCCGCCCCTAGATCCTCGAGGATCGCTGCCCTTCAACACGAAGAACGAACGAAGAACGAGAGAGAAAGAACAAGGGAGGGATGTAAAACTAGAGTAAAAAGTAGATTGATAGTTCGATTGTGTGTTGTTGTTCAATCGTCCGTCACCCCTTAGGTATATAAGAGGCGGCTGGACTTCCCGTGCAAGGAAAAGGCATGGATTCACGTGCAAAACCCTAGTCAAATTCGGATTGGTCTTGTCCGAACTTTCCAAAACTGTTCGGTTTAAACTGGCTGCACATTGCGGGTCTTTTTTGTGGTGGTAAACGATCTCGGATGGAAACGAGTACAAAATCAATCTTGACCGTTTCGACGATACGAACAACTTTCATGTTGAACGTTTTTTGATTAGAGGTCATCTTGAGGGTCAAATAGCTCGCGCAAAAGATCTCTTTACTCGCGCTACCAATCAGACATGGGGTCTGGTGGGGCGCGCCATATTTCGTCACGTGACAGGGCTGCACTCCGGTTGCTCTAACTTTTGCATACGAACTCGGATTTGAACGTTTTCTATATCCAAATCGATCGTTTCGACGAGACGAAGACAATCCGTGTAGATCATTTTTCGATTTGAGGTCTTCTTGGGGGCTTAATCGGCCAAACTGTACTCTGAATATAAGATCTTAGTACTTTGAGCATAGTTTCGGCCTTCGAGATGAAATCGGACGGCGATGACCCAAACTTCAAAGATGTTTATATCAATAATACGAAACTCTTTCATGAAGATCACTTCTCCATTTGAGGCCATCTTAAATAAGTTATTGACCGTGCCAAAATCTGATGTCAACAGCCGGCATGTCATCTTGAAATTTACAAAGTCATCGTAGGCACCTTGTCGTCGACGGTAACGTCTCCTCCCACTAAAACGCATCATCGAATATCCTGAAATAAATTCAAAAATAATATGAGCATCAGAACTTGAACCATGATGAGCTGAAAATACCACTTTCTCTAAGTATAAAAGAGACTGGGAAGCTTGCTACCGCGCGGAAGTCATTACCGACTTGTACTTTTCGTCCCTGCTTTAAACAGGCCTAGCTAGAAAATTTAGCATGCCAGAAAGGGAAGTAAACTGCCAAAGTCATCTGAACAACACGGTCACTAACCTAAACCTTTTGACAGAGACCGGCCGTGCAGGTCTGACTCGCTCATGCATTAACCTGCAGGTCACTGATCCAACACTACACAGACATGCTAACTGATTCTACATGGAATCTGTCCAGTCCAATCACCTCGCCCAGTTAAACGTTGTGTTAGAATAAATCCGAGGCACTCCGTCGATCTACCTAGGACCAAGCAATCATATGAGCACGACACCGAGATTTGTTAACGAGGTTCACCAATATGGCTACATCCCCGGGGCCTGATTATGGGCGCTCCTCTCAATGACACCGTCATAATACCGCACTCGGTCGCCCTGGACACCGGCACATGCCGCCGGCTTCCCCTGCGTTACGGTGCTATTATGCTGGCATAGGTTACATCGTGTGTCTACCCCCACTATATATGAGAGGCCTAGGATACAAGTGTCCTATTAGGACACAACTCCTACCCTGTCTACACACAGTCCAAAACCAAGTCCAACTGTAACCTAACTTGTACAATAATATTCGACACAACTCTAACAAACTCCACCTTGGCGAATATTCTTCACCACCTTGGATTAATCCGTGCGTCGAACCTTCATGTACATTGGACTTGAGATACACCATGAGCACCGCTGCTATTCCCAGACTCCATGTGACTCCACCTGCAACTGTAGTCCCTTCTCGTCTTCTTCACAGTCAACCCTTAAGCAAAATTAAGTTCCTCATTACTCTATTTTGTGCTCCCAACTTCCGGAGAATCCGTTTAACGCCATCACACACCAACCACTGTCTGCATGAAAATGAACAACTCACATATTGGACGCCACATATAAGAGTTACCTGAACTCAACGTCAACGCTCTTTTTGGACTGCTTGTCTGAAACTTGAAGGAATTTCACCGTCGTCCTGTGTCCCCCCCCCCCCCCCCCCCCCGAGTCAAATTCACAGTTGTCTCATCCTTTTTCCCGGATAGTCTCTGGCATGTCCCACAGCTATAGCACTCCGCCTCCTTCTGTATTTTTCATCCACACTTTGCCATGTACACTGAACACCACAGAATATACGGCCATGTACTCTCTCAGCCTTTGAAATTTTCAGACTTTCCGCCACTTTCTCAGATTCTCCATGGTCAACTCCTGTCCATCAACTAGCATCAATAGACCCAATCACCAACTTGAATCTGGTACTCATCAACACTGCTTCAGCACCCTTGCACACTTTGTCTGACCACATGTCTGACCACCAGTGCCTTGGTCTGTCGCTGTGTCCCGTGCTTACCGCACGCCTCGCCGCTATCACCGTGTCGAGCCTCTGCTGTCCTGATCGAGTCTCCCGGGTTGCTAGCCCCCACTGCCTCAACCCCCATTGCAGAGAACCATCGATCATCACCGACCGATGCCGAGTATCACGTCTCCATCAGACCACTGGTACCCAGTCCGATCAACGTGTCTCTCGCTATTCCGCTGAAATAGGCTTCGATTATCCGATATCTTACACCGTAGCCCCTTCATCAGCACAGAGCATAGTCATCCATCAGACTCCAGCTGCACCTTCAACATGACTCCATGTAGCTGCGCTATGCTACCCACGCGCTCCGTCGATTTCAAACTCTCATGTGTGCACTGCCTTGAATCAACCCTGCGCCATAGTCTTGTCGAAGCCGCACAAGCCCTCAGGCCTGCACCACATGTTTCCAGGTCCCAGAAGTCGGCCACCATCAACACCACGCTCCTATGTCATCGTCGCTGAAATCACCACCGTCTTCTGTTTTGACCGACATCCCCGTCGATCCATCATACTGTCCAGTCCGACCCAGCCGAAATTATTCGACTGCAACCATGCTTCACCATGCGTCGTGTCCGCCCGCACATCCCTATGTGCATTGCTTAACGCTCTGTGTATGCATGATCCCTGCCACGATGCGCTCCAGACTCCTCCAAGCCTTATACGCACGCTGCCATCAGCCGCAGATGGTCCATCTGTATTGACTTGGCATCCCGCTACACCATCAAGCATCTCGTTGCTTCAGCAGATTATTGACCCACAAATGCCATTATCAAAGTTCTCTGTTTTCCCCCCAGCTTCATGGTCACATGATGTGAAAAATACCATCTCAACACTTGATTACACGTAGCTGATCGAACCAGTCAATCTCCATCTGGACCTGCGACTCCGCGTCTTTATCAATTGCAGCATACAACCACTGTCATCCCGTACATGATTTGTATGTGTACCAAGCAAAGAGAGCCAATGAGGAAAGCCATCTAGCAGTCTTTCCATATGCACGAGGTCATAGAGAAACTCCACCACGTCTCCATATATGCTTGACTTTGCCCCTCTCTCTCTCTTTGCTCACGATGAATAGCACCAACCAATGCTAGCAATCACTAGTGCAGACGCTTCCTTTTTTGTTTAACAACAAATATCGTATGTAACTCTTCCTAGTACCGCGCCTCAGCCTCCCATCGCCTGCATCTCTGGCTCTCACGCCCAGATCATCACGTCCCGGCCAGCCCACCAACGTCCAAGCTTTGACAGCACACCACGCTGGCCCACCGGCCCGCACAGATCACCAGAGGCGCTTGAGCACACCGGCACAGCCTCCGATCCCAGCCGCTCACGCGTCGCAGTCCCGCTGGTCCACGTTACGCCGCCGCCACGAAACAGATTCGATCTTGCCGAGCGCTACCACACGGCATGCTTCCGATTGCTTCCAATTCTGCCGCCGATGCTTCCGATCTGCCCTGTTGCCACGATCCAATCCGCTCCGAACTCAACAGACGATAGCTTCCGATCTCACAACAATGCACCAATCTACGTCATTGAAATTCCTCTAGATCAACTTCATCGCCCCTTGGACCTTGTAACCTTGCTCATGATACCACTTGTTAGAATAAATCCGAGGCACTCCGTCGATCTACCTAAGACCAAGCAATGACACGAGCACGACACCGAAATTTGTTAACGAGGTTCACCAATATGGCTATATCCCCGGGGCCTGATTATGGGCGCTCCTCCCGATGACACCGTCACAATACCGCACTCGGTCGCCCTGGACACCGGCACATGCCGCCGGCTTCCCCTGCGTTCCGGTGCTATTATGTTGGCATAGGTTACATCGTGTGTCTACCCCCACTATATATGAGAGGCCTAGGATACAAGTGTCCTATTAGGACACAACTCCTACCCTGTCTACACACAGTCCAAAACCAAGTTCAACTGTAACCTAACTTGTACAATAATATTCGACACAACTCTAACACGTTGACCAATGACTCCCAGACGCACGACTCACTCTGTGCATTTGAAAACTGAATCGAAAAATCATACCGAAAATAAACTGAACCAAACCAATTTTATGGTTTTTTTGGTATCTGATTTCGGTATGGTATGAACTTTTCATACTGATTTGAACTTTGGTTTTTATGGTATATACCGAAAATTCGAACGGTTAACCGAATAAACCGAAGTAAAAAATAAATTTATATTTCTTGAGATGAACAACCATACAAGTTGTCTTTTTTCTTGTAAATGAGTCAAATTCACTACTAAGCACGTAATTTTTTCTTCTAACATACTCATTTTTCTCTTTTTAAAATGCTAAGCACGTCCATAACCATCAACAGATGAACCAATCGCATCAACTTTGGTTTTTATGGTATATACCGAAACCATACCGTAATAGTTTGGTATATATCAAAACCGAACCATATTTTATTTTCATACCGTACAAATTAAAAAACCGTATAAACCGAATCATGTATACCGAATAAACCGAACGCACAGGGTGACGCACGACCCAACGTTCTAGAGCTAGCATGTATCCGAATCATGTATCCGGGTCGTCCACAAAGTTGCAAAAAGATAAAATTTATATCAGCTATGTCACTCACTAGCTCGTCTAGAACTAGAGATTTTTTTACGGTGCATCATACTACCTCCAGAATTGAGTAGTATTGAATCATGTCAGCCGTCAATTAGCGGGGTAGTTTTGTCAATTTTTTTGTCTCCTAATTTGTAAAAATTGCTCCCAGTGACCATCCTGGTGCGGCCTGGTAGTTGCCATCGCCGGTGATCAACAACGCATGTCCAACAATCGATCAGAGCTGGCTTCCGTGACCTTCAAGTGGGAGCTCGAAGTCTGCGATCGGGCATCGAATCAACCAGCAGGACATGGAGCCCCCGCTACGGCGTCCTGGTCAGCAGCGCCGTCATTGCCGCTGCTCCATCCGAGATGCCCACGCTGCTTGTGCCTGCGTCACTTGTGTGCAGCGGCCGCGGCCGCCGGCTTGATCGTCGAAAAACAATCGGCTGATATCGTATGTACTAGTGCATCATGACATGATCAATCAATGTGGTACATGGTAATTTCCTCAGCCAAAAAGACCGTCCGGCATGGATCCATCGACTATCTACGATCGTCGCTATGTTGCATGATTGCATCTCATGTCCGTCGGAAAGTATTCGGCCGAACCGGTTCTGCAGTTTCGTCAGAGCAAGAGAAGAAAAGACACGGATTTCACAATAGGTGTAGAGTTTGGTATTTATTTTGCATAAGTCTTCCAATTTTACCCCTTAAACAAAATATACCATTGAATCACTTGAAATGGATGGCTCATATTATTCCGATGTACTGTAAAAGGTCTTTAGAACTACTAGTACTAGAAGATACCCCGCGCGTTGCTGCGGGGCTCTTAGTAATATGCAGATGATAATACATAAATATAATAACTTTATTTGCCAAATAAATATGATTTTAAGACAAACATTGCAATAGACCAGTTAGACCATAACTAAAAAAATGATGTCGTACCGCGCTCTGCATACAACGACAAAACTTACGTTGTCAGAAAGATTTTGTGGATGTGCACCAAGAATTTTGCATGTGGTGCAAGAGCATCGGTGATCAAAATTAAGCATTGAATATCATGGAGTGAATGCAAGCGAAAATAGCGGCAATATAAGACATTTTTTCACACTTAACTGAGCTTGGCTAGTCATGAAAGGATGTGTAAGTACCGTCAATTTTTTTCTTTTAAAGGATGTGTAAATTTATATTCCTTTTACAGTACATCCGGTCATTTTTAGCCCTTCATTTTTGTGGTCCAACGGCCTTGATTAGACAATACTAAAGCAAAACTCTTGTGCTATATCAAGCCTCCAGGGGCACTAAGGCAGTTTTGTTATTATTATAAATCCTACAATCATGTGTTCTCAAAAAGCAAGCGAATGAGTAGATTATGGGCTCGACCCCTCAGCCAACCCTGTTCTGCTCCTCCGATGGTTCAGAATCTCCACAACTGCGTGATCATGTAAGCCTCATGTCGTCGATGGAGAAACCCAGGACACGCCGGAGAAGCCACACTTTCAGGTGTGGTCTTCCACACAGCAGATAGAGGCACCACGCGCTGTGAGGCTCCACCGGCCTCGCCAGTCATGGTCCTCCGCGGCTACTCTACAGCTCCGCTGCACTCGGCAAGGCTCGTTGCGTGCTAGCTTGAAAATCATACTGATTTTAGGTCCAGCAATTGTTACTCCGTGTGGATGTCTATTGCTGTTGTTTGATCATGTATTGTTCTTCGTGATCGAGTCTGTGGATCCTGGTTGTACTACTGCATTTTGATTTTTCGAGTTTGATTATGCACCGTGTCTCCCCGCCGGTGACCACGACGAAATCGGCATGGATGCACCACTCCGCAAACACCATATGTTAAGGATGGCACGCAGTATATATTCCCCGCAAAAAAAAGGACGGCATACAGTAATATACACACGGCCTTTGTATTACCGGCGTGTTTTTATTCACCAGTGTCTCGACCAGTGTCTCGTGCACACAGTAACACACGCACGCAAACAATGACGATGCACGTCAGTCTAACATGAGTAATAGCAAATACTATGCGGATTCGGGAGAGGACGCACTGACCGGAGTGGCGACGGTGATCGGGTCGGTGGCACGGGCTGCGACACCAGTGGGCAGGACGCACCGAGATGTAGACCCTGGGGGTGACCTGACTGTCAGCCCACGGCTGGCTAGTGATTGGTGGCGGCCACAAAAAGTGGCGAGTGAAGATTTCAATTGATCTAATGGATTCAGGGGTGATTGGAGAACCACCGGCGTCCCGTCCCTGGAACCATTGGCTTCACGTGAATACGTGATTGCTCACTTGATATGTGTATATGTGCCGCTGGAACTGGGGGCACCGCGATGGCATCTGTAGTCAGCTAGCACCACGTAGACATGGTTGCAGACGGGCACCCGGCTGCTCGGTTGCCAATCCCGCTTCAGGTAACAGAAGCCGGGCTGCCGGAGCTGCCAGACCTAGGGGGGGATGTTGGGGTTGGGTCGTCAGAAACTGGGTGAGGCAAGATATACTTGGAGCGGCGGTGCACCATTGGCGGTGGCGACTTGACGCTCGCAGCCTCGAACCCCGTCTAGCGAGGAGGAGTTGCGGCAGGGGATCTCAATTGGGACTACAGAGAGTTTGTCCCCTGGACGGGCTACTCCTCTTCCTGGCGGAAGCCAAGCGGCGCTAGATTTCCATGGGGATTAGAGGAAGACTGGAAGAGGCATACTGGAGAGAGACAGGAAGAGACGAATTGGAATTGTGACTCCACCGTTTCCCATCTGCTTGGTCTTATTGACGGATGATTATGGCCCTTCAACTATCTCGGCTGTTACAGAAGATGGAAGAGGAAGCGGACGAAAGAGTAAATCACAGAAATGAAAAAAAGGTATTTTGAATTGATGATATGGCTAGACCGGGTGGAGGATTAGTGTTGACGTGGCCACACGGAAATGGATGTTGATGTGGACAGTTTGCATGTAGAGAGAATTAATAGTAGTGGGGATCGACTTCTGAAGAATGTAAGATTTCTTATCTTTGATCTAGGGAACAAACGCGGCAACAAATTACACATGGTCCAACAGAAGTAAACAGGAAGGAAGCAACGAGCAAATATCACGGCGGGCAAGGCACGGGAGAATTAGGCTCTATAGCTAGATAGCTAGCTGTGGATTTCCAGTAGAGCATCATGTATATTTTTTTTTTGAAACGGAGGCAAAAGCTTTACCTCATCCATTAAATAAGAGAGAATAGAGTTTGTTACAAGCCACCGAAATACACGACATGCGGATTACTCGCGCGCGATAAAAGACCCGAATTTCTTAGCTCCGGCGATAACCCAAAGGTTTGCCTCGGTGGAGATGGATGAAAGCAAGATTGGCGATGGGGCACTCTTATGCTTAAAAACCCTTGCGTTTCGCTCGTTCCAACCTGTCCAAGAGACAAGCATGGTGATGGAGGCCTTGGCTTGACGATGTGGCGTTCCTTCGACGCAAGTGCTTGCCCACCAATCTTCAACCGTCTCAAAGAAGGGCCAAGCGGAAGTGTCGAGCCCGAGCATGGGGAATTTCTCAATGACCAGAGACCAAAGGCGTGGGTGTAGCGGCACTTGTAGAAGAGATGGGGCCCGCACTCTTGCACTCTCTTGCAGAGAGGGCAAGCATCACAATTTGGCCATCCTCGCTTTGCCAATCTATCCGCCGTCCAGATTCTATCTTGAAGAGCTAGTCAAGCAAAAAATTTAACTTTTTTGGAGGCGCCCAAACCTTCCAAACCATCCTGTCCATGGACGACAGGACCATCCCTAGGAATTGCGCCTTGTATGTGGAAGTCGCCGAGTACTGCCCATTGCTCGTATGCTTTCAAATGATGTCATCCTCGGTGAGCTCGTCAAGGTGGACCTCGTTAAGAAGCATCCAAAGAGTGAAGAACCGCGTGATGTGCTCGGCGGTTACGTTGATGGGGTTTTTAATCTTGAGGATCCACGCGTTGTGCTTGAGGGCCTCCCTAACCTTCCAACTTTTTCTCTTGAAGGCTTCGAAAATGAGTGGGGCAATGTCTTTTGGCGAACGCCCAAGAAGCCAAGAGAGTCCCAAAAGGGTGTCCTCGCGCCGTTACCAACGGTGATGGTGGTTGAGGCATAGAAAAAATTGAGGTCCTCCGCATCACATGGGTGGGCTCTTTCTATTCGTACCACGGCCATCGTAACCGGAGAGCCCTCGTAAAATTGGAGGTGTTCAGGACCCCAAGCCCACCGTACGAAAGAGGCCGGCAAACTTTCTCCCAGTTCACCTTGCATTTGGCCCCCGATGTCTTTTCCGAGCCGGACCATAGGAAGGCTCTTTCAAGCTTGTTGACATTGTGGAGGATGGTTGGCGGTATGACCAACGGGGTGGCGGGGTAGACCACTTGGGAAGTGATCACGGACTTGACGAGGGTCGTTTGCCCAATGGTGCTGATGTTTCGGCCATCATACGTTGGCAACTTGCTTGCCACTTTGTCCACGAGGAATTGGAAGTCCACCAATTTCAGCTTCCACACGAAGAGGGGGAGACCCAAATATCGCAAGGGAAAATACGCCTACGCCGCCGGCAAGCTTTGAGTTAGGGAATCCAAATCGAGGTGGTTGCAACGAATGGGCACCACCGAGCTCTTTTGGAAATTGGTGCAAAGACCCATGACATCCCCAAATCCCCTCAAAATGCTAGCAAAGTTGTCAACATCCTTCTTGATCGGTGCCAGGAAGACGGCCGTGTCGTCCGCGTAGAGAGAGGTCCTCATCATGGCCCCCCTTCCCTGGATTTTATGGAGGAGCCCCTTCTTTGTTGCCACATCAAGGATTTTTTGGTGCGGGTCGATGGCGATGACAAAGAGAACTGGGGAGATAGGGTCTACCTGCCGAAGCCCCTTCCCATGCTTTATTGGACAGCCGACAATACCATTCAGGATGATCCTCGAGGATGAAGAGCTAAGGAGGGCCGCGATCCAATCCCTGAATTTACTTGGAAATCCTCGTCGCTGGAGGAGGTCAAGCAAGTACTCCCACTTCAGGGAGTCAAAGGCCTTGCAGATGTCGAGCTTGAAGAGGAGGGATGGGGTCTTCCTCTTATGTAGGCTCCGGGCAAGGTTGCAGACATACAATAAATTATCATGAATGCTTCTCTGTTTTGATGAAGGCGCTTTGGGCATTAGAGACGAGATTTTTCATGTGTGGGCCTAGTCTCATGGAGAGCACCTTCGCAATAATCTTTGCGATCGCGTGGATGAGGCTGATGGGTCTATAGTCGGCGATCCCCTCCGCCCCTTCCTTCTTGGACAAGAGCACCACATTTTCGGAGTTGAGCCACTGGAGGTTTGAGGTGTGTAGGCAGTCAAAATGTGTGATCACCCTCATGAGATCAGACTTAATGATGTCCCAACACCTCTTAAAGAAGAGGCCCGTGAACCCATCCGACCCCGGCGTCTTGTCACTTGCATGTCGTTGATCGCATCCAGAACCTCACTCTCGGACATTGGGGAGCCAAGGTCATGCAAGTCAAGAGGCTCCAAATTTAGCTCATCCCAATTGAAATCTTTGTGGCATCGGGGGCCTCTCTTCATGACATTGGAAAAATGGTCATGGATTATCTTTTCTTTGGCTTTGTGCTCGGTGACCCAACCATGCTCATTTTTAATTCTATGGATATGATTTTTTCTCCGCCTTGCATTGACTCGGCGATGGAAGAATTTTGTATTAGCATCCCTATCTCTAAGGTTGGCAATTCTCGCACATTGCTTCTTGTGTGATCTTTCAAGCGCCACCAAGGCGATGACCCTTCTCTTGAGCCTGGCCCAGAGCTCAATTTCCTCGGTGGAGAGGAGCCTATCCTCTTGGGCGATGTCGAGGCGAAATATCACCAAGAGCACGGCCTGGTGGTGAACTTTAGCCTTGGAGAAAAGACCTCTACTCCATTCAGAGAGGCGGAGAGCCGTCTTCTTGAGCTTGTGGTAAAGAATGAGGTATGGATCGGTGTGGTCGACCCTCTCGTTCCACGCCTTTTGAACCACCTCAGTGAACCCGGGCATGGATGCCCAGAAGTTTTCAAATTTAAACACCCGAGGCCTTCTTGGTCCCTTGTCATCGGCAAGAAGAAGCGGATAATGGTCGGAGAGAGAGGAGGAGAGCGCATTGAGGACATGAGTGTTGGAAGTTGTGTCCCACTCGACGTTGCAGAAAAAAGAGTCAAGCTTGCATAAGGTTGGATTTGCCCTCTCGTTGCTCCAAGTGAATCTCCGGTTTTGAAGGTGGATCTCTCTGAGCTCACAACTGTGAAGCGTTGCCCTGAAACGGTTTATCCTGTCGCGGTTGACATTTCTCTTATTTTTATCTCGCGCCCGAAAGATTTGGTTGAAATCGCCTGTGGCAAGCCAGGCCACCCCGGTCGGTGGTTTCTCTGCCAGTAGCTCGGCAAAGAAGGCATCTTTTCAAGAGGAGTCCGAGGGACCATAGATGGAGGTGATCTTGAAGAGCATGTCAGTCCCTCGCACACTGATCATGGCGGAAAGGCAGAACGCCGTGGTGTTGATGCAGGAAACATCCACAAGTAGGTCATCCCAGAGCATCAAGATGCCACCCCTAGTGCCAGCTGCAGGCCTTTGCGTGAAGCTACGCAACCTATGCCCCCCAAGAAGGCTGCCGTGAATTGGTCAACATTTTCAAGCTTAGTCTCTTGGAGGCACACGACATGGCACGACGATGAGGCGATCATGGCGCTGACCATGGCATGCCGGTCTGGGCAGTTCAGACCCCTTGCGTTCCAACTCAGAAAATTAATCGGTTGTTCTAACATATTGAAACGCGGGGCACCTTGTAGTCTAACTTCATAGTGAAGACAGAGCAAGCAGTCACACACACAACAAAAACATGCGGTCTGGGGGCAAAAGGGTGAAGCATCTGCTGCAAACTCAGCTCTTGAATAGTTTGGATACACGGCCAGAGGCCAACACAACTACTCCAGGCACGTACATCATCCTGACACATGGAACAGATACCTAACAGGGCACTCCAGGCCCATTGATTACCCTTACACACTGACCAAATAGCTACCAGAACATAGAATTGTGTTAACATATGGAAACTGGGATCCCAGGTGCACATCGAACATGATTTTCTCAGTTGGCCGCCTGCTGGGCCGCGGCGCCGTCATCGTTCGTCTCCAGATCAAGAGCGCCTTCCCCTCCATGTGCAATGAGAGCATCCTCAACACCTGTAGCACTGCTGTTGTCGAGCTTAAACAGCCCTCGCAGAGCCACGATCATGTCCCACGACAGTTGGTCCTTGAAACGCTCCGCAAACGCGTCCAGAGCGGCGGAGGTGACATCCTCCCCGTCCTTGACGATGCCCAAAGAGCGGCACACCAGCAGCTCAGCCGCTTTTGTTGCCGGAGCCGCCTTCGGGCGGCCAGCAGCCCGCGGCTTGGTGATGGAGAACCCGCCACCGGTCTTGGAGATGGCGATCCCAGCCATAGTCTTCCGACTAGTCGTCAGCGCCCTCGCAGGTGTTGGAGCAGGGGAGGGCAGGATGGCGCCCTGACGCTCTTCGAAGAGCGGCGTTAGGTGCTGCAAGCCGACCACACCACCAACCGAGGCATCCCCCCTGCGGAGCCTCACCGGCGATGGCGTGCGCCGCAACGGCCCGCTGGAAATCAGGGGAGGCGTTGGGGGGCCTCGAATCCGGAGCATCATGTATAGATTGACAGTGTAGTAACCAGTCCAACGTCGTTTATTGCCCTGGAGTCCGTTGATGTCGACGATACATAGCTGCAAGCTGAAGCACCACGTTAACGTTCTGTTACATTCAGGAAGCCCCAGGGTCTGGGGTTCCGAAATCAGAGTCACGACAATTTATGGTTGTGTGTATCATAATACTAACCATAAATATGTGCAACTGCTAAATAATTTCTTTTGTTCTATCTCAAAACATGATTTTTACCCCGCTTTATATACAAAGTAAGACACAACGTTACGAGGTGATGAGGAACCCTAAACCCTAAGACCATGTCGAAATCGTGCCAAAAAAGAACACCAGACTAGAGAAATTATGCCAAAAAAGAAAATAAATTAACGCAAAGACTATGTCGGACGAGAGCACACTGTGGCTTGAACCCACAACCACGATCCAACCGCCGCCGCCTAAGCTTCAGGAAACGCCCCCATAAGGGTCACGATGGGAAGCGTCACCCTTGCTAGGATCACAGACTAGGGTTTTCACTAGGAGTGCTCGCAAGGGGATGGATCCACGACCAGGTCCTAAGGAGGAACGAGACAGGTGCGGGGCACCGCCGCAGAAGCGCGAAGCATTTGCTCGGATCCTTACCCGCACCACTGGGCACCTAAGCCACAACCACGACGAGGACTAAACTACCCGATCCTGATCTAGGCATCGGCCCCTCAACCAGAAGAGCATGAGCCAGGACCACCGGCCCCTACACCCCTTGTTTCCCACACGACAAAGCACAACCACCACTACCACCAAGGAGTCCACTGGAGAGCCGCCTCGTAGAGCGCCATCTGAGTAAACTCCACCACCAAAATCAAGGATAACCCAACCAGCATGAAATAAACCAAGCAAGAAAAAAAAGTCCACCCGAGAAAGGAGAATGTTCATTCTCTCTTTTTCACTCATTCTTTAGATGTTTGATGTTTTTTATTTTATTTATTTTTTGATATTTTCATTTCCTAGTTTTTTTTAAGAATAATTGCTAACCAACATATACGTATATTTAAACGCACACTTTTCCGACAAATACACAAACATTTATTTAAAAGTGCATGAACGCTTTTAAATATCTCAGGAACACTTTCATGATTTTTTCTCTCACATATGTGTACACTTATTTGTAAATAAATGAATTATTTTTATAAATATTTTTTAATGACTAAACACTTTATTTAAGTAGATGAAGATTGTTTTTAACTACATGAACATTTTAGAAGCATGGACACTTTTTAGAATTCATGAACGCTTCTTTCAAAGCTTATGGGCATTTGAAAACATATGAAAAAGTATTTGAAGTTATGTGAAGACTTTTTAAAATGTCGTGTTTTAAATTCACAAAATTTAATGAACACATATTTTGGATATATGTGAACAACATTTAAAATATCATGGAAATTATATAAAATGCCTTTTGAAATTACCTAAAAATGAGTTTTTTTAAAATGAAATAAAAATCTACAAAAAAGAAAGAAATAAAAGAAGAAATAAAATCTTGCCTAACCTATACCAATGGGCCGGTTCAATATACAGGGTAGCGGGGGGCACAACGCCGTTGGACGCTCTAAAAATCCTATCGCAGCCCGGCACTGGTACGTTCGGTGCTGGAGGCATGGTTTTGTTCTGTGGTTAGCACATAGAATTTCCCCCAAAAACACACATCATCTAAACATAATAATAAAACGGCTATTGCAAACTCAAAAAGTAAAAAAAAAGCGGCTATAGTTTCTTGCGGTACATCATGAAAATATCCCCAAAAATTGCGAAATATTACCCATCAATGCCACCTATAAGTGAAAAAAATGTTTCACACAGGAGAATCCAAGCCTAGGACGGCCCATGCAGTAGGGATGTCTTACACTGCGCTTCTGCACGCTAGGAGAAGATGCAGCGCGCATGTTTGGGCCGGCTCATGTCCAGCCGGTCCGTTTTTAAGACTTTATTTATTCCCTTTTTTCTACTTTAAATAACTGTGACTTCAAAAAAATTACCAAAAATTCAAAAATGAGAATTTTAAAACAAAATGTTAAATAAAACATAAAATGTTTGTGGATTCAAAAAATAGTCTAGATTTTATAAAAAATGCTTGCTTATTAAAGAAAGTTGGAAATTTTGAAAACAAATGCTCGCAAAACAAGAAAATTTTCATGATTTTTTTAAATTTTCGTATATTAAAAAATGTTTATAAAATTGAACCAAATTTCAAAATTTCAAAAAATATTCATGAATGGAAAACTATCCTAAAATTCAAAAAAATTGTTCATTGCTTAAAAAATAGTTTATTCATTCATAAAATGTTCGCGGATACAAAAAATGAACATGCCTTTCAAAAAATGTTCGTGAAATCAAAAATATGTTCGTGAAATTCAAATATTGTTCCACCAATTTCCAAAAAAATGTTCACCGATTGAAGAAAATTATATAAAAAAAGGTTTGAAGTAGTATAAAATATTCATGAATTCAATAATGTTCTTGATTTTAGAAATTATTTGAAAATTTGTGAAAGTGTTAATTAATTAGAAAAATGTTCATGATTTCAAATATGTTCATGAATTTTAAAAAATGTTCATGATTTCACGAAATTGAAAGTGTGCAATTTGTGGAAATTATCAAGTAGTACTTTCTTCATATTCCGATCGAGAGTATGTTCCCATTCACTTGTTAAGGAAATGGCTATCAAGAACGAATTAACCCTTTATCCATTTTTTTGTTTCTAATTACCCCCTCCCTAGGGAAAGAAGAATAGTAAAATAGATATGGAGTGCACTAATTTTTTTTTGATTATTTCCTTCCTCTATCCATATTCATGCAGAATCGCTCATGAAATAATACCCAACTCTTTTCATTTATTAATTGAATTCCTATAACAACTAACAAGTGTTTTATTCCAAGATTAAGTTATTACTGAACAACGAAAAAAATCATTATGTTATATGAATAATGAGATCGGTGATGCGGCAAAATGTGATTATGGCCATATGAGATTATGATTTTTTTTGTACCGTTGCAACGCAGTGGCCCTTTTGCTAGTATATGTATCTAAAGACCGCACTCTTTTCGTAAATAAAATAAAAATAAAATAAAGATAGCACTCAAGAAAAAACGTAACTAAAGATGTCTTCTCCTCACGTCTAAACCCTTCCTTCAGTAAAAACAAAGGAGGACACCACCGGAAGGAAATGCACCAATCATATAACATAACTGTAGTCTGTAATCGAAAGACCAACCATGGTACGACCATCTGAAGAGTGGACCCATGAAAAAAGACGACACGACAAAGCTCGCGACATCTTCTAGGGCATGCTATTCCTTGAGGGGAAAACTATGAGTTGATGCTATACACAAAGTAACGCTGGGAACCGTTTGCCTAAGTTTGACGACCTAGCCAGACGCCGCCTACCCAAAAAGCTAGGGTTCATTTGCCTTCTGCCGGCGCAGCCGGCCCGCCTCGTCTCCCATGGCCTTAGGGTCATGGGGGCAGACTGGATCCCGGCTCTTGCCGGTGGGAGGGCTTCATTTTTAGATTTTTTTTAGGTTTGTTAGAGTTTGTGTCTTACTCAGGAAGGCGAGACGGCGGTGGCTCCCTGAATATGGAATAAAGGTCTGCCTACCTAGCCCCCTTTCCCATGAAGCATCTAGCATCGTCGGTGGGCGTGTGGAGGTGTGTCTCCGCTGGGTCTATCTTTCGTGGATCTGTTCGGATCTGTTCGTCTTTGTTTGTGTGTCTTTAGGTTGGATCCTTCTTATCTACACTCTTCATCGGCGGCAGTTGCTGTTCTGGTGCGTTGGTTCTATGGGACCTTAGCACGACGACTTCTCAACTGTCTACTACAACAAGGTTTGCCTGGCTCCCATGAGGGAGGGACAATGACAGCGGCACGCTTTCGGCTCGCTTCAGTGCTTGTAGTCATTGGTAGATGGTCTACGGATCTAGATGAATTTTTTTATTTATAGTATTCCTTGTACTATCATGATTGAAAATGAATAGATCGAAGTTTATTAAAAAAAGTAATGCTGGAACCGTTATTCCGTTGATAGCCTTGGTACAGCTACCGTCGTCCGCAACCACTCACTTCTCAAGCATGCATGCATAGTGCAATGTACGCTCAGCTTTGCCGTCACCTTACGCGTTTCTACTCCGGTGCTCCTCCTTGGACTGAACTCTGGGCGCGAGAAACCCAAGAGTGGATGAGATATCTCAAAAACGATTCGGAAAGATGCACATGATCGTCCTTTTATTACCGGTGTAGATCGCGCGTAGAGCCCTGTACGAGCCCACACCGACCAGTTTAGTTTTGTATGCTTAGGGTATACAGGTATTGTACGTGGACGTTTTGTTTTCTCGTGTACTATACCGCGGTCGTGGGCTAGTGATACGTCTCCCACGTATCTATAATTTTTGATTGTTCTATGCTGTCATATTATCATTCTTGGATGTTTTACAATCATTTTATTGTCATTTTATATCATTTTTTTGGTACTAACCTATTAACATACTGTCTAGTGCCAGTTGCTGTTTTCGGCTTGTTTTTTACATCATAGGAAATCAATACCAAACGGAGTCCAAACACAGCGAAACTTTTTATGGATTTTTTTGGACCAGAAGACATCAAGTGGGTCAGTGAAGCACCTGAGGGGAGCTCCGATGGGGGCACAACCCATCGGGGCGCGACTGGTGGGTTGTGCCCTCCTCGTTGGCCTCCCGCACCGCCTCTTTGCTATATAAATACCCCAATATTCTAGAAACCCTAGGAGAGTCGACGAAAATCAATTCCAGCCACCGCAAGTTCCAGAAACACCAGATCCAATCTAGACACCATCTCGGAGGAGTTCATCATGTCCATTGGTGCCTCTCCGATGATGCGTGAGTAGTTCTTTGTAGACCTACGAGTCCGTAGTTAGTAGCTAGATGGCTTGCTCCCTCTCTCTTGATTATCAATACAATGGTCTCTTGGAGATCCATATGATGTAAGTCTTTTTACGACGTGTTTGTTGGGATCCGATGAACTTTGAGTTTATGTTCAGATCTATGTTTTTATCCATGAAAGTTATTTGAGTCTTCTTTGATCTCTTATATGCATGATTGATTATAGCCTCGTATTTCTTCTTTGATATTTGAGTTTTGTTTGGCCAACTTGATCTATTTATCTTGCAATGGGAAGAGGTGCTTTGTGATGGTTTGATCTTACAGTGCTTGATCCCAGTGATAGAAAGGGAAACGACACGTATGTGTCGTTGCTATTAAAGATAACAAGATGGGGTCTATTTCTACATAAATAGATCTTGTCTACATCATGTCATCGTTCTTATTGCATTACTCCGTTTTTCCATGAACTTAATACACTAGATGCATGTTGGATAGCGGTCGATGTGTGGAGTAATAGTAGTAGATGCAGGCAGGAGTCGGTCTACTAATCTTGGACGCGATGCCTATATAATGATCATTGCCTAGATATCGTCATGATTATTTGAAGTTCTATCAATTGCCCAACAGTAATTGTTTTCCCACCATTTGCTATTTTTCTCAAGAGAAGCCACGAGTGAAACCTACGGCCCACGGGTCTCTTTTCATCATATTTGCCTTTGCGATCTATTTTCCTTTGCTTTTATTTTCAGATCTATTAAACCAAAAATATAAAAATACCTTGCTGCAATTTATTTATTTCACGATCTATTTATCCTATCTATCACAACTTTATCACGTCTTCTCGCCAATTTGAGGCATCGTTACCCGAAAGGGATCGGCAACCCCTTTAACACGTCGGGTTGCGAGTATTTATTATTTGTATGCAGGGGCTGCTTACGTGGTGTTAGGAGGTTCTCCTACTGGTTCGATAACCTTGCTCTCATCACTGAGGGAAATACCTACCGTCGCTATACTGCATCATCCCTTCCTCTTTGGGGAAATACCGACATAGTTCTAGCAGATATCAGCTAGCATGCATCGATTAAAACTTCCAAAAATGTCCCATGGTATAAGAGGAGGGGAACCACCACCGGGCGCATTGCCCCCACCATTTTCCCCCAAATCGCCTCCGTCCCTCCTTGCCACATCGTCTCCCTCTTGTCTCCCTCACCCCACCACCACACCTACTCGCTCAGCCCCACCGCCTCCCTCTCTTCGGCTGGTTCTTTCTGGCTCCGATGTAGCAAGCACGTGGCGTTGGCGCCGCTGCACACGGAGATGTGGTCGACAAGAAGGGCGTGGAGACCGGTCCAGATTCTATCCAGGAAGTGGCCTGCATCGGCGGTGCGGGAGATGCTACAACCGCACTCGCTGGATCGGTCGCTACAGCGGCAGATCTGGAGAAGGGGGTGGCGGGTCCGACTCCGCCGTGCTGGACCTGGACATGACAGCGTCTGGCGACGCACTGCATGTACGTGCGGAGGCCGGCGACAAGCAGGTGGTCAAGGTGGTAATGCTTCTCATTCCCCTCCTTTCGTAGTTAGTGTTGATTAGCAGAAGATTTAGTAGATACATTTTTTAGTAGATTTGTGATTGAATGCTGCACCCCCTTCTGCTTGTTGGTAAATGATAATGAGAGTTAGTTTTTTTTTGCATTATATTCATGCTTGAATGCTACAGTGATCATAATGAGAGTTCGGTTTTTATTAGAATCTTGATTGCTGCATGTGCTCATATTTTGTTCTGTGCTGGATATATTGGTAGGTTTGTTTATTACCTCAGCGTGCCACGACAAGATTTAGTAGATAGGTTTTTAGTAGATTTGTGATTGAATGCTGCACCCCCTTCTGCTTGTTGGTAAATCATAATGAGAGTTATGGTTTTTTGTATTAGATTCATGCTTAAATGCTACAGAGATCATAATGAGAGTTAGGTTTTTTTATTAGAATGTTGATTGTTGCATGTGCTCATATTTTGTTCTGTGCTGGATATATTGGTAGATTTGTTTTGGATATTCCCCCAGCAGGCCACGGCAGGGGCTAGAGGATTGAACACATCCATCCATGTAACCTTACAATTAAGTTTTGGGGATGAGCAGCCCCCAGTCTTCTGCTCATGCCAGCGGCACGACCTCGCCATTATTGTGTATGTGGATGTGGAGCCACCCTGTACTATTTTCTTTGCATATGAATGTGGATGTGGCATATATTTGTATATCATGCTTCAGTTTATCATAAATTGGAGCATTGATCTTGTTTGAATTTGGATACAATTGAAAATGGCGCTAACTGGTTATTTGCTTGAACTTCATCACTCTTAGAATTTCTATTTCATAAGCCCAAAAGGAAAGCATTATTTGTATGTACCTATCAATGAATTTCCATCATCACAACCCTACTGTTTAAAATCTTACTTCCTTCATTTATAGTCTATAATTAGTTGTTGAAATTACCATATTACGTCTAACTAGTGCACATTTTCAAAATAGTTTGGAGCTTTCCTTCATATCCATAAACAAAATGTTTAGGTAGCTTTATTTTTTCTGTAGATTTCCTGTAATTATAAAGTTAACCATAAGTAGGTTTCCTAGACATGCAACTATGCCACTTCAGCAATTCAGATTAAATCGTTTTCGCATAACTCCATGCATGAAAGTCATATTAAATTGTTTTTGCATTACTCTACGCATGCAAATATGACATAATCAATTCATGCATGTTACTCATAAGTTAAAATTTTCATTGGTTTTTATATTGACAACATATCTGTAGGTCACTTACATCATACCTATGTAGTTCTTGTTGGGGAACGTTGCATGGAAAACAAAAAAAAATTATGTGCACACGCACTATCTATCCATGGAGATGCACAACTACAAGAGGGGAGAGTGTGTCTACGTACCCTCGTAGACCGTTAAGCGGAAGTGTTTATCAACGCGATTGATGTAGTCGTACACCTTCACGATCCGCCCGATCAAGTATCGAATGTATGACACCTCCCCGTTCAGCACACGTTCATCTCGATGACGTCCTCGCCTTCTTGATCCAGCAAGACATGCGAAGTACTAGATGAGTTCCGGCAGCACAATGGTGTCGTGACGGTGGTGATGCAACTATCTCCGTAGGGCTTCGCCGAGCACTACAAAAATATGACCGAGGATGAACTAGAGGGAGAGGGGCGCCGCACACGGCTTGGGGATCGTGGTGTGTGTTTCCCCTCTCCCTCCACACACATATATGTAGGTGTGGGAGGAGGGGAGGCAGCCTAGGGCAACCCCAAGGGGGCCGACAACCACCCTTGGCCCCTACCCTAGCCGCACCCTCTTCCTTCTTAGGCGCGCAGGAGGAAGGCATGAGGGGAGGCGCCCCCCTTTCCTTTCTCCCATGAGGAGGGGAAGGCAGGAGGGGCCAGCCCGCCCCCTTTCCTTCTCTAGGGCCGACGGCATAGAGGTGGGGCACGCCAGCTCCTTGTTGGCAGGTGTGCTCCCCTCTTTTGGCCCATATGGCCCAATAACCTCCCCGGGCCTCCCGTAACCCCTTCTGTTGATCCGATGACTACCCGATACATTCTGAAACCTTTTCGGTGACCAAATAGCATCATCCTATATATCAAACTTTACCTCTAGACCATTCCAGAGCTCATCGTCATGTCCATGATCTCATCCAGGACTCCAAATAACATTCGGTTATCAACTGACATAACTCATATAATACTATATCGTCAAAGAATGTTAAGCGTGCGGACCCTACGGGTTCGTGAATAATGTAGACATGACCGAGACACCTCTCCGGTCAATAACCAATAGCAGGACCTGAATGCCCATATTGGTTACTACATATTCTACGAAGATCTTTATTGGTTGAACCTTTATGACAACATACATAATTCCCTTTGTCTATCGGTATGTTACTTGCCCGAAGTTTGATCGTCGGTATCTTCATACCTAGTTCAATCTCGTTACTTGTTCCATAATACATCATCTCATAACTAACTCCTTAGTCACTTTTCTTGCAAGGTTCTTGTGATGTGTATTGCCCAGAGGGCCCAGAGATACCTCTCCGATACACGGAGTGACAAATCCCTATCTCGTTCCATGCCAACTCAACAGACACCTTCAGAGATACCTGTAGAGCATCTTTATGATCACCCAGTTATGTTGTGATGTTTGATAGCACACAAGGTATTCCTCCGGTATCCAGGAGTTGCATGATCTCATGGTTGAAGGAATATGTATTTGACATTAAGAAAGCACTAGCAATAAACTGAACGATCGTATGCTAAGCTAACAGATGGGTCTTGTCCATCACATCATTCTCCTAATGGTGTGATCTCATTATCAAGTGATAACACATGTCCATGGTTAAGAAACCTTAACCACCTTTGATCAACGAGCTAGTCTAGTAGAGGCTCACTAGGGACACAGTATTTGTTTATGTATCCACACATGTATTTAAGTTTCCGATCAATACAATTCTAGCATGAATAATAAACCTTTATCATGAATAAGGAAATATAATAATAACAACTTTATTATTGCCTCTATGGTATATTTCCATCGGTCTCCCATTTGCACTAGAGTCAATAATCTAGATTACATAGTAATGAATATAACACCCATGGAGTCTTGGTGGTGATAATGTTTTGCCTGTGGAAGAGGTTTAGTCAACGGGCCTGCTACATTCAGATCCATATGTATTTTGAAAATTTCTATGTCCCAATGCTTAACCTTTTCACGAATGGAGTTGAAGCGTCTCTTGATGTGTTTGGCTCTCTTGTGAAACCTGGATTCCTTCGCCAAGGCAATTGCTCCAGTGTTGTCACACAATACTTACATTGGATCCGATGCACTGGGTATTACACCCAGATTGGATATGAACTCCTTCATCTAGACTCATTCATGTGCTGGTTCAGAAGCAGCTATGTACTTCGCTTCACATGTAGATCCCGCCATGATGCTCTGCTTGGAACTGCACCAACTGACAGCTCCACCATTCAATATAAATAAGTATGCGGTTTGTGACTTAGAGTCATCCAGATCTGTGTCGAAGCTAGCATCGACGTAACCTTTTATAATGAGCTATTCGTCAACTCCATAAATGAGAAACATATCCTTGGTCCTTTTCAGGTACTACAGGATGTTCTTGACCGTTGTCTAGTGATCCACTCCTGGATTACTTTGGTACCTCCCTGCAAAACTTATGGCAAGGCAAACATCAGGTATGGTACATAGAATGGCATACAGAATAAAACCTATGGCTGAGGCATAGCGAATGACTTTGATTTTCTCTCTATCTTTTGCCATGGTCGGAGTTTGAGTCTGACTGAATTTCACACCTTTGCAACACAGGCAAGAACCCTTTCTTTGACTGGTCCATTTTGAACTTCTTCAGAACTTTGTCAAGGTATGTGCTTTGTGAAAGTCCTATTAAGCGTCTCGATCTATCCCTATAGATCTTGATGCCCAATATATAAGCAGCTTCACCGAGGTCTTTCATTGAAAAATTCTTATTCAAGTATCCTTTTATGCTATCCATAAATTCTATATCATTTCCAATCAACAATATGTCATCCACATATAATATCAGAAATGCTACAGAGCTCCCACTTACTTTCTTGTAAATATAGGTTTCATCATAAGTTTGTATAAAACCATATGCTTTGATCACATCATCAAAGCGTATATTCCAACTCCGAGATGCTTGCACCAGTCCATAGATGGATCGCTGGAGCTTGCACACTTTGTTAGCACCTTTAGGGTCAACAAAACCTTCTGGTTGCACCATATATAACACCTATTTAAGAAATCCATTAAGGAATGCAATTTTGATGTTCATTTGCCAGATTTCATGATCATAAAATGCGGCAATTGATAACATGATTCTGATAGACTTAAGCATCGCTACGAGTGAGAAAGTCTCATCGTAGTCAACCCCTTGAACCTATCGAAAACCTTTTACGACAAGTCGAGCTTTATAGACAGTGACATTACCGTCAGTGTCTATCTTCTTCTTGAAGATCCATTTATTCTCAATGGCTTGCCGATCATTGGGAAAGTCCTTCAAAGTCCATACTTTGTTCCCATACATGGATCCTATCTCAGATTTCATGGCCTCAAGCCATTTATTGGAATCTGGGCTCATCATAGCTTCTTCATAGTTCATAGGTTCGCCGTTGTCTAACAATATGACTTCCAATACAGGATTACTATACCACTCTGGTGTGGAACGTGTTTTGGTCAACCTATGAGGTTCAGTAGTAACTTGATCCGAAGTTTCATGATCATCATCATTAGCTTCCTCTCTAGTTGGTGTAGGCATCATGGGAACGGTTTTCTATGATGTGCTACTTTCCAATTCGAGAGAAGGTACAATTACCTCATCAAGTTCTACTTTCTCCTTCCACTCACTTCTTTCGAGACAAACTTCTTCTCTAGAAAGGACCCATTCTTGGCAACAACAATCTTGCCTTCGGATCTGTGGTAGAAGGTGTACCCAATAGTTTCCTTTGGGTATCCTATGAAGACACACTTATCCGGTTTGGGTTCGAGCTTATCAGGCTTAAGCCTTTTGACAAAAGCGTTGCATCCCCAAACTTTAAGAAACGATAGTTTAAGTTTCTTGCCAAACCATAGTTCATATGGTGTCATATAAACGTATTAGATGGTGCCCTATTTAACGTGAATGCGGCTGTCTCTAATGCATAACCCCAAAACGATAAAGGCAAATCGATAAGAGACATCATAGAATGCACCATATCTGATAAAGTATGATTACGACGTTCGGACACACCATTACACTGTGGTGTTCCAGGTGGTGTGAGTTGTGAAACAATTCCACATTGTTTTAAATGAAGGTCAAACTCGCAACTCAAATATTCACCTCCACGATCAGATTGTAGACATTTTATTTTCTTGTTACGATGATTCTCTACTTCATTCTGAAATTCTTTGAACTTTTCAAATGTTTCAAATTTGTGTTTCATTAAGTAGATATACCTATACCTAGTCAAATCATATGTAAAGGTTAGAAAATAACGATACCCGCCGCGTGCCTCAACACTCGTCAGACCACATACATCGGTATGTATTATTTCCAATAAGTCATTAGGTCGCTCCATTGTTCCGGATGTTGGGGAACATTGCAGAAAATTAAAATTTTTCCTACGGTTTCACCAAGATCCATCTATGAGTTCATCTAAGCAACGAGTCATGGGAGAGAGATTGCATCTACATACCACTTGTAGATCGCGTACGGAAGCGTTCAAGGGAACGGGGATGATGGAGTCGTACTCGCCGTGATCCAAATCACCGATGACCAAGTGCTGAACAGACAGCACCTCCGCGTTCAACACACGTACGGAACGGACGACGTCTCCTCCTTCTTGATCCAGCAAGGGGGAAGGAGAGGTTGAGGAAGAAGGCTCCAGCAGCAGCACGACGGCATGGTGTTGGTGGAGAGGCAGTACTCCGACAGGGCTTCGCCAAGCGCTAAAGGAGGAGGAGAGGTGTTGGGGAGGGGAGGGGCTGCGCCTTGGATCAGGTGTTCAGCTCTCCCCTCGCCCTTCTATTTATAGGGGAAGGGGGAAGGGGGCCGCCCCCCTCTAGATGAGATCTAGAGGGGGCGGGCGGCCAGGGAGGGGGCTTGCCCCCCAAGCAAAGGGGGTGCGCCCCCTTTAGGGTTCCCCCCAGCCCTAGTCGCATGGGCCCAGGGGGGGGGGGCGCCTAGCCCTCCAGGGGCTGGTTCCCTACCCCATGCGGCCCATGGGGCCCTCCGAGAGGGGTGGCCCCTCCCGGTGGACCCCCGGAACCCTTCCGGTGGCCCCGGTACAATACCGATATGCCCCCAAAACTTTCGGGTGTCCGCATGACAACTTCCCATATATAAATCTTTACCTCCGGACCCTTTCGGAACTCCTCGTGACGTCCGGGATCTCATCCGGGACTCCGAACAACATTCGGTAATCACATACAAGTCTTCCTTATAACCCTAGCGTCACCGAACCTTAAGTGTGTAGACCCTACGGGTTCGGGAGGCATGCAGACATGACTGAGACGGCTCTCCGGTCAATAACCAACAGCGGGATCTGGATACCCATGTTGGCTCCCACATGCTCCTCGATGATGTCATCGGATGAACCATGATGTCGAGGATTCAATCAACCCCGTATACTATTCCCTTTGTCAATCGGTATGTTACTTGCCCGAGACTCGATCGTCGGTATCCCAATACCTCGTTCAGTCTCGTTACCGGCAAGTCACTTTACTCGTACCGTAATGCATGATCCCGTGACCAGACACTTGGTCACTTTGAGCTCATTATGATGATGCACTACCGGGTGGGCCCAGTGATACCTCTCCGTCATACGGAGTGATAAATCCTAGTCTCGATCCGTGTCAACCCAACATACACTTTCGGAGATACTTGTAGTGCACCTTTATAGTCACCCAGTTACGTTGTGACGTTTGGTACACCCAAAGCACTCCTACGGTATCCGGGAGTTACACGATCTCATGGTCTAAGGAAAAGATACTTGACATTGGAAAAGCTCTAGCAAAACGAACTATACGATCTTGTGCTATGCTTAGGATTGGGTCTTGTCCATCACATCATTCTCCTAATGACATGATCCCGTTGTCAATGACATCTAATGTCCATAGTCAGGAAACCATGACTATCTGTTGACCAACGAGCTAGTCAACTAGACTAGGGACGTATTGTGGTCTATGTATTCACACATGTATTACGATTTCCGGATAATACAATTATAGCATGAATAAAAGACAATTATCATGAACAAGGAAATATAATAATAATCCTTTTATTATTGCCTCTAGGGCATATTTCCAACAGTCTCCCACTTGCACTAGAGTCAATAATCTAGTTACATTGTGATGAATCGAACACCCATGGAGTCAACAGATCATGTTTTGCTCGCAGAAGAGGTTTAGTCAACAGATCTGCGACATTCAGATCCTTATGCACTTTGCAAATTTCTATGTCTCCATCTTGAACATTTTCACGGATGGAGTTGAAGCGACGCTTGATGTGCCTGGTCTTCTTGTGAAACCTGGGCTCCTTGGCAAGGGCAATAGCTCCAGTGTTGTCACAGAAGAGTTTGATCGGCCCCGACGCATTGGGTATGACTCCTAGGTCGGTGATGAACTCCTTCACCCATATTGCTTCATGCGCTGCCTCCGAGGCTGCCATGTACTCCGCTTCACATGTAGATCCCGCCATGACACTCTGCTTGCAGCTGCACTAGCTTACTGCTCCACCATTCAACATATACACGTATCCGGTTTGTGACTTAGAGTCATCCAGATCTGTGTCGAAGCTAGCATCGACATAACCCTTTACAACGAGCTCTTCGTCACCTCCATAAACGAGAAACATGTCCTTTGTCCTTTTCAGGTACTTCAGGATGTTCTTGACCGCTGTCCAGTGTTCCTTGCCGGGATTACTTTGGTACCTTCCTACCAAACTCACGGCAAGGTTTACATCAGGTCTTGTACACAACATGGCATACATAATAGATCCTATGGCTGAGGCATAGGGGATGGCACTCATCTCTTCTTTATCTTTTGCCGTGGTCGGGCATTGAGCCGAGCTCAATCTCACACCTTGCAGTACAGGCAAGAGCCCTTTCTTGGACTGATCCATTTTGAACTTCTTCAAAATCTTATCAAGGTATGTGCTTTGTGAAAGACCTATAAGGCGTCTCGATCTATCCCTATAGATCTTGATACCTAATATATAAGCAGCTTCTCCAAGGTCCTTCATTGAAAAACACTTATTCAAGTAGGCCTTAATGCTGTCCAAGAATTCTATATCTTTTCCCATCAAAAGTATGTCATCTACATATAATATGAGAAATGCTACAGAGCTCCCACTCACTTTCTTGTAAATGCAGGCTTCTCCATAAGTCTGCATAAACCCAAATGCTTTGATCATCTCATCAAAGCGAATGTTCCAACTCCGAGATGCTTGCACCAGCCCATAAATGGATCCCTGGAGCCTGCATACTTTGTTAGCATTCTTAGGATCGACAAAACCCTCCGGCTGCATTATATACAGTTCTTCCTTAAGATGCCCGTTAAGGAATGCTGTTTTGACATCCATCTGCCATATCTCATAATCATAGTATGCGGCAATTGCTAACATGATTCGGACGGACTTAAGCTTCGCTACGGGAGATAAAGTCTCATCGTAGTCAATCCCTTGAACTTGCCGATAACCCTTAGCGACAAGTCGAGCTTTATAGATGATGACATTACCATCCGCGTCCGTCTTCTTCTTAAAGATCCATTTATTTTCTATCGCTCGCCGATCATCGGGCAAGTCAGTCAAAGTCCATACTTTGTTTTCATACATGGATTCTATCTCGGATTTCATGGCTTCTAGCCATTTGTTGGAATCTGGGCCCGCCATCGCTTCTTCATAGTTCGAAGGTTCACCTTTGTCTAACAACATGATTTCCAGGACAGGGTTGCCATACCACTCTGGTGTGGAACGTGTCCTTGTGGACCTGCGAAGTTCAGTAGCAACTTGATCAGAAGTACCTTGATCATCATCATTAATTTCCTCTCCATTCGGTGTAGGCACCACAGGAACGTTTTCCTGAGCTGCACTACTTTCCGGTTCAAGAGGTAGTACTTCATCGAGTTCTACTTTCCTCCCACTTACTCCTTTCGAGAGAAACTCTTTTTCCAGAAAGGATCCATTCTTGGCAACAAAGATATTGCCTTCGGATCTTAAGTAGAAGGTATACCCAATGGTTTCCTTAGGGTATCCTATGAAGACGCATTTTTCCGACTTGGGTTCGAGCTTTTCAAGTTGAAGTTTCTTGACATAAGCATCGCATCCCCAAACTTTTAGAAACGACAGCTTAGGTTTCTTCCTAAACCATAATTCATACGGTGTCGTCTCAACGGATTTAGACGGTGCCCTATTTAAAGTGAATGTAGCTATCTCTAGAGCGTATCCCCAAAATGATAGCGGTAAATCGGTAAGAGACATCATAGATCGCACCATATCCAATAGAGTGCGATTACGACATTCGGACACACCGTTACGCTGAGGTGTTCCAGGCGGCGTGAGTTGTGAAACGATTCCACATTTTCTTAAGTGTGTACCAAATTCGTGACTTAAATATTCTCCTCCACGATCCGATCGTAAGAACTTTATCTTTCGGTCACCTTGATTCTCTACTTCATTCTGAAATTCCTTGAACTTTTCAAAGGTCTCAGACTTGTGTTTCATCAAGTAGACATACCCATATCTACTAAAGTCATCGGTGAGAGTGAGAACATAACGATATCCTCCGCGAGCCTCAACGCTCATTGGACCACACACATCAGTATGTATGATTTCCAATAAGTTGGTTGCTCGCTCCATTGTTCAGGAGAACGGGATCTTGGTCATTTTGCCCATGAGGCATGGTTCGCATGTGTCAAATGATTCATAATCTAGAGACTCTAAAAGTCCCTCAGCATGGAGCTTCTTCATGCGCTTGACACCAATGTGACCAAGGTGGCAGTGCCACAAGTATGTGGGACTATCGTTATCAACTTTACATCTTTTGGTATTCACACTATGAATATGTGTAACATTACGTTCGAGATTCATTAAGAATAAACCATTGACCATCGGGGCATGACCATAAAACATATCTCTCATATAAATAGAACAACCATTATTCTCAGATTTAAATGAGTAGCCATCTCGTATCAAACGAGATCCAGATACGATGTTCATGCTCAAACTTGGCACTAAATAACAATTATTGAGGTTTAAAACTAATCCCGTAGGTAAATGTAGAGGTAGCGTGCCAACGGCGATCACATCGACCTTGGAACCATTCTCGACGCGCATCATCACCTCGTCCTTCGCGAGTCTCCGCTTATTCCGCAGCTCCTGGTGTGAGTTACAAATGTGAGCAACGGCACCGGTATCAAATACCCAGGAGTTACTACGAATACTGGTAAGGTACACATCAATTACATGTATATCAAATATACCTTTAGTGTTGCCGGCCTTCTTGTCCGCTAAGTATTTGGGGCAGTTCCGCTTCCAGTGACCCTTCCCCTTGCAATAAAAGCACTCAGTCTCAGGCTTGGGTCCATTCTTTGACTTCTTCTCGGCAACTGGCTTACCGGGCGCGGCAACATATTTGCCGTCCTTCTTGAAGTTCTTCTTACCCTTGCCCTTCTTGAACTTAGTGGTCTTATTGACCATCAACACTTGATGTTCTTTCTTGATTTCAACCTCTGCTGATTTCAGCATTGAGAATACTTCAGGAATGGTCTTCACCATCCCCTGCATATTGTAGTTCAACACAAAGCTCATGTAGCTCGGTGGGAGCGACTGAAGGATTCTGTCAATGACCGCCTCTTCCGGGAGATTGATCTCCAACTGGGACAGGCGGTTGTGCAACCCAGACATTTTGAGTATGTGCTCACTGACAGAACTGTTTTCCTCCATCTTACAACTATAGAACTTGTCGGAGACTTCATATCTCTCGACCCGGGCATGAGCTTGGAAAACCATTTTCAGCTCCTCGAACATCTCATATGCTCCGTGCTTCTCAAAACGCTTTTGGAGCCCCGGTTCTAAGCTGTAAAGCATGCCGCACTGAACGAGGGAGTAATCATCAGCGCGTGATTGCCAAGTGTTCATAACGTCTTGGTTCTCTGGGATGGGTGCTTCACCTAGCGGTGCATCTAGGACATAATCTTTCTTGGCTGCTATGAGGATGATCCTCAGGTTCCGAACCCTGTCCGAATAGTTGCTGCCATCATCTTTCAGCTTGGTTTTCTCTAGGAACGCGTTGAAGTTCATGTTGACATGAGCGTTGGCCATTTGATCTACAAGACATATTTTGCAAAAGTTTTAGACTAAGTTCATGATAATTAAGTTCATCTAATCAAATTATTTAATGAACTCCCACTCAGATTAGACATCCCTCTAGTCATCTAAGTGTTACACGATCCGAGTCGACTAGGCCGTGTCCGATCATCACGTGAGACGGACTAGTCATCATCGGTGAACATCTCCATGTTGATCGTATCTTCCATACGACTCATGTTCGACCTTTCGGTCTCTGTGTTCCGAGGCCATATCTGTACATGCTAGGCTCATCAAGTTAACCCTAAGTGTTCTGCATGTGTAAATCTGTCTTACACCCGTTGTATGTGAACGTAAGGATCTACCACACCCGATCATCACGTGGTGCTTCGAAACGACGAACTTTAGCAATGGTGCACAGTTAGGGGGAACACTTTCTTGAAATTATTATAAGGGATCATCTTATTTACTACCGCCGTTCTAAGTAAACAAGATGCATATAATAAACATCACATGCAATTATATATAGTAGTGACATGATATGGCCAATATCATATAGCTCCTTCGATCTCCATCTTCGGGGCTCCATGATCATCTTCGTCACCGGCATGACACCATGATATCCATCATCATGATCTCCATCATTGTGTCTTCATGAAGTTGTCACGCCAACGACTACTTCTACTTCTATGGCTAACGCGTTTAGCAATAAAGTAAAGTAATTTACATGGCGTTCTTCAATGACACGCAGGTTATACAAAAAATAAAGACAACTCCTATGGCTCCTGCCGGTTGTCATACTCATCGACATGCAAGTCATGATTCCTATTACACGAACATGATCTCATACATCACAATATATCATTCATCATTCATCACAACTTCTGGCCATATCACATCACATGACAATTGCTGCAAAAACAAGTTAGACGTCCTCTAATTGTTGTTGCATCTTTTACGTGGCTGCAATTGGGTTCTAGCAAGAACGTTTTCTTACCTACGAATAACCACAACGTGATTTTGTCAACTTCTATTTACCCTTCATAAGGATCCTTTTCATCTAATCCGCTCCAACTAAAGTAGGAGAGACAGACACCCGCTAGCCACCTTATGCAACTAGTGCATGTCAGTCGGTGGAACCTGTCTCACGTAAGCGTACGTGTAAGGTCGGTCCGGGCCGCTTCATCCCACAATACCGCTGAAGCAAGAAAAGACTAGTAGCGGCAAGCAAGTTGACAAGATCTACGCCCACAACAAAATTGTGTTCTACTCGTGCAATAGAGAACTACGCATAGACCTAGCTCATGATGCAACTGTTGGGGAACGTTGCAGAAAATTAAAATTTTTCCTACAGTTTCACCAAGATCCATCTATGAGTTCATCTAAGCAACGAGTCATGGGAGAGAGATTGCATCTACATACCACTTATAGATCGCATGCGGAAGCGTTCAAGGGAACGGGGATGATGGAGTCGTACTCGCCGTGATCCAAATCACCGATGACCAAGTTCTGAACGGACAGCACCTCCGCGTTCAACACACGTACGAAACGGACAACGTCTCCTCCTTCTTGATCCAGCAAGGGGGAAGGAGAGGTTGAGGAAGAAGGCTCCAGCAGCAGCACGACGGCGTGGTGTTGGTGGAGAGGCAGTACTCCGACAGGGCTTCGCCAAGCGCTAACGGAGGAGGAGAGGTGTTGGGGAGGGGAGGAGCTGCGCCTTGGATCAGGTGTTCAGCCCTCCCCCCGCCCCTCTATTTATAGGGGAAGGGGGAAGGGGGCCGGCCACCTCTAGATGAGATCTAGAGGGGGGGGGGCGGCCAGGGAGGGGGCTTGCCCCCCAAGCAAAGGGGTGCGCCCCCTTTAGGGTTCCCCCCCCAGCCCTAGTCGCATGGGCCCAAGGGGGGGGGGGGCGCCCAGCCCTCCAGGGGCTGGTTCCCTGCCCCATGCGGCCCATGGGGCCCTCCGAGAGGGGTGGCCCCTCCCGGTGGATCCCCGGAACCCTTCCGGTGGCCCCGGTACAATACCGATATGCCCCCGAAACTTTCCGGTGTCCGCATGACAACTTCCCATATATAAATATTTACCTCCGGACCCTTCCGGAACTCCTCATGACGTCCGGGATCTCATCTGGGACTCCGAACAACATTCGGTAATCACATACAAGTCTTCCTTATAACCCTAGCGTCACCGAACCTTAAGTGTGTAGACCCTACGGCTTCGGGAGGCATGCAGACATGACCGAGACGGCTCTCCGGTCAATAACCAACAGCGGGATCTGGATACCCATGTTGGCTCCCACATGCTCCTCGATGATGTCATCGGATGAACCACGACGTCGAGGATTCAATCAACCCCGTATACTATTCCCTTTGTCAATCGGTACGTTACTTGCCCGAGACTCGATCGTCGGTATCCCAATACCTCGTTCAGTCTCGTTACCGGCAAGTCACTTTACTCGTACCGTAATGCATGATCCCGTGACCAGACACTTGGTCACTTTGATCTCATTATGATGATGCACTACCGAGTGGGCCCAGTGATACCTCTCCGTCATACGGAGTGACAAATCCCAGTCTCGATCCGTGTCAACCCAACAGACACTTTCGGAGATACCTGTAGTGCACCTTTATAGTCACCCAGTTACGTTGTGATGTTTGGTACACCCAAAGAACTCCTACGGTATCCGGGAGTTACACGATCTCATGGTCTAAGGAAAAGATATTTGACATTTGAAAAGCTCTAGCAAAACGAACTATACGATCTTGTGCTATGCTTAGGATTGGGTCTTGTCCATCACGTCATTCTCCTAATGACGTGATCCCGTTGTCAATGACATCTAATGTCCATAGTCAGGAAACCATGACTATCGTTGACCAACGAGCTAGTCAACTAGAGGCTTACTAGGGACGTATTGTGGTCTATGTATTCACACATGTATTATGATTTCCGGATAATACAATTATAGCATGAATAAAAGAAAATTATCATGAACAAGGAAATATAATAATAATCTTTTTATTATTGCCTCTAGGGCATATTTCCAACACCGGAGAATGGAGTTTTAGTCATCTTTACCATGAGGCATGGTTCGCAAGTATCAAATGATTCATAATCAAGTGATTCCAGAAATGCAACCGCATGGAGTTTCTGCATGTGCTTTACACCAATATGACCTAAACGGTAGTGCCACAAGTATGTTGCACTCTCATTATCAACTTTGGATCTTTTGGCATCAATATTATGAATACATGTATCACTACAATCGAGCTTTAACAAGAATGTACCATTCATCAAAGGTGCATGACCATAAAAGATATTACTCATATAAATAGAACAACCATTATTCTCTGACTTAAATGAATAACCGTCTCATAATAAACAAGATCCAGATATAATGTTCATGCTCAACCCTGGGACCAAATAACAATTGTTGAGGTCTAAAACTAATCACGAAGGTAGATGTAGAGGTAGCATGCCGAAGGCGATCACATCGACCTTGGAACCATTCCTCACGCGCATCGCCACCTCGTCCTTAGCCAATCTTTGCTTATTCTGCAACTCCTGTTTTGAGTTACAAATATGAGCAACTGAACCAGTTTTAAATACCCAGGCGCTACTATGAGCATTAGTAAGGTACACATCAATAATATGTATATCAAATATACCTTTGTTCACTTCGCCATCCTTCTTATCCGCCAAGTATTTGGGGCAGTTCTGCTTCTAGTGACCATTCCCTTTTGCAGTAGAAGCACTCAATTTCAGGCTTGGGTCCATCTTTGGGCTTCTTCACGTGAGCGGCAACTTGCTTGCCATTGTTTTTGAATTTCCCTTTCTTTCACTTGCCCTTTTTCTTGAAACTAGTGGTCTTGTTAAGCATCAACACTTGATGCTCCTTCTTGATTTCTACCTCCATGGCCTAAAGCATTGCGAAGAGCTCGGGAATCGTTTTGTCATCCCTTGCATATTATAGTTCATCACGAAGCCTTTGTAGCTTGGTGGCAGTGACTGAAGAACTATGTCAATAACACTATCTACTGGAAGATCAATTCCCATCAGTCAAGTGGTTATGATACCCAGACATTTTGAGTATGTGTTCACTGACATAAATGTTCTCCTCCATCTTGCAGCTATAGAACTTGTTGGAGACTTCATATCTCCCAACCCGGGCATTTGCTTAAAATATCAATTTCACCTCTTGGAACATCTCATATACTCCATGGCGTTCAAAACGTATTTGACGTCCTGGTTCTAAGTCATAAAGCATGGCACACTGAACTATTGAGTAGTCATCAGATCAATCCTGCCAGGCGTTCATAACATCTGCAGTAGCTCCTGCAGTAGGTCTGTCACCTAGCGGTGCATCAACGACATAATTCTTCTATGCAGCAATGAGGATAATCCTAGTTACGGACCCAGTCTGTGTAGTTGCTACCATCATATTTCAACTTAGCTTTCTCTAGGAACACATTAAAATTCAAGGGAACGGTAGCACGTGCCATTAATCTACAACATAGATATGCAAAAACTATTAAGACTAAGTTCATGATAAATTAAGTTAATTTAATCAAATTACTAATGAACTCCCACTTAAATTAACATCCCTCAAGTTATCTATGTGATACATGGTCCAAATCAACTAACCCATGTCCGATCATCACATGAGATTGGGTAGTCATCAATGGTGAACATCTCTATGTTGATCATATCTACTATATGACTCACGTTCGACCTTTCGGTCTCCAGTGTTTCGAGACCATGTCTGTACATGCTAGGCTCGTCAAGTTTAACCCAAGTATTCTGCATGTGCAAAACTATCTTACACCCGTTGTATGTGAACGTAGAGTCTATCACACCCGATCATCACGAGGTGCTTCAAAATGATGAACTTTAGCAATGGGGCATACTCGGGGAGAACACTTTTATCTTGAAATTTAGTGAAGGGGTCATCTTATAATGCTACCATCGTTCTAAGAAAAATAAGATGCATATAGGATAAACATCACATGCAATCAAAATATGTGACATGATATGGCCATCATCATCTTGTGCTTTTGATCTCCATCTCCAAAGCATCATCATGATTTCCATCGTCACCGGCTCGACACCTTGATCTCCATTATTGCGTCGGGGTCATCTCGCCAACTATTGCTTCTACAACTATTGCTAACTCATAGCGATAAAGTAAAGCAATTACATGGTGCTTGAATTTCATACCATAATTAAGAGACAACCCTAAGGCTCCTGCTGGCTGTCGATATTACAAAACATGATCATCTCATACAACAACGTATATCGCATCACGTCTTGACCATATCACATCACACCATACCCTGCAAAAACAAGTTAGACGTCCTCTACTTCGTTGTTGCAAGTTTTACGTGGATGCTACAAGCAACTAGTAATAACCGTCCTTACCTACGCAAAACCACAACGGTGATTATCAAGCTTGCTGTTTTAACCTTCTTGAAGGACCGGTTGTAGTCAAATTCGACTAAACTAAATTAGGAGAAACAGACACCCGCCATGCACCTTTATGCAAAACAAGTAGCATATCAGTCGGTGGAACCGGTCTCATGTGCATGGACATGTAAGGTTGGTCTGGGCCACTTCATCCCACAATACCGCCGAATCAAAATAAGACGTTGGTGGTAAGCAGTATGACCATCACCGCCCACAACTTCTCTGTGTTCTACTCATGCAAATCATCTACGCATAGACCTGGCTCATGATGCCACTGTTGGGGAATGTTGCATGGAAAATAAAAAACTTTCTACGCACATGCAAGATCTATCCATGGAGATGCATAACTACGAGAGGGGAGAGTGTGTCTATGTACCCTTGTAGACCGCTAAGTGGAAGCGTTTATCAACGCGGTTGATGTAGTCATACACCTTCATGATCCGCCCGATCAAGTATCGAATGTACGACACCACCGCGTTCAGCACACTTCAACTCGATGACGTCCTCGCCTTCTTGATCCAGCAAGACGGGCAAAGTAGTAGATGAGTTCCGGCAGCAATACGGTGTGGTGACGATGGTGATGCAACTATCTCCATAGGGCTTCGTCGAGCACTACGAAAATATCACCGAGGATGAACTAGAGGGAAAGGGGCGTCACCCACGGCATGGGGATCGTGTTGTGTGTTGCCCCTCTCCCTCCACACACACATATATATAGGTGGGGGACTAGGGGAGGCAGCATAGGGCAACCCCAAGGGGGCCGGCGGCGACCCTTGGCCCCTGCCCTAGCCGCACCCCCGTCCTTCTTAGGCGCGCGGGGGAAGTTAGTAGGGGAGGCCCCCCTTTCCCTTCTCCCATGAGGAGGGGGAAGGCAGGAGGGCCCATTGATAACCCACAAGTATAGGGGATCACAACAGCTTCCGAGGGTAGAGTATTCAACCCAAATTTATTGATTCGACACAAGGGGAGCCAAAGAATATTCTTGAGTATTAGTAGTTGAGTTGTCAATTCAACCACACCTGGATAACTTAGTATCTGCAGCAAAGTATTTAGTAGCAAAAGTGGTATGATAATAATGGTAACAGTAGCAATAGTAAAGATAAATGTTTTTGGGTTTTTTAGTAGTTGTAACAGTAGCAACGGAAAAGTAAATAAGTGAAGAACAATATATGAAAAGCTCGTAGGCAATGGATCAGTGATGGATAATTATGCCGGATGTGATTCTTCATGCAATAGTTATAACATAGGGTGATATAGAACTAGCTCCAGTTCATCAATGTAATGTAAGCATGTATTCCATAAATAGTCATACATGCTTATGGAAAAGAACTTGCATGACATCTTTTGTCCTACCCTCCCATGGCTGTGTGGTCCTAGTGGAAACTAAGGGATATTAAGGCCTCCTTTCAATAGAGAACCAGACCAAAGCATTAACACATGGTGAATACATGAACTCCTCAAACTACGGTCATCACTGAGAAATGTCCCGATTATTGTCACTTCGGGGTTGTCGGATCATAACACATAATAGGTGACTATAGACTTGCAAGATAGGATCAAGAACACACATATATTCATGGAAACATAATAGGTTCAGATCTGAAATCATGGCACTCGGCCCCTAGTGAGAAGCATTAAGCATACCAAAGTTATAACAACATCAATCTCAGAACATAGTGGATACTAGGGATCAAACCCTAACAAAACTAACTTGATTACATGGTAAATCTCATCCAACCCATCAGCGTCCAGCAAGCCTATGATGGAATTACTCACGCACAGTGGTGAGCATCATGAAATTGGTGATGGAGGATGGTTGATGATGATGACGGCGACGAATCCCCCTCTCCGGAGCCCCAAGCGGACTCCAGATCAGCCCTCCTGAGAGAGATTAGGGCTTGGCGGCGGCTCCATGTCGTAAAACGTGATGAAACTTTCTCCTTGATTTTTTTCTCCGTGAGACGGAAGATATAGAGTTGGAGTTGAGGTCGGTGGAGGTCCAGGGGGCCCACGAGATAGGGGGGCACGCCCTACAGAGGGGGGCGCGCCCCCCTGTCTCGTGGACAGGCCCTGGCCCCCTGGTGTATTTCTTTCGCCCAGAAATTCTTATTAATTCCAAAAAGTGCCTCTGTGGATTTGCAGGTCATTCCGAGAACTTTTCTTTTCTAGACATAAAACAACATCATGGTAGTTCTACTGAATACAACGTTAGTCCGGGTTAGTTTCATTCAAATCATGCAAGTTAGAGTCCAAAACAAGGGCAAAAGTGTTTGGAAAAGTAGATACGTTGGAGACATATCAACTCCCCCAAGCTTAAACCTTTGCTTGTCCTCAAGCAATTCAGTTGATAAACTGAAAGTGATAAAGAAAAACTTTTACAAACTCTGTTTGCTCTTGTTGTTGTAAACATGAAAAGCCAGCATTCAAGTTTCAGCAAATATTATGAACTAACCATACTAACAATAACACTTGGGTCTCACAATTACTCATATCAATAGCATAATCAGCTAGCAAGCAATAATAATAAAACTCGGATGACAACACTTTCTCAAAACAATCATAACATAATATAACAAAATGGTATCTCGCTAGCCCTTTCTGAGACCGCAAAACATAAATGCACATCATCTTTAAAGATCAAGGACTGACTAAACATTGTAATTCATGGTAAAAGAGATCCAGTCAAGTCATACACAATATAAATCAATAATAATGAATGCAAATGACAGTGTGCTCTCCAGCTGGTGCTTTTAATAAGAAGGATGATGACTCAATCATAAAAGTAAATAGATAGGCCCTTCGCAGAGGGAAGCAGGGATTTGTAGAGGTGCCAGAGCTCGATTTTAAAATAGAGATTGAATAACATTTTGAGTGGCATACTTTCGTTGTCAACGCAACACCTATGAGATGACTGTATCTTCCATACTACATGCATTATAGGCAGTTCCCAAATAGAATGGTAAAGGTTTATAATCCCCCAACCACCAACAAGCATCAATCCATCGCTTGCTCGAAACAATGAGTGCCTCCAACATACAACAGCCCTGGGGGAGTTTTGTTTAATTATTTTAGTTTGCTTTGATCTTTTGGATCATGGGACTGGGCATCCCGGTTACCGGCCCTTTCTCGTGAATGAGGAGCGGAGTCCACTCCTCTTGAGAATAACCCACCTAGTATGGAAGATATAGGCAGCCCTAGTTGTAACATGAGCTGCTTGAGCATACAAAACAGAATTTCATTTGAAGGTTTGGAGTTTGGCACATACAAATTTACTTGGAATGGCAGGTAGATACCGCATATAGGTAGGTATAGTGGACTCATATGGAACAACTTTGGGGTTTAAGGAGTTTGGATGCACAAGCAGTATTCCCGCTTAGTACAGGTGAAGGCTAGCAAAAGACTGGGAAGCGACCAACTGAGAGAGTGACAACAGTCGTAAGCATGCATTAAAATTAATTCACACTGAGTATAAGCATGAGTAGGATATAATCCACCATGAACATAAATATCGTGAAGGCTATGTTGATTTGATTCAACTACATGCGTGAACATGTGCCAAGTCGAGTCACTTGATTCATTCAAAGGAGGATACCATCCCATCATACAACATCATAATCATTCTAATAGCATGTTGGCACGCAAGGTAAACCATTATAACTCATAGCTAATCAAGCATGGCACAAGTAACTATAATCTCTAAATGTTATTGCAAATATGTTTACTTCATAATAGCTAACTCAGGAACGATGAACTCATCATATTTACAAAAACAAGAGAGGTCGAGTTCATACCAGCTTTTCTCATCCCAATAAGTCCATCATATATCGTCATTATTGTCTTTCACTTGCACAACCGAACGATGTGTATAATAATAAGAGTGCACGTGCATTGGACTAAGCTGGAATCTGCAAGCATTCAACTCACGAGAGAAGACAAGTAATATGGGCTCTAAATTGAATAAACAATCATGCATATAAGAGCCACTAAGCATTTTCAATATGGTCTTCTCGACCCCCAAAGGAAAGAAAGGAAAATAAAACTATTTACACGGGAAAGCTCCCAACAAGTAAAAGAAGAACAAGAAATATTTCTGGTTTTTCATTTTAATTCCTACTACATGCAAGGAAATTAAACTAACTATTTTTGTTTTGTTTTTTCTCAAGGTTTATCAAACACACAAAAAGAAAACTAGAAACAGAAATTTAAACTAGCAAGGATAATACAATGAAAGAGTATGAGCACCGACGACTAGTGTGTGAACATGAATGTAAAGTCGGTGAGAAATACATACTCCCCCAAGCTTAGGCTTTTGGCCTAAGTTGGTCTAGTACCAAGGATCGCCTGGCTGATATCCATAAGTGAAACCGGGGTTGTACTGAGATGCAGCGGCAACCGCCTCCTGAGCTGCAGCGTGTTGGCGAGCTGCCTCCACTCCCCTCTCGTATTCAGCTGCTTCCTCTTTGGTGACAACATATCTTCCTTTTGCCTGATAATCAAAAAGGTAGGGAGCAGCAACAAAATTTGCAATGAATAAAGAATTATAACAAAAACTAATTGGACCAATGGAGGAGTCACATACCAAGCAACAATCTCCCAAAGCAGTTTTGTGAATGAAGCTTTGAGCTAAGAGATCGAAAATCGCAGCAAAACGAGCTAGAACTCATGCTTGAGCTGGATGGGGATTTTTTTGGGTAGAAGATGGAGTGTGTGAGTGCTGGCATAAGTGGAGGGGAGCCACCAGGGGCCCACGAGACAGGGGGGCGCGCCCTACAGGGGGGGCGCCCTCCTCTCTCGTGGCCTGGTGCTTGCCCCTCCTGCAGTGTTTTTAGTGCCTAAAATCCTCAAATATCCCAGAAAAAATCATACTAAATTTCCAGGGCATTTGGAGCACTTTTATTTTTGGGCTATTTTTTTCAATGCACGGATAATTCAGAAAACAGACGGATAATACCATTTTTGCTTTATTTATTCTAAAAGCAGAAAGTAAAAAAAGAGGGTACAGAAGGTTGTGCCTTCTAGTTTTGTCCATCTCGTGCTCATCAAAATGAACCCGCTAACAAGGTTGATCAAGTCTTGTTAACAAACTCATTCCGAATAACACGGAACCGGAGAAATTTCGAATAACACTAAGTTACCTCAACGGGGATATGAAAATCCCTAACAATAAGAATATCATACTTTTTCTTGACAGTAGGGAGAGGAAATTCAAAATCTCCAAAAATGATAGTTGGAACTTTTTCAATAGAATTGATGCTATGAACTTGAGATTGTTTCCTCGGAAAGTGTACCGTCTCATTGCCATTAACATGAAAAGTGACATTGCCTTTGTTGCAATCAATAACAGCCCCTGCAGTATTAAGAAAAGGTCTACCAAGGATAATAGACATACTATCGTCCTCAGGAATATCAAGAATAACAAAGTACGTTAAGATAGTGACATTTGCAACCAGAACAGGCACATCCTCACAAATACCGACAGGTATAGCAGTTGATTTATCAGCCATTTGCAAAGATATTTCAGTAGGCGTCAACTTATTCAATTCAAGTCTACGATATAAAGAGAGAGACATAACACTAACACCGGCCCCAAGATCACATAAAGCAGTTCTAACATAATTTCTTTTAATGGAGCATGGTATAGTTGGCACACCCGGATCTCCAAGTTTCTTTGGTACTCCACCCTTAAAAGTGTAATTAGCAAGCATGGTGGAAATTTCAGCTTCCGGTATCTTTCTTTTATTTGTGATGATATCCTTCATATACTTAGCATAAGGATTTACTTTAAGCATATCAGTTAAGCGCATACGTAAGAAAATAGGTCTAATCATTTCAGCAAAGCGCTCAAAATCCTCATCATCCTTTGACTTGGATGGTTTAGGAGGAAAGGGCATGGGTTTCTAAACCCATGGTTCTCTTTCTTTACCGTGCTTCCTAGCAACAAAATCTCTCTTATCATAACATTGATTCTTTGATTGTGGGTTATCAAGATCAACAGCAGGTTCAATCTCTACATCATTGTTATTACTAGGTTGAGCATCTACATGAATATCATTATTTGCATTATTATCAGGTTCATGTTCATCTCCAAATTGTGTTTCAGCATCAGAGATGGAAATATCATTGGGATTCTCAAGTGTTTCTACATTAGGTTCACTAGAAGTTTGCAAAGTCCTATCATTCTTCTTTTTCTTCTTCTTAGAAGAGCTAGGAACATCTAGATTATTACTCTGAGAATCTTGTTCAATTCTTTTAGGGTGGCCTTCAGGATACAAAGGTTCCTGAGTCATTCTACCAGTTCTAGTAGCCACTCTAACAGCAAAGTCATTTTTTTTATTCAACTCATCAAGCAAATCATTTTGAGCTTTGAGTACTTGCTCAGCTTGAGTAGCAACCATAGAAGCATATTTGCTAACGCGGTGAAGTTCATCTTTCATCTTTAACTCTAGCCAGATTATCACCTATGCGTCCTATCTCGAAAGCATTATTCTTTAACTCTCTACCAACGTAAGCATTAAAACTTTCTTGTCTAGCCATAAAGTCATCAAATTCATCCAAGCATGGGCTATGAAATTTAGTAGAATGTATTTCAACTTTATCATATCTATAGAGAGAATTTACCTTTACTACCTGTGTCGGGTTATCTAGACAATGTGGTTCTTCAGGCGGTAAATTAAGACCATGTATATCTTCAATAGGTGGTAAATTCTTAATATCTTTAGCTTTAATACCTTTTTTCTTTCATTGATTTCTTTTCCTCTTGCATATCTTCAGGACCGAGAAATAAAACACCTCTCTTCTTTGGAGTGGGTTTGGGAATAGGCTCAGGATTTGGCTCAATTGGTTCAGGAATTACTTCAGGAACTGGCTCGGGAAGAGTCCAATTATTTTCATTAGTCAACATATTATACAATAATATTTCAGCTTCGTCGACTATTCTTTCCCTAAAAACACAACAAACACAACTATCCAAGTGGTCCTTGGAAGCATCGGTTAGTCCATTATAAAAGATATCAAGTATTTCATTTTTCTTAAGAGGATGATTAGGCAAAGCATTAAGTAACCGGAGAAGCCTCCCTCAAGCTTGTGGGAGACTCTCTTCTTTGATTTGCACAAAATTATATATTTCCCGCAAGGCAGCTTGTTTCTTATGAGCAGGGAAATATTTAGTAGAGAAGTAATAAATCATATCCTGGGGACTACGCACACAACTAGGAGCAAGAGAATTATAGCAAGTCTTAGCATCACCCTTTAATGAGAACGGGAATATCTTAAGGATATATAAATAGCGAGACTTCTCGTCATGAGTAAACAGGGTGGCTATATCATTCAACTTGGTAAGATGTGCCACAACAGCTTCAGATTCAAGGCCATAAAAAGGATCAGATTCAACTAAAGTAATAATACCAGGATCAACAGAGAATTCATAATCCTTATCAGTAACACAGATAGGTGAAGTAGCAAAAGTAGGATTGGGTTTCATTCTAGCATTAAGAGATTACTGCTTCCATTTAGCTAATAATTTCTTAAGATCATTTCTATCATTGCAAGCAAGAATTTCCATAGCAGTTGCTTCATGCATAACATAACCCTTAGGAACAACAGGTAATACATAATCATTGGGGGAACGTTCATCATCATTATCATCAATAATAGGTTATTCAATATTTTCATTCCCCCTAACTCTAGCAAGTTGTTCATCTAGAAATTCACCCAATGGCAAAGTAGTAACACGCACAGAAGTAGTTTCATCATGCATAGCAGAAGTGGCATCATCAATAACATGCGACATATCAGAATTCATAGCAGTATCAGGTTTAGGTGTCGCAAGCCTACTAATAACGGAAGGAGAATCTAGTGCAGAGCTAGATGGTAGTTCCTTACCTCCCCTCATAGTTGAGGGTAAAATCTTGGTCTTAGCGTCTTTCAAGTTCTTCATAGTGATCAACAGATATAAATCCCAAGTGACTCAGAGAATAGAGCTATGCTCCCCGGCAACGGCGCCAGAAATTAGTCTTGATAGCCCACAAGTATAGGGGATCGCAGCAGCTTTCAAAGGTAGAGTATTCAACCCAAATTTATTGATTCAACACAAGGGGAGCCAAACAATATTCTTGAGTATTAGAAGTTGAGTTGTCAATTCAACCACACCTGGATAACTTAGTATCTGCAGCAAAGTATTTAGTAGCAAAAGTGGTATGATAATAATGGTAACAGTAGCAACAGTAAAGATAAATGTTTTTGGGTTTTTGTAGTAGTTGTAACAGTAGCAACGGAAAAGTAAGTAAGCGAAGAACAATATATGAAAAGCTCGTAGGCAATGGATCAGTGATGGATAATTATGCCGGATGCGATTCCTCATGCAATAGTTATAACATAGGGTGATATAGAACTAGCTCCAGTTCATCAATGTAATGTAAGCATGTATTCCGTAAATAGTCATACGTGCTTATGGAAAAGAACTTGCATGACATCTTTTGTCCTACCTTCCCGTGGCAGCGGGGTCCTAGTGGAAACTAAGGGATATTAAGGCCTCCTTTTAATAGAGAACCGGACCAAAACATTAACACATGGTGAATACATGAACTCCTCAAACTACGGTCATCACCGAGAAGTGTCCCGATTATTGTCACTTAAGGGTTGTCGGATCATAACACATAATAGGTGACTATAGACTTGCAAGATAGGATCAAGAACACACATATATTCATGAAAATATAATAGGTTCAGATCTGAAATCATGGCACTCGGGCCCTAGTGAGAAGCATTAAGCATACCAAAGTTATAACAACATCAATCTCAGAACATAGTGGATACTAGGGATCAAACCCTAACAAAACTAACTTGATTACATGGTAAATATCATCCAACCCATCACCGTCCAGCAAGCCTACGATGGAATTACTCACGCACGGCAGTGAGCATCATGAAATTGGTGATGGAGGATGGTTGATGATGACGACGGTGACGAATCCCCCTCTCCGGAGCCCCGAACGGACTCCAGATCAGCCCTCTCGAGAGAGATTAGGGCTTGGCGGCGGCTCCGTGTCATAAAACGCGATGAAACTTTCTCCTTGATTTTTTTCTCCGTGAGACGGAAGATATAGAGTTGGAGTTGAGGTCGGTGGAGGTCCAGGGGGCCCACGAGATAGGGGGCGCGCCCTATAGGGGGGGGGGGCGCCCCTTGTCTCGTGGACAGGCCCTGGGCCCCCTGGTGTATTTCTTTCGCCCAAAAATTCTTATTAATTCCAAAAAGTGCCTCCATGGATTTGCAGGTCATTCCGAGAACTTTTCTTTTCTACACATAAAACAACATCATGGTAGTTCTGCTGAAAACAGCGTCAGTCCGGGTTAGTTTCATTCAAATCATGCAAGTTAGAGTCCAAAACAAGGGCAAAAGTGTTTGGAAAAGTAGATACGTTGGAGACGTATCACCCAACCCTCCCCCTTTCCTTCTCTAGGGCCGGCGGCCTAGAGGTGGGGCGCGCCAGACTTGTGGGCTGGTGTGCTCCCCTCTTTTGGCCCATATGGCCCAATAACCTCCCGGGGCCTCCCGGAACCCCTTCAAGTGACCTGATGACTACCCGATACATTCCGAAACCTTTCCAGTGACCAAATAGCTGAAAGGATCAAGAAGAGGTGTCTATAGGGGGGGGGTGATTAGACACTCAACAAGCAAAAGTAGCAGTTTTTAAGTCCTTCACATTGAGGTTGTAGATTAGCACAATTTTAAGCATTCCCAACATAATTCAAGCAAGCATGGAAAGAGCATAAGCAACAAAAATAGTAAAGCATGCTAGTTGCAAGAAAGTAAAGGGATGGGATTGGAGTTTGCAAATGCAATGAAGACACGGAGATTTTTGGCATGGTTTCGATAGGTGGTGCTATCGTACATCCACGTAGATGGAGACTTCAATCCATGATGGGTAACGGTTGTGCGAGTCAATAGAGGGCTCCACCCACAAAGGGTCCACGAAGAAGCAACCTTGTCTATCCCACCATGGCCATCGCCCATGAAGGACTTGCCTCACTTGGGTAGATCTTCACTAAGTAGGCAATCTCCTTGCCCTTACAAACTGCTTGGTTCAACTCCACAATCTTGACAGAGGCTCCCAAGTGACACCTAACCAATCTAGGATACACCACTCTCCAAAGGTAATAGATGGTGTGTTAATGAGGAAATCCTTGCTCTTGTGCTTGAAATGATAGTCTCCCCAACACTCAACTCTCTCTCATAAATTTGGCTATGGTGGAAAGATGATTTGAGTGGAAAGCAACTTGGGGAAGGATAGAGATCAAGATTCTTGTGGTAGGATTGGAATGTCTTGGTCTCAACACATGAGTAGGTGGTTCTCTCTCAGAAAATGAGTAGTGGAAGTGTAGGCACGTTCTGATGGCTCTCTCACAAATGGAGAAGGGGGTGGAGGGGTATATATAGCCTCCACAAAAGATCTAGCCATTACACACATTTGACCCAACTCGGTCAGACCGAATAGAGAAACTCGGTGAGACCGATTTAGTTCAACATGTGAACATTAGGAATCTCGGTGGGATCGACGAGATCAACTCAGTGGGACCGATGTGCTAGGGCTAGGGCAAAACCTCATCTCGGTGAGACCGAATGCTTGAACTCGGTGAGACTGATTTCAGCAATTGATCAAATAGATAGTTGGTCAAGCAAACTCAGTGCGACCAATTGCTTATCTCGATGAGACTAAACTGCAATAGGCAACATAGAGTTTACAAGGCCATCTCGGTAAGACCGAGATCCATATCGGTGTGACTTAATTGATTAGGGTTTCTGGCAGTGGCTATGTCAAAGAACTTGGTGGCGCCAGATCGGTCAAATCGGTGGGGCCGAGTATGACTTTAGGTTTTGGACAAATGTGGAAATGAGAAAGTGGCTGAGGGTTTTGGAGCAGCATCACTAAGCACTTGAGCAAGTAGACCATTAAGCAACACCTCATCCCCTTTTAATAGTATTGGCTTTCGTATGGACTCAATGTGATCTTGGATCACTAAAATGAAAATGAAGAGTCTCGATCCTTTGCCAATCTTTGTCCTTAGCATTTTGAAGGGGTTCCACATCCTCTTGTCCTTGCCACTCCATTGTTGAACTTATCTGAAATGCACTTGATAAAATTATTAGGCCACCAGGAGATATGTTGACATTAGTTACCAAAATCACCCAGGGAGCACTTGTGCTTTCAATAGCATCATCCTATATATCAATCTTTACCTCCAGACCATTCCATAGCTCCTCTTCATGTACGTGATCTCATCCGGAACTTCGAACAACATTCAGTCATCAACTCACGTAACTCATATAATACTATATCATCAATGAACGTAAAGTGTGCGGACCCTACCAGTTCAAGAATGATGTAGACATGACCGGGACACCTCTCTGGTAAATAACCAATAGCGGGACCTGGATGCCCATATTGGTTCCTACATATTCTATGAAGATCTTTATCGGTTGAACCTTTATTACAACATACGTAATTCCCTTTGTCTGTCGGTATGTTACTTGCCCGAGATTCAATCGTTGGTATCTTATATCTAGTTCAATCTTGTTACCAGCAAGTCTCTTCACTCATTCCGTAATACATCATCTCCTAAATAACTCCTTAGTCACTTTTCTTGCAAGATTCTTGTGATGTATATTACCGAGAGGGCCCAGAGATACCTCTCCAATATACAGATTGACAAATCCCAATCTCGATCCATGCCAACTCAGCAGATACCTTCGGAGATACCTGTAGAGCATGTTTATGACCACCCAGTTTTGTTGTAACGTTTGATAGCACAGAAGGTATTCCTCCGGTATCTGAGAGTTGCATGATCTCATGGTCGAAGGAATATGTATTTGACATTAAGAAAGCAGTAGCAATAAACTAAACGATCATATGCTAAGCTAACGGATGGGTCTTGTCCATCACATCATTCTCGTAACGATGTGATCTTGTTATCAAGTGATAACACATGTCCATGGTTAGGAAACCTTAACCATCTTTGATCAATGAGCTAGTCTAGTAGAGGCTGACTAGGGACACAATATTTGTTTATGTATCCACACATGTATTTAAATTTCCGATCAATACAATTCTAGCATGAATAATAAACCTTTATCATGAAAAATGATATATAATAATAACAACTTTATTATTGCCTCTAGGGCATATTTTCATCAGTTCTCATTCACATTTTGGTTTGTAATGACATTATTTTATCTACAATTCATTTTTTTTGTAATTGATGTACTTTTATGTTGCAGAAGGAGGTTCCTGTTGTTGGGGAACATAGTAATTCAAAAAAATTCCTACGATCATGCATGATCTATCTGGGAGATGCATAGCAACGAGACGGGAGAGTGTGTCCACGTACCCTTGTAGACCGAAAGTGGAAGCGTTTAGTAACGCGGTTGATGTAGTCGAACATCTTCACGATCCAACCGATCCTAGTACCGAAAGTACGACACCTCCATGTTCAGCACACTTTCAGCACGATGACGTCCCTCGAGCTCTTGATCCGGTAGAGGGTCGAGGGAGAGTTCCGTTAGCACGACAGCGTGGGGATGATGTTGATGATGTTACTGGCGCAGGTGAGGGAGTCCTGGATTAGGGGGTCCTCAGACAGCCGTACTATGTGTTTATGGCGGACTGTTGGACTATGAAGATACAAGATTGAAGACTTCGTCCCATGTATGGGTGGGACTCTCCTTTGCGTGGAAGGCAAGCTTGGCAATTCAGATATGTAGATTTCCTTCTCTGTAACCGACTCTGTGTAACCCTAACCCCCTCCGGTGTCTATATAAACCGAAGGGCTTAATCCGTAGGACAAGAACAATCATAATCATAGGCTAGCTTCTAGGGTTTAGCCTCTATGATCTCGTGGTAGATTAACTCTTGTAATACTCATATCATCAAGATCAATCAAGCAGGAAGTAGGGTATTACCTCCATAGAGAGGGCCCGAACCTGGGTAAACATTGTGTCCCCCGCCTCCTGTTACCATTAGCCTTAGACGCACAATTCGGGACCCCATACCCGAGATCCGCCGGTTTTGACACCGACATTGGTGCTTTCATTGAGAGTTCCACTGTGTCGTCACGGTAAGGCTTGATGGTTCCTTCAATCATCCACAATGACGCGATCCAGGCTGAGGTTTTCCTCCCCGGGCAGATCTTCATATTTGGCGGCTTCGCACTGCGGGCCAACTCGCTTGGCCATCTAGAGAAGATCAATAGCTACGCCCCTGGCCATCAGGTCAGGTTTGGAAGCCTGAACTAAACTGCCGACATCCGCGGAGACTTGATCTTCGACGAATTCGAGCCCATGACAGGTGCGCCGTACGGTCACAATGAGCATGACCTAGATCTGCCATTGGACTATGTCCAGGAGATCACACCTGCAGTTGCACCGGCTCTAAACCCGGAGTAGATCATGCCATCCGGGGACGGGTGGATAGACCCAGCCATGGAGGCCGCATACTCATTGGCGATAGAGCCGAACACAGACTTCGCCTTCAATGAGGTCTGTGTCATCGAACCCTCGGACTCGTCTCTGGCCACAGGCTCCGAACTGCGTGCATCCGTGCCCATCGAATCTGACTGGGCACCGATCATGGAGTTTACCTCCGTGGATATTTTTCAGCACTCGCCCTTGGGCGACGTGCTAACCTCGTTAAAATCTCTCTCCCTATCAGGAGACTCCTGGCTGAACTATGTCCGGCTTGAGTGGGAAGCGGACGACGAAGAAATTCGTTACCCACCCACCACCCACTTAATAGCCACTGTCAACGACTTAACCGACACACTCGATTTCGATTCTGAAGACATCGACGCTATGGATAACGATGCCGGAGAAGAACAGAAACCACCGCCCACAGGGCGCTGGACATCCGCATCATCATATGATATATATGTATGGTGGACACACCCAAAGAAAGCAATGGAATGATGCAACAGAGGATAATCCCCTTGAAAAGCAAACAAAGCGCCGACGTCAGTGGCGCCGCTCCAAAGCCCGCCACAGCAGAAACAACAATAATGGCACATGAAAGAATAACACCCTAGATGACTCTAGGGATAACGATGACCCCGTAGACCCAGCGATAGAGCAGGATGGGCCAGGGGACGACAAACATAGTCCGGGGCCGCAGTCCGATCACGGTGATGCCGAAGATAAAACTTATAAACCTGTCTCCGGAGAGGGAAACAATCCGGACGACGATGCACGCACCATACCGGAGAAGCACTTGGAACAAGAGAACCTCCACAAAAGGCTTATCGCCACCACGAGGAGCTTGAAGAAGCAGAAGCAAAGGCTTAATGCCGCTCAGGACATGCTCAACCACAGATGGAACAAAGTGTTTGACACTAACAAAGAGCACGGTGGTGATCGCCACACTAAGATCTACCCAAAGTGCAAGCTGCTGCCCAAATTCAACGACGAGGCTGTAGAGCCCATCCCGCCAAAAAACGATACGACCGATCAGCTGGACCAACCACCCCGTGGGCGAGACAGAGCGGCTGATGACGCTGCAGTCAAGTCAGCACACGATCCATGTAAGCACCTGGACAAGAGAGCTAGTTTGGCTAGGTCCATTTATGGATCTAGGAAACATGTTCCTACGCAAGATCACGACAACCATACTGTCTGTACTGATCAACTACCAGCTCAGAATCAACATCCATCGGACCCACACCACGACACACCCAGATACAGGGGTGCTGCACACCCCCTGTGCTTCACCGATGAGGTGCTGGACCATAAATTTCCAGAGGGGTTCAAACCTGTGAACATCGAGGCATATGACGGAACAACAGACCCTGAAGTCTAGATTGAGGACTTTATTCTTCACATCCACATGGCTCACGGAGACGATCTCCACGCCATCAAATACCTACCCCTCAAGTTGAAAGGAGCAGCTCGTCACTGGTTGAAAAGCCTCCCCGAAAATTCCATTGGAAGTTGGGAGGAACTCAAGGACGCTTTCAGGGCTAATTTTCAAGGGACATACGTCCGACCTCTGGATGCAGATGATTTAAGTCACATAGTCCAATAGCCCGGAGAGTCAGCCCGTAAGCTTTGCAATAGATTTCTCACCAAGAAGAACCAAATCGTCGACTGCCCGGATGCCGAATGGCTCGCCAGACACCTCAGCTAGGAAAAGCCGAGGATAATGGCAGCCCTAACAAGCCTTATGACCCGCTTTTGCACGGGTGAGGACAGTTGGTTGGCTCGTAGCGGCACCAACGACCCAAGCACATCCAAAATCAGGGACGGTAATGGGAAGCTGTGACGTAATAAAAACAAGCATCGAAATAATGAAGACAACCCAGACAACACGGCGGTAAACGCCAGATTCAGGGGCTCTCGACCCGGTCAACGGAAAAAGCCATTTAAAGGCAGCAAAGATGGACCGTCCAGCCTAAACAAAATTTTAGACAGATCATGTCAGACTCATGGCACCCCTGAGAAACCTGCGAATCACACCAACAGAGAATGCTGGGTTTTCAAGCAGGCCAGTGATAACACACATGTGTAGGGGATCGCAACAGTTTTCGATAAGTAAGAGTGTCGAACCCAACGAGGAGTTAAAGGTAGAATAAATATTCCCTCAAGTTCTATCGACCACCGATACAACTCTACGCACGCTTGGCGTTTGCTTTACCTAGAACAAGTATGAATCTAGAAGTACTTTGTAGGTGTGAAAGGATAGGTTTGCAAGATAATAAAGAACACGTAAATAAAAAGTAGGGGCTGTTTAAATAAAGATGCAAGAAAGTAAATATAATGAAAAATTCCCACTAGTATATGAAAGTGACAACATAGGAGACTCTCTATCATGAAGATCATGGTGCTACTTTGAAGCACAAGTGTGGAAAAAGAGATAGTAGCAATTGTCCCTTCTCTATTTTTCTCTCATTTTATTTTTTTCTCTTTTTTTTCCTTTTTTCCTTTTCTTTTTTTTTCTTTCTCTTTTTTTTCTTTTTCTTTTTTTGTGGGCTTCTTTGGCCTCTTTTATTTTTATAAAGTCCGAAGTCCCATCCCGACTTGTGGCAGATAGTCTTCATCATCCTTTCCTCACTGGGACAATGCTCTAATAATGAAGATCATCACACTTTTATGGATTTACAACTCAAAGCTAGAACAAAATATGACTCTATATGTATGCCTCCGACGGTGTACCGGGATATGCAATGAATCAAGAGTGACATGTATGAAAATTATGAAGGTGGCCTTGCCACAAATACGACGTCAACTACATGATCATGCAAAGAGCAATATGACAATGATGAAACATGTCATACTAAATGGAATGGTGGAAAGTTGCATGGCAATATATCTTGGAATGGCTATGGAAATGCCATATAGGTAGGTATGGTGGCTGTTTTGAGGAGGGTAAATAATGGGTTTATGCTACCGGCGAAAGTTGCACGGTAAAATAGAAACTAGCAAAGTGGAAGGATGAGTGTGCGTATATCCATGGACTCACATTAGTCATAAAGAACTCATATAATTATTGCAAAAGTCCATTTAGACCTCGAAGCAAAGTACTACTACGCATGCCCCAAGAGGGATAGATTGGTAGGAAAACACCATCACTCGTCCCCGACTGCCACTCATAAGGAAGACAATCAAAAAGCACCTCATGCTCCAACTTCATTACATAACGGTTCACCATACGTGCATGCTACGGGACTTGCAAACCTCAACACAAGTGTTTCTCAATTTCACAATTACTCAACTAGCACGACTCTAATATCACCACCTTTATATCGCAAAACTATTGCAAGGAATCAAACATATCATATTCAGTGATCTACAAGTTTTATGTAGGATTTTATGACTAACCATGTGAATGAGCAATTCCTGTCATCTCTCTAAATAGATATAAGTGAAGCAAGAGAGTTTAATTCTTTCTACAAAAGATATGCCCACCCTCTAACAAATATAAGTGAATCAAAAGAGCATTCTACAAATGGCGGTTGTCTATGCGAAGAGAAACATGCAATCCAAACTTCAAATGATATAAGTGAAGCACATGAAGCATTCTATAAAGCCATACTCAAAAGATTTAAGTGAAGTGCAATGAGCATTCTATAAATTAACCAAGGACTATCTCATACCAGCATGGTACATAAAAGAAAAATGAAAACTAAATGCAAAAGACGCTCCAAGACTTGCACATAATGCATAAACGAAACGAATACGAAAACATACCGATACTTGTTGAAGAAAGAGGGGATGTGTCGGTGTCAAAACCGGCGGATCTCGGGTAGGTGGTCCCGAACTATGCGTCTAGGCGGATGGTAACAGGAGACAAGGGACACGATGTTTTTACCCAGGTTTGGGCCCTCTCGATGGAGGTAAAACCCTACTCCTGCTTGATTAATATTGATGATATGGGTAGTACAAGAGTAGATCTACCACGAGATCAGAGAGGCTAAACCCTAGAAGCTAGCCTATGGTATGATTGTTGTTCGTCCTACGGACTAAAACCCTCCGGTTTATATAGACACCGGAGAGGGCTAGGGTTACACAGAGTCGGTTACAATGGGAGGAGATCTACATATCCGCATCGCCAAGCTTGCCTTCCACGCCAAGGAAAGTCCCATCCGGACACGGGACGAAGTCTTCAATCTTGTATCTTCATAGTCCAGGAGTCCGACCAAAAGTCATAGTCCGGTCATCCGGACACCCCCTAATCCGGGACTCCCTCAGTAGCCCCTGAACCAGGCTTCAATGACGACGAGTCCGGCGTGCAAATTGTCTTCGGCATTGCAAGGCGGGTTCCTCCTCCGAATACTTCATAGAAGATGTTGAACACAAGTATAGTGTACGGCTCTGCAAAATAAGTTCCACATACCACCGTAGAGATAATAATAATGGTACAAATCTAATCTGCTGACGTATTCCGCAGCGTGACATCATGCCACGGCCAAGCCTTTATTCGTTTTACTATCCCACCTCAGCACGTTTAGCGAGGCGGTTTCCATGGCACGTCTTGTCAAAGCAGAGATCGTGTCCCCTTATTCCGGGATTCTCATCAATACGGGCGTGGGTAACCCAACCGTGCCATTAGTATGTATCCTTAATCGAAAGTGAGTCCCAAACGGTCACGGGGAGGGCTCTTGGAATCAACCTCTTTATAAAGATACCAAGGCTCAACTCCTCCCTTTCAATCCCGATCAAATCCGCCTCTCACCTTGAGTTCCAACGCCCAAAGCTCCAGATTCGGGCGCTTCGGACCTTCAAGAATGTCCGGCTCCGACCTCCAAGGCCGGTGGATGCCCTCCTCCGTTATGGAAGAAGACGTGCGAAAGCTGAGAGATGCCAGGTATCTAACCGGTGAAATCTCGCATGGGCTGCCTGCTCAAGGGCAGGTTACTCCCACTCCCAAGCCCGGTGAGAGCGTGGTGTTCACGTCTCACTTCCTTCGGGGCCTAGGCATCCCGATTGATCCCTTCGTGAGGGGGCTCATGTTTTACTAAGGGCTGAAATTTCACGACTTAGCTCTGGAGTCCATCCTCCAAATCTCATCGTTCATTATCGTGTGCGAGGCCTTCCTCCACATTACTCCTCACTTCAGATTGTGGCTTAAGACCTTCAAGGTAGAGCCGAAGATGATCGAGGGGCAGCACGCAGAGTGCGGAGGTGCTGTTATAAGCAAGATTGCCGAAGCTCCATGGCCCGAGGGCTCTTTTCAAGAGGAGTTCGGCTTATGGCAACGAGAGTGGTTTTACATCACAGCTCCCAGGGGCACCACATGGGTGGCGCCACCTGCTTTTCGCTTGGGTCCCCCACCACAGCTAGCGCCATGGGTAAATAAAGGGCTTAACTGGGGGCCGTCCAAGGACGTGCCCTTGTTGCAGGGCCACGTCCGAGATCTCCTAGAAAGAGATATCAATCTGGCCGTAGTGACGCATGTTATGTTGATTCGCCGCATCCTGCCCTGCAAACGTCGCCCCCTCCACCTGTGGGAGTTTAATCCAGAAGGACCGCGAGCCCTTCAACACTTTGTGGGCATGACGCCCATGGAGATGTACAAATTGTTCTTCGGATCACAAGCAATGTGTCCGGACTCGTCCGAGGACGCAGGTCTGAGCTGCAATCGCTCGGATACTCAAGTAAGTAGTCATGTACCCGGACACGCTATCCATATATTTATCATAAAATTGCCCTTAAAAGAGCTGTCCCTTAAACAAGAGTGGATAGCGAAAGCAAAGCTAATCAGGTGTCCGGCCCCCTCCTTGAGACTACGCCGGATCCCGTGTTAACCAGGATGCTAGAGGCTGTGCCTTTGGAAGAAGGCAAAGAGGGGAACAAGGAAGCTACCGCCTCCCCGAAAGAGGCTGTTAGGAAAGGAGGAATCGAGAATTCCTCTAACCAGGGGAAGAAGAGGACCGCCTCTGAAGACCCGGAGACCATGGTCTCAAAGCGGGGGAAGAAATCTTCGTCAGAGGGTCCGGCGCCGGGGGGTGCCCTAGTCGCATTGCGCCCCCAAGGGGATCAGCTCTCCACCGAGTCGTAAGTAAAGAGGGGTTTTAAAATGAGAGACATCCCTGGTCTATTTCTAAGGAAGATAACCGAACTTTTACCTTGTAGTTCGGATCTCAGCTCTTCTCAGCAGAGCTCATCTTCAGGGGATCTACGTCCGGAGATGATGGAGAGCGGAATGCCTCCCCCAGCTGTATCGTCTTGCGAGGCGGGCGACCCCGAGGTGTCGTCGCGGACGGTTTCTCCGAATCAGGCCTTCGAAAAAGGCCATCGGACGAGTCCGGCACCGTCTGGTGCATGGTCGGAGGAGCTGAAAGATCTGCTAGGGCGAGCATCTATCTCAGAAGAACACCATGCGTTGATGAATACGGTGATTAGAAGGATCTCATCCGCGGAAAGCGGGTTGTACGAGGCCGCCAGGAGTTTACTGACAGGTTTTGAGGTACGCGAAATGGTGTACCTTTTGACAGATCCGCATATATGAGATGCGCCCTGTATAGATAGTAGCCCCTGAGACTCTGAGCATTGTCAAAAATGACAGCGCGCAGAGGATCATAATCCCAGGTATAATATGTCGCCTTTCCTATGTAGGTGGCGAAGTGTTTGGTGGCTAGCCGGACTGATGAATTTGCCGAGCTAAAGCGGCAACTTGACATGGCAGATGCCGACATCGCGCTTGTCAACGAGCGGCTGGACGAGGCACAAGGTATGTCATGTCTCCGAAGACATCTTGTAAGAGGAGCTTGATGCCCGTATATTATAACATGTGTGCTTAATGAAGATGGTGCCGCTGCCATGGAGAACCTTCGGGCGGAACTTGCCCGAGCCAAGGAGCAGGCCAGTAAAAGCGATGCGGCTGCCTTGAAGGCGGCTGAAGAGCTAAAAGCCGAACAGGCTGCTCACTGCCAGAGTAAGAAGGAAATGGCCGAGATGGCTGTAAAATTGAAGAATGCTGCCGACCGCTGCAAGCTTCTTGAAAAAGAAGATAGGGTGGCACAGAAGGACCTAGAGAAGGTCACTGCCGAGGCCAAGGATACTCGCTCTGCGATGAGAGCTATGAAGGAGGAGCTACGTCAGGCTGGAGATATCACGGCTGGAAAGCCCTATATGCTGCGGATGAAGTTCGGGGATCCTAAATATGCTCCGTTGGACCGGAAGTGGAGTGCGGCAAACACTTATCTAGACTTGGCGGCGAGTGCCGCGGACGCGACCGAACACTTCCGGGATCGAAATGACCACGAAGTGGAAGAACTTTTTTGGTCACAGTTCCACAATCCAGAGACCCCACTTTCAGTATCCGATCGTTTGGCCGCATGGGCGGAGCTAAACAGGTTATCCGGACTCGCCATGAAGCATGTCGTGAGTGACCTGTGGCCAAAAAGGCCCGAGCCGAAGAGTTATTTTAGCTTGGTGCAGCAGTTCTTCGGTGTGGTGCCGCATATTAATGCAATGAAGAGGTCAGCGTGCATTGAGGGTGCGCAGATGGCTTTTGCCCGTGTGAAGACATACTGGGCGGATATGACGGCGACTGCTGTTGCATCCCAAGATTCAGATGAGAGCCGAGTACCTGCCGAGCACTATTTTCAGGAAGTTCTGCAAGGCGCTCATTTAATAGAGACGCAGTGCTCGAATGATGTTATGTTCGAATAACATGTATTATTGAAAAACAATGTTTCGATGGAATATAAAAGCTTTTTATACTTGTGCTTTCAAGAATTAGAATACCTCCTGTGCGGCCGTTAATGTATATGTGTATATAACCTGAAAGATGGCAGTCGTTGGCTTCAGCCCCCACACACATAATGCGGGGGTGTTTGCAGAAGGCGTGTTTTCACACTTGATCCAACGTCTTGGTCCAATAAAGGAGGTGATAGCGCAGCGAACTAGGCAACCGGACTATAATGCTTTATCACTTTCACTTAGCCATAGGAGTTTGACAGTGGGGCTACTATATAGCCCCTAGGGGCACCGCGCTCACCCGAATTCGGGGCGCGTGTGTGCCTGACCGGGAAACGGCCCTTTGTTAATGCGGAGGAATCCTAAAGATTCCGGCAAGTCATCGAGTGGTTGACCAGTCTCACGCTATATCATGACAGTTAGTTTTCAGCTTTTTCTACTAAGGTGCTCGCCTGGCCGAACTGGGGCACAATCGCAGTAGTTCTCCTGGTGCTGCCTTAGCCGATAGAGCAGAACGTAAGGCAGTAAAACACAGGAGCCGGGCAAACCCAACATTTGACCAAAGACATGATTCGGAGCTGATGCATATAAGGCCAAACTCGCGACGCCGAACACTCCCTAAGGTATTCAGTCTTTATGAAAACGGGCTGAACAAAGCCCTTGGTAAGAAGCCACTGGTGTCCAGGTACGCGCAAAATTCTGACGTGGCCACATGCCAAGACGCCAGCCTCCTCCTCGGTTATAACAAAAACCGGGGGATGTTATCAACAAGAGACAGTAAAAAAGGTTTACGCAGGGTCTTAATCTGAAAAGAATCCTTGGAATGGGTCCCTACTGCACGTCTGCGCCTGTGTCTCCGTTGTGCCATATCCTGGACGGGTGTAGCACGGTGTTCATCTGTAAAAGAGAGGAACTTAGTTGAAAACAATCGTGCGAAAAATCTATGTTATATTAAATAAACAAAGTATAATTCAAAAATGGGTAGAATTGAGCTTTATTGTCTCTTGTTGTAAACGCGCGGAGCCCCTTGTACAGGGGTATGCGGCTAGTAAGCCTTTGTATGTTTACGCCGGACTCGTCTAGCCATGTCCGGGGTCTTGAACGACCTGTTTAGGTGCTTTAACTAGTAAAGTTGGTTTAGTGTGCGACTGTCAAGGCAGCCGCACCATCTTCCGCGCTCGAGGAACACTCGATATTTCCCTTTAATGAGATGATGCCTCGCGGACTGGGCATTTTAAGTGTAAGGGATGCATAATGCGGTATTGCGTTAAAGCGGGCGAAAGCTTCGCGTCCCAGTAGTGCTTGATAGCTACTTGTGAATGGGGCGATGTGGAAGGTTAGCTTTTCGCTTCGGAAGTTGTCGGGGAAGCCGAACGTAACTTCTAACAAGAGGGAACCCGTACAATGGGTATCTGGGCCTGGCATTACCCCTTGAAAGGAAGTGTTGCCATGGCGAATTATTGTTGGGTTTATCCCCATTTTGCAGATTGTGTCCTGGTATAGCAGGTTTAGATCACTGCCGCCGTCCATTAGGACTTGTGTAAAGTGGAGTCCGTCAATTATCGGATCTAATACCAAGGCAGTCCAGCCTGCGTTCCGGATACTTCTAGAGTAATCCTGATGGTCGAAGGTGATTGGTTGTAACAACCAGTGGCGGGACTCCTCTGGGACAGGCCGTATGGCGCGTATCTCCATAGGCGCCACTCTGTTTTTCCCTTTTGTCACGTGAAGTGAATTTACTGTTTTGACTTCTTGCGGGAACTTCTTTTGTTCTCCGGTGCTCTGCTTGTGGGGTTCGTCGTCGTCCTCGCTTGGTATGTCGAGCCCCTTGTGTTCGGCGTTAAGTTTGCCAGATTGCTTGAAGACCCAACAATCTCTGTGGGTATGGTTTGCAGGCCTCCCGGGAGTACTGTGGATTTGGCATATTTTGTCCAAGATTTTGTTGAGGTTAGATAGCTCGTCCCTATTATCCTTGGGGGCGGCTTTTTCTGATTCTGCCGAGAGCTTTTGAATCCGGCGTTGACTGTCGTGCTCTTCGGGCTGCTTCCCTTGGTCCGGCGCTGGTCCTTGCTACGTCGCGGTTTCCCGTTTCCATCCCTAGATTCGGATGTACTTGGATCGCTGGTGCTGCTCCTTGCCAACCAGCTATCTTCTCCTGCGCAAAAGCGGGTCATGAGGCTTGTTAATGCGGCCATTGTTCTTGGCTTTTCTTGGCCGAGGTGTCTGGCGAGCCATTCGTCTCGGACGCTGTGCTTGAAAGCTGCTAAGGCTTCGGCGTCCGGACAGTCGACTATCTGGTTCTTTTTAGTAAGAAATCTGTTCCAGAGTTTCCGGGCTGACTCTCCGGGTTGTTGAGTTATATGACTTAGATCGTCTGCATCCGGAGGTCGGACATAAGTCCCTTGAAAATTTGCCCGAAAAGCATCCTCGAGCTCTTCCCAGCTTCCTATGGTGTTTTCGGGAAGGGTTTTAAGCCAATGCCGGGCTGGCCCTTTGAGCTTGAGGGGTAAACATTTTATGGCGTGGAGGTCATCTCCTCTAGCCATGTGTATGTGGAGGATATAATCCTCAATCCAGACTCCAGGGTCTGTTGTTCCGTCGTATGCCTCTATGTTTACGGGTTTGAATCCCGGTGGAAATTCATGGTCCAGCACCTCATCGGTGAAACATAGGGGGTGTGCGGCACCCCTATATTTGGGTGTGCCGTGATGTTCGGATACTTGTTGCGTTGCATTGCTTACTAGAGCTTGCTTTCTTGGCCCGTAGATAGATCTGGCTGGGCTGTCTTTTTGATGCGAGTCCTTGTGCGGATCGCGTGCCGGCTTGAGTACGATGCCCATTGCTGCTCTATGTTGGCCGTAGGGTTGTTTACCCGACCGGGTGTTTTCCTTATTCTTTGATTGCGGGGGCTCTAAGGCCTCCTCATCAAATTATAGTAGTAATTTTCGCTTCGGATAGCTCTTTGTGTGGCGACTGTCGCTGTATTTGTCTGCGGTGTTGAGTACTTTGCCCCATCTAATTCTGAGTGCATCTTCTGCTGCTTTGAGCTTCTGCTTCTGCTTTTTTAGGCTACGCGCGGTGGCGACGAGCCTTTGGTGGAGGTTCTTCTGCTCCAGCAACTTGTCCGGCGTGAGGTCGTTTAGACTATTATCTTCGCTGGGGACGGGTTGTTCGGTTTGTTTACCCAAGTTGCCATGTTCGGACGATTGCTCGATGGCATGTTCGTCGTCCGCCGGTTTGCCCTGCTCTATGGCTGGGTCTCTGTCGAGGTGGTGTTTGGCGCGGCGCTTACGCCGCCGCTTTGATTGCTTTTCGAGGGAACGATCCCTTGTTGCGTCCCTTTGTTCCTCGTCATCGTTTCTTTTAGGTGTGCCCACCATGTATACATCGTGAGATGAGGTGGTTGTCCGGTGCCCAGTAGGCACTAGTTCTTGGTCATCTCCTTCATCGGCGTCCATACCGTCGATGTCTTCGGAGTCAAAGTCGAGCATGTCGGTTAAATCATCGATAGTGGCTACGAAGTGGGCGGTGGGTGGGCTTTGAATTACTTCGTTGTCCATATCCCAACCTTGCTAACCATAGTCCGGCTAGGGCTCTCCTGATAAAGAGAGAGACTGTAGTGAATTCAGAACGTCGCCAAAGGGCGAGCGCTGAAAGATGTCCGTGGCGGCGAACTCCATTATCGGCGCCCAATCGAGTTCGATCGGCAGGGGTGCGGAAGGCTCAGAGTCCAGAAAGGAGTCCGGCACCTTGGAGTCATGAGTTTCGCGAGGGACAAGGCTGGTGTTCGGCTCGATCGCCATAGAGATTGCAGCCCCCGAGGCGGTGTCCAGCCACCCGTCCTCGATTGGCGCAACCGGCTCCGCACTAAGGGACGGAGCGGACACAGGGGCGGCCTCCTGGGCACTGTCCGGCGGCAGAGCTAGATCATGCCCATTGTGACAGTGCGGTGCGCTCGGCTGTGGCTCGAACCCGTCGAAGATCAAGTCTCCGCGGATGTCATCTGTGTAGTTCAAACTTCGAAACCTGACCTGATGGCCAGGGGCGTAGCTTTCGATCTGCTCCAGATGGCCAAGTGAATTGGCCCGTAGTGCAAAGCCGCCGAATACGAAGATCTGTCCGGGGAGAAAATTCTCACCCTGGACCGCATTGTTGTTGATGATCGGAGGAGCCATCGGGCCTAAAGGTTATGACACAGAGGAACTCTCAATGAAAGCACCAATGTCGGTGTCAAAACCGGCGGATCTCGGGTAGGGGGTCCCGAACTGTGCGTCTAGGCGGATGGTAACAGGAGACAAGGGACATGATGTTTTTACCCAGGTTCGGGCCCTCTCAATGGAGGTAAAACCCTACTCCTGCTTTATTAATATTGATGATATGGGTAGTACAAGAGTTGATCTACCATGAGATCAGAGAGGCTAAACCCTAGAAGCTAGCCTATGGTATGATTGTTGTTCGTCCTAAGGACTAAAACCCTCTGGTTTATATAGACACCGGAGAGGTCTAGGGTTACACAGAGTCGTTTACAATGGGAGGAGATTTACATATCCGCATCGCCAAGCTTGCCTTCCACACCAAGGAAAGTCCCATCTGGACACGGGACGAAGTCTTCAATCTTGTATCTTCGTAGTCCAGGAGTCCGGCCAAAGGTCATAGTCCGGTCATCCGGACACCCCCTAATCCGGGACTCCCTCAGGATGCCTTCCGAGGCATCCCCAAGCTTAGACGCTTGAGTCTCCTTGAATATTTACTTGGGGTGCCTTGGGCATCCCCAAGCTTGAGCTCTTGCCTCTCTTCCTTTTCCTCATACACTACAAGAAATATGTCAACTTGTGACCACCACTATTGGTCACTGAAAGGTCACAAATTTCCATTTGCGACCTTTTTGTGACCAAAAACAGAAGGTCAAAAGCTGGCCATCATAAACTGACTATAGCGACCTTTCTTCTGGAATGGTCGAAGACGTTTACGACCAAAATACGTCTATTGTTTCGTTTTGGTCACTAGCAACCTCCCCAGGCCACGTAGGCATCCAGCGTGGCAAGCTGATGTGGCACAAGATTCAGCCCGGTCCAATTCAGTTTTCTACATGGGCCTAGCCCAACAATTCGGCCTTTTTATATATTTTTTCTTGATTAATTTTGGTCAACTACATGGGCCAGGCCCAACATTTAAGCCATTTTATTTTTGGGCCGTAGCCTTTTTAGTCCATTGATTTTTATAGTTTCAACCATTATACATTGGGGTACCACTAGTAAGCCAGCCCCACATGTCATGCTTATCTCAAAATATGTCCCACATGTCAGAAATTTCGAAATTTGTCAAACAACCATTATAACTTGGACCCTCTTGTCATGTTTCCATTTCACGGGTATTCAAATCACATACACAATCATTGTTTTGAACATACTAGAGAGCAAATGAAATTCGTCCAAAACAAGACTACATTAGTCTATTACAATTCAGTATACTACAACCCAGATATGCGTACAATTACAACACATAATATGCTCCTCTTTGTTGATATGATTCACAGCTTCGGCCTTGGATTCACACTTCACCTGTGCAAAGAATAAGAATGAAAATATAAGAATAAGAATGTGTTCATGGAGTGATCCAATAACTTATAAGCAAGAATTGACATCAAATGCCATGTAGATAAATAGTATGACTAACACAAACAGTACGTGTTCATGGAGTGACAAATGTTCTCACTAGCTAGGATTTTTTTGGTATATAGTATACTGACATGTGCAACTCTAACTAAATTGATCATAGAAATGAAAAGAACTGTAAGCATATTTTTTGGGTATATAGTATACTGACATGTTCATTCAGAATCCAGGCAACAGCAGATACACACCAGCAGATACACCTTCAGAATCCAGTCAAATTTTAAGCAACAGGAGAACAGATCTAACAGACCAGACCATAATCAGCATGCATCAGGATTTATGGTTCTAGCAAAAAAGTGGCTGACTAACAAACTAGATATGCTTCTGCAGACTAACAAAATGGCAGCAAACATACTAATCAGATTGATTCGTTCAATTAGGGCTTGTTATAGATTATGCCCATCTAATTTATTCCCATCTAATTTATACAAAATGGCAGCAAACATACTAATCAGATTTATATTAACAAACTAGATATATTCCCATCTAATTTATTCCAATGGATTAGGCCATGTTAGTACTGAACCTACAGCATTCTAATTACCTGCAACTAATCAGTAGCATACATGAAATCAAAGGGATGCAAACTAGATAATTTAGTAGTCATCTACATCACAGAACAGTAGGCATTCTAACTTGCAGCAGAAAATCAGTAGCTAGATGACCACCAACAACACAAATCAGCTCAAACACTCGGTCCTCGATGTGGCGTACAGCAAGTAATAAGCCATGGAACCGAGGCCAAACTATAGCATCACAGAAAACAGAGGGGAACAAAGGGGTGGAGGGGCTCACCATGGGGGTGCTGCTGCTGCTCATCCATGGTCGGTCGTCCTACATCCATCCGGCGACAACTGCTCATTCATGGCAGGAAACCACATCACATCTCAGTCAAAGGAATGGAGGGTAAGGGAAGAAGAAGAAACTGAAGGTAAGAAGACCTGGATGGCGTCGGAGCAGTGGTGGAGGGGCATCCTCCATGGGTGCCACCTCTGCGTCCACCACCGGGAACATCTCGTTCAGGTCCTTGGCCCGCAGCGCCTGCACGCACCAGATTAGATCACAACGCGGCGTCAAAGCTAGAGATCGATGCAACTTCAATTCAAAACTGGATATCAAAGAACAATGTTCAAAAGAACTTGCCATTTAGTTCCGCATGATCATCACGGTCTACAATAACAATACAGCATGGCCTTCTGCTTCTGTAGCTAATCAGCGCCAAGAGTAGATCTCCGAGGTAATTGCAGTGCCTTGCAATGCCCTCTAGTGGATCTGACGATGTATCTATCATAACACTGGGAAGGGACAGAAGAAAAATGAGGGGATTTGGGCTGTGCGAATCGGATCAACCTTGAAGGCCGCCGGTGAGCTTGACCTGGACGCCCTTGTCGACGAACTTGCCAGGTCAAGCACCGTCTCCTTGCGCCCTGCCTGAGTAAAAAAACAAACAAACAGCACATCATCAATGGGACGCTCGTACCAACACGAATCGAATCATCAAACCAGCCCGCAGCACCAGCTTACCATCTCAGGGACGCGGACCGAGGGGTAGCCTGGGCGGACCAAGGAGGAAGACGTCGGCGCTGGGCGTTGAAGATCTGGCGGCACGCGTAGAGTAGTCAGGGGGCTCCTCTTCTCGCTTGTCTATGAATCTCGCCCGATCTGCTCCGCGGGCAGGCGTCTTCGTTGGAGCAGCGAGGCGAATGGAGTAGTTGGCGTGTTCGTTCATGGTGAGGCAGGCGGCCGCCGATGGCGAAGATGGCTGGAGCAGCGAGGGGACGTGGGTGGGGCGGCGGTGGTGGATGGGCGGCAAAGGTGGGGGATGGGGGGTGCAGACCGGCGGCGAGGGGACAGGGAGATGGCGGCGGATCTGGATCGGGGAGCAGCGGTGGATCTGGATCGGGGAGCAGCGGTGGGAGGCGGCTGCAAGCGCTAGGGTTGAGAGGGGTTTGCTGCAAGAGAGAGCGAGAGAAAGAATCTAGATCGGGAAGGGGGCGGTGGCGAGGAGATGGGGACGAGGGAGGAAGGGGGCGACGGGGGGAGGGGTCGATCTGAGCTAGGGTTTGGGCTGCGGGTGGTGGGTATCTCTTTTTCTTTTTTTTTTCTTTTCTGTAGATAGATGGATGGATGGATGTGGGATGGAGAGATGGATGGATGGATGGATGGACGCCGTGTCATCGATCCGTGGACAGAGTTATGATTGGTTCAGAAAATCAGTGATGTAGAATAGTTTTTAAGTACTAAAAATAAAGAGATTTTATGAAGTAGCTATCAAAAATATTTTGCAAAAGGGCACCACACAAATTTTCACTAGAGTTAGACCACATTTTATGGATTAGGACCAATTTGTATGCATTTTTCATATTTCTAGCTATTTTTAATCATTTTTTGAGTGCTCAAAATGGTTTTTTTGTGAAGGAACTACCAAATAATTGTTGCAAAATTGGACTAAATCATTTTTCTAAAATATTAGGCCATATTTAATGCACAATTGACCAAATGGTTGGGTGTCAAAAGCTTTTATCCACCTCTCGTGAAAAAGACGAATTTCGTCGATTTAGTAGGAAGCGGGTCAAATTTGAACTGTAGCTACCTCGTAGTTTCCTCTTTATTTAAAAAAAATCATTTCTAGGTACATAAGTATCTATTTAATCAGAGAAACACTAAAAAAATTCCAAGATTCAACCACTAGCTAGGAACGGTCATTCCCGCCGTTTTGACCGCGTTTTGAAACGGGCATAAAAAATTCAAAAAAAATCAAAAAATTGGGAAACCTTCGCATTGTTTCATTATATGTGGCCAAGTTCCCAGGAAAAATAACAAACTTGTAATACGGCAATTATTTTAAAAAAGTGTTCTCAGAAATGAGCTATCATCTCTCAAGATTCATGGCTTTCAAGGCAAATGACCAAACTTATGGCCACATACGTGGCATAGTTTGTTGAAATGATCTCATATTGTGCACAAGTGTGCATATTGGAATGGCAAACAATGTTGCCTAAGGAAGTTTTCATTTTCTTTGGACGAAAAAACCATTTTTCATTTTTCGAGTGCCCGAAAGGAGGTTTTTTTATGAAGGAACTACCAAATAATTGTTGCAAAATTGGACCAAATCATTTTTCTAAAATACTAGGACATATTTAATGCACAATTGACCAAATGGTTGGGTGTAAAAAGTTTTGATCCACCTCTCGTAAAAAAGACAAATTTCCGCCGATTCAGTTGGAAGCGGGTCAAATTTGAACTGCAGTTGCCTCATAGTTTGCTATTTATTTTTTCAAAAAATCATTTCTAGGTACACAAGTATCTATTTAATCAGAGAAACACCGAAAAAAAATCCAAGATTCAACAACTAGCTAGGAACGGTCATTCCCGCCGTTTTGACCGCATTTTGAAACGGGCATAAAAATTCAAAAAAAAATCAAAAAATTGGGAAACCTTCGCATTGTGTCATTATATGTGGCCAAGTTCCCAGGAAAAATAACAAACTTGTAATACGGCAATTATTTTTAAAAAGTGTTCTCAGAAATGGGCTATCATCTCTGAAGATTCATGGCTTTCAAGCCAAATGATCAATCTTATGGCCACATTCGTGGCATAGTTTATTCAAATGATCTCATATTGTGCACAAGAGTGCATATTGGAATGGCAAACAATGTTGCCTAAGGAAGTTTTCATTTTCTTTGGACGAAAAAACCATTTTTCATTTTCCGAGTGCCCGAAAGGAGGTTTTTTTGTGAAGGAACTACCAAATAATTGTTGCAAAATTGGACCAAATCAATTTTCTAAAATATTAGGACATATTTAATGCACAATTGACAAAATGGTTGGGTGTCAAAATTTTTGATCCACCTCTGGTGAAAAAGACAAATTCCCGTCGATTCAGCTGGAAGCGGGTCAAATTTGAACTGCAGCTGCCTCATAGTTTGCTATTTATTTTTTCCAAAAATCATTTCTAGTTACATAAGTACCTATTTAATCAGAAATACATGGTTTGATGGAGAGACATCGAGGTTTCGACGGTGGCCGAGGGCCCCAACTCTAGAGCGCGTAAGCTCGCATGACCGCTGCGTGGTCACCGCGTGACCGTGGCGTTGCCATGTGTTTTGGGCGGCCTAGGCATGTCTAGTGGTTTGGGAACTCCCCAGGTAGGTGCTAGGAAGAAAATCACAACATAAGATTCTCACGAGGAGACTGATCGATGCTTAAACATGAATAAGCAGCCAAGTGTTTGACTAGCAGTACGGGAAATGTACATGGCTAATGGCCGTGAGTTTTGGCTGAGGATGATCAGTTACTAAGAAGACCGTCTTCACAAATTTTCAGCTCAAAAGGAGGAGCCTAGGTGTTACTTGCTTTGCAAACCACCAAACTGGACATAAATACGAATGTTGAAGCTCGGCTCAAAATAATGAATGGATTGAGCTGGCATTTGGTGGAGGATGGTTATTTGGGCATAGGAAAGCACTGTAGAAAATGGATACTATTTGGACATGCCAAAGTGGTACTTCCTTCACAAACTGTTGTTCTGAACATAATAGGAAAATGAATATTTTTGAATTATTTTTGAACTAGGAAAGGAAGGTTTTTACATATTTGACGAAGATATGACCCAAAGAATTTATGAGATTTGTTTGGGAATTTTGGGAATGACAGAAATATAGGTTGCTTCACAACCTAGGGCAAAAACTGCCACATGGACATGACACATAGGAAAAACTGATGAGATGGCGCCTAGTCATCGCAACCCACCACAATTTACAAGGCTATGACCATCTATATTGGTCGTTAACAACTAGAAATAAGGCAGCGGACTAGCGCTGTTTGCTTTATGACCATTTCGTGTAAGGAAATTATGACCTTTCTGACCGAAATGGTCGCAATGGTTTAGGGTTTGGAGCCCCCCAGACAGCTTTTGACCAATTGGTCCAAAATGGTCATAAATTTATGACCATTTCTTCCAGGGTCACTGACAGAAGGTCATAAGTTGACATATTTCTTGTAGTGATATCGAGACCTCCTCGGTTAGACACTTCATCCACACAAAACTTCAACAGAAAACTCGATAAGATCCGTTAGTATAATAAAGCAAATCACCACTCTAAGTATTGTAGAAAACCAATTCATATTTTATTTTTGCATTGTGACTACTGTAATATAGCTTTTCGATGGCTTAATCCACTGATATAAATTTATAGATTCATCAAAACAAGCAAACTATGCATCAAAAAGAGAATCTGTCAAAAACAGAACAGTCTGTAGCAATCTAAACATTCACCATACTTCTGGCACCCTAACAATTCTACCAAAATTAGGAAAAATAAAAAATTTGTACAGCAAAACAGTACAAAAGGAATCTGACCCACTTGATGTTCTAGTTAAAAATGTAAAATCGCGCACTACAGCCAATGTTTCTGTCCTGCACCGTACAAACCAACAAGCATTGTAAACATCCTAAAGGCAAACCTTGGCACATTATTTTTATAATACAATGGAGTTGTACAAGGGGATAATTATTTTTGATGAAAAGTTTCTGTAATCAAGATTCACAAAGTTTCCGTGAGCATGAACAAAGTTCAAGGCTAGCTCCCACTTCAACAATGCTTGTCTCTCACTTTCACTTTCCTTTTTGAAAAGTTTTTTAGGTTCCCCTCTTTATTTTTTGTTTTTAAACTATATTAAAGCACTCAACATGAATAAACGACTCTCTAAAACTTCCGGGTTGTCTCCCTGGCAGCGCTTTCTTTAAAGCCATTAAGCTAGGCATATAGTGCTCAAGTAATGGATCCACCCGGATCCCAAGGTATATCAAAGCGATTTTTAATTAACATGATTTGTAATTTAGTAGTGAGCACAAAGTAACATATATCAAGCAATGATGAAGTCTAACTCTCTTCACATGCATCGTCATGTCATAAAAGAACAATTCATGCACACTAAGTAAAGGCCAATGCATAGTATAAGCAGTTTCTTGCAATTCTATCATATTGGAAACATAGAGAGGTGGAGATATAGTTCATGTCTCATAATAATTGCAAGTAGGAGCAGCAAGCACATGCATATTATATTCATCAAAATCATAATGTGCAACGGTAAAAGGCAACCCATCAATATAATCCATAATAAGCACAAACTTCTCCTATATAGTGTAGTCGGGAGAATTCAAAAAGATAATAGGACTATCAAGTGTGGGTGCAATAGCAACAATTTCATGTTTAACATAAGGAACTATAGCAAGTTCATCTCCATAAGCATAATTCATATTGGAATCTTGGCCACAAGCATAGCAAGCATCATCAAAAAGGGATATTTCAAGAGAATTAAAGGGATCATAGCAATCATCATAGCAATCATCCTTAGGTAAGCACGAAGGGGAATTAAACAATGTATGAGTTGAAGAGTTACTCTCATTAGAAGGTGGACACGAGTAGCTAATCCGCTCTTCCTCCTTTTGTTCTTCTCTCTCCTCATCATCTTTTTCATCCAATGAGCTCATAGTTTCATCAATTTCTTCTTCCATAGCTTCCTGCAAAATATTAGTCTCTTCTTGGACGGCGAAGACTTTCTTCATAAAAGCATTAATATACTGATTGTATTCATAATTTTCGTAGCAATATCTAAGTATAGCAAGATTTTCAGGCCTACAAACTGAATCATCAAAATCGTCAAATGCTTTAAACATAGATTCAATCTCATAAGCACCCATAAAAACAACAAATTCTTCTATTTGTTCCACATCATAGTAATCATATCTACCATTAGCATAAGAAGCTAAGGTTTCATTATCATTGAATTTGCATGAAAAGGGAAGGTGTGGATCCTTCATCCTAGAGAAACAAGTATAATCATGCATCACGCATAGTTGACAAGCATACCAACGCAAAATAATAAATTGATCCCATAATAGTTTCCCTTTTTGTGTCGAGCGATAATCCCTAAAGTATTCATGTTGATCCAACATGTCTCCCATTATAAAGTTGAATCGGGTTTTCTCAGGATTATCAAAGTAGTACATAATATCTCTCATATAATGAGAATCGGGGGTTTTAGGAGTTACCCCATCTACATGAGTAGCAAGTACCTCTATTTTTTTGGTATTTTGTGTTCCATATCCATAACTAAAGATATAGAACAACTAAGAACATCAAATAAAAATTACTTACTGATAAAGCAAACAAGCACACACGAGAATATTCACCCCACGCTATGACTCCCCGGCAACGGCGCCAGAAAAAGGTCTTGATAACCCACAAGTGTAGGGGACTGCAACAGTTTTCCATAAGTAAGAGTGTCGAACCCAACGAGGAGCTAAAGTTAGAATAAATATTCCCTCAAGTTCGATCGAGCACCGATACAACTCTACACATGCTTGGCATTCGCTTTACCTAGAACAAGTATGAAACTAGAAGTACTTTGTAGGTGTGAAAGGATAGGTTTGCAAGATAATAAAGAACACGTAAATAAAAAGTAGGGGCTGTTTAAATAAAGATGCAAGAAAGTAAATATAGCAAGTGTGGAAAAGTGGTGATAGGAGTTGTGGAATTGTCCTTAAGCAATTGACTACGTTACTAGAACGGTAATCACTATTGCAATTCTATTTGAGGGAGAGGCATAAGCTAGCATACTTTCTCTTCTTGGATCATATGCACTTATGATTGGAACTCTAGCAAGCATCCGCAACTACTAAAGATTCATTAAGGTAAAACCCAACCATAGCATTAAAGCATCAAGTCCCCTTTATCCCATATGCAACAATCTACTTACTCGGGTTTGTGTTTCAGTCACTCATGCAACCCACTATAAGAGAATCATGAACGCATTGCAACACCCTACAGCGGGAATCCCTCACGCTTGCGCGACACGGAGGGCACAATAGGACAGCACCAATAATAAAATATGCAACTCAAACCAATCATAGCAATTCATCAATCACCGATAGGACAATGGAAATCTACTCAGACATCATAGGATGGCAACACATCATTGGAAAATAATATGAAGCATAAAGCACCATATTCAAGTAGAGGGTACAGTGGGTTGCGGGAGAGTGGACCGCTGGATATAGATGGGGTAAGGTGATGGAGATGTTGGTGAAGATGACGGCGGTGTTGGTGAAGATCGCGGTGATGATGATGGCCCCCGGCAGCGCTCCGGCGCCACCGGAAGCAAGGGGGAGAGAGGGCCCCTTCTTCTTCTTCTTCCTTGACCTCCTCCCTAGTTGGGAGAAGGTTTCCCCTATGGTCCTTGGCTCCCATGGCTTGGGAGGGGCGAGAGCCCCTCCGAGATTGGATCTATCTCTCTGTTTCCGCGTTCTCTGTTACTGCCCCTTCACCGTTTCCTTTTATGTGGAGATCCGTAACTCCGATTGGGGTGAATCTTTCGCCCAGATTTTTCTCATAAAATTAGCTTTCTTGTGGCAAAAGAAGGGCATAAACCGCCTTACGGCTGGCCCACGAGAGTGCCAGGCGCGCCCAGGGGGTGTGGGCGCGCCCTCCTGTCTCGTGGCCACCTCGGACACCGTTTCGCGTTGATTCTTCCTCCGGAAAATCCCAAATATTCCAAAATAATTCTCCGTCTGTTTTTATCCCGTTTGGATTCCGTTTGATATTGGTTTTCTATGAAACATAAAACATGCAACAGACAGGAACTGGTACTAGGCACTGGATCAATATGTTAGTCCCAAAAGTAGTATAAAAAGTTGCCAAAAGTATATGAAAGTTGAATAATATTGGCATGGAACAATAAAAAATTATAGATACGATGGAGACTTATCAGCCGGCAAGCTAAATGCCGAACACAAGGGGAGAGAGCCGCCAAGTGAAGACGAGGACGAGCCTCGCCAGCCGAACACTGGGGGACAGAAATTTTTTCCACCGGAGGTCAAAATAGTGAACATGATTTACGATGTATACGCTGTAGAACCCGTCCCCCCCCAAATTTAACACAAGGTCGGCTTGCCCGATCACTTTCGATCGCAGGGATCATTTGACTAGTATCTGGCATGGAGGTTCGGCTGCCTTGGTGCTCGACCCAATAATTAACGGCTACCATCTCACCCTAGTCCTCATGGACGGCGGCAGTAGTCTCAATCTGATATATCAAGACACTGTCCACAAGATGGGGATAGACCCGTCAAGAATCAGCCAAAGCAATGCTACCTTTAAAGGAGTAATACCAGGCGTAGAGGCCCGTTGCACGGGCTCTCTAACTTTAGAAGTTGTATTTGGTTCTCCCAACAATTTCCGAAGCAAAGAACTAATCTTCAACATCGCTCCATTCCAAAGCGGCCATCATGCACTACTCGGAAGAACGTCATTTGCTCGTTTCAACGCAATTCCACATTACGCTTATCTTAAACTCAAGATGCCCGGTCCACATGGCGTCATTACAATTAGAGGATACACAGAGCGTTCCCTGCATGCGGAAGAATATGTGGCGGCTCTAGCAGCCGAACCACTGATCGTCCTCTCCAACTCAAGTATCTGATCGGCCATGGAGATCAGGGACATGGCTAGACGTGTTCGGCGCACCACTATTTGTAGCATCTTAGATAAACCTGAGGTTGACTAAACGACTATGCCCCCATATATGGTGCTAGGGGCTCCCTCAGTAGCCCCCCTCTAGGAATCCATAGTTCGGCTGGATCCTATTTACACTCAAGAAATCAAATTTTCATGGTTCATTAAATTTAACCAACATTGTACACGGTCACACAAGATTATTTCACCTGAGTTTTTTGTTCTTTTTATAGATGACTACCGTGCTACACCCTTCCAGGATGCGGCACAATGGAGACAAAGGCGCATACATGCAGCAGGGACCCGTTCCAAGGTTTCTTTTTAGATTAAGACCCTGTGTAAACCTTTTTACTGTCTCTTGTTGGCTAACACCCTCCTGGTACTTAAAACGACCAAGAGGGATACCGACATTATTGGCAAAATTATTATTCGCCGATTTAAAATAGACGTCATAAGGGCATCACCCAATGTGTTTTTGGGTTTTATGCCCTCACCACAGCTGCTCTTTTGTCACGCCGAATACATGCACGTATCCGGAAATTCAGGGATCATTATATGTTGCAAAGTCCAAATACCTTCAGGAGTGTTCGGCGTCGCGAGTTTGGCCTTATATGCATCAGATCTGAATCATGTCTTTGGTCAATAGTTGGGTTTTCCCGGCTCCCGTGTTTTGCTACCTTACGTTCTGTTATATCGGCTAAGGGGGGCACCGGGAGAACTACTACGATTGTGCCCTGGTTCACCTGGATGAGCACCTCAGTAGAGAAAGCCGAAAACTGACTGTCATGATAAAGCGAGAGATTGGTCAACCACTCGATGACCTAGAGGAATCTTCGCGATTCCTCCGTATTAACGAAGGACCGGTTTCCCGGTCAGGTATGTACATGCACCGTATTCGGATGAGCACAGACATACCAGGGGCTATATAGTAGCCCCACAGTCAAACTCGTATGGCTAAGTGAAAGTGTTAAAGCTATATAGTCCGATTGCCTGGTTCGCCGCGCTATCACCTCCTTAACAGACCAAGACGTTGGAACAAGTGTGATTATGCGCTTTGCGGAACACCCCCGCATTATATGCGTGGGGGCTGAAGCCGCCGACTGCAAACTTTCAGGTTATATACACACATACATACATAAACGGCCGCACCGGAGGCACTACAATACTTTATGGGCAAAAGTATAAATATAGCCTTTATTATCAAAAGCATTGTTTCTACAATCATGATACATGTCACTGGAACATGGTATTCTTCGAGCACTGAGCCTCTATTAAACATGCACCTTCTAGGACTTCTTCAAAATAGTGCTCGCGCGAGTCCTGACCCCCGGGCGGACCCCTGGTTTCAATATCAGTGGCCTCCATCTTCACCCAATACGTCTTAACACGGGCAAGGGCCATCCGTGCACCCTCTATGCACGCCGACCTCCTGACAGCGTCGATATGCGACACAACACGAAGAAATTATTGCACCAAACCAAAATAACTATCCGGGCTCGGTTCCTTCGGCCACAAATGATCCAAGAAAACCTTCATGGCAAGACCGGATAACCTATGGAGCTCGGCCCACTCAGCCATTCGCTCATTCAACAGCAGCGGATGCTTTGGAGCACTGAACTGCGACCAGAACAATCTTTCCACCTCATGATCTTCCTGATCTTTGAAATACTCCGTCGCATCAGCAGCACTCTTTGCTAAATCCAAGTATGCGTCTGCATAAGTCCACAGTTGATCAAAAGGGGCATACTTCGGATCGCTGAACTTCGTTCGTAATAAAAAGGGCTTTCCAGCCGCGATATCACCGGCTTGCCGAAGCTCCTCCCGCGCTGCTATGATTTCAGAGCGAGTTTCCTTTGCTGCTTGCAAGGCCTTCTCTAGGTCAGCCATTTTTGTTTTGTTTTCCTTTTCGAGAAGCTCATAACGGCTGGCGGCATTTTGTAGCTCTTCCATATCGGCTATTTTACCCTCAGTTTGGCGATGAGCAGCCTGTTCGGCTAACTCTTCAGCTGTCTTCGGGGCAGCCGTATCACTTCTCCTGGCCTGCTCCTTGGTGCGGGCAAGCTCTGCCCGCAGGGTCTCCACGACGGCAGCTCCATCTACAATCATAGCGTACTATTAATACTAGCATCATGCCCTTCTAAATATTTGCTGACCACCCCAATATACATACCCTATGCCTCGTCAAGCCGCTTGTTTACAAGCGTGATGTCCGCATCTGCCAAGTCTAGTTACCGCCTCAATTCGGCAAATTCAGCAGTCCGGTCAACAGCCAGATCTACAGCCGCCTGTGCACAAAAGCAGCGCTATCATTACTTGAGACTATGATCCTTTGTTCGCCTCTTCTGGACGGCAACCAGAGTGTCAGGGGCTACTATCTATACAAAGTACACCTTGTGTGTGCGGTACAGCCAAAAATATATATCATTACTTCGCGTACCTCAAAGCCTCTTAGCAGGCTCATGAAGGCTTCATTCAACCCGCCTTTTGTGGATGAAGTCCTCTCAACCACCATAGCCATTAAGGTACGATGTGCCTCTGAGATAGCCGCTTGCTCCAGAAGACCCATCAATGTGTCCGGCGGTGCATCGGACAATCCCGGACTTTTTCTGTCGGTCTCCTTAGGAGCTGAGAACTCCGAACTTCGGGTGGCCAAAGAGTTACCTTCTGGCCTTTGCGGATCAGGAGGAATCCTCTGGGATGACACCTCCGGGTCGTCCGCCTCATGAGGTGGGGAAGCAGGAGGGGGCATTTCGCTCTCCATCACCTTCGGAAGAAGATCCCCCGAGGACGAACATTGTTGTGAAGGGCTACGAGCCGGACTGCAAAACATATGTCTCGGTTTTTATTCTCAGGAAAGGAGTAGGGCATGTTTACTAAAGTGCCTTTGTTCACTTACAACTCGGTTGACGGCTGGCCCCCTTGTGGGCGCTTTGCGGTAAGGATGCCCTCCGAGGCAGGGCCCCCTGGTGAAGGTTTCTTCCCTTGTTTGGAAACCTCCTTTTCCAAGTCTTCAGGGGCGGTCCTTTTCTCCCCGAGTGGAGGGGAGATTCTAAATTCACCTCCCCAATCATCCTCCTACATGGAGGCACTAATTCCCCCGGTTAGGATGCATAATGTATGAAGCCCTCTTTCGGCTTCTCTACTCCTCCCCTCGTCTTCTCCTGATGGCACTTGATAAGGTGCGCGAGTGAGCATCCTGGTTAGAACAGGATCTGGCGAGCCTTCGGGAAGAGGGGCCGAACACCTGATCCTCTCCGCCTTTCTTATCCAGTCCTGGCCAAGGGAGGTTTTTTAGAATAATGTTGTGACAAATATAATGACAGCGTGTTCGGTCGCGGAGTTACTTACTTGGGTATCCGGACGGTTGCAGTTGAGACCCACATCCTCGGTGGTGTCCGGACACTTTATTCGTGATCCGAAGAATAATCGATACATCCCTTCGGGCGTCACGCCGAAGAAGTGTTGAATGGTTCGCGGTCCTTCTGGGTTGAATTCCCACATACGGAGAGATCCACGTTGGTATGGCAGGACCCGACAAACCAACATTACTTGAATTACTTTGACGAGACTGATATCCCTCTTGAGGATATCTTGGATGCGGCTTTGCAATGTCAGCACATCATTAGCTGGTCCCCAGTCCAGCCCTTGTTAACCCATAATGACAGTTGTGGCGGAGAGGAAGAGCGGAAGGCTGGGGTGGCTGCCCACTTTGTACCTCGGGGCGCTGTGATGTAAAACCACTCCCGTTGCCATAGGTCGGATACCTCCAGGAAGGAACCCTTTGGCCATAAGGCATCGGCACCTTTCCTTATTATAGCGCCTCCGCACTCCGCGTGTCGCTGGTCGATCATCTTTGGCTTCACGTCGAAGGTTTTGAGCCATAAGCCGAAGTGGGGGGTAATGCGGAGGAAGGCCTCACACATGACGATAAACGAAGAGATGTGGAGGAAGGAATCTGGAGCTAGATCATGAAAATCTAGCCCATAATAGAACATGAGCCCTCTAACGAAGGGATCAAGACTAAAGCCTAGCCCTCGGAGGAAGTGGGTGATGAATACAACACTCTCGTTGGGTTTGGGAGTGGGGATAACCTGCCCCGGAGCGGGTAGCCTGTGAAGAATCTCGGCGGTCAGATACCTAGCCCCCCGAAGCTTTCTAATGTCCTCCTCTATGACAGAAGAGGTCATCCACCGGCCTTGAAGGTTGGGTCCGGACATAGTTGAAGGTCCGGAGCGCTTGGACTGAACCTTGGGTGTTGGAACTCGAGGTAGGAGACGGGAAATATCTAGCATGGAAAGAAAAGGACAGGTCTTGGCCTCCTTATAAAGGGGGCGAATATCAAGCGTCCTCCACGTGGCCGTTTGGAGCTTGCCTAAAACCGAGGAGTCATACTAGAAGCACGGTTGGGTTACCCACGCCCGTATTGATGAGAATCCCGTGATAAGGGGACACGATCTCTGCTTCGACAAGACGTGCTAATAAAACTGCCTCGCAAGACGTGCAGTAGCAGGTTGAGAAAAACGGTTCGCAAAATGACCGGGCCACGGCGTGATGTCACGCTATGAAAATTTGTTAGCAGATTAGATTTGTGAAAGATTGTGCTCTCTACGGTGGTATGTGGAATTTTTTTTTGCAGAGTTGGACACAATTTATGTGTTCAAAATTTACCTTGGAGTATTCGGAGAAGGAACCTGCCTTGCAATGCCGAAGACAATCTGCGTGCCGGACTCATCATCATTGAAGCCTGGTTCAGGGGCTACTGAGGGAGTCCTGGATTAGGGGCTCCTCGAACAGCCGGACTATGTGTTTATGCCGGACTGTTGGACTATGAAGATACAAGATTGAAGACTTCGTCCCGTGTCCGGGTGGGACTCTCCTTTGCGTGGAAGGCAAGCTTGGCAATTCGGATATGTAGATTTCCTTCTCTGTAACCGACTCTGTGTAACCCTAACCCCCTCCGGTGTCTATATAAACTGGAGGGATTAGTTCGTAGGACAAGAACAATCATAATCATAGGCTAGCTTCTAGGGTTTAGCCTCTACGATCTCATGGTAGATCAACTCTTGTAATACTCATATCATCAAGATCAATCAAGCAGGAAGTAGGGTATTACCTCCATAGAGAGGGCCCGAACCTGGGTAAACATTGTGTCCCCCGCCTCCTGTTACCATTAGCCTTAGAAGCACAGTTTGGGACCCCCTACCCGAGATCCGCCGGTTTTGACACCGACAGCAGGGCTTCGCCTAAGCACTACAATGATATGACCGAGGTGTTAAACTGTGGAGGGGGCACCGCACACGGTTAAGAGATTGTCTGTTGTGCTTTGGGGTGCCCCCTGCCCCCGTATATAAAGGAGGGAGGGAGGAGGCGGCCGGCCTAGAGGGGAGCGCCAAAGGGGGGAGTCCTACTAGGACTCCTAGTCCTAGTAGGAGTCCCCTTTCCTTTCCGGAGTAGGAGAAGGGGAAAGGGAGAGAGAGAGGGAGAAGGAAAGGGGAGCCGCGCCCCTCCCCTAGTCCAATTCGGTTTGGCTAGGGGTCGCGCGCCACCTCTTGGCTGTCGGCCTCCTCTTCCGCTTAAGGCCCATGAAGGCCCAATACTATCCGGGGGGGGGGGGGAGGGGGGGTTCCGGTAAGCTCCTGACACTCTGAAAAATGTCCGAACCTATCCGAAACCTTTCTAGTGTCCGAACATAACCTTCCAATATATCAATCTTTATGTCTCGACCATTTCGAGACTCCTCGTCATGTCCTTGATCTCATCCGGGACTCCGAACAAACTTCGGTCACCAAAACACATAACTCATAATACAAATCGTTACCGAACCTTAAGCGTGTGGACCCTACATGTTTGAGAACTATGTAGACATGATCGAGACACATCTCTGATCAATAACCAATAGCAGAACCTAGATGCTCACATTGGCTCCTACATATTCTACGAAGATCTTTATCGGTCAAACCGCACAACAACATACGTTGTTCCCTTTGTCATCAGTATGTTACTTGCCCGAGATTGGATTGTCGGTATCTTCATACCTAGTTCAATCTATTTACCGGCAAGTCTCGTCACTCGTTCTGTAATGCTTCATCCCGCAAGTAACTCATTAGTCACATTGCTTGCAAGGCTTATAGTGATGAGCATTACCGAGAGGGCCCAGAGATACCTCTCCGATATACGGAGTGACAAATTCTAATCTTGATCTATGACAACCCAACAAACACCTTCGGAGACACCTGTAGAGCATCTTTATAATCACCCAATTACGTTGTGACGTTTGATAGCACACAAGGTGTTCCTCCGATATTCAGGAGTTGCATAATCTCATAGTCTGAGGAACATGTATAAGTCATGAAGAAAGAAGTGGCAATAAAACTGTTACGATCATAATGCTAAGCTAACGGATGGGTCTTGTCCATCACAACATTCTCCTAATGATGTGATTCCATTCATCAAATTACAACACATGTCTATGGTTAGGAAACATAAACATCTTTGATTAACGAGCTAGTCAAGTAGAGGCATACTAGGGACATTATGTATTGTCTATGTATTCACACATGTACTAAGTTTACGGTTAATACAATTCTAGCATGAATAATAAACATTTATCATTATATGAGGAAATATAAATAACAACTTTATTATTGCCTCTAGGGTATATTTCCTCCAGTCTCCCACTTGCACTAGAGTCAATAATCTAGATTACAAAGTAATGATTTTAACACCCATGGAGTCTTGTGTTGATCATCTTTTGCTCGTGGAAGAGGCTTAGTCAACAGGTCTACAACATTCAGATCCGTATGTATCTTGCAAATCTCTATGTTCCCTCCGCGACTTGATGGCAGATGGAATTGAAGTGTCTCTTGATGTGTTTGATTCTCTTGTGAAATCTGGATTCCTTTGCCAAGGCAATTGCTCCAGTATTGTCACAAAAGATTTTCATTGCACTAGGTATTAAACCTAGATCGAATATGAACTCCTTCATCCAGACTCCTTCATTTGCTGCTTCTGAAGAAGCTATGTACTCCGCTTTAGACGTAGATCCTGCCATGACGGTCTGCTTGGAACTGCACCAACTGACAGCTCCACCATTCAATATAAATACGTATCTAGATTGCGACTTAGAGTCATCCGGATCAGTGTCAAAGCTTGCATCGATGTTACCATTAACGACAAGATCTTTGTCATCTCCATAAACGAGAAACATATCCTTAGTCCTTTTCAGGTTTTTCAGGATGTTCTTGACCGCTGTCCAGTGCTCCACTCCTGGATTACTTTGCTTCCTCCCTGCTATACTTATAGCAAGGCACACATCAGGTCTCGTACACAACATTGCATACATGATAGAACCTATGGCTGAGGCATAGGGAATAACTTTCATTTTCTCTCTATCTTCTGCAGTGGTCGGGCATTGAGTCTAACTCAACTTCACACCTTGTAACACAGGCAAAAAACCCTTTCTTTGATTGATCCATTTAGAACTTCTTCAAAACTTTATCAAGGTATGTGCTTTGTGAAATTCCAATTAAGCATCTTGATCTATCTCTATAGATCTTGATGCCCAATATGTAAGCAGCTTCACCGAGGTCTTCCATTGAAAAATTCTTATTCAAGTATCCTTTTATGCTATCCAGAAATTCTGTATTATTTCCGATCAACAATATGTCATCCACATATAATATTAGAAATGCTATAGAGCTCACACTCACTTTCTTGTAAATACAGGATTCTCCAAAAGTCTGTATAAAACCATATGCTTTGATCACACTATCAAAGTATATATTCCAACTCCGAGAGGCTTGCACCAGTTCATAAATGGATCGCCGGAGTTGCACACTTTTTAGCACCTTTTGGATCGACAAAACCTTCTGGTTGCATCATATACAACTCTTCTTTAAGAAATCCATTAAGGAATGCAATTTTGACATCCATTTGCCAAATTTCATAATCATAAAACGCGGCAATTGCTAACATGATTCGGACAGACTTAAGCATCACTACTGGTGAAAAGGTCTCATCTAAGTCAACTCCTTGAACTTGTCGAAAACCATTCGCAACAAGTCGAGCTTTGTAGACAGTAACATTACCGTCAGCGTCAGTCTTCTTCTTGAAGATCCATTTATTTTCTATGGATTGCCGATCATTGGGCAAGTCCACCAAAATCCACACTTTGTTATCATACATGGATCCCATCTCAGTTTCATGTCCTCAAGCCATTTCGCGGAATCTGGGCTCATCATCGCTTCCTCATAGTTTATAGGTTCATCATGGTCTAGTAACATGACTTCCAGAATAGGATTACCGTACCACTCTGGTGCGGACCGTACCCTAGATGACCTACGAGGTTTGATAGTAACTTGATCTGAAGTTTCATGATCATCATCATTAGCTTCATCACTAATTGGTGTAGGAATCACTGGAACTAATTTCTATGATGAACTACTTACCAATTAGGGAGAAGGTACAATTATCTCATCAAGTTCTACTTTCCTCCCGCCCACTTCTTTCAAGAGAAACTCCTTCTCTAGAAATGATCCATTTTTAGCAACGAATATCTTGCCTTCGGATCTGTGATAGAAGGTGTACCACTACAAAAAAAATACAATTCCGTGATGATTTTATGACAGAATCAAGATAGTCATACCAGTGCTATCGTAGAAGTGTTCCATGACATTACCAAAATTATCATCACGGAAGTGTCCACTTCCATGACAATAAATCGCATGTCATAGAAGTGCTTTCGTCAAAGGTGACCGACACGTGACATCCACCATAACGAGACGCTGTTAAGCGCCGTTAAGCTGTCGGGTCCGATTTTGGATCCGATAACCCGCTAACAGCCACGACCAATGCCAATTTTCCACGCGTAAAATTCTCATTGGCTGATGGAACCACGCGCCAGCTCCGCCTTGGCACATGTGTCACTCATCCAATAGTCGAGATGGGCCTATGATATGTTGACACATGGACAGGCCCAAAAGTGGCCCATAAAGTTGAAATGGCCAACCCAACTAAAGGCCCATAATATTTAGCGGACCATAATGGGCTGGCCCAGCTAAAGGCCCACAAGATTTTGCAGACCATAATGGGCCAGCCCAGCTAAAGGCCCACAAGATTTAGCGGACCACAATGAGCCAGCCCAGCTAAAGGTCCACACGATTTTGCAGACCATAATGGGCCAACCTAGCTAAAGGCCCAACATTCTCTGTTAAGGCCTGTACGGCTAGTGTCAAATCGGCCCGTCAACGGTCTGTCCTAAACTTGTCATCATCGTGGCCCATGGTCACTTCTGGCCCGTTAACAGTCCACTAAGTATTTGGGCCGAATTACGACCCGGTGTATTTCTGGCCTGGTAAAGGTCCTGCTTCATTTGGGCCCATTTACAGGCCACTGAATCTTTCGGCCCATAAATGATCGTGAAGAATTTGGGTCATATTCGGCCATGTCTGACATTTGGCTTGTTAGAGGCCCACTATAGATTTGGGCCACTTTCGGTCTGTTGTGATTTTTGGCCTGTTAACGTCGGACAAAATCCACGGGCCATATGTGGCCCAACGTCACATCCGGCCCATTAACTGCCCATATAAAAATGACAATAATCTAGCCCGACCGAACTTTTGGCCTGCTAAAGGCCCATGTATTAGGTCGGTGCATTAACAACCCGTCCAAATTTTGGCCTGTTAAAGATCTGCATCGTAAATGGGCCACCATTTCGGCCTGCTAAGACCAGTGGGTTACTTGGCACAATCAGGGCCCAATCTCACTTTCGGTCTATTAAAGGCCCATGTTTTTATGGGCTCGTGTTATTTACACCCGTAAATGACCTATTGTTACTGAGGGCCCAAATTATGTTTAGGCATGTTAAAGGCCCACTATGGGCACATGCCTACCAGAAAAATATGAAAGCTTATGCTGATTTAGGCCCAGATATTTTTAGTGGGCTACATGCAAATTTTGGCCCATAATAGTTTTTAGCCCAATTGGAATGGGCCCAACGAATGTTGGCATGTTGGGATCTTACGAAGCTTTCGGCCGAATACATTACTAAGATAAACCTACACTATACAAAAATAGCGTCGTAATTACTACAGCCTTTGGCAGCATCATAAATGCTGTATCACAACAAAATAAATTCCAACCATACAACAAAAGGCATGTTGGCATAAAGTTTGTAGTCCTTGCAGATAAAAGCACCATCAGATGTATAGAAGCACAGATCATTTGACCTGAGTGCTAATGTTTCTGGCTATAGAATCTGATGGAGCAGCACGATCTTCACCCTTTTTCCGCCATTGCTCTTGAACAATGAAGCGAATGTCTGATAGTCTGGTTTCAAAACCATTCATATCTTGACGACATTTGTCAACCACTATTCTTGTTTCCGAAATGACGTCCATTAGGGATTGGACTTGTGTCTGGAGCACAGATATATCACTCTATCTAGCAGGAAGATTTTGTTCAGTAGGCGATTTGGACGAGGTTACCTTGATAACCAACCCATAATTACGCAGGAAGGTGCTTTTTGCACTGTTAGTGGAGAGATAATGATGCACCTCAGCAAGAGGTGACATTGTGCCTGTGGTAGCCTCGTCACCTTCAGGTGGTTGTGGATATTCAATCATTTGTTCCATAGCTTCCTGAAAGTTTGAACTTGTAGATTAGTGTACCAGATAAGTTACTAATGCGACAAAAACAAACAAAGTAGGTTACACGTTTATACATAACTTATTTTGGTGAACTACTGTAATACATTAGCATGTATTGTAGTGCCAACTACATAATAAAATCACTTTCGGAACATATGTCCATGTAGCATGCCTACTATATTGTCTATTTCCTCACATTCATTGACATCTAAGGATAAAGAGACATGGTTTAAAGTAGGATGAACATAGTATGACATCATTCATATCATGGGCAAACAGATATAAAACAAACAAGCTATTTTATCATTGTGTGCGCAAGTGAACATAACAACTAGAATACAGATCAAGACCAAAAGAATATTCTTCATATCTTTTAAACCATGTAAGGTGAAATGATACGTTAAGACAACTGTGTATAAAAGTGAACAGAGTAACTAACATTGGTTGCAACCAAGTAGTTAAATGAACACATCATAGTACCCATCAGTTCAAAGGAAGGAGGAGTAAGGACTTACAACAGCGGCTTGAACTGGTGTGATCATGCCCTTCATCTTGCTGGTGTGGCAATCCTTGAAGTTTTGCACTGCATTCGGTTCAGGTTCTTTTTGGTCCGCACAGGCTTTCCTCGGTATTTGGAACAAGTCAATATATATACGATAATATGGCACAGAAAAAAGTAGGAAGTAGCAGTTATTTACAAGAGCCTCATAGTGTGCAATATAGCTACGAGATCCTGTTGTTTGTTGGAATTTCACTTTAGAACGGTTGGTCTTTTTCTTCAGACAGTTAGCCTAGAAGAAGATACACTTGTAAGGCACATACATAAATACAAGTTCAATATGTGGTCTGATCAAATACATATAGCCTACCAGATAATTTGGATCAAACCAGTGTTTAACGAGGGCTGTCCATTCTTCATCTGTAATATATTCCACTGGAGATGTTTGGGCGATTTCATTGTTAGCCTTACCTTCAAAGTGAGATTTCCTAAGGTGGTACCGATACTGTCGTAGAGCAGACTGGAAAACATGAGTGCATGCTTGTTTAGTTGTATCATCTTTCGGATCCAACTTGAACCTCATCTGTTGAAAAAAGAATGTGAGTCTTATTAGGAGGAAGCTAGGAAGTATGGGACAGAGCAAGACAATATTACTAATTGTGATGAATAACATTACTTACGGATAGAGCAATTTACCCTAATTAGAAGCATTACAAGCTAGACACCGTATACAACATGCAACCACATATCACACTGCGAAGTTAGAGCAAGCACCTGTGATGGTGGTGTAGGGGAAGTGCGGTCTTCAAGTACAAAGCTATGTCCAATATCTTCATTTAGGCTTGTTGTTTCTTGAGAATCATGTGGAGAGGATGAAATTGCATTCTTTATAAGAGTAGTGCGTCTCATATTAACCCACGGGCGTGACTATCTCATCATAAGGGATAAATGCAGGATACACAAGAACAGTAGTTTGATGTAAGAACATGGTGTGATAGGCAGATGTAGTATGTACCAAAAACAGGATGGCATGTCATATTCACATGTATAATGTGTAAGCTAAGGAGATGCAATTTAACAAATTAGGAGCAATACAAGCTAGGAACCATATGCAACATGCAACCAGATATCACATTGCCATGTTAGAGCAAGCACCTTGGGTTGTGGAGTAGGGGAGATGAGATTTGGAACTAGCACTGCAGTACGAGTAGCAGGAGAATCTGCAGAGATCATCTGTTTCGGTTGCTCCAGAGGACCACCATCATTCCGTGCCTTCGTCCTTTCAGATTTTGCCTTGACAAGAAACACACAAGAAAAATGAATGAAATTTGCACTTCCAAATTTGTTGATGCATGATACTGACAAACACAACTTTTATGTATGGCAACCACATTGTAGGAGGATGGAATATGTATGAAAAATGCTAAGCAGAAGGCATTTCAACAAATTGGAAGCAATGCAATCTAGACACCATATGAAAGATCCAACCAAAATCGCTCTACCAACTTAGATGTGTCTCATTATAAGTGGCACTTCAACAAATTAGAGGCAATACATGTTTGAAATGATATGCAAGATGCAACCAATATTACACTATCAACTTGAAGGTTTATGTCAGAAGTGATTGATGAGGGATACACAAGAAAAGTAGTTTGATGTAAGAACATGGTTAATAGAAAGACGTAGTATGTACCAAAAACAGGAAGCCATGTCATATTCACAGGTATAATTGGTTAACTAAGCAGATGCAATTTACCCTAATTAGAAGTATTACAAGGTAGACACCATATGCAACATGCAACCACATATGACACTGCCAAGTAAGAGCAAGCACCTGCGATGGTGGTGTGGGGGAATTGCCGTCATCAACTAGAGAGCTATGTTGACTATCTTCATTTAGCCTTGCTGTTTCTTGAGAATCATGTGGGGAGGATGACACTGCACTCTTTAAACAAGTAGGGCGTCTCACAGTAACCCACTAGGGTGACTGTCTCATCATAAGTGATTCGAGGGATACAAAAGAGCATTAGTTTGATGTACGAACATGGTTAATAGACATATGTAGTATGTATCAAAAACAGGAAGGCATGCCATTATCAAAGGTATAATGTGTAAAGTAAACAGATGCAATTTAATGAAATTGGAAGCAATACAAGCTAGACACCATATGCAACATGCAACCACATTTGACAGCGCGAAGTTAAAGCAAGCACCTGGGATGGTCGTGTGTGGCAATTGAGATCACCAACTGCAGAGCTACGTCTACTGTCTCCAACTGCTGACACTGCACCCTTTAGAGTGCTGAAACACTTAGTGCTTATCTTCGAATTACACTGGAGCGACTTCTGTCTTATCTTTTCTGCATTCATCAACACTGCGTCAGAGTCTGAAATACCCATGCATAAAAAAACAATAGTGTGAGTATGGGTGAAGTGTGTGCACAATTAGTACAATGTAAAGGTAGCAGATAGCAGGTCGGTGAGAAATAAATGACGGGAGACATATGATAGCTGTACAACATGCATAGCATACTAAATTACTAAAGGATTCTATGAAAATAACAGTCAACTGAAAAAATAGGCCCGTCCATTTTTTATGCACCATCTGATGTACAAAGAATGGGCAGATCGCCTTCATCTACCTCTAGCCAGCCAGTGTTGACGATCTTCCTTGAAACGCCAGCGACCACCGGCCCAGTCCCCTGCCTGCGCCCTCCCCACGACCTCACCGCATCGCCGTGCTTGGCACCGCCCCCCGACCATCCATTCAAGCCCCACCGACCTCCAAATCGGGTGCAAGCAGCTCCTGCGCCCCACACCCCTATGATAGACACTGATGCGCCGCTTCCCCGGCGAACAGGCGGACTAGGTGCTCTGCGCGCCTAAGCGGGTGCTGCTTATTTTAATTGCGGTTCGACTGACCCTGAATTGAAATCCAGGCGGGCTACTGACCTCTCGCAAAGGTGAAATAGTAAAGGGAGGAAACCTTGTGCATTTAGTATCACGAAGAAGATGCAGTAAGAAGCGCTCAACTAGTTTCTTTCGTGGGATGAATACGGTGTGAGCAGAGACATAAGATTTGCGCGAATAAGGGAAGATGAGTACCTCTTTCTGCTGGCAGTGCTATGTCCTCCTTCTGTTTTTCCAATGATCTTCTTGTGGTTCGCTGGAAACAAGAAGTGGTGGACGACGGTGGAGCCTTGGACGAACCCAGGGACAAGTTGTTGAGTGTGGTGCGGTGGCCGTCTGTCGGCAGCGGGGATCCAGATCTGAGGCGGCGAACGACGGCGTAGTGGGAACAGCTCCGGTGTGGTCGATGGTTGCGATAGTGGAGCGGCAGCAGTGAGGCGCAGGACGGCGTGGTCGGAGTGGTTCTGGTATGACGCATGTCAGCGTCGGCGTTGTGGAGGTAGCTCTGCCTCGGCTTCAGCTGCTAAGTCCTTGAGGGTGTTGCGGTTGCGGTTGCATTGGACGACGACGTCGGGGTACAAGCTTCGGTGTGATGGAGGAGGGCGGCGGTGGATTGGGCGCTATGAGGTGGAGGACGGAGGAGGCTGGGGTTTCGCGGCTGGTGGAGAGGGTGTTTTGGCGCCCACGGAGTTTGAATGGGGAAACGGAGGGAGGCGGGGAACTAAGGGGGAACAATGTTTCGGTTTGGGATGCGCTTGTTTGAAATTTGGGGGAAGTTACAAACTCCCCCATCTAAAATTTCGGACATATTGTAGGTTGGGGGTAGAACAGTAATCTTAGGTGTCCCAAATGTGGGCAGGATAGATTTCGGCCGAGCGCATGGGTGTTTAGGCGCCCACGGCATATGAATGCTTCTCGGAGGCGGTTGAGACTGGCGTCTTGGTGAAGTTACAAACCTACCCCAGTTTAGACCTTTGGACATTGGGCCGATAGGCTACACAGGGCCAGAGTCAGGGCAGTAATTTCCTACCACCAAACATTAGTCTCGCGCGGTTTCGGGTGACCAGAGGCCTATTTGGCGCTTCATTCAATATTTGGGAGCAGAAGCATTAACGTTTTCGGTTCTCTTGAATTAAACTTTCAGTATTTGTCAAACTTCACAAATCTTTACTCTTGAAAATCCTAAAGCTACGATTATTTTGGAATGGAGGGGGTACATTTGAATATACATTGTACACGAGTATATATTAAAAAATATGCAACTTACCTCAGTTCATGCATGGTTCCAGATATAATCTCCTTCGTTGCAAAAAAAAGTTAGACATGCGTATGAATATATATAGCATGTTCAAACGCACAACAAAGATTAATGCCCCCTTTTACATCTGATTTACAAATGCCATTATCTCGGGTTCAAATAGATGAATGCACTTCCTATGAATTCGAATCTTTGAAACCCCCTTTATGTTGAATTCGACATGTATTCTATTTCGTAGCTAGCAATTTGGAATGTATCCATGCAAGTGACAAATGTATAAAGTGCTTCACACTAACAACATGGAGTGCACTAATTAATGTTTATATATGAATTGCAAAAGCATCCATTGCTTGTATTTCAAACCGCTCTCACTCTATGGATTGATAATATGAAATAAACACATGCACATGCTAGAATTGAATAGAGTATGGGTGTCTGATAGACCGATTTTCGTCCATACGCAATTTGCAAAATTCATGATCTCATCCAAAAATAATAATGCCATTTATATTTTAATTTAATGCGTAGAACCTCCTTTGACATGTAGATGCACTATGCCTTGGCCCGTTCTTACAAACGCACTATATATCTATCTATCTAACACATAAGTGCACACACTTTATATGCATCGGCATTTCTCTTTCACACATGCTCACAATCTCTCTCGGGCTGTCGGGGTGTCTCACACACATGATCTCTCTATATCTCTCTCTCTTTCTGACTACTATGTACCACTCTTTTCATTAATCTCAGTTGGAAAACACTATTTCTCTCACATGCATATATACATACGTCGGTCTCTACTAGCCCTCTATACGCACATATATGTGCCTACGTGTCTCCCGCACGCACATTATCTTTAGGCCTCTCTCGCACACATCCCCCCCCCCAGACACACTTCTCTCTTAGTAGTTGGCAGATATGATTCCATCATATCATTCGGTAGGATATCCCTGACTGTTAGGCTGGATGGTAATACGAGGCAACGTTTTACCTAGTTCGAACCCTTGCAGTTGAGGAAAAAGCCTACTCCCAGTACTGTATATTAGTGATAGGGGTGGGTACAAAGTACACATGAATACCACGCATTGTGCGTGTGTGTATACTATCGAAGATCTAGCCCCCAAGCTTCTGTAACATTCTGGGGGCCTAGGGTTACAAATCATATATAGTCGGCTTATCACCAGTGGGGATAGAGTCCTCCGCGACTCCGAGTCCTCCACATGGGTCTTCGTATAACGCGTCTTGGTCCAACCTATGTGGCGCGGGATGGAACCTACCCATGAGTCCTCATGTTGACCCACCACAACTAGAATGATGTGCCCACCACACCACACATGCAATCGGCCACTAAGAAAATAAGCATATACAATATTACAATGTTATACATGAAAGTTAATTACATGGTGCATACAAAAATATTTGTTCTACACTGTGAATTGTTGGATTTAGGGATCCGGCAAACCTTGAGAGGTTCGAACTCTGGGGTGCATGCGGAGATCTCAACCTGCCTAGCCTGCCTACTCGCGATCCTCCGTAGCCTAGCGCGTAGAGCTCAAAGACACACAAAGACACAGAGATTTATACTAGTTCGGGCCACTGTTGTGGTGTAATACCCTAATCCAATGTGGTGTGGTGGATTGCCTCGAGGGGCTTTGGATGAACTAGTACAAAGGATGAAGAAGCCTCAGGAGGTGAGGTGTTCTTGAGCTGGTGTGGTGCTCTACTTGTTCGGATTACGGTCCTCTCGTCCCCTTCTCTGGTGGTGGCTAAGTCCTATATATAGTGGCCTTGGTCCTCTTCCCAAATATGAGCGGGAAGGGATTCCACAACGGCGGGATTTGAAAGGGTACAAGTAGTACAGTCTATCCTGACAAAAGTAGTCTTCGCCTGCGAAAAGCCTCTGGTCGTGACGCTGTGGTGGGCTCGGTGATGACCGCTGTCCTGCCATCCTGGCGGTCTTGGTCTTGTTTCACCATAATGGAAACCTTTGGCTGATTCCTCGGGACTCCGCGCCTGTGGCTTGCCTCCCTTGCACCGAAGAGGAAACCTGCGCTCTGCACCCGCCTGGCGCCCGCCTGGCCTAGGTCGTCCTGGCTCACATCAGCTGAGCCTCGTGAGGTAACTGCATAGAACTCTACGCCCCTCAGGAGCCCTCCTGAGGAGGCCACTTCCTTCGAGGGTCTTGGCGTCATCCGCCTCGCGAGGCTAGGCCCCTCGCGAGGGTCTTGTGGTGTCGGTGTTGAAGCTGGACCATACCAGGCCATCGATGGAGCCACGTGGTGGGTGATAACCCACAAGTATAGGGGATCAATTGTAGCGTGTTTCAATAAGTAAGAGTGTCGAACCCAAAGAGGAGCTAAAGGTAGAACAAATATTCCCTCAAGTTCTATCGACCACCGATACAACTCTATGCACGCTTAGCGTTCACTTTACCTAAAACAAGTATGAAACTAGAAGGACTATGTAGGTGTTGTTGGATAGGTTTGCAAGATAATAAAGAGTACATGAATAAAAAGTAGGGGCTGTTTAGATGAATAAGCAATAAAGTTAGTATAGTGAGTGTGGAAAAGTGGTGGTAGGAGTTGTGAAATTGTCCCTAAGCAATTGACTAGTTTGCTAGACCGATAGCAAATTTTATGTGGGAGAGGCATAAGCTAACATACTTTCTCTTCTTGGATCATATGCATTTATGATTGGAACTCTAGCAAGCATCCGCAACTACTAAAGATCATTAAGGTAAAACCCAACCATAGCATTAAAGCATCAAGTCCCCTTTATCCCATACGCCACAACCCCCTTACTCGGGTTTATGCTTCTGTCACTCAAGCAACCCACTATAAGCGAATCATGAACGTATTGCAACACCCTATAGCGGGAATCCCTCACGCTTGCGCGACACGGAGAGCACCATAGGACATCAACATAACCACACACAAATTAAACCAATCATAGCAATTCATCAATCACTGGTAGGACAACGAAAATCTATTCAGACATCATAGGATGACAACACATCATTGGATTATAATATGAAGCATAAAGCACCATGTTCAAGTAGAGGGTACATCGGGTTGCAGGAGAGTGGACCGTTGAATATAGAAGGGGGGAAGGTGATGGAGATGTTGGTCAAGATGACAGAGGTGTTGGTGTAAATCGCGGTGATGATGATGGCCCCCGGCGCCATTCCGGCGCCATTGGAAGCGAGGGGGAGAGAGCCCCCTTCTTCCTCTTCTTACTTGACCTTCTCCCTAGATGGGAGATGGGTTTCCCCTCTGGTCCATGGTCTCCATGGCGTGGGAGGGGTGAGAGCCCCTCCGAGATTGGATTTGTCTCTCTGTCTCTCTCTCTGTTTATGCGTTCTCGGATTCTGCCCTTTCACTATTTCTTATATATCTGGAGATCCGTAACTCCGATTGGATTGAAACCTTTGCCCAGATTTTTCTCTGAAAATTAGCTTTCTTGCAGCAAAAGAAGAGCGTCAACCTCCTTACGGGGTGCCCACGAGCACGCCTGCCCCCCCTGGGGTACGCTCGCTGCCTCGTGCCCCCCTCGGGCACCGTCTCGTGTTGGTTTTTTTCCCAAAAATCATAAATATTCCAAAAATGATCTCCGTCCTTTTTATCCCACTTGGACTCTGTTTGATATGGGGTTTCTGCGAAACATAGAACATGCAACAAACAGGAACTGACACTGGGCACTGGATCAATATGTTAGTCCCAAAAATAGTATAAAAAGTTGCCAAAAGTATATGAAAGTTGAATAATATTGGCACGGAACAATAAAAAATTATAGATACTACGAAGACATACCAGCATCCCCAAGCTTAATTCCTACTCATCCTCGAGTAGGTAAATGATAAAAAGATAATTTTTGATGTGGAATGCTACCTAGCATAATCTTGATCATGTAATCTAATCATGGCATGAATATTAAGGTACGAGTGATTCAAGGCAATAGTCTATCATTTGACATAAAAACAATAATACTTCGAGCATACTAATAAAGCAATCCCGTCTTTTCAAAACAACATGGCCAAAGAAAGTTATCCCTACAAAATCATACAGTCTAGCTATGTTCCATCTTCATCACACAAAATATTCAAATCATGCACAACCCTGATGACAAGCCAAACAATTGTTTCATTCTTTTGACGTTCTCAAACCTTTTCAACTTTCACGCAATACATGAGTGTGAGCCATGGATATAGTACTACAGGTGGAATAGAGTATGATGGTGGAGGTTGTGTGGAGAAGACAAAAAGGGAGAAAGTCTCACATCAACGCCGCTAATCAACGGGCTGTGGAGATGCCCATCAATTGATGTCGATGCGAGGAGTAGTGATTACCATGCAATGGATGCACTAAGAGCTATAAGTGTATCAAAGCTCAAACTGGAAACTAAGTGGGTGTGCATCCAACTTGCTTCCTCATGAAGACCTCGGGCATTTGAGGAAGCCCATCATCGGAATATACAAGTCAAGCTCTATAATGACAATTCCCACTAGTATATGAAAGTGAAAGCATAGGAGACTCTCTCTATGAAGAACATGGTGCTACTTTGAAGCACAAGTGTGGTAAAAGGATAGTAGCATTGCCCCTTCTCTCTTTTTCTCTCATTTTATTATTTTCTCTTTTTTTGGCGGGCTTCTTTGGCCCCCTTTTCTTATTTGGGCTTCTTTGGCCTTTTTTTATTAAGTCCGGAGTCTCATGCCGACTTGTGGGGGAATCATAGTCTCCATCATCCTTTTCTCACTGGGGCACTGCTCTAATAATGATGATCATCACACTTTTATTTACTTACAACTCAATATTACAACTCGATACTAGAACAAAGATATGATTCTATATGAATGCCTCCGGCGGTGTACTGGAATGTGCAATGATCTAGCATAGCAAAGATATTAAAAAAATGGACAAGCCATGAAAACATCATGCCAGCTATCTTACAATCATGCAAAGCAATATGACAATGAATGCTCACGTCATGTATATGATGGTGATGGAAGTTGAATGGCAATATATCTCGGAATGGCTATGGAAATGCCATGATAGGTAGGTATGGTGGATGTTTCGAGGAAGATATAAGGAGGCTTATGTGTGATAGAGCATATCGTATCACGGGGTTTGGATGCACCGGCGAAGTTTGCACCAACTCTCGAGGTGAGAAAGGGCAATGCACGGTACCGAAGAGGCTAGAAATGATGGAAGGGTGAGAGTGTGTATAATCCATGGACTCAACATTAGTCATAAATAACTCACATACTTATTGCAAAAATTTATTAGCCATCGAAACAAAGTACTACGCGCATGCTCCTAGGGGGATAGGTTGGTAGGAAAAGACCATCGCTCGTCCCCAACCGCCACTCATAAGGAAGACGATCAATAAATACCTCATGCTCCAACTTCATTACATAACGGGTCACCATACGTGCATGCTAGGGGAATCACAAACCTCAACACAATTATTTCTACTAATCCACAGTCACCCACTAGCATGACTCTAATATCACCACCTTTATATCGCAAAACTATTGCAAGGAATAATCAAACATATCATATTCAGTTATCCACAAGTTTTATGTAGGATTTTATGACTAACCATGTGAATGACCAATTCCTGTCATCTCTCTAAATAAATATAAGTGGAGCAAGAGAGTTTGATTCTTTCTACAAAAGATATGCCCACGCTCTAACAAATATAAGTGAAGCAAAAGAGCATTCTACAAATGGCGGTTTTCTATGTGAAGAGAAATAGGCAATCCAAACTTCAAAAGATATAAGTGAAGCACATGAAGCATTCTATAAAGCCATACTCAAAAGATATAAGTGAAGTGCAAAGAGCATTCTATAAATAAAGCATGGACTATCTCATACCAGCATGGTGCATAAAAGAAAACTGAAAACTAAATGCAAAAGATGCTCCAAGACTTGCACATACCGCATGAACGGAACTAATCCGGAAACATACTAATACTTGTTGAAGAAAGAGGGGATGCCTTCCGGGGGCATCCCCAAGCTTAGACGCTTGAGTCTCCTTGAATATTTACTTGGGGTGCCTTGCGCATCCCCAAGCTTGAGCTCTTGCCTCTCTTCCTTTTCCTCGTATGGGGACCTCCTCGATCAAACACTTCATCCACACAAAACTTCAATAGAAAACTCGGTAAGATCCGTTAGTATAATAAAGCAAATCACTACTCTAAGTACTGTTGCAAACAAATTCATATTTTTTTTTGCATTGTGTCTACTGTAATATAACTTTTCCATGGCTTAATCCACTGATAGAAATTAATAGTTTCATCAAAACAAGCAAACTATGCATCAGAAACAGAACAGTCTGTAGCAATATGAACATTCACCATACTCCTGGTACCCCAAAAATTCTACCACAATTAGGAAAAATAAACAATTTTTATACCAAGACAGTGCAAAAATTTTCAGAACTGTTTGACGTTCTAGTACAAAATGTAAAATCGCGCACTACATCCAAAGTTTCTGTCCTGCACCGTACAAACCAACAAGCATTGTAAACATGGCAAACCTTGGCACATTATTTTTATAATACAATGGAATTGTACAATGGGATAATTATTTTTGATGAAAAGTTTCTGTTATCCACATTCACAAAGTTTCCGTGAGCATGAACAAAGTTCAAGGAGGTCTCCCACTTCAACAATGCTTGTCTCTCTCACTTTCACTTTCCTTTTTGAAAAGTTTTGGGTTCCCCTCTTTATTTTTGGACGCCGATAAGTGCCACACGTGTGGGCGTTAGGGGGACTGCCCACACATTTTGTGTGGTGTATAATAGGAACAACCCATAAACCTACGTGTGGGAAAAACAAGTAATGCCCACACACCTCTTTTTCCCTCCCGATCCCTCTCACAGCGTGCGTGTGGGCGAAATAGATAACGCCAACACGCCCCGTGCGTCAGGTCTCGTACCTCGTGGTCCCACACGCCCCGCATGACAGTCACAGCGCCCCCGTAGTTTCCATGGTCCAGACCCTCGTCCATGTTCATTTAACTACAGTTGTCGTGTCGCTGAACTACGGTTGCCATGTCGGACAACTATAGTTGACATGGTTGCTCAACTGCAGTTGCCATGTATGGTCTGATCTAGTGCAATTGCCATGATTTCAAAAATTTAGGAGTTGCCACCTACTAACATAGGCAGTTGAGAGAGTTGCCATGTTCTCACAAGCACGCTAGGGAAGTTGCCGTGTACCATGCAAAAACACATGGCAACTCGGGTAAAAGAGAGTTGCCATCTGCTTACGTGCACACTAGGCAATTGCCGCGTACCCTGCAAAACACATGGCAACTGACATGTTCGGGTAAGAAAAAAGAGAGTTGCCATCTGCTTACAAGCACTACTAAGGCAGTTGCCATGTACACTGCAAAACACATGGCAACTAGCAGCTTGGGTGTGGGAGAGGAGACGGGCGTGTGGGCGAGATGGCAAATGCCCACACACCAGCCCTTGTGCGTTAGTGGACAGTGGCGTGTGGGCGAGCTGCTGAACACCCACACACCGGCTCCTCCATGTGCTGAAACGGCCGTGTGGACGACCGGGTGAATGCCCACACACCAGCCCAGTCCTACGTGGTACTAGAAACATGCCAAGATTCGTGCGCTCACAAACGGACGCAGATCCACGCGTGTGGGCAGATGCAAACGCCCACACGTGTGGGCATTAGTGTTTTCGTTATATTTTGTTTTTATACTATATAAAAGCACTCAACAGAAATGAATGACTCTCTAAAACTTCCGGGTTGTCTCCCTGGCAGTGCTTTCTTTAAAGCCATTAAGCTAGCATATAGTGCTCAAGTAATGGATCCACCCGGATCCCGAGGTATATCAAAGCCAATTTTAATTAACAATGATTTGTGATTTAGTAGTGAGCACAAAATAACATATATCATGCAACAACGAAGTCTAACTCTCTTCCTATGCATCAGCATGTCATAGAAGAACAATTCATGCACACCAAGTGAAGGCCAATGCATAGTATAAGCAGTTTCTTGCAATTTTATCATATTGGAAACATAGAGAGGTGGAGATATAGTTCCTCTCTCATAATAATTGCAAGTAGGAGCACCAAGAACATGCATATTATATCTATCAAAATCATCATGTGCAACAGTAAAATGCAACCCATCAACATAATCCTTAATAAGCACAAACTTATCCGATATAGTGTAGTAGGGAGAATTCAAAAAGATGATAGGACTATCATGCGTGGGTGAAATAGGAACAATTTCATGTTTAACATAAGGAACCATAGCAAGTTCATCTCCATAAGCATAATTCATATTGGCATCTTGGCCACAATCATAGCAAGCATCATCAAAAAGGGATATTTCATACGAATTAAAGGGATCATAACAATCATCATAGCAATCATCCTTCGGTAAGCATGAAGGGGAGTTAAACAATGTATGAGTTGAAGAGTTACTCTCATAAGAAGGTGGGCACGGGTGATCAATCCGCTCTTCCTCCTTTTGTTCTTCGCTCTCCTCCTCGTCTTTTTCATCCAATGAGCTCACAGTCTCATCAATTTCTTCTTCCATAGACTCCTGCAAAATATTAGTCTCTTCTTGGACAATGGAGACTTTCTCAATAAACGCATCAATATAGGAGTTATATTCATAATTCTCATGGAAATATTCCAATATAGCATAATTTTCAGGCCTATAAACATCATCATCAGAAGCTTCATACTTTTCAAACAAAGATTCAATTTCATAAGCACCTTCAAAAGCAACAAATTCTTCTATTTGTTCCACATCTTAGTAATCGTATATACCATTAGCATAAGAAGCTAAGGTTTTATTATTATTAAATTTGCATGAAAAGGGAAGGTGTGGAGCCTTCATCCTATTGCAACAAGTAATATCATATCTCAAGCATAGATCCCGAGCATACCAACGCAACATATAAATTCGATCCCATAATAATTTCCCTTTTTGAGTCAAGCGATAATCCCTAAAGTATTCACGTTGATCCAACGTGTCTCCCATAACAAAATTGAATGGGGTTTTCTCAGGATTATCAAAGTAGTACATAATATCTTGAACATAATGAGCATCGAGGGTTTTAGGAGGTTCCCCATCTCCATGAGTAGCAAGTACACGTAATTTTTTTTGGTAATTCGTGTTCCATATCCATAACTAAAGATAGAGAACAACTAAGAACATCAAATAAAATTTACTTAGTGATAAAGTAAACAAGCACACATGAGAATATTCACCCCACGCTATGACTCCCCAGCAACGGCGCCAGAAAAAGGTCTTGATAACCCACAAGTGTAGGGGATAACTGTAGCCTCTTTCGATAAGTAAGAGTGTCGAACCCAACGAGGAGCTAAAGGTAGAACAAGTATTTTCTCAAGTCCTATCTGCCACTGATACGACTCTACGCACGCTTAGTGTTCGCTTTACCTAGAACAAGTATGAAACTAGAAGTACTTTGTAGGTGTTGTTTGATAGGTTTGCGAGATAATAAAGAGCACGTAAATAAAAAGTAGGCGTTGTTTAGATAAAGAAGCAATAAAGTAAATATAGCGAGTGTGGAAAAGTGGTGGTAGGAGTTGTGAAATTGTCCCTAAGCAATTGACTATGTTACTAGACCGATAATCACTATTGCAATTCTATTTGAGGCAGAGGCATAAGCTAACATACTTTCTCTTCTTGGATCATATGCACTTATGATTGAAAATCTAGCAAGCATCCACAACTACTAAAGATCATTAAGGTAAAACCCAACCATTACATTAAAGTATCAAGTCCCCTTTATCCCATACGCAAACAACCTACTTACTTGGGTTTGTGCTTCTGTCACTCACGCCACCCACCATAAGAAAATCATGAACATATTGCAAACCCTACAGCGGGGATCCCTCACGCTTGCGCGACACGGAGAGCACTATAGGACATCACCAATAATAAAACATGCAACCCAAACCAATCGTAGCAATTCATCAATCACCGGTAGGACAGCAAAAATCTACTCAGACATCATAGGATGGCAACACATCATTGGATAATAATATGAAGCATAAAGCACCATGTTCAAGTAGAGGGTACTGCGGGTTGCGGGAGAGTCGACCACTGAATATAGATGGGGGAAGGTGATGGAGATGTTGGTGAAGATGGCGGATGTGTTGGTGTAGATCGTGGCGATGATGATGGCCCCCGGCAGCGCTCCGGCGCCACCGGAAGCAAGGGGGAGATAGGGCCCCTTCTTCTTATTCTACTTCCTTGACCTCCTCCCTAGATGGGAGAAGGGTTTCCCCTCTGGTCCTTGTCTCCCATGGATTGGGAGGGGCGAGAGCCTCTCCGAGATTGGATCTATCTCTCTGTCTCTCTCTGTTTTTGCGTTCTATGATTCCGCCCCTTCACCATTTCTTTTATATCCAGAGATCTGTAACTCCGATTGGGGTGAATCTTTCTCCCAGGTCTTTCTCATAAAATTAGCTTTCCTGCAGCAAAACAAGAGCGTCAACTGCCTTACGGGGGGCCCAGGAGAGTCCAGGGCACGCCTGCCTACCTGGGGCGCGCCCCCTATCTCCTGGCCGCCTCGGGCACCGTCTCGCGTTGATTTTACTTCCCAAAAATCACAAATATTCCAAAAAAATTCTCCGTCCGTTTTTATCCCGTTTGGACTCCGTTTGATATGGGGTTTCTATAAATCAACCAAGGACTATCTCATACCAGCATGGTGCATAAAGGAAAAGTGAAAACTAAATGCAAAAGACGCTCCAAGACTTGCACATATCGCATGAACGAAACGAATCCGAAAACATACCGATACTTGTTGAAGAAAGAGGGGACGCCTTCCGGGGCATCCCCAAGCTTAGGCGCTTGAGTCTCCTTGAATATTTACTTGGGGTGCCTTGGGCATCCCTAAGCTTGAGCTGTTGCCTCTCTTCCTTTTCCTCATATCGAGAGCTCCTCGATTAGTCACTTCATCCACACAAAACTTCAACAGAAAACTCGGTAAGATCCGTTAGTATAGTAAAGCAAATCACTACTCTAAGTACTGTTGCAAACCAATTCATATTTTGTTTTTGCATTGTTTCTACTGTAATATAGCTTTTACATGGCTTAATACACTGATATAAATTGATAGTTTCATCAAAACAAGTAAACTATGCATCAAAAACAAAATCTGTCCAAAAAACAGAACAGTCTATAGCAATCTGAACATTCACCATATTTATGTTACCTCAAAAATTCCACAAAAATTAGGTAAAATAAACAATTTGGACAGAAACACATTGCACTAGGAATCAGAACAATTTGACGTTCCAGTAAAAAATGTAAAATCGCACACTACAGCCAAAGTTTCTGTCCTGTACCGCACAAACCAACAAGCATTGTAAACATCCTAAAGGCAAACCTTGGCACATTATTTTTATGATACAATGGAATTGTACAAGGGGGGTAATTATTTTTGATGATAAGTTTCTGTAATCAAGATTCACAAAGTTTCCGTGAGCATGAACAAAGTTCAAGGAGCTCTCCCACTTCAACAATGCTTGTCTCTCTCACTTTCACTTTCCTTTTTGAAAGTTCCCCTCTTTATCTCTTTGTTTTAAAACTATATAAAAGCACTCAACAAAAATAAGTTACTCTCTAAAACTTCCGGGTTGTCTCCCTGGCAGCGCTTTCTTTAAAGCCATTAAGCTAGGCATATAGTGCTCAAGTAATGGATCCACCCGGATCCCAAGGTATATCAAAGCCAATTTTTGTTAACAATGATTTGTGATTTTGTAGTGAGCACAAAATAACATATATCATGCAACAACGAAGTCTAACTCTCTTCCTATGCATCGGCATGTCATAGAAGAACAATTCATGCACACCAAGTAAAGGCCAATGCATAGTATAAGCCGTTTCTTGCAATTTTATCATATTGGAGACATAGAGAGGTGGAGATATAGTTCCTCTCTCATAATAATTGCAAGTAGGAGAAGCAAGCACATGCATATTATATCTATCAAAATCCTAATGTGTGGTAGTAAAACGCAACCCATCAATATAATCCTTAATAAGCACAAACTTCTCCGATATAGTGTAGTCGGGAGAATTCAAAAAGATAATAGGACTATCATGCGTGGGTGCAATAGCAACAATTTCATGTTTAACATAAGGAACTATAGCAAGTTCATCTCCATAAGCATAATTCATATTGGCATCTTGGCCATAATCATAGCAAGCATCATCAAAAAGGGGTATTTCAAGAGAATGAACGGGATCATAACAATCATCATAGCAATCATCCTTCGATAAGCACGAAGGGAAATTAAACAATGTATGAGTTGAAAAGTTACTCTCATTAGAAGGTGGGTGAGGGAGTCCTAGATAAGGGGGTATCCGGACTACCGGACTATATACTTTGGCCAGACTGTTGGACTATGAAGATACAAGATGGAAGACTTCGTCTCGTGTCTGGATGGGACTCTCCTTGGCGTGGAAGGCAAGCTTGGCGATCCGGATGTAGATCTCCTCCTCTGTAAACCGACTCTGTGTAACCCTAGCCCCTCCGATGTCTATATAAACCGGAGGGTTTAGTCCGCAGGACTCATCATCATTATCATGAACAATCATATCATAGGCTAGCTTCTCGGGTTTAGCCTCTCTGATCTCGTGGTAGATCCACTCCTGTAATAATCATATCATCAAGATCAATCAAGCAGGAAGTAGGGTATTACCTCCATCGAGAGGGCCTGAACCTGGGTAAACATCTTGTCCCCAGCCTCCTGTTACCATTAGCCTTAGACGCACAGTTCGGGACCCCCTACCTGAGATCCGCCGATTTTGACACCGACATTGGTGCTTTCATTGAGAGTTCCTCTGTGTCGTCACTGCTGAAAGTGCGTTATGTCGACTAGAGGGGGGGTGAATAGGCGATTTTTATGAATTCTTCACTGAGGAATTTGCCGGTGAGGAAATTCCTTAGCGAAGAACTATTAGCAGCGGAATAAGTACTCAGAAGTAAGCATAACAGAATACAAGCATGGTCATCATGATGAAATGAAGACTAGCACAGAGTACAGAAAGCGTAATCACAGGATAACACAAGATGAAGACAAACAGACTGAAGAGATTGAACTGAGGAAATTCAGAAAGTCTTCAGTTAAAGTCTTCAAACACATATATGAACAAACACTCAACAAAGTAATGAGGAAATGAAAGGGTTGAGGAAATAGAACCAGTTAGGTTGGTGAAGACAATGATTTGGTAGACCAGTTCCAACTGCTGTCTCAGTTGTACGTCTGGTTGGAGCGGCTGAGTATTTAAACTCGAGGACACACAGTCCCGGACACCCAGTCGCTGAGCACGCAGCTCAGGACACCCAGTCCTCACCGTATTCTCCTTGAACTAAGGTCACACAGACCTCGTCCAATCACTCGTGGTAAGTCTTCAGGCGACTTCCAAACCTTCACAGACTTGGTCACTCGGCGATCCACAATTCCTCTTGGATGCTCTAGACCTTGACGCCTAACCGTCTGGAAGAAGCACAGTCTTCAAAGGTAACAAGCGTCGGATCCATGCAGGATCAATTTCTTCAGTGATGCCTCAATCACTTTGGGTTTGTAGGGGTTTGGTTTTGGGTTTTCCTCACTCGATGATTTTCGCTCAAAGTCCTCGGAGGATGGGTTGCTCTCAAATGACAAGTGTCAAGTTCTCTCGGAGCAGCCAACCAGCTAGTGGTTGTAGGGGGCGGCTATTTATAGCCTAGGGAGCAGCCCGACATGATAAGACATAAATGCCCCTCAATGATATGACCGTTAGGTGGATAAGATATTTTGGGACAGCTGGCGCGCAGCACAGCAACGGTCGGAAATTTGACTCTCAAATTCCTCAGGGCTATCATGTTCCTCACTGTGTAGGTAATTCGCACTGACGAATTCCTAACTCCTCAGTCAGAACAAATTCATCAGCGACCAGAAGAACTTCGTCTCTGTCACTGAAGAAAGTGACTGAACTGTATGAGATTTCCAAAGGCTTCACTCGAAGGGATTGGTAGGTGTAGGATTTTGAGTTGAGCATCACATGGAAATTTTTCCTTAGTATTTCCTCGACCCCCTTTAACAGTACGGTGTTTCCTATGACTCAAGAAAGAGAAAATGAAACTACGAAAACAAAAGTCTTCACGCTTCATGTTCCACAAATGAATACCAAGTCTTCAAGGTCACACCAATTTCTTCACTTTCAAAGTCTTCAGAAAGTCTTCAGAATATCAAAGTCTTCAGTTGAAGAACTTCATTTTTAGGGGTCGACTTTCTCTGTAAATATCAAACTCCTCATAGACTTATAGACCTGTGTATACTCACAAACGCATTAGTCCCTTAACCTATAAGTCTTCAATACACCAAAATCACTAAGGGGCACTAGATGCACTTACAATCTCCCCCTTTTTGGTGATTGATGACAACATAGGTTAAGTTTTCAACGGGGATAAACATATGAAGTGTATACACTGATATTGAGGAATTTGATTACAAGATATAGTAGAACTCCCCCTGAAGATGTGCATAGTGAGGAATTTGCTTTTGAGGCAATGCACATTTGAAGAGTTGAATCATGGAGATCTCCCCCTATATCTTGTAATTCATACACGCATTTGATATATAATATGAAGAATTTGAAATGCATGATGAAATATGGTGCCTGATGAGATTCAGCATGCGTGCAATGTCATTAACGAGGACTAAGCATGCAAAGCATAATGCAACAAAAGTATCAGTGCACCATCGGGTTTAAGATTATAACTCGATCCAAATAAAAGTTTCAGAAGAACGAGAGTTGTAACTTAAAAAAATGCCCTTAATATAGACCCGCTTGAAGACTAACTCAGATTTCTCCCCCTTTGTCATCAAATGACCAAAAGGATTGAAACTGAGGACTAACGCCCCTGAAGAATTTCAAGTTGATGGAGGAGCGCCAGTGTTGTCGGGGTTGTTTGTTGTAGCAGGGCCTGCCGCAGTGTCGTCCAAATCTTCATACTCATCAGTGTCACGCGATGAAGAATAAGAGCTGGCCACCAATGGAGGAACCTTGACCCTCTTGAATTTCTTCGGAGGAGGTGCAGACCAGTCAAATTCTTCCTTGAGACCCATAGTCTTCAGTTCTTCAGCCCTATAGACATGAGTGAGGACAGCCCAGGTGCGGTTAAAGGTTTCATGAAGGTAGTATTGGTTCTTCTTCACTGCATTGTGTGTTGAGGTCATATTGTGAAGAAGTGCACCAAACTGACGCTTTACCCATTTGTGATTGCGATCAACCTTCTGATGAAGACTGAGGAGTAACTCACGGTTAGTCATCACCCTGGGTGCTGTGGCTTGAGGATTTTGCTTGGCTGAGGTATTTGCGGCAGAGTCATGTGTGGCAGAATCATCATTGGTAGAGTAAAATGCAGCCTTGCGAAATTGACCATCCAATGGACGAATGCCTTCATCGATCACAGCAGCGGCCTTGCCTTTATCATCAGCTGATGAAACTGTCCGTTTGAGGACTTTAATGGGAGGCAAGTAGCTACCGTGGTTCAGAGTGTCAGCTTTGTAATTCAATGAAGATCTTGCCCTGATGAATCTCATAATCCAAGGAGCATAGGGCTTCAGCTCGAATGGTGACATAGCAATATTGGCCAGAGTCCTCATGAAGAAATCATGGAAGTTGACGGGAACGCCATGAATGATGTTGAAAAGCATATTCTTCATGATGCCAACGACTTCTTCATCATTTGAGTCGTGGCCTTTGATGGGACTCATTGTCTTCGTCAGAATTCGATAGACAGTCCGAGGCACATAGAGTAATTCGTTGACGAGGAATTTGGTTCGTGGGGCCTGCCCAGGCTTCAAAGGCTTCATCAGCACTTGCATATAGTGATTTGAAAGTTCTGGTTCGTTGTAGATACAACGAGCACCATCAAATGGAGGACTGAGTGGTAGAGCACGAAGCAATTCAGTTGTTGGTGCCTTGTAGTGAGTATTTTCAGACATCCAGTCTAATACCCATGAGTTCACGTCTTCAGCGTCTCCGGTGATGTGCAGAGTTGCATAGAATTGAAGAATGAGTTCTTCATTCCAGTCACAGATATCAGTGCAGAAAATCAGAAGTCCTGCGTCGTGAAGAACACTAAGGACTGTCTCAAAGCCGGGCAGAGACTCCATGTCCACATGAGGAATATGTGCATGATCGAAGACTTTGTCTTTGTTGAAGAGCACTGAGGAATAGAAATTGGCTTGGCTGGCAGTCCAGAAACGCCTCTTCCTGATGCGAGCAGAATCATATGGATTATAATCAGTGAAGAATACGTGCTCGGCAAAGAAATCTTCAGCCTTGAACTTCCGTTTGCTTGAGAACGGATTCTTTGGCTTTGGCAGAGGGGTGTCAGTGAGTTGCATCACCACCTCAGGAATCGCGAGCTCAGGTTCTTCAGGCTGAGAAATTTCTTGTTCCTCAACAGGTGTAGTCTGAGGATCAGCAGCAGCAGGTTCATCAGCACTAGTGCCTGGAATTTCTTCATGGACAGATGACGTGGGATGAGTTTCTTCAGAGCCCATTTGAACAGTTGGAGCAGGGGACTGAGGTATCTGTTGGATTGGGGTGAAGAGTGGAGAATTTGGATGCTGACTTTCCCAAAAGTCATCGTTCATCACTGGCGTTGTGCTTCCAATATCCACATCTTCTTCAAGTTCCTCAACACCGGCCTCTTCAGCTGTGAACTGAGGCATATGCGAGGAAATTATTGGGGTTGAAGGGATTCCTTCCACTTCAATTTCTTCATCAATCTGCTCAGACGAAGCAGCAGAATGATTTTCTTCATCAGATCCGCTTGGGATCTCATAGTCTTCTCCAAAAGGAACAAGGTCCTTTGATGGCATGGAGGAAATCGGAACAACATGAATTGGATTTTCGAGTGTGCTGGTCATTGGCTTCATTTTCTTCGCAGCCGAAGAATTTGACGCAGCTGATGCCTTCCTTTTCTTCACTGCAGCTCGCTCTGCAGCCTTGGTCTTCTTCACATCAGAAGCAGATGGAAGAATTGGAGTTGGTGTGGGCGCAGGAGGAGCTAAGGAATCTGGTTCATTTTCTTCAGGCGTAACTGATGCAGTTGCTCTGATCTCTTCAGTTTGTTCAGGCGCACCACTAGTGGATGCCCTGGCAATTTCTTCAGCGGCTGGAATTTCTTCACCAGCCCTGGAACGAGCATGTTCTTCAGCAGGCTGAAAGTCATCAGCGGTGTTGGCATGTTCTTCAGCAGGCTGAGCAGAGTCTGCAGCCTGAAGATTTTCTTGTTGCGATGGGGCTGCAACATTTGTGAATTTCTTCGTCAGATTGACGAATCTTACTTTAGCTCCTTGCCAATCAGCATAGTAGGCATCAAAGTCATTGCTGAGGGCTTGAATTTCAGACTGAGCCTGGAGAAGTTCCTCACGTGTCATTCTGACAACGTTTTTCTTCAGGAGCTTCTCCTTTCTGTATTGAGCTTTCTTGATCTCTCTTGCCTTTTCAAACTTCCATTTCTCTTCAATGATGAAATGGGTTAACATATGACTTTGTCCAGAGGTCAGATAAAAATCAGGCATTGGGGTGTTTGGATCCTTGTGCCAGAGATCAATATAATCAAGGATTTTTCTCGGAGCCAACAGCAGTGGCACAGATGTGCCTTTGGCTCTAGCGGCCTTCACCTGTCTGTCTCTGATGATTTCTGCGAGTTCATCATCAGAAGCTTCATCATCAGAAGGCACATGGAATGCGACCTGTTTCTTCTTTGGACTTGGCCGAGGACCTCGTCCAGCTGTTGTTTTGGTCTTCAACAGTGTGGGGCCAGATGATGAAATTGGTGCAGCTGAGGAACTTGCTGAAACACCAGAGGCAATCGAGAAACCAGCAGTCCTTTGACATGTAGCCAGATGCACAGGAGCTGAGGACTTTGAAGTAGCTGTTGAGGACTTTGGTGGAGCTGTAGCAGTGTGAGGAATTTGCCGTGAGGGCACTGTTGGTGAAGCACTTGGCTTACGAGCAGGCTTCTTTGGCATGGATTTCCTCGGTTTGACCGAGGCCTCAGTAGCAGTAGCAGTGGCAGAATCCTCATTGAATTTCTTCACTGCCTCCTTGGCTTGTCTTGCCAATTTAGCTTGGCGCTTAGCCCATTCTTCAGGAAAGTCCTCACCACGTTTGATGCTTGTGGGGTCAGCTACTTGGCCAGGTGCCAATGGTGCTCTTGGGCATGGAGGATTGAGGGCGAATTTCCTCATGTACTTTGGAGTCACATATCTGTATTCCCTCCATTCCCTTGCCCATCTCCGTTCAATCCTCTGAATGCGCACCTTGCGCTGATTTTTGTTTTCTTTGCCAAATTTTGCTTCATCAGGTGTGCAATAGTCAGCATAAATTTCCTCAGGGATTTCAAACGCAGTCATAACCTCAGGTTTCTTTCCTCCTTTCTGCGGCTTCTTACCGTCTGCCATATCCTTCAATTGAGGAATTTGAACAATCGAGTTCTCTGAAGAAGTATGCAGTTTTTCTTCGAGGAATGCTCCAAATGAGTTAAGTTGATGAGAACCTAGTGATTCAGCAGCAGACATGAGTACCTGTGAACAGAGTACAGGTGCGAGGAATTTGGAGAGGTCATATGCGTTCTCAGAAGGTTTTTCAAAAAAAAGTTTTGAGGAATTTGACCAGATGAGCCTTGAGGAATTTCACTAAGCGTTCTTTGTCTTAGGTTCCAGAGTTGTATAGATCGAAGATCCACACAATTGAGGAATCTTGAAGGAAAAAGATGCTTAGAGAAACTAATCAAGAGCATATAACGTGTGAGGTGTTCATATGTGTGAAAATTTGAAGAATAAACACCTTTGAAGATTTTCAGGAAAGCTTGAGAATCAAAGCGAGTAATAAAAGTAACTTTTAATTACCCGAAGTGAAGAACACGACGAACTGAGAAGAACAGATGAGACGTTCGTCAGGTTAGATCTTCCTTGCCCTAACTCGGCGGAGGAAGACAGCTACGGCGGCGGCGGAGCGAAGATTTCCGCGTTCGGCGCGAGTACGACGGCGACGAGGTCGAGGCAGCGAAGCTCTTCCTCACCGGCGACGATGGAGTAGCGGCGGCGCTAGGGTTTGAGGAGCTCGAGCGGGAGAGAGAATGGTCGAGCGGAGTAAAAGAAGTGAGGAAGGGGAGAGGGGTATTTATAGACACAGTGAAAAACTGTTCGCCCGAAGATTTTGGACGAACGTGCCCCTGCCCTTTCTCCTTCTCATGACATGTGTCACCCATGTACTTTGTAGTGGAGATCGTGTACGATCGTGGGTGAATAGACTAATGCATCGTGGGATGCGAAACGTTTTGAGTGGCAAAACCGAAAGTTTGGATAAGATCAGTTTTAAAGTTCCGTTCGCAATTTCTTCAGCTGACAAGGACACAGTGAAGATTTTGAACGAGTTTCAAATAGAACGCACATGAAGAATTTGTGAATAGATTGGGTTGAGTATAGCATAGAGGGGAAGGGTCCAATCACATTCACTTAGCAGAAAACGCAACATGAAGAAATAGCCATAAGTGAATGCTGTAGAGGACATAAACGCATATATATATATAGCCAATGAAGAAAAATGAAGGAAACAGTGAAGATTTTGAAAAGTTGAAGAATTTGAAAAACTGAAGAATTTCAAAACTGAGGAAAAACTCAAATTGAAGATTTTCAACTTTTTGTGGTGGCGTGACCCACCGTATAAGAATGATGATTTCAGACACCGCGTACAATTGTCGTAGGGTTCTGAGAATCAAATTCTTCATTAATATCTTCACACTTAGAGTGTTATTCTTCATTGATTGAAGAAAAACGTTTCTTCATGTGTTGCACATCTAAGTCATCAATTTTGCATAAGTGTTAGGATGTGTGTCCTTTTCAAAGAACATTCGAAGATTCTAAGATATTTAGATCACACCGCAACTTGCTAAATCTCTTCTCATCCAAGGGCTCAGTGAAAATATCAGCTAGCTGTTCTTCAGTCTTCACGTGCTCGATGGAGATGTCGCCCTTCAACACATGATCACGAAGAAAATGATGACGAATCTGAATTTGCTTTGTCTTCGAGTGCTGAACTGGGTTGTGAGCAATCTTGATGGCACTCTCATTATCGCATAGGAGAGGCACATTCTTCACGTTGACGCCATAGTCCTTAAGTGTTTGCTTCATCCAAAGCAGTTGAGCACAGCAAGAGCCAGCAGCAATGTATTCAACTTCCATTGTGGACAGTGATACGCAGTTCTGTTTCTTCAAGGACCAACAGACCAAAGATCGTCCAAGGAAATGATAAGTGCCAGAAGTTGACTTGCGGTCCACACGATCACCAGCATAGTCAGAGTCAGAATATCCAAGTGTTGGTGTGTGAGCTAGATAACGAAGAATATGCTTCACAGCCTTATGGTGTGATTCCTTCGGTGCAGCTTGAAATCGGGCACACATGCAAACACTAAGCATTATATCTGGCCTAGATGCACATAAGTACAATAAAGAACCAATCATGGAGCGGTATACCTTGTGATCGAAGTCAATACCATTTTCATCAGTGCATAGATGGCCATTTGTGGGCATAGGAATTTTGACGCCTTTGCAATCTTGCATGCCAAATTTCCTCAGTACATCTTTGAGGTATTTCTCCTGAGATATGAATATGCCATTGCGCTGTTCACGAATTTGAAGACCTAAGAAGAATTTCAACTCTCCCATCATAGACATTTGGTATTCTTCACTCATCATATAGGCAAATTCATCACTATAACGTTGGTCAGTACAGCCAAAGATAATATCATCAACATATATTTGGCACACAAACAGTTCACCATCATAAGATTTAGTAAAGAGAGTAGGGTCGAGTGAACCGGGTGTGAAGCCATTCTTCACGAAGAATTCCTTCAATGTATCATACCATGCCCGAGGGGCTTGCTTGAGGCCATAGAGGGCCTTATTAAGTCTGAAGACTTTGTCAGGATTCTTTGGATCTTCAAAACCTGGGGGTTGAGCAACATATACTTGTTCCTCAAGCTTACCATTGAGGAATGCACTTTTCACATCCATTTGATATAAGATGATATCATGATGGTTAGCATAAGCAAGTAATATGCGAATAGCCTCAAGTCTAGCAACAGGTGCAAAAGTTTCATCGAAATCAATTCCTTCAACCTGTGTGTAGCCTTGAGCTACCAGTCGTGCCTTATTCCTCACCACAAGGCCATTTTCATCTTGCTTGTTGCGGTAGATCCACTTTGTGCCAATGATATTATGCTTGCAAGGATCTGGACGTTTGACCAGTTCCCAGACATTGTTGAGCTCGAACTGATGTAATTCTTCTTGCATAGCCTGAATCCACTCCGGCTCCAAAAATGCTTCATCTACCTTAGTGGGCTCTGTGATAGAGACAAAAGCATAGTGCCCACAAAAGTTAGATAAATGTGAAGCTTTTGAGCGTGTGAGAGGACCTGGTGCTCTAATGTCATCGATGATCTTCTCCACTTGCACTTCTTTTGCAACGCGAGGATGAGCTGGTTGTCGCTGAGGAGTTTGGTCAGCATTTTCTTCAGCACCATTTTCCTCAGCATTTTCTTCAGGTGTATCAGCTCGATGTTCTTCATGAACTGGAATGAATTCTTCAGCAAATTCTTCAGTAGGAATGACATCCTCAGTTGCCTTGAACTTGATAGAATCCTCAGGTGCTGGTTCATCTAACACAGAAGGTAGGTGCTCTCTTTGCGAGCCATTAGTTTCATCGAACCGCACATCTACAGTGTCAACAATCTTGTGAAGAACAAATGTTGAAGACTCTGTAGGTGTGCGAGTCCTTTCCGTAACCAAGCATAAAACCTTCATGTGCTTTCGGTGCAAATTTAGAATTGTGGTGAGGATCTCTAATCCAACATTTAGCACCGAAGACTTTGAAATAACTCACATTGGGTTTCTTGTCAGTGAGGAGTTCATAGGCCGTCTTCTTGAAGAATTTGTGAAGATATACTCTGTTGATGATGTGGCACGCAGTATCAATTGCATCAATCCAAAAACGATGAGGCGTTTTGTATTCATCAAGCATAGTGCGAGCCATCTCAACAAGAGTTCTGTTCTTGCGCTCCACGACGCCATTTTGCTGAGGAGTATAGGGAGCAGATAACTCATGAGTAATACCAAGTTCATCAAGATAGTCATCAAGACCGGAATTCTTGAACTCAGTTCCATTGTCACTTCTGATGTGCTTGATCTTCACACCAAAGTTGGTTGAAGCCCTCGAGGAAAAACGTTTGAAGACTTCCTGCACTTCATGTTTGTAAGTAACAATGTGTACCCATGTATATCGAGAGTAATCATCAACAATGACAAAACCATATAGAGATGCATCATTAGTGACTGCTGAGTAATGATTAGGTCCGAAGAGGTCCATGTGAAGCAATTCGAATGGACGAGTAGTGGTCATGATAGTCTTCGCTGGATGCTTGGCCTTGGTCATTTTTCCAGCTTCACAGGCTCCGCATAAGTGATCCTTGAGGAATTTGACATTCTCAATGCCAATGACATGCTTCTTCTTCGCAAGCGTGTGCAAATTCCTCATGCCTGCGTGACCAAGTCGTCGATGCCATAGCCAGCCTTCTGAAGCTTTTGCAAGTAGACACACGGCTGGTTGTGGTCCTGTAGAGAAATCAACAATATACAAATCTCCTCTCCTAAAGCCTTCGAAGACTTTGGAATTGTCAGCTTCCATAATCACAACACAGCGATACTTGCCAAAGACAACAACCATATCAAGATCACAAAGCATTGAGACTGACATGAGGTTGTATCCTAAGGACTCAACAAGCATGACTTTGTCCATGTGTTTATCCTTAGAGATCGCAACCTTACCAAGACCCAATACCTGACTTTTGCCTTTGTCAGCAAAGATGATGTGCTTCAGATGTGACGGTGATAAGGGAGCATCCATCAAAAGATTCTTGTCACCAGTCATGTGATTTGTACATCCACTATCGAGGACCCATTCAGTGGTTTTGGGTTGATCATCCTGCAGATGAATTAGTGTAACTTACAATCTCATATGCTTCATCAATGAAGAATATGATATCAAGTTCATCAGATGAATTTCATCAAGCAGTAAACAGATATAGCAGTAGGAGGACGTGTGAAAGTTTATTTCATCATGATTCGCCTGCGTCCTTTCAGGCAATTTTGTCAGGTCCCCAGCAAATTCTTCAGACGTTAAGGCACGTCTGGAGACCTGACCCTGCAGAAGAGATTAGTTCTTTTTCTTCACCACCCACATCTGAAGGGGTGGCAAAGAGTTCATCACTCTGCGAGCACCATACGAGAATGGTGGCATAGAAGCCAAACCATTTCGTTTCACATAAGAGGGGTTAGGGTAAGCATATGAATAAGCAGAGAAATTCTTCGAGGACTTATGAACATAATGGTTTGAAGAATAATGCACATATTCATAGCCCTTAGCTCTACCCTGCGAAACAGAGTTGTTAGCACGATGATAATCATATGAGGACTTTGATCCATTTGAGGAATTTGATCCATATGAAGAATTTGATCTGGGGTTCCTGTTCTTCACTGGTGGTGTCATGAGGACATTCACCTGAAGACTTTCAAGGCACTTCTTGGGAACCCAGATTTTCTTCATAGGAGAACCGTTCCTGCAGTTAGTGCCAACATATCTAGCAAATACTTCACCATTCTGATTTTTGAACAGTTTATAGTTGGAGTCAAATGACTCATCAGAAGGATGAGGAGATTCACATGTAAAGCCAGATAAGTTAGATGGATCAACTGGAGGTCCCTTTGCAGCAACCCATGAGGTTTTGGGGTACTGCTCAGGCTTCCAATATGTTCCATCAGCATTAAGTTTCCTCTCAAAGGCGATACCCTCTTTCCTAGGGTTTCTGTTGAGGATCTGCTTTTTAAGCACATCACAAAGAGTCTGATGCCCTTTGAGGCTTTTGTACATGCCTGTCATGTACAATTCCTTCAGCCCTGCATCGTCAGTGATACTAGCAATGTCCTCAGATGAGGAATTAGTGATAGCAGAGGCAGGTGAAGAATTTGTAACAGTTGAAGCATTTGAACATTCAGGTGAAGAATTAGCAGATTCACGTTCAATGCACTTTAAGCATGGAGGAACAAATTCTTCCTGAGAAGCGCTGATTTGTTGAGCTAGTAATGAATCGCGCTCCTTCTGAAGATCTTCATAACTCACTCTTAGCTTCTCAAGATCTTGCTTTCTTTGAAGAAATTCATAAGAAAGTTTCTCATGATCAGATAAGAGAGTGTTATGATGACTTTGAAGGTTATCAAACCTAGACTGAAGTCTCTGAAGATTTTCAGTCAGGGCTTTAGTGCGATCCATTTCTTCACCTAACATATCATCACTCTTATCTAGCATGTTTTGAACCTTTTCCAAGGCATGTTGTTGTTTGGTGGCAATGCAAACAAGTTTGGTATAGCTAGGTTCAATATCATCATCAGATTCATCATCATCAGATTCACAGTCACTAAATTCAGATGAGGAACATTCGGTTACCTCGACACCCTTTGCCATGAGACATGATGCAGAAGATGATGATTCTGGTTCGAAAGTCATTGTTTTGAGAGATTCCTTGAAGTCCTCAAACCAAGGATCATGACGGGTTCGATGACCTTCATAGACGTCGGAGATTCGGTCCCAGATAAGCTTTGCATTGCAAAGATGCATAATGTGCCTGAATTGATCTCTGGATAGGCAGGAACAGATGATATCCTTCGCCAAGATGTCAAGTCGAGTGTACTTGCGAATATCATCAGCGTCCGCCATCTTGCATAGATCAGTAAGACCAATCTCAGTGACGGTCCACAGCTCGCTGTTCATTGCCATGAGGCGCTTCCTCATCATGGCCTTCCACTTGGGATAATCATGACCGTCAAAGATAGGGCATGTCACTTTCTTCATACCTGTGGTCGACATAACTAAAACTCCAGGCGGTTAAACCAAAATCACACAGAACAAGGGAGTACCTTGCTCTGATACCAATTGAAAGTGCGTTATGTCGACTAGAGGGGGGGTGAATAGGCGATTTTTATGAATTCTTCACTGAGGAATTTGCCGGTGAGGAAATTCCTTAGCGAAGAACTATTAGCAGCGGAATAAGTACTCAGAAGTAAGCATAACAGAATACAAGCATGGTCATCATGATGAAATGAAGACTAGCACAGAGTACAGAAAGCGTAATCACAGGATAACACAAGATGAAGACAAACAGACTGAAGAAATTGAACTGAGGAAATTGAGAAAGTCTTCAGTCAAAGTCTTCAAACACAGATATGAACAAACACTCAACACAGTAATGAGGAAATGAAAGGGTTGAGGAAATAGAACCAGTTAGGTTGGTGAAGACAATGATTTGGTAGACCAGTTCCAACTGCTGTCTCAGTTGTACGTCTGGTTGGAGCGGCTGAGTATTTAAACTCGAGGACACACAGTCCCGGACACCCAGTCGCTGAGCACGCAGCTCAGGACACCCAGTCCTCACCGTATTCTCCTTGAACTAAGGTCACACAGACCTCGTCCAATCACTCGTGGTAAGTCTTCAGGCGACTTCCAAACCTTCACAGACTTGGTCACTCGGCGATCCACAATTCCTCTTGGATGCTCTAGACCTTGACGCCTAACCGTCTGGAAGAAGCACAGTCTTCAAAGGTAACAAGCGTCGGATCCACGCAGGATCAATTTCTTCAGTGATGCTCAATCACTTTGGGTTTGTAGGGGTTTGGTTTTGGGTTTTCCTCACTCGATGATTTTCGCTCAAAGTCCTCGGAGGATGGGTTGCTCTCAAATGACAAGTGTCAAGTTCTCTCGGAGCAGCCAACCAGCTAGTGGTTGTAGGGGGCGGCTATTTATAGCCTAGGGAGCAGCCCGACATGATAAGACATAAATGCCCCTCAATGATATGACCGTTAGGTGGATAAGATATTTTGGGACAGCTGGCGCGCAGCACAGCAACGGTCGGAAATTTGACTCTCAAATTCCTCAGGGCTATCATGTTCCTCACTGTGTAGGTAATTCGCACTGACGAATTCCTAACTCCTCAGTCAGAACAAATTCATCAGCGACCAGAAGAACTTCGTCTCAGTCACTGAAGAAAGTGACTGAACTGTATGAGATTTCCAAAGGCTTCACTCGAAGGGATTGGTAGGTGTAGGATTTTGAGTTGAGCATCACATGGAAATTTTTCCTTAGTATTTCCTCGACCCCCTTTAACAGTACGGTGTTTCCTATGACTCAAGAAAGAGAAAATGAAACTACGAAAACAAAAGTCTTCACGCTTCATGTTCCACAAATGAATACCAAGTCTTCAAGGTCACACCAATTTCTTCATTTTCAAAGTCTTCAGAAAGTCTTCAGAATATCAAATCTTCAGTTGAAGAACTTCATTTTTAGGGGTCGACTTTCTCTGTAAATATCAAACTCCTCATAGACTTATAGACCTGTGTATACTCACAAACGCATTAGTCCCTTAACCTATAAGTCTTCAATACACCAAAATCACTAAGGGGCACTAGATGCACTTACAACTGCAAGGTTAGATGGCTTCTCCAACCTTCAACCACACTGTCCTAGGCGAGACTTTTCACCCCGGACAGATCTTCGTGTTCGGCGGCTTCGCTCTGCGAGCCAATTCGCTTGGTCATCTGGAGCAGATCGATAGCTACGCCCCCAGCCATCAGGTCAGGTTTGGAAACCTAAACTACACCGTCGACATCCGCGGAGACTTGATCTTCGATGGATTCGGGCCCGTGTCAGGAGCGCCGAACAATCATGAGGTGCATGTTGGGATCTACGGTAGGGTGCGTCAACTGCAAATTTAAAATTTCCTACGCGCAGAACAACAGGAACATGCTACGGGAGATGGATCACGGATCATTACCACTAGACTCGCAGTGCCGTTCAGCGGAAGAAGAGTTGGGGCAGCACGTCCGCATGGATCGTCTCCTCCTCGTCCGATCCCCCTCGAACAGCCGGTCGTCCGATCCCACGTACAAGTTAGCCGGAGCGGCGCAAGTGCACCGCCTCTAACGGTATCCGCGCGTGCAGGAGGAACACCGTGCGGCGGACTGCTAGGTTCGATCACACAGTCGGTGGCGAGTGGAGGTGGCTATTCGCAACACATGCAAACCCTAGTCGCAGCGCCGAAGCGATCAACCGCATGAGTGTGCCGCACCCCCACTATATATTGGCGTCAGTCGCAGGCTCAACACTTGGGCCTTGCACGGACCCTAAAGCCCAAGGTCTACTCGGTCACGTTCCTAGTCCAGTTCGTATCACATCCGACCAGTGTCCTACGAACCAACCTCGTAGGTTCCTTCCCTTAAGAACACGATCCCTTAGGTTCAAGTCAGCTTGGTCACAGTTCGGATCACCTCCGACCTACATGGTTGGTAGCGGCCTCTAGCAAGGCATGCCGACCACCAAGCAGACTATGAAGCTGGTTAGGCGAACCTGTACAACATGTCACACTTCTTTTCCCTTTGCCTCACGATATATGTTGTCGGGCTCAAGGCGAGACTGTCATCCTTGTGCTAGCCCGACCTCTTTCTCGTTCCAGTGATACCGACCACTATTCGGATTATCTCATAATCCTTGTCGCATGGCATGCTTATCCTGGTCGGATCATATGAGGGGTCCAGAGTATATCTCTCCTGATCGGAGGGGCAAGTCCCATCTTGCTCGACCATCTCTCGCAGCATGGGACTGGACAAACCTGAAGCCTACCTTTGTAACTACCCAGTCACGGAGTAGCGTTTGGTTGGCCCAAAGCAAGTCTGTCACCATCCTGAGTACATGTGTCAGCTCAGGTCTTAGGACATAGAACGTATGTTGTACTAGAGACTCACAGATGACATATCGCTGCATCTCGTAGTTGGGTCTGTCCGACTCGGACCTTATCTCGACTCGGATCCGACTACGTCGAATCCGACCAGACCTTTCCAAGTCCATATTATCCGGTTATCATCCAATGCTCCATGGCTAGTGAGACCAAGCCATCGACCGTGTCATATGCTAGTCTAGTTGGTAGCGTGTCCACACAGCCCTTTCGACTAGGGACCTTTTAGGACAGTCATCATACAATGCATAGTCCCACAAACAAGTCACGTACTTGCTGATACACATCATTGATAATGTCCAAGGACTATCTTTATTCATAAACACATAGGAAATATCATCATACATGATTGCCTCTAGGGCATATCTCCAATAGTCTCCCACTTGCACTAGAGTCAATCAAATAGACATCAAATGCCCATAGCTCTAACGTGCCCCTCATGCTTGGGTTGTGGAAGCGGCTTAGTTAACGGATCTGCAACATTTTCATCCGTGTGAATCTTGCATAACTCTACATCACCATTCTTTACGATCTTTCGTATCAGGTGATATTTCCGGTCTATGTGTCTGACCTTGTCGTGATTCCTTGGCTCCTTGGCTTGTGCGATGGCACCAGAATTATCACAATAAAGGTCCAACGGTTTCACCGAGGCTGGGAAAATACCAAGATCATCCAGAAAATGCCGGATCCAAACACCTTCCTTTGCAGCTTCACAAGCCGCAATGTATTCGGCTTCTGTGGTAGAATCGGCCACCGTATTTGGCTTGGAACTCATCCAGTGCACTGCTCCTCCATTCAGGACGTACACGAATCCAGACTGTGATCGACAATCATCTCTGTCGGTTTGAAACTAGCATCGACGTAACCCCTTACGACGAGCTCTTCCTCACCTCCATAAACTAGGAACATCTCTTTAGTCCTTTTTAGGTACTTCAAAATAGTCTTTACCGCTGCCCGGTGACTCTCACCTGGGTTTGCCTGGTATCTACATGTTAGGCTTATTGCAAAAGCAACATCAGGCCTTGTACATATCATGGCATACATGATGGATCCGATTGCCGAGGCATACGGAATCCTACTCATCCTGCTTCGCTCATCAGATGTCGAAGTACTCCGAGTCTCGCTTAGCCTTATACCATGTGAGAGTGGCAAGAACCCTTTCTTCGCCTCACTCATGTTGAACCGCTTCAACACTTTATCTATGTACGTGCTCTGGCTTAAGCCAAGCAGCCTTCTCGATCTATCTCTATAGATCTTAATGCCTAAAGTATACACTGCCTCACCAAGGTCTTTCATCGAAAACTTGCTGTTCAATGATTCCTTGACCGAGTTTAGCATCGAAACATTGTTCCCGATCAACAATATGTCATCCACATATAAGATCAAAAACACTATCGAGCTCCCACTTAACTTCTTGTATAAATAAGAGTCCTCTTTGCTTTTGATGAAACCGAGACCAGTGACGACCTCATCAAAATGAATGTTCCAACTCCGAGATGCTTGCTTCAACCCATAAATGGATCTCTTGAGCTTGCATACCTTACTAGTGCTAGTCAGATCGACAAAACCCTCGGGCTGTATCATATACACGTCCTCGGTTAAATTTCCTTGAAGGAAAGCCGTTTTGACATCCATCTGCCATATCTCGTGATCGAAATATGCAGCTATAGCTAGTATGATCCTCACCGATTTCAGCATCGCTACCGGCGAGTAAGTCTCGTCGTAGTCAATTCCTTGAACTTGTCCATAACCTTTAGCGACAAGCCGAGCTTTGTGGACCTGAACATTTCCATCCACATTGGTTTTCTTCTTAAAGACCCATTTGCAACCAATGGCAGTTATGCCAGGTGGCGGATCAACCAAGTCCCAGACTTGATTCTCATCCATGGACTTTAACTCGGATCTCATGGCCTCCAGCCATGTCTCGGAATCTGGGCTCACCATCGCTTTCGCATATGTGGCCGGCTCGTCGCTTTCTAGCAACAATACATCATGCACTCTGCGCAATCTTTCCGACCTCCGTGGTTCCGGTGCCGCTTCTACTACGGGTTCCCTGACTGACTCCGGTATGATCTCATCACCAGCCAAGCCGTCCCCGAGTGGTTCTCGAATTTCTTCGAGTCGGACCATCCTCCCGCTGGCCTCCCGACTGAGAAACTCTTTCTCATGGAAAACCCCGTTCCGAGCAACAAACACTTTGTTCTCTTCCCGGTTGTAGAAGCTATATCCCAAGGTTTCCCTCGGATATCCCACAAATATGCATTTATCCGATTTAGGTGTAAGCTTGTCTGACATAAGTCGCTTGACAAATGCTTCACAACCCCAAATATTTAGAAAAGACAAACTAGGACTCTTCCCGGTCCACATCTCATGTGGTGTCTTGTCTATGGATTTTGATGGTACCCTATTAAGTGTGAAAGCTGCAGTTTCTAAAGCGTATCCCCAAAATGACAAGGGTAAATCCGATTTGCTCAGCATAGACCGGACCATGTCCAACAAGGTCCTATTCCTCCATTCTGACACGCCGTTTCTCTGTGGCATACCGGGAGGTGTGAGCCGAGGTACTATACCTCGACTTTTCAGATGATCATCAAACTCATGGCTCATGTACTCACCTCCACAATCAGAGCGCAGAATCTTTATAGTCTTGCAGAGCTGATTCTCAACCTTGTTCTGAAACTCTTTGAACTTTTCAGAAGTTTCCGACTTGTGCCTCATCAAATAGATATATCCATATCTAGTCAAGTCGTCGGTAAAAGGCACGAAGTACTGATAGCCACCTCTGGCAGTTGTGCTCATTGGACCACACACATCACTGTGTATAAGCTCCAACAGCTCGGACGCCCTCTCGCAACTCTTTGCGAAAGGAGACTTAGTCATCTTGCCGAGCAAGCATGATTCACATGTCTCGAACGACCCGAAGTCGGACGAAGTTAGGATCCCATCATCATGGAGCTTCTTCATGCATTTCAGACTAATGTGTCCAAGCCGGCAATGCCAGAAGTATGTCGGATTTATCTCATTAGGCTTATGCCTCTTGACATTCATGTCATAGACCGGTTCCTGTTCTAGATTCAATATAAATAGCCCATCTATAATGGGTGCATAGCCGTGGAACATAGCATTCAAAAATATCGAACAACCATTGTCCTTTAATTTGAATTCATAACCTTGACTCATCAAACATGAGGCAGAAATAATGTTCCGACTAAGTGCAGGAATGTAATAACAATTATTCAATTCCATAATGGATCCAGAAGGAAGATGGAGCTGCATCGTGCCGACCTCCAACGCAGCAACTCTTGCTTTGTTGCCGACCCTGATGTCAATCTCCCTTGTGCCACATGCCTAGTTCTTACCAGCCCCTGCATCGAGTTACAAATATGAACAACCGATCCGGTATCAAATACCCAAGAGCTACTAGGTATGTCCGCAAGGTAAATGTCTATAACATATGCAACAAGTGTACCTTTGCCTGAAGCAACATTCCCGGCTTTCTTGCCATGCTCTACATGCCACTTGCTACAGTTCCTCTTCCAGTGACCGGTCTCCTTGCAGTGATAGCAAACAGTCTTCAAGTCCGGTCCAGACTTCGGTGCAGCGACGGAGGTTACCGTCTCCGTTCCCTTTGCCTTAGCCTTTTTCTTGGACCAACTCTTCTTGAACATAGCCGATTTCTGCACCATCAACACTTGATGCGTTCCTTTCTTAATATCCTACTCTGCCACTTTGAGCATCCCATGCAATTCAGTGAGCTTCTTGTCCATGCCATGCATATGATAGTTCGAGATGAACGTCCCATAGCTGGGAAGAAGAGAACCTAGAACAGCATCAGTAGCCAACTCATCCAAGAGCAGGAAGCCCAAACAATCCAACGCTTGCACATATCCGATCATCTTGATCACATGTGGGCTCAGTGGATCACCTTCCTTCAGCTTGCAATCCATCAAGAATCGCCAGACGTTGAACCTTTCGGTCCTAGCCTATGTCTGAAACATGCTCTTGAGACTCTCGATCATATCATAAGCCTCAACATTTTTGAAATGCTGTTGCAAATCGGGCTCCATACAAGCCAACATCAGACAGCTGATCTCCGTTGATTCATCAACGAGTTTCTGGTAGGCATTCTTAGTTGTGGCATTAGCATTATCAGCAGGTTCCTCTGGAAGTGGATCCTCTAGAACATGTTCCTTTTTATTGTGTTTGAGAAGAATTCTCAGATTTCTATAGCAGGTAGTAAAGTTTGTTCCATTCAGTTTATCCTTTTCCAGAATTGATTTCAATGCAAAGTTGGGTTGAGCAAGTGGTGCCATTGATCTACAACAGAAAATATGCAATCACTAAGCAATGTGTTTATGTAGAGTAATTCTAGCCTAAACAGAAATACTCCCACTGAAGTCAGCATCCCTCCGCAAACTCTCAGTGATTCAGGATCTGACTAGCGCATGCGACTAGTGAGCTTTAGCATCACTGCTAGCCAACATACCTATACGGTAAGAAACTCCTTGCTAATCGTATCTCTATACGACTCCTGTTGGTTGAGAAGGTATCCCATACCCCGGCTCCCAACCTTGTTTGCCACAAGGCCCAAAATCGTTTTGATAGCCTTGTCAAGTTAACCTGACGTGCGAAGGTGCATGTCCGTGTCCGACACGAACCCTTCAGTTCAAGGACACCCAACAGCACCTCAATTTTATGAGCCCACTACTAGACGTACTTGACGTGCGAAGGTGCAACATCGGGGATGGCAATTCGCTTGATATTCATGAGGGATCATTCTACCATTCTAACATGCATAGAATCAAAGAAGCATAACAATCACATATAAACATATATTGTGAATCAGTATGGATCCTTCATGGATGTTCTTCCAGGTCGGCTCCGACTCCGATGACCATCTAGGAACTCCATCTTGTTTGTCACGCCGGGACGCCAAGCCACCAACCTGATATCTATTATCCAACTACTACAACTAGTAATGAATTTTACATAGAGTCACAAGTCGACACGCAGGTCATTATACAATATAATGACAGGACTTTGGCTCCTGCCGGCTGACAAACATGACATGCAGGCCATGTATAAATTACACACATGCATCACATACACACGAGCCATACTATTCACATCAAACCTGCAAAACAAAGTTATGCATAGAATCGCATTCTACCGGTTTGTGTGTCAGGTACGAAATACATGGCGCTACGCACACGGTGGTCCCGCTAGCCGGTTAGCGGGCGGGGTTTGAAGGGGCAGTGCCCCTCGCGGGTGTGGGTAGTGCCCGACGTTTTCGGAAATCACAGATCGCATATGAACTCCGTTCACGCCGAATTTTGTGATCTGACCGATATCATCGATCATCGCGAGTCCAATTCGGATTTACGTTTCACTGTTAACCCCGATGGCGGATACCGACCAGTAGGGGTAGGTTGTCTCATGACCTCATCGACTCCGATCATCAGAAAACATAGCCACATCAATCCCCATTTGCAGTTGATCTCATCAACCGTGCACACAGCCGAACTCATCAACGACAACAAATCTCATCTGCCGCCTCGACATATCTAATATGCATACAATCTGAATCCAAATACTATAGCCGAGGCTCTGATACCACTATTGGGATCTACGGTAGGGTGCATCGACTGCAAATTTAAAATTTCCTACGTGCAAAACAACAGGAACATGCTACGGGAGATGCATCACGGATCGCTACCACTAGACGCGCATTGCCGTGCAGTGGAAGAAGAGTTGGGGCAGCGCGTCCGCGTGGATCGTCTCCTCCTCATTCGATCTCCCTCGAACAACCGGTCGTCCGATCCCACGTACATGTTCGCCGGAGCGGCGCAAGTGCACCGCCTCTAACGGTATCCACGCGTGCAGGAGGAACACTGTGCGGCAGACTACTAGGTCCGATCACACAGTCCGCGGCGAGTGGAGGTGGCTATTCGCAACACATGCAAACCCTAGTCGCAGCGCCAAAGCGATCAACCGCATGGGTGTGCCGCACCCCCACTTTATATAGGCGTCCGTCGCAGGCTCAACACTTGGGCCTTGCACGGACCCTAAAGCCCAAGGTCTACTCGGTCACGTTCCTAGTCTAGTTCGGATCACATCCGACCAATGTCCTACGAACCAACCTCGTAGGTTCCTTCCCATAAGCGCGCGACCCCTTAGGTTCAATTCGGCTTGGTCACAGTTCGGATCACCTCCGACCTGCACGGTTGGTAGTGGCCTCTAGCAAGGCGTGCCGACCACCAAGCAGACTATGAAGCTGGTTAGGCGAACCTGTACAACGTGTCACACTTCTGTTCCCTTTGCCTCACGATATATGTTGCCGGTCTCAAGGTGAGACTGTCATCCTTGTGCTAGCCCGACCTCTTTCTCGTTCAGTGATACCGACCACTATCTGGATTATCTCATAATCCTTGTCGCATGGCCATGCTTATCCTGGTCGGATCACACGAGGGGCCCAGAGTATATCTCTCCTGATCGGAGGGGCAAATCCCATCTTGCTCGACCATGTCTCGCAGCATGGGACTGGACAAACCTGAAACCTACCTTTGTAACTACCTAGTCACGGAGTAGCGTTTGGTCGGCAGAAAGCAAGTCTGTCACCATCCCGAGTACATGCATCAGCTCAGGTCTCGGCACATAGAACGTATGTTGTACCAGAGACTCACAGATGACATATCGCTGCGTCTCATAGTTGGGTCTGTCCGACTCGGACCTTATCTCGACTCGAATCCGACTACGTCGAATCCAACCAGACCTTTCCAAGTCCATATTATCCGGTTAGCATCCAATGCTCCATGGCTAGTGAGACCAAGCCATCGACCGTGTCATATGCTAGTCTAGTCGGTAGCGCGTCCACACAGCCCTTTCGACTAGGGGCCTTTTAGGACAGTCATCATACAATGCATAGTCCCACAAACAAGTCACGTACTTGCTGATACACATCATTGATAATGTCCAAGGACTATCTTTATTCAGAAACACATAGGAAATATCATCATACATGATTGCCTCTTGGGCATATCTCCAACAGTGCATGACCTAGATCGGCAGTTAGACAGTATTCGGAACATCGCACCTGCTACCGCTCCAGACTTCGCTCCAGGGCGGGTCGTGCCTTCCAAGGATGGGTGGATGGACCCCGCCTCGGAGGCCGCACACTCCTCGGCGTTGGAGCCGAACACAGACTCCTCTCCTAAAGGGATCTGTATCTCCGAACCCCCGGACTCATCTCCGGCGGTGTGTTCCGGACCGCGTGCACTCGTGCACATTGAATCTGACTGGGCTCCAGTCATGGAGTTTGCCGCCGCGGATATCTTTCAGCACTCACCCTTCAGAGACATGCTGGATTCGTTAAAGTCTCTCTCCCTGTCAGAAGACTCCTGGTCGAACTATGTCCGGCCCGTGTGGGATACGGAGGACGAAGAAAACCGCGACCCACCCACCACCCACTTTATAGCCACTGTCGATGACCTAACAGACATGCTTGACATCAACCCCAATAACATCGACAGTATGGACGTTGATGCAGGGGAAGATCCGGAACCACCGCCCACGCGGCGCTGGACTGCCACTTCATCATACGACGTCTACATGGTGGACACCCCCAAAGAAGACAATGTTGACAAAAGGGACACAACGGAGGATAAACCCCCCGGGCAAAAGCAAAAACGACGGCATAGGCGCCGCCTTAGGTCCAGTCACAGTAAAAATAGCGATAACAACCCAAAACAGGATGACACTCCGGTTGATTTCGAAGGCAACAACGACCATAGAGACCCAGCGATGGAGCAGGATAAACCAGGTCTTGCCGAACACGGCCCGGAGCAGACGCCCGATCACAATTCAGAGGGCCGAACTCATCATGCTACCTCCAAAGAAGATAACAGTCCGGTTGACGATGCGTTCATCATCCCGAAAGAACAGTCAAAACAAGACAAACTCCGCAGAGAACTCCTGGCCACAACATGGAGCCTGAAGAAGCAGAAGCAAAGGCTTAAGGATGGACAGGATACGCTCAACCGACGATGGAATAAGGTGCTGGACACCGAAGGAAAACATGGCAATAATCGCCACACAAAGAGCTACCCAAAGCGCAAACTGCTATCCGAATTCGAAATGAAGCCGCAACACCCGTTCGGCCCAAAAACAATACGGCTACTCAGCCGGACCAACAAACTCATGGCCGCGATAGATCAGCCTCTGATACCGCACACGATTTACGGGAGCTCCTGGGTGCGGCCAGGTCCATCTACGGGTCCAGAGGACAGGCTCCAACGCGGGACTATGGTCACCACAACGATCATACTGATCGAATACTAGTCCGGAATCCACACCGGGAGCAACAACAGCCGGCAGCAGGCCACGAGACAGACAGATACAGAGGGGCTGCGCACCCCCTGTGCTTGATGGATGAGGTGCTGGATCATGAATTTCCACAGGGATTCAAACTCGTGAATATAGAGTCATACGACGGAACGACGGACCCCGGGGTGTGGATTGAAGATTTTATCCTTCACATAGACATGGCTCGTGGGGACGTCCTCCACGCCATCAAATACCCCCCCTCAAGTTAAAAGGACTAGCCCGTCATTGGTTGAAAAGCCTCCCCGAAAACTCAATTGGAAGTTGGGAGGAACTTGAGGATGCTCTCAGGGGTTCAAGGGACCTATGTCCGGCCTCCAGACGGTGACGATCTAAGTCACATAATACAACAGCCCAAAGAGTCAGCCCGCAAGCTTTGGAATAGATTCCTCACTAAGAAGAATCAAATTGTCGACTGTTCGGACGCTGAAGCCTTAGCGGCCTTCAAACACAGTATCCGAGACGAGTGGCTTGCGAGACACCTCGGCCAAGAAAAGCCAAGAATGATGGCAGCCTTAACAAGCCTCATGACCCGATTTTGTGCGGGCGAGGACAGCTGGTTGGCCCGTAAAGGCACCAGTGACCCAGGAACATCCGAAATCCGAGACGGCAACGGGAAGCCACGACACACTAAGAACAAATGTCGGAATAACGATAGTCCGGACAGCACAACGATCAACGCCGAATTCAGGGGCTCTCGACCTAGTCAAGGAAAAAAGCCATTTAACAGCAGTAAAGAGGAACCATCCGGCCTGAACAAAGTCCTGGACAGATTGTGCCGAATCCATGGCACTTCCGACAAACCTGCAAATCATACCCACAAAGAATGTTGGGTTTTCAAGTAGGCCGACAAGTTAAACATCGAACATAAGGGAAGGGAAACACCAAGCAAAGACAAGGATGAACCTCGCCAGCCGAACACTAGGGGCCAGAAACAATTCCCACCGGTAGTCAAAACGGTAAACATGGTACACACAACTCACGCAGAGTTTGTAGCCACCCAATTTAATCCCTGGGCAACATGCCCAATCACTTTTGATCACAGGGACTACCCGGCCAGTATCCGGCACAGAGAATCATCTGCCTTGGTGCTCGACCCAATAGTTGATGGATACCATGTTACTCGCGTCCTAATGGACGACGGCAGTAGTCTTAATTTGATATATCAAGACACCATCCACAGGATGGGGATAGACCCATCCAGAATAAATCAAAACAACGCCACCTTCAATGGAGTAATTCCAGGCGTCGTGGCCCATTGCTGCGGCTCCCTCGTGTTAGAAGTAACATTCGGTTCTCCCGACAATTTCAGACGTGAGAACTTACTCTTCAACATCGCTCCCTTTAGCAACGACTATAATGCATTGGTTGGAAGACCGGCCTTCGCTTGCTTTAACGCAATACCAAACTACGCCTGCCTTAAACTCAAAATGCCTGGTCCACACGGCATCATCACGGTTAGCGGTAACATAGAATAGTATGCGGCAATTCCCGCTGGCGGACTCTAGGCGACCTCTCCCACCGGAACGCATGATCGGTCGTCAAGACCACAGACACGGTTAGACGAGTCCAATACACCATTCTTCACAGTGGCTCGGATAAACATGAGCCAGGGGATGCACATGTGTCCCCACAAATAATACGAGGGGCTGAAAACATGTAACACAATCCCACAATTCAGCTTGCCTCGTTAACAGGCCGGATCTCGAACATTTCTCAAGCATAACTAACTCTTCGCACATTTTCTTTTTCTTTCATTCTCACAGAGACTACCAGTGCGACACCCTTCCAGGATACGGCACAATGGAGACACAGGCGCAGACGTGCAGCAGGGCCCCGCCCACGGGTTTCTCTTTAGATTAAGCCCCTGGGTAAACCTTCTTTACTGTCTCTTATTGCTCAACGTCCCTTGGGTATTTCATACTCCTGTAAGGGACACTGGCGTTTTAGGCTTTTTGCCACGATAGATAAGTGCTCGTAACTGGAACCACAGGGTCAAGGGCATTATTCAGCCCAATATATGTTATACAGTCTAAATACCTTCGGGAGTGTTCGGCGTCACGAGTTTGGCCTTATATGCATCAGCTCTGAATCATGTCTTTGGTCAAATGTTGGGTTAGCCCGGCTCCTGGGTTTGCTGCCTTACGTTCCGTTCTATCGGCTAAGGCGGCCAAAGGAGAACTACTGCAATTGTGCCCTGGTTATTCCGGATGAGCACCTCAGTAGAGAAAGCCGAAAACTGACTGTCATGATATAGAGAGAGACTGATCAACCACTCGAGGACTCATCGGAATCTATAGGATTCCCCTGCATTAACGAAGGACCGATCTACCGGTCAAGTACGCGCATCGTATCCGGAAGCACGCGGAAGTACCAGGGGCTATATAGTAGCCCCACCTGTCAACTCCTATGGCTAAGCGAAAGAGTTACAGCTATATAGTCCGGTTTCCTGGTTCAACATGCGATCACCTCCTTAATGGACAAAGACGTTGGATCAAGTGTGTTCACGCATATTTTCTCGAGCACCCCCGCATTATGCGCGTGGGGGTTGAAGCCAACGACTGCTAACTTTCATGATTATATGCATATATAAATAGCTGCACAGGAGACACTATAATACTTTCAGGCTCAACTCTTCTTCACAGAGCGCACGTATCGCATGCGGCTCAACTAAAAATTGTAGCTTACCTCAAAGCCTTTGAGAAGGCTCCTAAAAAAGCTTCGTTTAAACCACTTGTGGCGGAGGAAATTTTCTCTGACACCGTACCCATTAGGGTACGATGATCCTCCAAGAGATCAGCTGACTCCAGGAGGCCCGTCTGCGTGTTCGGCCGGACACCGGACTCTCCCGGACCCTTTTCATTGTCCGCCACAGGAGCCGAATGCACTGGGCTCGGGGAGGCCGAAGTGTTAGCTTCTGGCCCCATTGGATCCGGACTCCTCCGTGACGATACCTCAGGGTCGCCCGCCTCACGGGGCGGAGAGGCAGGTGGGGTTTCACTCTCCATCATCTCCGGAAGAAGATCCCCCGAAGACGAACCCTGTTGAGATGAAATGCTGGCCGGGCTACAAAAACCAAGGTCCCGGTTATTACTCTCAGAGGAAAAAGCAATAAGATCTTTGCTTAATTAAACTTACAGCTCGGCGGAGGGCTGGCCCGTTTGCGGGCACTGTGCGGTGAGGACGCCCTTCGGGGCAGGGCCCTTTGGCGAAGTTCTTTTCCCTTGTTTAGCCCCCCCCCCCCGTCTCCAAATCGTCGGAGGCGGCCCTCACGGGAGGAAACCTTAGAATCGCCTCCTCGATTCTCCTCCTCCGTGGAGGCGCTGATTCCCCGGTTCAGATGCGCAATGTGTGAGGCCCACTCTTGGCCTCCCCGCTCTCCCCTTTAGCTCTCTCTGGTGGCACCCGACTTAGTATCCGTTCAAGAATCCTGGCCATTCGCCGGGCGAGGCGAACCTTTGGGAAGAGGGGCCGGACACCTGATCCTCTCCGCCTTACTAAGCCAATCCTGGTTGGGGACAATGTTCAGATCAATGCAATGAAAAATATAAGCAAGGTGTTCGGTTATAGGGTTACTTACTTGGGTATCGAGGCGATTGCAGCTCAGGCCCGCATCCTCGGTGGTGTCCGGACACTTTATTCGTGGTCCGAAGAACAACTTATACATCCCTTCGGGCGTCATGCTGAAGAAGTGCTGAATGGTTCGCGGACCTTCTGGATTGAATTCCCACATCCGGAGAGGCCGGCGTTTGCACGGCAGGATCCGCCGGACTAGCATTACTTGGATTATTTTGACGAGACTAATGTCCCTCTCGAGGAGCTCCTGAATGCGGCTTTGTAGCATTGGTACATCGTTCGCAGGCCCCCGGTTTAGTCCCACGTTGGCCCACGATGCCAGTTGAGGTGGAGGGCCCGAGCGGAAGGCAGGCGCGGCCGCCCACTTTGAGCCTCGGGGAGCTGTGACATAGAACCGCCTCCATTGCCATAAATCAGATACCTCCGGGAAGGAGCCTTCGGGCCACAGGGCATCAGCGTTCCTGCTTATTATGGCACCTCCGCACTCTTCATGTCGCTCCTCAATTATCTTCGGCTTCACATCGAAATTTTTGAGCCATAAGCCGAAGTGGGGGCAATGTGAAGGAAGGCTTCACACACGACGATAAATGACGAGATGTGGAGGATGGAATCCGGAGCTAGATCGTGGAAATCTAGCCCGTAGTTGTGCATGAGCCCCCTCACGAAGGGATCAAGAGTAAGACCTAAGCCCCGGAGGAAGTGGGGGACAAATACGACGCCCTCGTTGGTCTCTGGAGTGGGGATAACCTGTTCGGGAGCAAGAAGCCTGTGCTTGACATCGGCGGTCAAATACCCAGCCTCCCTAAGCTTCACAATATCCTCCTCTGTGACAGAGGAAGCCATCCATCGGCCTTGATGGCCAGATCCAGACATGGTCGAAGATCCGGGGTGGTTAATCTCGGACTTTAGGTGTTGGGACTCAGGGTGCGAGATGTGCGAGCATGGAGACAGAGGGATAGGCCTCAGCTCCTTTATAAAGGGGGAAGAATATCAAGCGTCCCCGAACGCGGTCGTTCGGGACTTGCCTAAAAACACGGGGTCATGCCAACAGGCACGGTTGGATTACCCATACCCGTATTGATAAGAATCCCACAATAAGGGGAACACGATCTCTGCTCTGACAGGACGTACCAGGGAAACCGCCTCGTGGTATGTGCGGTAGCAAGTTGTAGGTACGGTTCAAATAAAAACCGGACCATGGCGTGATGTCGCTCTTCGAAGAATTGTCAGCAGATTGGATTCATGGATTATTATTATTCTCTCTACGGTGGTATATGGAATGTTATCTTGCAGAGCCGGACACGGTCCTTGTGTTCGGAATTTATCTTGGAGTATTCGGAGATGGAACCCACCTCGCAATGCCGAAGACAATCTACGCACCGGACTCATCATCATTGAAGCCTGGTTTAGGGGCTACTGAGGGAGTCCTGGATAAGGGGGTATCCGAACTGCCGGACTATATACTTTGGCCGGACTGTTGGACTATGAAGATACAAGATGGAAGACTTCGTCCCATGTCCGGATGGGACTCCCCTTGGCGTGGTAGGCAAGCTTGGCGATCCGGATGTAGATCTCCTCCTATGTAAATTGACTCTGTGTAACCCTAGTCCCCTCCGGTGTCTATATAAACCGGAGGGTTTAGTCCGTAGCACTCATCATCATTATCATCAACAATCATACCATAGGCTAGATTCTAGGGTTTAGCCTCTCTGATCTCGTGGTAGATCCACTCTTGTAATACTCATATCACCAAGATCAATCAAGCAGGAAGTAGGGTATTACCTCCATCGAGAGAGCCCAAACCTGGGTAAACATCGTGTCCCCAGCCTCCTGTTACCATTAGCCTTAGACGCACAATTCGGGACCCCCTACCCGAGATCCGCCGGTTTTGACACCGATAGTGGGCACGGGTAGCTAATCCGCTCTTCCTCCATTTGTTCTTCGCTCTCCTCCTCATCTTTTTCATCCAATGAGCTCACAGTTTCATCAATTTCTTCTTCCATAGACTCCTGCAAAATATTATTCTCTTCTTGGACAGCGGACACTTCCTCAATAAATGCATCAATATCGGAATTGAATTCATACTTCTCATAGCAATATTTAAGTATAGAAAAACTTTCAGGTCTGTAAACAACATCATCAAGATTTTCACACTTTTTAAAAAAGATTCAATTTCATAAGCACCCATAAAAGCAACGAATTCTTCTATTTGTTCCACATCATAGTAATCATATATACCATTAGCATAAGAAGCTAAGGTTTTATTATCATTAAATTTGCATGAAGAGGGAAGGTGTGGAGCCTTCATCCTAGAGCAACATGTATAATCATATCTCAAGCATAGTTCCCGAGCATACCAATGCAACATATGAATTTGATCCCATAATAGTCTCCCTTATTGTGTCAAGCGATAATCCCTAAAGTATTCACGTTGATCCAACGTGTCTCCCATAATATAATTGAATGGGGTTTTCTCAGGATTATCAAAGTAGTACATGATATTTTTCACATAACCAGCATCGAGGGTTTTAGGAGGTTCCCATCTCCATGAGTAGCAAGTACACCTAATTTTTTTGGCACTGCGTGTTCCATATCCAGAACTAAAGATAAAGAACAACTTAGAAAAGCAAATAAAAATTACGTAGAGATAAAGCAAACAAGCACACACGAGAATATTCACCCCATGCTATGACTCCGAGGCAACGGCGCCAGAAAAAGGTCTTGATAACCCACAAGTATAGGGGATCAATTATAGCCGCTTTCAAAAAGTAAGAGTGTCAAACCCACCGAGAAGCTAAAGGTAGAACAAGTATTCCCTCAAGTTCTATCAATCACCGATACAACTCTACGCACGCTTAGCGTTCACTTTACCTAAAACAAGTATGAAACTAGAAGGACTATGTAGGTGTTGTTGGATAGGTTTGCAAGATAATAGAGAGTACGTGAATAAAAAGTTGGGGCTGTTTAGCTGAAGAAGCAATAAAGTTAGTATAGCGAGTGTGGAAAAGTGGTGGTAAGAGTTGTGAAATTGTCCCTAAGCAATTGACTACTTTACTAGACCGATAGCATGTTTTATGTGGGAGAGGCATAAGCTAACATAATTTCTCTTCTTGGATCATATGCACTTATGATTGGAACTCTAGCAAGCATCCACAACTACTAAAGAAAATTAAGGTAAAACCCAACCATAGAATTAAAGCATCAAGTCCCCTTTATCCCATACGCCACAACCCCCTTACTCGGGTTTATGCTTCTGTCACTCAAGCAACCCACTATAAGCGAATCATGAACGTATTGCAACACCCTACAGCGGGAATCCCTCATGCTTGCGCGACACGGAGAGCACCATAGGACAGCAACATAACCACAAGCAAATTAAGCCAATCATAGCAATTCATCAATCACCGGTAGAACAACGAAAATCTACTCAGACATCATAGGATGGCAACACATCATTGGATAATAATATGAAGCATAAAGCACCATGTTCAAATAGAGGGTACAGCGGGTTGCGGGAGAGTGGGTTGCTGAATATAGAAGGGGGGAAGGTGACGGAGATGTTGGTGAAGATGGCGGAGGTGTTGGTGTAAATCACGGTGATGATGATGGCCCCCGGCGGTGTTCCAGCACCACTGGAAGCGAGGGGGAGAGAACCCCCCTTCTTCCTCTTATTCTTGACCTTCTCCCTAGATGGGAGAAGGGTTTCCCCTCTGTCCACGGTCTCCATAGCATGGGAGGGGCGAGAGCCCCTCCAAGATTGGATCTGTCTCTCTGTCTCAATCTGTTTCTGCATTCTCGGATTATGCCCTTTCACCTTTTCTTATATATCCGGAGATCCGTAACCCCGATTGGATTGAAACCTTCGCCCAGATTTTTATCCAAAAATTAGCTTTCTTGCGGAAAAAGAAGAGCATCAACCGCCTTACGGGTGCCCATGAGGGTCGGGGGCGCGCCCCCTGCCTCATGGCCCCCTTGGGCACCATCTCACGTTGGTTTTTCTTCCCAAAAATCATAAATATTCCAAAAATGATCTCCGTCCGTTTTTATCCCATTTGGACTCCGTTTGATATGGGGTTTCTGCGAAACATAAAACATGCAACAAACATGAACTAACACTGGGCACTGGATCAATATGTTAGTCCCAAAAATAGTATAAAAAGTTACCAAAAGTATATGAACTTGAATAATATTGGCATGGAACAATCAAAAATTATAGATACGATGGAGATGTATCAATGAGCCACAGGCAGGCAGGACTGGATACCCCCAAGTCCAGGATGCCGACAGTAGCCCCGGGGCCCAAGGCGCGCTCGGACTTGGCTTCCAGGCGAAGCCAAAGGGTAAGTGTGGAGCGCCGTCGTTCCTAATTACGTGCGGCCTTGATGACGCGTGGCGATTGATTGGACGTGGGCGACTCCGTTTCCCCACGCTGCCTCGACAACTGCTCCTATCTGACAAAAAGGGGTGCCACCAGCCACTAGGCTTTCATTGCCCCTTCTTCGTCTTGCTCTAGATCCCCTTCTCCCCACAGCGGAAGAGCTCACCAGATCTGCTGATTTTCCACTAAATCTCCTGCTTGATGGACGGCGAGAAGACCATGGCTTCTTCCTCGGCCGCCGGCTCCGCCTGGTATGAGCCAGGGCCGCTGGCGCCCTGCGTGACCTGGGAGAAGCTCCAGACCACGCTCCTCCTGACAGTGAGCGACGACAATGAGTGGAAGAAGACCATGCTCCGGGTCGCCACCACTGTTCCAGAGCCCGCGGGCAGCAACTTCTTCCCCTTCTTCATGCACAACGTCTTCTCAGGGCTGGTACCTCCATTCTCCCCTTCTCCTTTGCCATCATTCACCACTATGGTCTCCACGCGCTCCACATCCATGCCAACTCCATCCTTCTTCTGTCCCTTTTTGCCTTCTATTGTGACGCGTTCATGGGGGTGATGCCCTCTATCGCCCTGTTCCGCCATTTCTTCTACCTTTGCAAGACCGGTGACAATCCGGTCGGGTGCATCGGCTTTGTCATGGCGTGGGGTGGCAACGCCATCTCCCACGCCAGGAAGAAGGTGGAGGATGCCATGATGATGTGGGTCCTAGTGGATGCCAAGAGCTCCCAGAGCTCGCTGGCGCTGCTGACCGCATTCCCTGTCTTCGAGAAGTGGTGGCGTTCTACGAAGATCACCGACCCTTCCCTGACGCCGTTCGTGAGGAAGATGGATAAGGAGCTGAAGAGCGCGAAGCTGGCGGGGGCCATACTCATCAGGGAGTTCCTGAAGCAGCGCATCGCGCCACTCCAAGCCGGTCCCCGCCCCTTGTGGAAGCTCGGTGGTGATGATGACAAGATTCGCCTGCGTCGAGATCCCCTTCCCAAGGAGGAGATGAACAAGGTGCTGCTCTACCTGATGTGGAAGGACCCGAGCGACCCTCCGGAGGACTGGCTTCCGCTGTACTGCCGTGATGATGCCGAGGAGGTTGTCGTGGCCATGCCTGTCTTCGACTAGCTCGGGTTCGTGCGGCTGGAGTCTTCCTTGCCGCCTACTACCTTGGTACACCTGCCCTCCGATGGCCAATCCTCCGAGGCCACTAAGGACGAGGTTGTGGAAGAATCCTCTGCCCCGGAGCGGAGGGAGCTCCTGCGCGACCTTCCTGATGATGATGTTGACGATGAGTCCCTGGTGGTGGAGGTGCCGCGCCCTCCAGGAGTCACCACGAGGTCTGGGGTGGCCTCCTCGAAGCAGCCCAAGCGAGCGGTCATGAAGAAAAGCAGGTCCGCGCTGATCCCTGCATGTAGCAGCCCATCTTCGTCGATGCCGTCTTGGGTTGCGCCAACCGAAGCTCTCCTGCTCCTAAGAGCTCGACACCAGCTGCTCCACCCCAGCATTCGCTGCTGAGCATGAAGAGGCGCCATGCCTTTGTTGACCAGTAAGTTTCTCCCTTAACTTTGCTTGTTGGTTCTTGCGGTGGTACTGAGCGTCTTCTTTTGTCATTAGGCAGCAACCATCCAAGAAGCAGAAGGAGGGTACGGAGGTTGCCATGGCCGCAAGCGATGGAGCGGCCTCCGCGGCCCTCGTGAAGAACAATGCCGCGGCCCCCGCAGCCCCAGGGGCAACGCCAGCTCTGGAGGAGGTGGATGCCCGTCCTCAGGAGGTGCCGGTGCGCTTGACAGGTCTGACTCCTTCGGCACCTAGCCTTGCCCCGGCTGCTGAGGACAACCAGCCTCCGGAGCCCCCGGTCCTTCCTGAGGCTGAGGTTTCTTCTACCTTGGCCTCGAGGGCATCTCCTCCCTTGCCCAGCGCGTGGCCGAGTCATGGTGTTCCTGCTCCCTCCGGGACCCTGGAAGAGGAAAGGGCAGTGCTGGACCTCCTCCAGGGTGAGCTTCAGGGCCCGGATCATCATTCGGCGCAAGGACGCCTGGGGCTGATCTCTGGTTGGCTCAAGGCTGATGCGTCTGTCCGTGCGGCCTGGGGCTCTATGGAGGAGGCCCAAAAGGCACTTGGGGTGGCTGCCACAGCACGTGACCTGGCATGGCAGGAGGCCATAGAAGCCTAGAAGTGGTGCCTCGTGGCGGAGGCTGATCTAAAGGCTCTCCAGCAGCAGCAGGCTGCCCAGGCCAGCTAGCTCCAGGAGCGTGAAGAGAAGCTGAAGGGCCAGGAAGCCGCCGTCACCAGCCGAGACACCGAGGTGAAGAAGACGGCGTTAGAGTAGGCTAGAGAGCGCGACCGCCTGATGAAGTTAAAGGAGGAGGCGGAGACAGCCCAAGCGGACCTAACCGAGGCCAAGAAGGTGGCCGCCATGGAGCGCGACACCCTCTCCTCTCTCGAGGCATGCTTCCACAAGGCCTAGAAGGCGCTCTTTGGAGATGATCCCTCAGGAAAGGCGGTGGTAATGAACACGAGGGAGAGCCCTGCTGCTCTGCTTCCTGAAGTCGTGGCGGTGCTCGAAGATGCTGTTGACGGGTTTACATCCTTGGTGGAAAGCGAGGTGCGCTCACTTTCTTCCTCGGCTCTCACGTGCGTCTTCAGCCATCATTATCTCCAAGATGTCAGCTTCAACCTCTCCTCCTTCCTTACTCCGGTGGACGCCGAGTCCCAGGATGCTGCTGCTGCCATCGTGAAGAGCTCCGTGGACACCATGCTGAGCAAGTACCTGGTCGTTGGTCCTTCGACTGAAGCCGATGGAACGGGCGACACGCCCAGTGATGAGGCTCTACTGGAGGGTAGCGGTGATTCCCAATTCTGAGGAGGTGGCCCAGAGATTCTGCTTTTGCTTGTTTATCCTGCATCATGCGACATGCCTCGGGGATGCGTTTAAAAACTATCTGTTTGGAACAATATGTCTTGTAATAAGTAGATTATGTCCCTTCACCTTTTCTGTTTGCTTCATTGTTCTGCATCGGCAGAGCCCGGCCCCGCGCATACCTCAGCCGTCGTTGGGTTATCCGGATCTCCAGGACGATCCCAAGAGGTGACGGGATACACGACCAGTTAGGCTCCTGAGTCACCATCCTCAGGAGTCCTCCTTGACATGCGAACAACTTAGGAAAAGATGCAGGGGCAAGCCTTGGTGTTATGCGTCGGCAGGGCCCGGCCCCGCGCATGCCTCAGCCATCTTTGAGTCGTCCGGATCACCAGGACGAGCCCAAGAGTTGAAGGGCTACATGACCAGTTAGGATCCTGAGACGCGATGCTCAGGAGTCCCCCTTGACATGCGAATGACTTGAAAAAGAAGGGTGACAGCCAGGTCTTGGCATTCTGTGTCGGCAGGGCTTGGCCCCGCGCATGCCTTAGCCATCGTTGAGTCATCCGGATCACCAGGACGAGCCCAAGAGGTGAGGGGCTACGTGACCAGTTAAGCTCCTGAGACGCGATGCTCAAGAGTCCCCCTTGACGTACGAACAGACCATCCTACCTTTTCCTCGCTGAGCTCTCGCTTGGGAGGGGTGCGCGAAGACCAGGCCCGTGAGGCCTAGTGAGGTGGAGTAAGCCAGGCGTGACCTGAGTGTAGCCCCCGTGCCCAGCCCCCTCACGCTACCTTCCCGAGGGAGAGCAGCGCGGTGAGGCTAGTCACTCAGCCCGGAGGCTCCCTGAGGTTAATGCGGCCGTGAGGTCACCCCCAGTTGTTTATGACCAGCGCAGAGCATAGCACTACCGATCTTGCATGGGCATAACCACTCCTCGGCAGTGTCGACGGCCAGCGTGGAGCATGGTGCTTCCACTGGTGCGTGGGAGGGGGCTCCTTCTGAGGAGAGCCCCCAGGGCGTGTTCAGCCCCGCCCTGACACGTGGCTTGCATGACAGGGCTGGAGGAGGTGTATATGGGCACCCGTGAGCTAGCGCGGGACTCATGAGGCCCTACCTCAAGGCGGGTTGCGCCTGGTCTTGATCAGAGATGCTTGGGTTGGTCCTACAAGTTGGTTAGGCAGCCTGCGCCGAATGAGTTTCCTGAGGTTATTGCATGAGAAGGCCAGACACCAATGACCCTAGGAGGTGACATGAACGGGACTGGCCCGCCAGACAGAGCTCAGCCACTGGATTTATCGATGCTGCAGGGACGGACCCGAGCACAGACATCGTGCCCAGTCTTCTCATGCAAAGATCCTGAAGAAAAACAACCGGCGTGTGGTTCCCGTGGCCACAGGGCACCAGGTCGCGCGCCCTCACTTATCCACCCACGATTAGCTCATGCGAGAAAAAGTCACCAAGAGCCATGGGAGGTGACGTACACGGGGCTAGCCCGTGAGCTAGAGCTCAGCTACTTGGGTTTAGCGATGCTGCAGGGACGAACCCGAGCACAAACGTCGTGCCAGTCCTTAATCATGAGGCGGTCATGAGAGGGCTTGCAAGGGCGCAAGACATTCTTAGCGACGAAGCGCCGATCAGGCAATCAATAATTCAAAAGTAGTATGCAAAGGATTGTAACTTGCTATGATATAATGCAAAAGGGGATACATGCCGTAGGGACGGACCCACACGGCCTGGGGATGATGCAGCCCGAGGGGCGCCCCCAAACTGAACGAACTAGGGAGATATCACCTGGTACCATTGCTGAAGAGTTGTTAAAGTAGCCAAAAAACGTGCACTGCAGAAGCCGTTCCTCATGAGCAGCTCTGGAGCTAAGCCTCGAGAGGCCCGGAGGGACTGGGAGGCTCCTGAAGGTGCTCGTCCATCTCCACCAGGAGTGCCTGGTGCCTAGCTTTGCAGGCCGTCTGAGCGTCCCTCATGCAGCGCTGGAATGCCTCAGTTGCACCCGCCAGACCAGAAGGCATGCAGACGTAGCTGTGAGGCGGACCCTCGCATTGGCCAACTCGAGACGGCCACATGAGCAGTCGAGACGTGGCCCTGTTCAGCCAGGGGATGTCGATGCAAATGCGGAACTCCTTACCCTCACCAGGGCAGTGAGCTGCGCCATGCGGCAGGCGACGATCGCCTTGCAGAACCCTTCCTTCCTGAATCTCCTCGATTGCCTTGCTGATGAACTCATGAATGCCTGGCGCCTCACGCCTGCTGCCTTCTCCTGGGAAGCATGCTCTGAAGAGCGCCTCCACATGGTGCCCGAGCACCAGTCTCGCAACATTGGCTAGATCTGAGGCCCTTCAAAGGTGAGCCCCCGAGCCCAGCCTGAGAGGAGCGCCGGGCACGCCTCCCTATGCGATGGGTGAAGGTGTAGCATCCGGAGACGTGAGACTCAGCGCCGCGTCCTTGAGTGATGCTCCCTCACGAGACCCCTGGCTTAGCTGCAGCTTCTTCGTCTTGGGGGTGACCTCAGGAGGGAGGGCGCCGCCTTCATCTTTTGAGTTCTCAACTGCTGCAGCCTGGAAGGCGCGCTCGAGGGAGCACACTGCATCCTTTTCTTGGCAGGCAACCGTGATGATGCCGCCGCTTCCTAGCATCTTGAGGATGTTGTAGCCGTGGTGTGTGGCCGCCATGAACTTGGCCAATGCTGGGTACCCTAGGATGGCATTGTAGGGAAGACGAATATCGGCGACGTCGAAATCAATGAGCTCGATGCGGTAGTTGTTACGCTCGCCGAAGGTGATAGGGATGCGAACTTGCCCGATCGGGTGAGTTGATCCGTCGGTCACTCCTGAGTATGGCTTGGTGGGGTGCAGCTGGTAGTATGGCACCTGGAGTCTGTCGAACGTATGAACAGAGAGAATGTTGAGCCCTGCTCCGCCATTGATGAGGGTCTTGGTGACGGTCACGTTGCTGATAACGGGGGAGCAAAGCATGGGGATCGCGCCAGCGGTGGCCGCGCACTTGAGCCGGTCTGAGGATTCGAAGGTGATAGCGCACTTGGATCACTTGAGAGAGCGAGTTGCTTCAAGCTTGGGGAGCACTGCATTTACCTCGCGCATGAACTACTTGAAGACACGGTGGGAAGCCGGGGCCTGTGAGCCGCCCAAGATGCAGGCAATGGCCCGAGTCTCCTGGAAGCCCCCAGCCCTCGTCCTGGTGGTGATCTTCGTTCCTTCTTGGCGGTGGAGGCAGAAGAGGCAAAGCTGTGTTGCCCTGAGGGCGGTCCTCACGAGGCTGCTCCCTCTAGTTGCCCTCGCAAGGCTGGTCCTACCAGCGGTCCTCATGAGGCTGGTCGCGCCACTCCTGATGGCGGTCGCGTCCGTCCCAGCGATCTCCGCCTCGGCCACCACCGCGACCGTAGCCCCGATCATCGCGCTCGAGGCATCGACCGAGGCGCCCGTCATAGAGAGCCCTGAGCTCCTGTCAGTCGCTGGTGTTGTGGTTATAGACATTGTGGAAGGCGCAGAACGGCCGCTTGCCCTTGGATGACTCGGGGTGGTTGCAACCACGCTTGGTGTCTGGCCCTACCGCTAGCACTGCTGGCCCCTTGCGCTTTGTGGCCTTGGACTTGGTCTTCTTGTCTTCTGGGTCAACATCAGGGAGCTCTAGGAGGGAGAGGCGTCCCTCCTCAGCCCTCGCACACTTGTTCGCCATGTTGAACATATCCAGAGCAGTGCAGAGGTCCTCGTGGATGGCGAGCTCATCCTTCATCATGACATCGCGAACGCCATCGGTGAACAGAGAGATGATGGCCTCGTCAGACACCTTGGGGATATTGAGGCGGAAGTTGTTGAAGCGCTGGATATACTTATGCAGGGTCTCTCCAGGTTGCTGCTTGACGAGGCGCAGGTCGCCCTCGGCAGGCGGATGGTCGCGGGTGCCCTAGAAGTTGGCGATGAAGCGGCTGCGCATCTCCTCCCAGGAAGAAACAGAACCCTTGGTCAGGTTCAGGATCCAAGAACGCGCACCATCCTTGAGGGCCATCGGGAACTAGTTTTCCATGATCTATTCGTCGATGTTGGCCGCCTCAATTCTCAGCTCGTAGAGCTGCAGGAACTCGGTGGGGTCTGCGGTGCCGTCGTAGCGTGGAGGCAGGTCGGGCTTGAACTTGCTCGGCCAGACGACATTGCGGAGCTCTGCAGTGAACGCATGACATCCTGCCGTGGCCAGCAGAGGTCGTCAAGGGGGTGGAACATGGTTGAAAGTGCAAATATCCCTAGGTGGTTTTGGTAATTCATAACAACATATAGCTCATTGAGCTAATGCTATTCCAAGACAAATATTTCAGGAAAGCTCAATGAATGGCATGGCATGGATGATGAAAGTGGATCCCTCAAAATATCAAGGACAAAGGATTGGCTCAAGCTCAAAAGCTCAAGACTCTTCATTTTACATTTTAGTGATCCAAGATCACACTGAGTCTATAGGAAAAGCCAATACTATCAAGGAAGGATGAGGTGTTGCTTAATGAGCCTCTTGCTTCATGTTCTTAGTGATATGCTCCAAATACCCTCAACTACTTTCTCACATCCTCATATGACCTAAGCCTAAAGTCAAAATCGGTCACATCGATTCTTTCTATCCGGCGCCACTGAGTTCAAATGTCATAGCCACTGCCACAAACCCTAGGCAAATCGGTCTCACCGATAGGGATCTCGGTCTCACCGAGATGGGATTGTAATCTCTCTGTTTCCCTTCATAACGTTTCGGTCTAACCGAAGTGAGCGATCGGTCTCACCGAGATTGCAATGTAAACTCTCTGTTTCCTTTTTGTAACATTTCGGTCTCACTGAAAAGAGCGAATCAGTCCCACCGAGTTCACCTGACCAACTCTCTGGTTAGCTAATTACCAAAATCGGTCTCACTGAGTTTGTGTAATCGGTCTCACCGAGCTTATGTTATGCCCTAACCCTAACCATATCGGTCCTACCGAGTTGCATGTCGGTCCCACCGAAAATCCTAACGGTCACTAGGTTTACTAAATCGGTCTGACCGAGTTTGTTGATTCGGTCCCACCAAGATTGGTAAATTTTGTGTAACGGTTAGATTTTGTGTGGAGGCTATATATACCCCTCCACCTCCTCTTCATTCGTGAAGAGAGCCATCAGAACAAACCTACACTTCCAACTTACCAGTTCTGAGAGAGAACCACCTACTCATGTGTTGAGGACAAGATATTCCATTCCTACCATATGAATCTTGATCTCTAGCCTTCCCCAAGTTGCTTTCCACTCAAATCTTCTTTCCACCAGATCCAAATCCTATGAGAGAGAGTTGAGTGTTGGGGAGACTATCATTTGAAGCACAAGAGCAAGGAGTTCATCATCAACGCACCATTTGTTACTTCTTGGAGAGTGGTGTCTCCTAGATTGGCTAGGTGTCACTTGGGAGCCTCCGACAAGATTGTGGAGTTGAACCAAGGAGTTTGTAAGGGCAAGGAGATCGCCTACTTCGTGAAGATCTACCGCTAGTGAGGCAAGTCCTTCGTGGGGGACGGCCATGGTGGGATAGACAAGGTTGCTTCTTCGTGGACCCTTCGTGGGTGGAGCCCTCCGCGGACTCGCGCAACCGTTACCCTTCGTGGGCTGAAGTCTCCATCAACGTGGATGTAGGATAGCACCACCTATCCGAACCACGTCAAAAACATCCATGTCTCCAATTGCGTTTGAATCCTCCAAACCCTTCCCTTTACTTTCTTGCAAGTTGCATGCTTTAATTTCCGCTGCCTATATACTCTTTGCATGCTTGCTTGAATTGTGTGATGATTGCTTGACTTGTCCAAAGATTGCTAAAATCTGCCAAACTCTAAAACTGGGAAAAGGTTAAGTTTTTAATTGGTCAAGTAGTCTAATCACCCCCCCTCTAGACATACTTCAAGGTCCTACAAGTGGTATCAGAGCTTTGGTCTCCATTTGCTTTGATTTCCATAGCTTTTGGTGGTCATAGGCTTGGTTTCACAACCTAGGAGAGTATGGCGTCTAGCGAGGGAAATTATCACCGTAGAGGTCCTTACTTTGATGGCACTAATTTTGCTAGTTGGAAGCATAAGATGAAAATGCATATTCTCGTACATAACCCCGCCGTTTGGGCTATTGTTTGTATTTGCTTGCAAGGTGAATTCTTTGATGGGAGAGAACCGAACCGTGAAGCTAGTGCGGATGAATTGAAGATGCTGCAATACAACGCTCAAGCTTGTGATATCCTCTTCAATGGCTTGTGCCCCGAAGAATTCAACAAAATCAGCCGTCTTGAGAATGCAAAGGAAATTTGGGACACTTTGATTGATATGCATGAAGGTACCGACTCCGTCAAGGAATCCAAGTTGGATGTGCTCCAAAGTCAGCTTGACAAGTTCAAAATGAAGGATGGTGAAGGTGTTGCTGAAATGTACTCTAGGCTTGCTCTTATCACAAATGAGATTGCCGGCTTAGGGAGTGAAGAGATGACTGAGAGATTCATCATCAAGAAAATCCTAAGAGCATTGGATGGAAAATATGATACCGTGTGCACATTGATTCAAATGATGCCCAATTACAAGAATCTCAAGCCAACGGAGGTCATTGGTAGAATTGTTGCTCATGAGATGTCACTCAAGGATAAGGAGGAACTTCACAACAAGTTAAGTGGTGCTGACAAAGCCTCATGTGAAGCCCCCACATCATCAAGTGAGAAACAAACCTTCAATGAAGAATTGAGCTTAATGGTGAAGAATTTCAACAAATTCTACAAGAGTATAAGCAAAGAAAGAAGCTCTAAGTCAAGGTCGTACAATGACAAGAGATCTTCCAGTTGAGAGTGCAATTGCTACAATTGTGGGAAACCCGGACACTATTCCAATGAGTGTGCGACACCCTACGAAAGAAGAGAAGATTCTCCAAAAATAAGAAGTAGAAGATAAGAATCACCACCAAGAGAGAGGAGGAGTAGAGATGATCGTTATGAACGAAGACCCTCACGGAGAAGCAAGGATTCGGAAAGGAAGGACAAGTCATCAAAGAGCTACACGAAACAAAGACATCAAGCTCATGTTGGTGAATGGGTATCCGGTTCCGATTCTGAACATCTCTCCGAGAGAAGCTATCACTCCGACTCCGAACATACTCAAGATGAAGGTGTTGCCGGTCTAGCACTTGTGTCAACCAACTCCTACGACATATTTGAATCACCAAATGAAGGAATTGGAAGATGCTTCATGGCTAAAGGCCCTAAGGTAACTCATCCCGAGTATGTTGATTTCAATAGTGATGAAGATGACTTGCTAGGTGATGATGATTTACTTATTGACAACTCTAGTGATGAATACTATGATGGAACGTCAATTAATCATGCTAATCAAGATAAAACGAATGACAATGATAAGGAGAAAATTGAGCTTCTAACTAAAGAACTAAACACTGTTAAGTTAGCTCATGAAACTATCTTCGAAGATCATCGAGAACTTTTAAGGTCTCATGAGAAGTTACGCTTTGAAAAGCTCAATCTTCAGCAAGAGCATGAGTTCTTAAAAGCAATCGATGATGATCTCCGCAAGAAAAGTTCTTCTTATATTGCCAAGCGTTTACTCTTATCTACTTACATGTCTCAAGTCAAGTCTAGTAACAAGAACAAGAAAGATTCTTCCTCTAGTAGTAACAATAACAATGCTAAATCCAATATTGTTGCTTCTAGTAGTTCTCTTGATTCCACTAGTGATTCTCTTAGCCAAGTTACACTTGAGCAAGAAAATAGCTTATTGAAGGGAATTATAGAGAAAGGTGTATACAAGAGCCTTGCCAGGAGTAAGCAATTCGGGGAAATTGTACGCAAGCAAGGAAGGCACCGGAAGAATCAAGGTGTTGGTTTTGAACAAAAGTTCAATGCCAATGGAGTTGAGTGGGAAGAAGATCAATACCCCAAGATGAAGTTTGTTCCTCAACAAGAGAAGTATGATCCTACTTCCTTCAAGGGAACACAAGCTCAAGATGATCTCCACCACAAGACCACAAGCAAAAAGGCAAGGACAAGCTTCAAGAGGAGATTGATGCATTTGAAGAAGCTCCAAAGGCCTTGGTCAAGTGGGTTCCCAAGACTACGTTAAGTTCTACTTCATCAAGCATAACTACTACACCAGGGATTCCCATCAAGATGATGTGGATCCCTAGGAATAAGAACTAGAGAATTCTTGAGGGTGACTCCACCAACATTCTTCACTCATATCATTATGGCAAGGACAAGTGCAATCAACTTCCATATCTTGCACTAGTTCAAGGAGTTACAAACTCTCATGTTGGTAAGGCAAGGGACAAGGTAACCTAATGTTTTCATGGACATCATTTTCTGTGTGCATCACTCTATGTCTATGGATATTCTTGTTTGTTCCTTGTGGGACTAACCCATGTAGGTATATTGAAAGTGCAACTCACTCCAAAGGATTGCTCCAAAAGATCTACATCAACATTGAGCATCCACATCTTCAACACCTACATGAAGTCATCATCGACAAAACCCAAGGTTAGTTCATCCCTCTAAGGGGGGATCTCACATCTAGGGGGAGCTTAACTCTAAGAAATGAGTCAAAGCAACTCTAATGATGTGAACATATCAATGCATTATGTAAAAGTGGTAACCCCACTTGAGCTTAAACGATGAGTATGACCTATGATCAAATGTTCTCATTTGACTCCTAAGTCAATATACTCATATATAGATGACCTAGTCATCGCCAATTGTTCGATAGATGCTAGAATTGGTTGTGCATGCTTTGTCACATATTTCATTTGTCATTTTATTGTGTGAGCATGTTGGTTGCATATTTTACTCATTCAAGGACATCCACTTGTTGTTTTGATTGATTGGCTTCTGTTTATTTGGCCAAGTGGATGGACAAGGATGCCTAAGAACCTTCTCTAGCTATCTATACTTTTATCGTCTCAAACTCTATTCATGCTACATCACAAAATTTGATCAAGTTATATTCGAACCACTCTGTGTGAGGAGCACTCGGAGTCCCCGATTCGTCATAGACTTAAACTTCCACAACTTCTTTGTGATTTTCGGTCTGACTGATTCCTCCGTTTCGGTCCTACCGAGATCACTAAGTTGATCTAGGTTTTCAATCTCGGTGCAACCGATTTGAACTTTTTGGTCACACCGAGTTGCAGTAACTGTTAACAGTTATGCATCTCGGTGCCACCGAGTTGTTCCACTCGGTCACACCGACAGTGTCGGGCTATATATATACTCAAGGGCAAAGTTTTGGAAAACTTTCTCTGAAACTCCTCGCCCGCGCATAGCTCGCTCTGCCTACTAGGTCTACGGATCGTCGACTTCGTCACCAGCCACCTCCTGTCGCTGGTCTCCACCACCGTCAACGGAATTCTTCTTCGCTGTTGCCGCCGTAGCGAGTTCATCGGCAAGCTAGGGTATGAACTCGATCACAGTGCTATCCTCGTCTGATTCTCAGCACACTGTGTTCGTAATGCATCTTGCCACGATTGAAACACTCCTATCCAGTCAATATGATCCTTAGAATAGATGCGATTCGAAAATTTAGGGTTAGGTTTCCACCGAAACCATCTCGGATCCACGGAGCTGAAAAACTCGGTCCCACCGATTTGGCTAACGCCATTGCACTAGTAAGTCTTGGTCTGACCGAGAATTACGAATCGGTGTGATTGATTTTAGAACTTTGTGAAACCCTAGCAGTCGCGGTGCCACCGAACTGTGACTCGGTCTGACCGAGTTCACTAGTTGAGGTTCCAAAACTGCTTCGGTATCACCGAGTTTGAAAATCGGTAGATCCGAAATGCTTTATGTGGAAACTAAAACTAAGTTTTTTTGAATCATTCTTTTGCAAACATCTATGCATTTTGTGATGCTCATCCACTCTATCTCATCTATAACTATTCACAGGGTCAGCAGTCAGTGTTTGCAGCATGTCAGACCAAAGTGATAGTGAGAACAAGTCAGCAGAGCAGATTCACATGAGTGAGGGCACTAGTCCCTCAAGTTCTTTAGATGAAGGCAGCAGAAGTACTCCTAGCAATTTTCCCAAAGCAGCCACAAGAGCAAGAAGGAAGAGAACCTCAGACTCAGAGGATGAGGACTATGTGGGAGCTGAAGATGAGGCTACTTCCAAGAAGGTAGTGCTCAAGAGGGACTACAACTCAACTGCAGTAAAGATAGGCATGAAGATCAAAAGGCCTGCAGGAAGACAGCCAATATCCAAAGCAAGAGGATCAACTCAAGTACCTGAAAAGCTTGATCCCAAAGAGCTAACTGCAAAAGGAAAGAAAAGGAAGGAAAGGGTCAAGAAGACCATGGCCAGAGTCGTTGGTCAACCTTCCATGATGGAAGAAGAAGAAGAGGTTGCTGAACCAGCACCCAATGCACAAAAGCTTATGGGTGATGCTATAAATTCAGGGGCTGCAACATCAAAGCCCAAAGAAGCACCCAAAGCTGCCCCCAAGCCCAAGATTGCACCAAAGAGGAATACCAGGAGTATACCAGCAGCTGAGAAGAACAAGGCCCCAATGCCTGATATTGCTGCTGAGGAAGATGAAGAAGGGCAGATCTTAAGGAAGCTCAAACCCAAGATTCCAGACCACAACGATGCTCATCCAGTGGCTGAAAATATGAAGCTAAGAAAGGATGCAGGGTTGAGGCTATGGAGATTGTAAGATCAATATGCCACCAGGAGAAGGACTGTTGTTGATTACAGGTTCCATACCAAGGAGCAGCAGGACTTCTATGAGACAATCTTGTTGGAAAAGAAGCCCATAGTGTGTGATATGAGGTGGGTCGACTGGACCTACATGATATAAAATGAGGAACACTATCCTGGAGTGCAAGACAGTTTTGTTGCTTGTGGAGTTGCAGATTTTGTTGGGCAGAAGCTCACAAACTGGAATGATGAACTCATTATGCAATTCTACTCCACAACACATTTCTATCCAGATGGGAGGATAGTTTGGATGTCTGAAGGAACAAGATACCAGTCAACCATAGAGGAATGGGCCAATCTGATCAATGCCCCAAAGGAGACTGAAGATGACTTGGACATTTATGCCAAGAAGAAAATGGATCATAACTCAATGTCACATATGTACAAGGAAATCCCTGATGAAACACTTGAGATTTTCAAGTTTGGATCAGTTCATTTTCTTCTGTCAGGGCTGCCTACGATCAACTGGATCCTAAGGCACACTCTTTTTGCCCAAATCAGGTGACCACAACATGATTAGAGGGCATGCAATTAACTTGCTACATATTTTTGATGTGCCACAGAAATTCAAGGTCATGAGCCTCATAGTTGAGACTATCAAGAGGACTGCAGCAGACCAAAAGAGGAGTTGTGGATATGCCCCACAGATTCAGGAGTTGATTAACTCAAAGATGGGCACATGAAAATATCAGTTGGATAAAGAACATTTTGCTCTCTATCCAGACTTTCAGGACAATCAAGTTGTCATGAATGAGAATGAACCATCATCAGTGCAAGCTCAAGAGAAGAAGGAGAAAGCAAGGAAAGAGAAGGCTGCCAAGATGCCAACTCAAGAGGAGGCATCTGAGTACTTTTTGAAGAACAAGCAGGAGCAGCTTGGTTACTTGATAGCATCAACACTGAGGATTGAGAAGGGGTTGGTCACCCTAACTCAAAACCAGGAGAGCCTGGAAAGAATCATGGAACAAAAATTCTATGATCTAGATGTCAAAGTAACTGAGATTCAGTCAGTTGTGGAACAGTTCAGGATGACATGCAGGAGAGGAAGGGCAAGACAACCACTGATGCATTTGCCAGAGTGCCTAGAGCTCAGAGGTCAGCTGCAGTGCCTGTGACAGACACTAGAGCCACATCATCTGCACCAGCTACAGCTACTACATCTCCAGGGCAACCAGCTCCAGCACCAACTCCTCCAGCACCATCTACATCAACTGAAGCCTTCATTCTTGGAGTTAGCCGGACACCACCACCAGAAGACCAAGCCTGAGAGTCGATATAGTCCTATGCATTTTCTATGAAATTTTTGGTAACTTGTTGCCAAAGGGGAGAAAAATGTATAGATCATAGGCTTCGAGAGAGAGAGTGTTGCTTTTGTTCTCTCTTGTCTTCTTGGTTAAACTTTGTTTGCTTTTGATTGCTTGAGATACTATGCTATTACCTGTGAGATATTGATGATCATGTGTTTGATCATAAGCTACACTTATGCATGTTTGATGATTTTATCTTACCTATCCTTATATGATCATTCACTTTGCTTGGTGATGAGTGCATGTATTCAATCTTTATTATTTTGAGCGCTCCACCAAGATGTATGTGACATGGAAGAGTAACCCATGAGCCTAATTCCTTGTGCATTTGCAGTCCAAAGCAAATCTTAAAATATGCACAAATTTAGGGGGAGCTCTTGCTTATCACATACTTCTCAAAGCGACGATGTTCTTCAATCTTATTATCATTTGTCGAAGCTTTGATCTATATGTTGTCATCAATTACCAAAAAGGGGGAGATTGAAAGTGCAACTATCCCTAGGTGGTTTTGGTAATTCATAACAACATATAGCTCATTGAGTTAATGCTATTCCAAGACAAATATTTCAGGAAAGCTCAATGAATGGCATGGCATGGATGATGAAAGTGGATCCATAAAAATATCAAGGACAAAGGATTGGATCAAGCTCAAAAGCTCAAGGCTCTTCATTTTAGATTTTAGTGATCCAAGATCACATTAAGTCTATAGGAAAAGCCAATACTATCAAGGAGGGATGAGGTGTTGATTAATGAGCCTCTTGCTACATGTGCTTACTGATATTCGCCAAATACCCTCAACTACTTTCTCCCATCCTCATATGACCTAAACCTAAAGTCAAAATCGGTCACACCGATTCTTTCTATCCGGCGCCACCGAGTTCAAATGTCATAGCCACTACCACAAACCCTAGGCAAATCGGTCTCACCGATAGGGATCTCGGTCTCACCGAGATGGGATTGTAATCTCTCTGTTTCCCTTCGTAACGTTTCGGTGTAACCGAAGTGAGCGATCGGTCTCACCGAGATTGCAATTAAACTCTCTGTTTCCTTTTCCTAACATTTCGGTCTCACCGAAAAGAGTGAATCGGTCCCACCGAGTTCACCTGACCAACTCTCTGGTTAGCTAATTACCAAAATCGGTCTCACCGAGTTTGTGTAATTGGTCTCACCGAGATTACGTTATGCCCTAACCCTAACCATATCGGTCCTACCGAGTTGCATGTTGGTCCCACCGAAAATCCTAACGGTCACTAGGTTTACTAAATCGGTCTGACCGAGTTTGTTGATTCGGTCCCACCGAGATTGGTAAATTGTGTGTAACGGTTAGATTTTGTGTGGAGGCTATATATACCCCTCCACCTCCTCTTCATTCGCGGAGAGAGCCATCAGAACAAACCTACACTTCCAACTTACCATTTCTGAGAGAGAACCACCTACTCATGTGTTGAGTCCAAGATATCCCATTCCTACCATATGAATCTTTATCTCTAGCCTTCCCCAAGTTGCTTTCCACTCAAATCTTCTTTCCACCAGATCCAAATCCTATGAGAGAGAGTTGAGTGTTGGGGAGACTATCATTTGAAGCACAAGAGCAAGGAGTTCATCATCAACGCACCATTTCTTACTTCTTGGAGAGTGGTGTCTCCTAGATTGGCTAGGTGTCACTTGGGAGCCTCCGACAAGATTGTGGAGTTGAACCAAGGAGTTTGTAAGGGCAAGGAGATCGCCTACTTCGTGAAGATCTACCACTAGTGAGGCAAGTCCTTCGTGGGCGATGACCATGGTGGGATAGACAAGGTTGCTTCTTCGTGGACCCTTCGTGGGTGGAGCCCTCCGTGGACTCGCGCAACCGTTACCCTTCGTGGGTTGAATTCTCCATCAACGTGGATGTACGATAGCACCACCTATCGGAACCACGACAAAAACATCCATGTCTCCAATTGCGTTCGAATCCTCCAAACCCTTCCCTTTACTTTCTTGCAAGTTGCATGCTTTAATTTCCGCTGCCTATATACTCTTTGCATGCTTGCTTGAATTGTGTGATGATTGCTTGACTTGTCCAAAGATTGCTAAAATCTGCCAAACTCTAAAACTGGGAAAAGGTTAAGTTTTTAATTGGTCAAGTAGTCTAATCACCCCCCTCTAGACATACTTCAAGGTCCTACAATGGTCCTGGTGCACGCGCTCGGCCACCTCCTGTGGTGGGGCGCGAGCCTGGTGCTGGGGCACTAGAAGTACGCGTGTTTCTCCCTGGGGACGTTGCACCACCTGGCAGCTCACGTCATCTCGAGCCGGTGCCGGGCGCTGCGGGTCGTGCCATTGGGCCATACACCTTGGCTCGATGATGGCGCCCCAGGCCGGAGCTGGAGGAGGAGCCCCGTGCGCGACGCCGCCCGCTACAGGTGGTTGCTGAGGCAGCAAGCGAGCCGGCCCGTCGGAGCCCCAGTGCGCAACGCTGATGAGCTCGGGGATCCGCTCGAGCCACTCCTCGTAGACATCACCCACCGGACGATAGCGAAGAAGCTCCCGCGTCGCGAGCAGAGCGGCCTGCGCGTCCACCTGGCCGCAGCGCGCGTGGGATGATGAAGCTGCTGGAGTCAGTGATGGAGTAGCGATGCGGCCGTCACGGTGCACCGACGGATGCATCGGTGAAGCTTGTTGTTCGTGACCCGCAGGGCCCGTGGCGGCGTTGGCCACCAAAAATGACCGGCAGGGCCCGTGGCGCAGCCGTCACCCGCCGGAGCCGTCTGAGTGACGCAAGTGGCGACTGCAGCCTGATGCTCGGCATGAGCCCTACGCGCGTCGGCCATGTCATCGTCCTGGGAACGGGGGTCCCCAGACTTGTCTGCCTACGGCCCACGGTGTGGCTCCACCAGTGTCCCAGTACGGCCCGTCTTCCTCAACCAACGCTCAAGACCCTCGCGAGGGGCCAAGCCTTGCGAGGCGGACGTACAAGGCCTCCTCAGGAGTGGCCTCACCAGGCAGGCTCACGAGGTGGCGGAGAGATCAAGGCAAGGGGTACCTCACGAGGTTCCCGTGATGCAAGCCATGACGACCAAGGCCAGGCGGGCGCCAGCGCGTGCAATGTCCTCGTTTCCCCTTTGGTGCTAAGGGGGCAGGCGCAGGTGCGGAGTACCGAGGTATTAGGCAAAGGTTTCCATATCGGTGGAACAAGATCAAGACCAGCAGGACGACGGGACGGAGGTCATCGTGGAGCCCAAGACGGCGTCACCACCGGTGCCTTTGGCATGCGAAGACCACCTTTAGTCGGGATAGCTTGTACTAGCTGTCTCCTTTCAAAATGGCCGTTGTTGGATCCCTTCCTGCTCAATATTTGGGGAGAGAACCAGGGCCTCTATAAATAGGACTAGCCACCACAGTAGGAGGGGGATCGAAACCAGAACAAGTAGAACACCACACAAGCTCAAGAACACCTCTCCTCAGGAGGCTATTCTTCCCTTATATTGTTCATCACCAGCCCAAGAGGCAATCCACCACCACCACACAGGAGTAGGGTATTACACCACAATGGTGGCCCAAACTTGTATAAATCTTGTGTATCTTGTGTTGTGAGTTGATCGAGCTAAGTTTCGGGATCGCGGCGAGGCTGAGAGCGAGATTCGGTAGGAGGAAATATTTGTGCGCACCCCATTGCTCAAACATCAATGGTTTTGCCAGAACCCTAAATCCGACATTTGGCGCGCCAGGTAGGGGGTGCGCCGAAGTCTTCCTTCCGCTGATCTGCGTCCCATCTCTTCGTCGCATCCATGTCTGACACCCGTCAAGCCCACGCTGAGCGCCGGGCCGCTCTCACCGCTCGCGTTACCCAGACGGCTCCTGTCAACGGGCTTCCCCGTCGTTCTCCGTCGCCTGCCGCCAACGCCACCATCGGCCCGGTGGGGAACGAGCAGCAAGCATCCTCGCTGCACCCCTCGATGCGGCGCGACAACTGCACCACCACTCTGTCACTGACCCCGGCCGGTTCGTCATCCCACGCTCGTCGCGCCCCCACGGACGCGCAGGCTGCGCTGCTTATGGCACGCTAGCTCCAGCGTTACCGCCCCATCGACGACCTCTATGAAGAATGGCTCGCTCGCATCACCGAGCTCATCAGCGCCGCAGGGGCCCCTCCTGCGCCGTCCCTCTCACTGCCTCGCCCTCCGCCAGGTATGGGCGATGTGGCTAATGGAGCGCCTCCACCACCTCTGCCCCAAGACGGCGCCCTAGCGCCAAGGCGCGCAGCCCCTTTGCGTGACCCACCGCGCCGAGCGCCCGCACGACAAGAAGGATGCTGTCAACAAATCCCTTGGCCTCAAGAAGGCGCCCCCATGCTCCCTGCACCGGCACGACAAGACCACGTGCTGCCACTGGCAGAAGGGCGCCGGTACCATTAAGAGCAAGCTCCGCGTCAGCAAAGGGCCCTGGTGACCATAGCAGGTTGCCGTGCCATCACCCCCGAGCTGCGTAGCGTTGCCTAGCCGGGCAAGTTCAAGCTGGACCTGCCTCCTTGCTATGACGGCACCCCCGACCCCATGGAGTTCTTGCAGCTCTACGAGCTGTGGAGGCAGCCAACGGCGACGAGAAAGTCATGGAGAACTGTTTTCCCATGGCACTCAAAGGACGTTTGCCCGCTCGTGGCTCCCGAACCTGCCTCCCGACTCAATTTCCTCCTGGGACGAGATGCGCAGCCGCTTCATCGCCAACTTCCAGGGCACTTGCGACCGCCCCCCGGCCGCGGGTGACCTGCGCCGCATCAAGCAGCAGCCCGGGGAGACCCTGCATCCGCCTCAAGATCCCCAAGGTGATGGACGAGGCCATTATTTCAGCATTCTCTGATGGTGTTCGTGACATCAAGATGAAGGAGGAGCTCGCCATCCACGAGGAGCTGTGCACATCCCTGGAGTTGTTCAACCTGGCGACCAAGTGCGCAAGAGCTGAAGAAGGACGCCTCTCCCTCCTCGAGCTCCCGGCTGCCGACCCAGAAGAAAAGAAGACCAAGGCCAAGGACGTGAAGCGCAAGGGAGTAGCCGTGCTCGCGGAGGAACCGGACACGAAGCACGGCAGTGATCAGTCGGAGTTGTCCAAGGGCAGCCGACCGTTCTGCGCCTACCACAACCTCCACACCTACAGCACCAATGATTGCCAGGAGCTCAGGGCCGTTTGAGAAAGACGCTTCAGTCGACGCCCAGAGCGCAAAGACCGGGGCTTCGGCCAAGGAGGAGGATGTGGCGGAGGACGATGGAAGGACCATGGCCCTCGCCAGGAGTGGCGTGACCGACCTCGTGAGGATCGCTGGCAGGATCAGACTCACGAGGGCGCCTGGAGAGACCAGCCTCGCGAGGGCGCCTGGAGGGATCAGCCTCGCGAGGACCGCCCCCAGGGTAACGTAGGCCTTCCTCCGCTGTCGCCGCCGCCAAGAAGGAATGACGACCATCATCAGGATGAGCGGGATGGGGGCTTCCAGGAGCCGCGTGCTATCACTTGCATCTTGGGCGGAGCTCAGGCCCCAGCCTCTCAGTGCATCTTCAAGCAGTTTGCTGACAAAGTGAACACAGTCCTCCCCAGGCTCAAGGCCACACGCCCGCTCAGGTGGTCCAAGTGCGCCATCAACTTCAGCTCGGCAGATCAACTCAAGTGTGCGGCTACTGCTGGCGTCCTCCCGATGCTCTGTTCCCCAATCATCAGCAATGTGCAAGTCACCAAGAGCCTCATAGATGGTGGCGTAGGGCTTAACATCCTGCCCGTTGAGATGTTCGGCAACCTTCATGTGACATACGATTAGCTCCAACATACCAAGCCTTTCTCAGGAGTTACTGACAGTTCCATCACCCCGATAGGGCAGGTCCGCCTCCCTGTCACCTTCGGACGACGCGACAACTACCGCACAAAGCTCATCAACTTCGACGTCACCCACATCCACCTGCCGTACAATGCCATCCTCGGGTATCTAGCCCTGGCCAAGTTCATGGCAATGACCCACCACGACTACAATGTCCTCAAGATGCCAGGAAGTGGCGGAATCATCATGGTGCCCTGCGAAGAGAGAGATGCGGTGTGCTCCCTCGAGCGTGCCTTCCAAGCTGCAGCAATCGAGGACCCGGACAACAAGGGTGGGAACCCTCCTGAGGCCATCCGCAAGAAGAAGAAACAACCGCTCCGCACAAGGCTTCAGGAGGTCGGCATCTCAGGTGCTGACGTGTCAGGATCAGCGCCCACGCTTGGGGCGCCTCCGTCCATCGCATAGGAAGGCGCACCCGGCGCCCTCCTCGGGCAGGGCTCGGGGGCTCTCTTTTGGAGGGCCTCAGACCTCGCCAACGTCACGAGGATGGCGCTCGGGCAGCACTTGGAGGCGTGCTTCACGGCACGTTCCCTCAGGAAGGCGCAGGGCGTGGAAAGCCCAACGTTCAGGAGTTCATCGCCAAGACCACTCAGGAGCTTCAGGAAGCGAGGGCCGTGTGCGGCGACCACTGCTTGCCCAGCGCAGCTCCCCATCCAGGCGAGGATGGTGGGCCGCGTGTCTGCATCGGCGTCCCAGGGCTCAACCAAGCCGGATCTCAGGAGCGCTTCTGGCCTTCGCGCATGGGACGTTGCGAGGGTCCATCGCACAACTACGGTTGCATGCCTTTCAGCCTGCCAAACGTGGCTGCCACCTACCAGCGTCACCTGCGGAGCATTCTGGCTGCTCAGGAGGCCAGGCACCACGCGGTCCTAGCAGAGATGGAGACGGTCCTCAAGGAACCACCTGGACCCCCAGAGCCTCCTGAGGCTCAGGGCCCCGGTGGCTCGGCACCTTCACCGCGCATCTTCAGGTTCTCCAACACCCCCTCTACAACGGAACCAGGTGACATCTCCCAAGTTCATTTCAGCTGGGACCGCCCTCAGGGCTGCATCATTCCCAAGCCGCATGGGTCCGTCCCTGCGGCATGTATATCTTTTTATGTCTTTATCTTACCTTGATGGGGGGGCCCTTGGGCTGCATCATCCCCAAGCCGCTTGGGTCTGACCAAGTGGCATGTATCCACTCTGCATTTACCTAAGCTGATTTGCCTTTAATGCCTGTGATTATCACCTGTTCGACTGCCACCTACCAAGGGAGCCGCTCGCGTTGGCACGACGCTTGCGCACGGGTCCGTCCCTGTAACGCTGACACATCTGAGTGGTCGAGCTCTGGCTCGCGGCAGCCCCATGCGTGTCACCTCACCAAGCCCTTAGTGCCCTCACCCATCTCGGAGCAACCAATGGCCGGCTGGCAATCATAATGGCAACCCATGCCTTTCTCGTGCTGATTTGCAGGAACATCCTGAGGACTACAGCGAGCGGCACCATGAGCTCCCTCTCTTTCCCATGCGATCCACTTGCGCGTTAAAAGGGGGGCTCCTAAGCATCGCAACTCAGGAGCTCCTACTGGCTCTCCAGCCCTCACCCTGGCCTTGACCACAGCATCGCGACCTGGCATACCAGCGGTGGCTGAGCTCGCTCGAGGGCCGAGACCTAAGGACGTAGAGCACGAACAAGAGTGCAGGGAAGAAAGAGGAGGCTCGCACGGGCCTAACGTAGCTGCTCCACGACTACCGACTGATACATCTCCGTCGTATCTATAATTTTTGATTGTTCCATGCCAATATTATTCAACTTTCATATACTTTTGGCAACTTTATATACTCCCTCCATTCCAATATCTAAGGTGTATTATTTTCAGCACGTTAACCAAGGCACATAATTGTGTACTATTTAGGACAAAATTACCCTTGTCTAATTCATAGATTAGTGGCAATAAATCATTTAGACTAGGAAAGGAAGTGATACACGCAATCGGGACAGAGATAGTTTCCATTTGTTTCTCTACAAGGAGAGATACATGCAATCAGGGGAGAGATACTTTCCTTTTCTTGGAGGGCCAAGATCGGAATTACGAGGAATTAGAACAAATGCACCTTATATTATGGAATTTTATCAAAAACAAATACACCTTATATAAAGGAACGGAGGGAGTATTATTTTTGGGACGAACATATTGATCCAGTGCCCAGTGTCAGTTCCTGTCTGTTGCATGTTTTATGTTTCGCAGAAACCCCCTATCAAACGAAGTCCAAAATGGATAAAACGGACGGAGAATTATTTTGGAATATTTGTGATTTTTGGGAAATAAAATCAACGCGAGATGGTGCCCAGGGCTGCCAGGAGAGAGGGGGCGCGCCCTGGAGTCTCCTGGGCCCCTCGTAAGGCGGTTGACGTTCTTCTTTTGCCGCAACAGAGCTAATTTTATGAGAGAGATCTAGGCGAAAGATTCACCCCAATTAGATTTACGGATCTCCAGATATAAAAGAAACAGTGAAGGGCCAGAATCTGAGAACGCAGAAACAGAGAGAGACAGAGAGATAGATCCAATCTCAGAGGGGCTCTCGCCCCTCCCAAGCCATGGGAGCCAAGGACCAGAGGGGAAACCCTTCTCCCATCTAGGGAGGATGTCAAGGAAGAAGAATAAGAAGGGGGCCTCTCTCCCCCTTGCTTCCGGTGGCGCCGGAGCGCTGCCGGGGGCCATCATCATCACTGCGATCTACACCAACACGTCCGCCAACTTCACCAACATCTCCATCACCTTCCCCCATCTATATTCAACGGTCCACTCTCCCGCAACCCGATGTACCCTCTACTTGAACAAGGTGCTTTATGCTTCGTATTATTATCCAATGATGTGTTGTCATCCTATGATGTCTGAGTAGATTTTCGTTGTCCTACTGGTGATTGATGAATTGCTATGATTGGTTTGAGTTGCATGTTTTATTATTGGTGCTGTCCTATAGTTCTCTCCGTGTCGCGCAATAGTGAGGGATCCCCGCTGTAGGGTTTGCAATATGTTCATGATTTGCTTATGGTGGGTGGCGTGAGTGACAAAAGCACATAGCCGAGTAAGTATGTTGTTTGCGTATGGGATAAAGGGGACTTGATACTTTAATGCTATGGTTGGGTTTGACCTGAATGATCTTTAGTAGTTTCGGATGCTTGCTAGAGTTCCAATCATAAGTGCATATGATCCTAGAAGAGAAAGTATGTTAGCTTATGCCTCTCCCTCAAATAGAATTGCAATAGTGATTATCGGTCTAGTAACGTAGTCAATTGCTTAGGGACAATTTCACAACTCCTACCACCACTTTTCCACACTCGCTATTTTTACTTTATTGCTTATTTATCTAAACAGCCCCTACTTTTTATTTACATGCTCTTTATTATCTCGCAAACCTATCCAACAACACCTACAAAGTACTTCTAGTTTCATACTTGTTCTAGGGAAAGCGAACACTAAGCGTGCGTAGAGTCGTATCAGTGGCAGATAGGACTTGAGAGAATACTTGTTCTACCTTTAGCTCCTCGTTGGGTTCAACACTCTTACTTATCGAAAGATGCTACAATTATCCCCTACACTTGTGGGTTATCAAGACCTTTTTTTGGCGCCGTTGCCGGGGAGTCATAGGGTGGGGTGAATATTCTCGTGTGTGCTTGTTTGCTTTATCACTAAGCAAATTTTATTTGCTGTTCTTAGTTGTTCTCCATCTTTAGTTATGGATATGGAACACGAATCACCAAAAAAATTAGGTATACTTGCTACTCATGGAGATGGGGAACCTCCTAAAACCCTCGATGCTCATTATGCTCAAGATATTATGTACTACTTTGATAATCCTAAGAAAACCCCATTCAATTTTCTTATGGGAGACACGTTGGATCAACGTGAATACTTTAGGAATTATTGCTTGACTCAAAAAGGGAAATTATTATGGGATCAAATTTATATGTTATCTTGGTATGCTCGGGATCTATGCTTGAGATATGATATTAGTTGCTCTAGGATGAAGGCTCCACACCTTCCCTTTTCATGCAAATTTAATAATAATAAAACCTTAGCTTCTTATGCTAATGGTATATATGATTACTATGATGTGGAACAAATAGAAGAATTTGTTGCTTTTAAAGGTGCTTATGAAATTGAATCTTGTTTGAAAAGTATGAAGCTTTTGATGATGATGTTTATAGGCCTGAAAATTATGCTATATTGAAATATTGCTATTAGAATTATGAATATAACTCCAATATTTATGCGTTTATTAAGAAAGTCTCCGCTGTCCAAGGGGAGACTAATATTTTGCAGGAGTCTATGGAAGAAGAAATTGATGAAACTATGAGCTCATTGGATGAAAAGGATGAGGAGAAGAACGAAGAACAAAAGGAGGAAGAGCGGATTGATCACCCGTGCCCACCTTCTAATGAGAGTAACTCTTCAACTCATACATTGTTTAACTCCCCTTCGTGCTTACCGAAGGATGATTGCTATGATGATTGTTATGATCCCTTTAATTCGTATGAAATATCCCTTTTTGATGATGCTTGCTATGCTTGTGGACAAGAAGCCAATATGAATTATGCTTATGGAGATGAACTTGCTATAGTTCCTTATGTTAAACATGAAATTGTTGCTATTGCACCCACGCATGATAGTCCTATCATCTTTTTGAATTCTCCCTACTACACTATATCGGAGAAGTTTGTGCTTATTAAGGATTATGTTGATGGGTTGCATTTTACCGTTGCACATGATGATTTTGATAGATATAATATGCATGTGCTTGCTTCTCCTACTTGCAATTATTATGAGAGATGAACTATATCTCCACCTCTCTATGTTTGCAATATGATAAAATTGCAAGAAACTGCTTATACTATGCATTGGCCTTTACTTGGTGTGCACGAATTATTATTCTATGACATGTCGATGCATAGGAAGAGAGTTAGACTTTGTTGTTGCATGATATATGTTATTTTGTGCTCACTACTAAATCACAAATCATTGTTAATTAAAACTGGCTTTGATATACCTTGGGATCCGGGTGGATCCATTACTTGAGCACTATATGCCTAGCTTAATGGCTTTAACGAAAGCGCTGCCAGAGAGACAACCCGGAAGTTTTAGAGAGTCATTTATTTATGTTGAGTGCTTTTATATAGTTTAAAAACAAAAAAATAAAGAGGGGAACCCAAAACTTTTCAAAAAGGAAAGTGAAAGTGAGAGAGACAAGCATTGTTGAAGTGGGAGAGCTCCTTGAACTTTGTTCATGCTCACAGAAACTTTGTTAATCTTGATTACAGAAACTTTTCATCAAAAATAATTATCCCCCTTGTACAATTCCATTGTATCATAAAAATAATGTGCCAAGGTTTGCCTTTAGGATGTTTACAATGCTTGTTGGTTTGTGCGGTGCAGGACAGAAACTTTGGCTATAGTGCGCAATTTTACATTTTTTACTGGATTGTCAAATGGTTCTGCTTCCTTTGGCACTGTATTTCTGTACAAATTGTTTATTTTTCCTAATTTTGGTGGAATTTTTGGGGTACCTTAAGTATGGAGAATGTTCCGATTGCTACAGACTGTTCTGTTGTTGGACAGATTCTGTTTTTGATGCATAGTTTACTTGTTTTGATGAAACTATCAATTTATATCAGTGGATTAAGCCATGTAAAAGCTATATTACAGTAGACACAATGAAAAAACAAAATATGAATTGGTTGTCAACAGTACTTAGAGTAGTGATTTGCTTTATTATACTAACGGATCTTACCGAGTTTTCTGTTGAAGTTTTGTGTGGATGAAGTGTCTAATCGTGGAGGTCTCGATATGAGGAAAAGGAAGAGAGGCAAGAGCTCAAGCTTGGGGATGCCCAAGGCACCCCAAGTAAATATTCAAGGAGACTCAAGCGTCTAAGCTTGGGGATGCCCCGGAAGGCATCCCCTCTTTCTTCAACAAGTATCGGTATGTTTTCGGATTCGTTTCGTTCATGCGATATGTGCAAGTCTTGGAGCGTCTTTTGCATTTAGTTTTCACTTTTCTTTTATGCACCATGCTGGTATGAGATAGTCCTTGGTTTATTTATAGAATTCTCTTTGCACTTCACTTAAATCTTTTGAGTATGGCTTTATAGAATGCTTCACGTGCTTCACTTATATCTTTTGAAGTCTGGATTGCCTGTTTCTCTTCACATAGAAAACCGCCATTTGTAGAATGCTCTTTTGCTTCACTTATATTTGTTAGAGCATGGGAATATCTTTTGTATAAAGAATTAAACTCTCTTGCTTCACTTATATCTATTTAGAGAGATGACAGGAATTGGTCATTCACATGGTTAGTCATAAAATCCTACATAAACTTATAGATCGTTGAATATGATATGTTTGATTCCTTGCAATAGTTTTGCGATATAAAGATGGTGATATTAGAGTCATGCTAGTGGGTGGTTTTGGATTGTAGAGACACTTGTGTTGAGGTTTGCAAGTCCCGTAGCATGCATGTATGGTAACCGCTGTGTGACAATTTGAAGCATGGGGTGTTTCTTTGATTCTCTTCCTTATGAGTGGCGGTCGGGGACGAGCGATGGACTTTTCCTACCAATCTATCCCCCTATGGGCATGCGTAGTAGTACTTTTCTTCGAGGGCTAATAAAATTTTGCAATAAGTCTATGAGTTCTTTATGACTATTGTGAGTCCATGGATTATACACACTTTTACATTTCTATCATTGCTAGCCTCTTCGGTACCGTGCATTGCCCTTTCTCACCTTGAGAGTTGGTGCAAACTTCGCCGGTGCATCCAAACCCCGTGATATGATACACTCTATCACACATAAGCCTCCTTATATCTTACTCAAAACAGCCACCATACCTACCTATCGAGATATATTGCCATGCAACTTTCATCATCATCATATACATGACTTGAGCATTCGTTATCATATTTCCTTGCATGATCGTAAGATAGCTAGCATGATGTTTTCATGGCTTGTCCATTTTTTGATGTCATTTCTATGCTAGATCATTGCACATCACCACACCGCCGAAGGCATTCATATAGAGTCATATCTTTGTTCTAGTATCAAGTTGTAATATTGGGTTGTAAGTAAATAAAAGTGTGATGATCATCATTATAGAGCATTGCCCCATGAAAAAAAGAAAAAAGAAAAAAAGAAAAAAAAGCAAAGGCCAAAGAAGCCTAAATAAGAAAAGGGGGGCAAAGAAGCCCACTGAAAAAAAGAAAAAAAAAGAAAAAAAAAATAAAAGAAAAAGAAAAGGGGCAATGTTACTATCCTTTTACCATACTTGTGCTTCAGAGTAGCACCATGTTCTTCATATAGAGAGTCTCCTATATTGTCACTTTCATATACTAGTGGGAATTTTCATTATAGAACTTGGCTTGTATATTCCAACGATGGGCTTCCTCAAACGCCCTAGGTCTTCATGAGCAAGCAAGTGGGATGCACACCCACTTAGTTTCTTTTGTTGAGCTTTCATATACTTATAGCTCTTAGTGCATCTGTTGCATGGCAATCCCTACTCCTCGCATCGAGATCAATTGATGGGCATCTCCATAGCCCTCTGATTAGCCGCGTTGATGTGAGACTTTCTCCCTTTTTGTCTTCTCCACATAAACCTCCACCATCATATTCTATTCCACCTACAGTGCTATATCCATGGCTTGCGCTCATGTATTGCGTGAGGGTTGAAAAATCTGAAGCGCGTTAAAAAGTATGAACCAATTTCCCGGCTTGTCATCGGGGCTGTGCATGATGGGGGCATTTTGTGTGACGAAAATGAAGCATGGCCAAACTATATGATTTTGTAGGGATAAGCTTGCTTTGGCCATGTTGTTTTGAAAAGACATGATTGCTTTATTAGTACGCTTGAAGTATTATTGTTTTTTATGTCAAATGATAGACTATTGCTTTGAATCACTCGTGTCTTAATATTTATGCCATGATTAGACATATGACCAAGATTATGCTAGGTAGCATTCCACATCAAAAATTATCTTTTCATCATTTACTTACTCAAGGAGGAGCAGGAATTAAGCTTGGGGATGTTGATACGTCTCCATCGTATCTATAATTTTTGATTGTTCCATGCTAATATTATTCAACTTTCATATACTTTTGGCAACTTTTTATATTATTCTTGGGACTAACATATTGATCCAGTGCCCAGTGCCAGTTCCTGTCTGTTGCATCATTATGTTTCGCAGAAACCCCATATCAAACGGAGTCCAAACAGGATAAAAACGGACGGAGAGTTATTTTGGAATATTTGTGATTTTTGGGAAGTAAAATCAATGCGAGATGGTGCCCGAGGCGGCCAGGAGATAGGGGGCGCGCCCTGGACTCTCCTGGGCCCCCTGTAAAGCGGTTGATGCTCTTCTTTTGCCTCAAGAAATCTAATTTTATGAGAAATATCTGGGCGAAAGATTCATCCCAATCGGTGTTACGGATCTCCGGATATAAAAGAAACGGTGAAGGGGCAGAATATGAGAACGCAGAAACAGAGAGAGACAGAGAGATAGATCCAATCTCAGAGGGTCTCTCGCCCCTCCCAAGCCATGGGAGCCAAGGACCAGTGGGGAAACCCTTCTCCCATCTAGGGAGGAGGTCAAGGAACAAGAATAACAAGGGGGCCTCTCTCCCCCTTGCTTCCGGTGGCGCCGGAGCGCTGCCGGGGGCCATCATCATCACCGCGATCTACACCAACACGTCCGCCATCTTCACCAACATCTCCATCACCTTCCCCCATCTATATTCAGCGGTCCACTCTCCCGCAACCCGATGTACCCTCTACTTGAACAAGGTGCTTTATGCATCATATTATTATCCAATGATGTGTTGCCATCCTATGATGTCCGAGTAGGTTTTCGTTGTCCTACCGGTGATTGATGAATTGCTATGATTGGTTTGAGTTGCATGTTTTATTATTGGTGCTGTCCTATAGTGCTCTCCGTGTCGCGCAATAGTGAGGGATCCCCGCTGTAGGGTTTGCAATATGTTCATGATTTGCTTATGGTGGGTGGCGTGAGTGACAAAAGCACATACCCGAGTAAGTATGTTGTTTGCGTATGGGATAAAGGGGACTTGATACTTTAATGCTATGGTTGGGTTTTACCTTAATGATCTTTAGTAGTTGCGGATGCTTCCTAGAGTTCCAATCATAAGTGCATATGATCCAAGAAGAGAAAGTATGTTAGCTTATGCCTCTCCCTCAAATAGAATTGCAATAGTGATTATCGGTCTAGTAACGTAGTCAATAGCTTATTGACAATTTCACAACTCCTACCACCACTTTTCCACACTCGCTATATTTACTTTATTGCTTATTTATCTAAACATCCCCTACTTTTTATTTACGTGCTCTTTATTATCTCGCAAACCTATCCAACAACACCTACAAAGTACTTCTAGTTTCATATTTGTTATAGGTAAAGCGAACACTAAGCTTGCGTAGAGTCGTACCAGTGGCAGATAGGACTTGAGGGAATACTTGTTCTACCTTTAGCTCCTCGTTGGGTTCGACACTCTTACTTATCAAAAGAGGCTACAATTATCCCCTACACTTGTGGGTTATCACCGACGCACAAGTCTGGTGCAACGCAAGGGAACGACTCCAGATTACCGAGATAAGTCTCGCGCTTGGAATAGCTAATCGTTACAATGCGAAGTTCTCACTTGATGCGGCCCTGTGGCAGCAACGTTGGCTTCCTTTCTCACCTCTCGGCAGCTGCTTGCGCGCTAAAGGGGACCTCCTAAGCATCGCGTCTTAGGGGATCTTACTGGACCTCGGGTTGCTCACCTCTTAGGCTTGACCATGGCATCGCGACCTGGCGTACCAGCAACGGCTGCAGCCTGCCTGGGGACCGAGACCTGTCAGCGTAGAGCACCAAGTCGTCGCGAGGTTAGAAAGGGGGAACCAAGGCGGGACAGGACAAGCACTCGCATGATAACATTAACACAAGACATCGCAGACCCTTTACATGCCCCGTGGGGTATCTCTCGATACCTCGTAGGGAACAAAAGGAAAGAACTCTAAGGAGCCCTAACTACACGCGCCTTCGTGGCTGACGCCACCATCAATAGTGGGCCACGGGAGACTGGCGCCAACTCCATCCAGATCAACGGCGGCAATGGATCGATGCTGCCGCCTTGCTTCGAGCGTGGCGAGAGCTCGGGGGTGCGTAGCTGTCTTCGCTCGTCTCCGGAGTATCGTAGAGTTCGGGAGAGCCGGCGGACTCCCAAGCGTTGTTGCTGCTACCGGAGGAGCCGCTGGAGGAGCAGACAGCAGGCCCAGCCCCTGCCGCTTCGACGTCCTGACTGCCCCTCCGGGGTAGCACTACAGGCGGCGGCGTTCCGCGTCGAAGACCTTGAAGGGGAACGTGGAGGCGCCATCATATTCAAAAGGATCGTGAGGGTGCCCCCCGTGCGGCAGACCCGAGCGACCTCGCCCCAGCCTCGGGTCATGAAGATCTTGCCCGGGGAAATGACTTCAACCTCCGCTCTGGTCGCCGGGGCGCCACAATTGGCGTGCTACAGCCAAAGCTCGAGAGGCCCCCTTGGCGGCACCTCGGTGGAGAAGAACGAAGGGAAGCAGATCCAGGTGCTTGGAGGCATCGCCACCCACAATATGAGCTCGCGAGAGGAGTCCGCGGCGTGGACTCCATGGGCGACGGCGCGCGCCACCACTGCACGCCGACCGTGGCTGTCAGGACCCCGACTCGATGTCACATCGATCTAGCCTGTAGCACCTCATATCACTTTGCGGCCTCACGCACGGTATCCCCACGGGTGTCTCCTTACCTTTGCCCGGGACCGTTTGCGCCTTTTGGCTCACGTATATGATAGTGTCGCTAGCATCCATATGATAAGGAGCCCGGGCTGACATGACTAGTCGTAAACCCAAAGTGGCACAGACTTACAGGGACAGGCATCCATGACCCAGCATCGAACGTGTCGGTCATCAGCGAGTGAATCCAGGCTGTAGCACTGGGCTAGCAGGACTCCGGTGAACCGGGCTGTAGCGGGCTAACAGGACTCCGGTATTCATCGCGTGACATTTCCCCAAGGGACAGACACAGGAACGAAGAAGGACACATGCCGGCCAGCCTAAGTGTTCCGGAGCAGCAGCAAGCTACCATGGCTCAGTGGAAACACTAGGAGACATTTCCCGGTAAGAGAGGCTACTAAGGATAAACAACTAGATAGCCAGATCCCACACATACCAAGCATTTCAATAACATACACACAATATGCTCGATATGTGCAAATACAACATGGCATCACAACATGACTCTACGACACAAGTAATTTATTCAATAGGCTCCGAGGAGCGAGATATTACAAACATGGGTCTCATGACCCAACAATCAGAGCATACAAATCAAAGCACAAGCGGAAGCTATCATGTCTGAGTACAGACATTTATAAATGAAAAAGGCTGAGAAGCCGGACTATCTACCAGATCCTGCCGAGGGCACAAGATCGTAGCTGAGGTAACAAGCTAAACGTCGAAGTCCACGCGAAACTACTAGCGAGACCGAAGTCTCTCTGCAAAACATAAATAGGCAAACGTGAGTACAAATGTACCCAGCAAGACTTACATCAGAACTATCTACATATGCATCATTATCAACAAAGGGGATGGTGGGGTTTAACTGCAGCAAGCCAGCTTTGACTCGGTGGCTATCCTGAACTACGACTGCGAGTAACTCTTTTGAGGTGGCGCACACGAGTCCACATATTCACCATATCAATACACCACTATGGATCCGCTCTCGTTCCCCTACGAGAACGCCATCCATAGCACTCACGCTTATCTTGCGTATTTTAGAGTATCCACTTTCACTTGTCTATGAACTGATATAAGCAACCCAGAAGTCCTTTTCCGCGGACACGGCTATTTGAATAGATCATATTAACCCTGCAGGGGTGTACTTCTTCACACACGCTCTCACCACTTACCGCCGTTTACACGACATGTACTCGGCAACCTTCAAGCGGAAGCCCAACGTGGGTGTCGGCCACGGCCTGCCTAAACACTCAAGTCTCTAGTCCAGGTTTATCGCCTATTCGGGTTCCATCCATGAGGAGATCCGGCCGGAGTTTCGCTCACAGCCCCAAACGATGTGAACAGGGTTCTCGAGACACCAAACGGGCGCCCGGTACACCGTGCCACGTGCCTACCGCATCACAGCCCACCCCTACGGTCAGCGCTGCCCACGGCCTCCAGCATACTACAAACACCAGAAACTACTTGCAACTCCTGGACAGAGGACAAGGGTGATTAAGAAGCCGAGAGGGTCCATTGGTTTCGGGCCCAATGCGTGGTAGTAGCTGAATCATGGATCACAAACACAGAACTCAGTTCCTGAGGACGGCTGCAATGAGACAACCCACCATGTACTCCTACATGGCCTCTCACCGCTACCTTTACCAAATCGTGTTCACACACTTAGCTCACACACAGTAGGACATGCTCACACACCTCTGATTCATCCCCGATGAATCAGACCTGACTCAACTCTAAGCAGTAGCAGGCATGACAAACAAACATGAATGAGTAGGCACAACAGGGCTCAAACAACTCCTACTCATGCTAGTGGGTTTCATCTATTTACTGTGGAATGACAGGTCATGCAAAGGATAAAGGGGTTGAGCTACCGCAGCAAGTAACAGATGAATCGATGTTGTCCTAATGCAGTAAAAGAGAGCAGGAGCGAGAGAGTGGGATTTTATCGGAATGAACAAGGGGGTTTTGCTTGCCTGGCACTTCTGAAGATAACATTGAGTCTTCATCAGTGTCAACGATCACATCATCGGTACACGTCTATCGAGAGGGGACAAATACCGGCAATACAGAAAAAAACACGATCAATGCAATGCACAATATGATGCATGCTATGACATGGCAAAATGAATGTGTTTTGGGCTAATGCATCTAAAACCAGATTAAATGAAGTTGGTTTGAATACAAGATTCAAATTCAAACTCCATATGTGATTATTCAAATGCCATTTAATTCATTTGTCCTAAACAGTAGTGATAAGTTGTTCTAACATGCATGAAAATGGTACAGATGGATTCCTTGAATTTTTCTGATAATTTTTCATATATAAATTATTTAATTTGGAGTTACGGTTAATTTTCTATGATTTATTGAAGTTTTAGGCATTTTCTGGAATTTCCTGATTATTTTTTTAAATCCAGAAAATACTTATTGCGTCAGCATTGCGTCACTATGACGTCAGCAGGTCAACAGACGCTGCTGCTGGTCAAACCTGACGTGTGGGGGCCACACGTCAGTGACACAGGGCTAGTTAGTGTCAATGGCAGGTGGGGCCGGGTCAAAGGCCACGTCATCAAGTCAACTCTGTCATGTGGGGCCAGTCAACGTGTGACGTGGCCAGGTCAAACTGACCTGTGGGCCCGTGGGGGTTAGTTTAACACTTAACAGAAAATAATAAATATTAACTAAGGCGTGGGGCCCATACGTCAGTGGCTCTAGGGAGGTTAGCTGGGTCATTAGTGGTTAACTAGACCGGGGTTAGGCCGACGGCTCGTCGCCGGCGAGGTCAGTGGCGGCGGAGCGCGTCGGGTTTCGCCCACAGGCGACCATTTGGACGGCGGATTGGTCCTACGCGTAGCTGGGGGTCGCGCGCGTCTGGTAGTGCAAGTGGGAGGAGCTGGGGTGGCCGGAGCTGCCAGCGGCGAGCTCTTTTGCGGCTGCCGGAGCTCGGGCAATCTCGGGGTGGCGTTACAGAGCACGGGAGGAGGCGTTGTGGGTGTCTACGGTTTCATGCGACCGTGCTGATCACGATGGTGGGCTCGGGAACGAGCTGCGGTGGCTGTGGCCACGGCCACGCCATGGCCGGCGACGAGAAGCTCTCGGCCGCGGTGGGAGATGGGGCTAGGGGGCGAGAACGGAGATGGGGCTAGGCGGCGGCGAGTTCCGGTGGCCGAGGAGGGGAACGGCGACGTGGGCGGCGATGCAGGGCTCCTGACGTCATGTGAGTTGGTGGGGACGAAGAGGAAGGCGCGGCGGTTCCTCTGGAAGCATCACCGAGGCGAGGGGTGGACACTGGCCGCGGTGGAGCTCGTCGGTGCTCTCGGGTGCTCGTGGTCGATCGTGAGAGAGAGAGAGCAGAGGGGATAGGGACGGAGGGAGAGATACGGGAGAGTGAGAGAGTTCGTGGGGGCCGCGTGGCGTCTCCAGGGAGTAGTGGAGGCAAGCAGGGAGGCAGGAGGTGGCCGAAGCAGGGAGGAGGTGGCCGGGGCGCGTGGCCGCGCGCGCCGGGCGCGTGCCCGTCCTCCTGGCAGAGGAGGAAGGCGAGAGGGGAGGGAGGCGGCGGTGGGCTGGGCCAGCGGGAGGAGCTGGCCAGCTGGGCCGGCTACAGGTAAGTGGCCCAGGTAGTCTCTCTCTCTCTCTTTCTTTTTTTTAATTCTGTTTTCTATTTTGCAGGTTTGTTTTGAATTTGGTTTTGAGACCAATTCAATTTATTTTGCTTCTGACAATATTTTTAGGAGCTAAAAGAATTAAAACAATGCTCCACAAAAATATTTTAGAATTATTGGACCTATATTTATTTAACAGTAGATATAAGTCCAATTCAAATAGCTATTGATTTAATTCAAATACCCAAAATAAATGTTTCTGAGATACCGAAAATATTGGTTTGGATTTTACCTCTTGCCAATATTTCCAGAGGATAACAAGAACATTTTCTTGGACTTATTTGAGGCAATTTTTATCTTGATCATTTCATTTTTTTAAAGGATTCTGAGGCTTTGAAAATTCCTCAATTCAAATTTCATTTGAATTTAAACATGATGCAGCAACCAAGCTAGTCCAAGGCCAGGGTAAAGCTAGGGATGTGACAACTCACCCCCACTAAACAAGAATCTCGTCTCGAGATTCCAGCGTAGGGTAAGGTGAAAGGTAAATGCAACTAGTATAATCTTCACGATCCAGGGTGCACTTCAGTTGAACGTTGATTCATTCACCATCATTGTCTTGAAGTCTTGCCTTGAGAACTCCAACTATCATGACAACGAGAGGAAAGGAAAGATCCTAAAAGAATGGTTCTTCTCGAAGGTCGAACAACTCAGGATTAACTCACGGAATGAGACATAGCAACATCTCTCGAGCTGAGAGGCGAAGCACACATCCATAGGAATGGAGGGAAGCAGATGACGAAGGTTCACTAGGTGGACAATAATTCCACACCTAAGAAGGTGGTAAACGATTGTCAACGTAGCGAGGAGTTGAGTTGCCATGATACCATAAAGATACACCTTAGGGAAGGTGACTCGTAGAGATATTCCCTTAAGTGGCAAAAAGAATTACTTTTGATTCAGAGATCATTGAAACTCTTTAAACCAGCCTAAGGCAATCACAAGCGATCATTTGGAGGGGGTCGGTAGAATGGCATACTCGGACTTGGATGATGTGGATTACCTTGTTGAAGACAACGTAATGGATGAATTTCCTTGCCACCGGAAATGGAAGAGACCCATGGTAGAATGGCACATTGGCGGTGCAAGCTAGGAACAAAATGCAAATGCTAGGAATGATTCTGGTAACTGGGGAAGAACCCAACAATAAAGAGTGAATTCACTGTTTGAATAGGTGATAGCATTGCCGAGGAAACTGAGAGCATCCCAGTTAGTGCCGATGATAACACCTAGCGCTTGTGCGTGCTCTCAAGAACTTGAGCATTTCCATAATCATCAAGGTTTTACCAACATCCGGGTCAAGGGTGCCGACAGCACAACATACTACCATGATGAGTAGCAATGGACGATGCACATGCAAAGGAAGATAACACTTCTCAGATTTCATCTTAGCGAGGCCAAGGAAATAAAATCTGAATGATCGACCGAGAGACATTTAGCACTCCGCTTCTAATGTTCTCCTTGATGTGCTAGTGTAACCCATTCATAGATATGGTTTGATATCTAGAACATCAAGTAAAAGGTCGGACTTCGGGAATACAAAAATCCATAGGGGAAACTAGGGAGTAAACCCTACGAAATCCCTATGGGTAGGTGGCCAACTTCTTCAATCAAGATATTATAATAACAGGTCTTCCAGCTGGGTGTGTTGGCCACGACATCCACTTTACCGGTTATCGCGCGACCAATATTATAATTCTTGGGAAATATTCCAACCATCATATCTGCCTGAGATTCAGATCTGGTTGGTGTCAGGATATTCCAGACTCATCGAGTCTAGGAAGAATAAGAAAGTTTGCAACATAAATCGACGAGATGACGTTGCGAGATTCTCGGGAAATGAACTACGATAGCAAGCTCCAAAACATGAGCTGGTTCTGCTACACACGTGTGAACACACTGTCACAGACAAACATGAACACATGGTAGTCTTATAATAAAACACTACCGAGTTCCGGGGGAAAACCATCATCGAGGATATCGAAGTCCTTGCATAAGGTATACTCTTAAGAAGGAACTTCTTCTCCTTGAAGAAATCAATCAGTGGCTTGGTGTGCTCGGGACACATATAGAATGGAGGTAGCTAATCTCACAATCCAATGTATACTTCACACATGCATGACTGACTTGGGATGATTCCAAGGAAGCAAAAACAATCTTTCTCGGATACACGGCGGCAACTTACACCAAGTGCACGTGAATTAGAGAAAGTCACAACTTTCATCCGGACATATGCTTCATGAGCTAGCATGAACAAATGCTTCAAAAGTTTCCAACACTAACTTATTGTCCAACAAAATCATGGAGGAGATAAGGATGTTGTCAATGGGCTCAACAACTATTCATCTGGGTTTCCTTTTAAAAGGAATTCTATAGTTAAGTGAACAAGTGATAGCATTGGTCAGACCAAAGATGTAATGGTGTATGCTCGAGGGATCAACCACGAATAAGACAACATTACGAGCATCGTTGGTTCTGACTTGATTTGACGATAGCCCACACTCAAATCAAAGGATTGATAAGACAATAGGTCCAACAACTGACCACAGGGACCAATCGATGAAGATATCATCTTTCTTCAACACACACTTCACAAGAATATCCCTTTGGAACGAACTAAGTCAGGCAAGCTTTTATCTTCCAACCCTCCAAGTTGTTGTCTAGCTTAACCAACTAGCTCAGGGTATCCAACACGGATTCTTGGAGAAGGGGTGGTTTACAGGAATAAACTAACTTGATCACGAACTCAACATAGTGGTCAGGTGACAACCTGGTAATACTTCTGAGAAGATAATTGAAACATCACGAACCACCGATATGTTACTAAGCTCGGGATCAATCTTGCTTTTCAGGGCAAGACGATATGATCAAATGGGTGAGGACTTGACAAAATCCTAACTCATCAATCGAAGGGTGCACCAAAATAAGGACTAGGTAGCACGATCAGTCTTAGAAGGATGATTCAAAAACCAACACGCTAAGAATGACATTATTGCCCCTTAACTACCAAGCAACGAGGTTGCTGGGAGTATTGATTTCACACATCACAATTCATTTGTCGGTATTCCGGTTGCATCAACACGATGGCCGAGGAATGATTAATGATGGTGAGAAGTATTACTACGTCAAAATTCATGAAAGTTGGTGCAGTTCTCATGACAATTCTGACATAAAGGGGGTAATACTCCAAGGTAGAACAGAACCAAAAGCTGGATTGGCATCTGATCTGCGGAATACCACTACATTGACCCAATCCTAGATATGGATGAGGTACTGGAGTTTGTTTCTCCAAGTCATTCAGGACAGAATGGCTTGACGGACCACAAGAGTAATAGGCATCGACAAACGAACGCACGCATACTCTTGACTATCAATTGATAGACGAAGGTCAGTAGACAACTAAAGAGGGACAACTCAAAGGAACATATAACTTTCTGAGTTGTGGATACATGGGTTGGTATGCCGAACAAAGTTCAACATAATTCTTCCGGATAACCCATGCAGAAAGGTTGAGCTGGCAGAGTCACAATATAGCATGGAGAACTCATAGAGGGCCTGTTGTGATCTTTTGATCCAACAAACTTCTGCCATAATGGTTCATGGTATTTGGAAGAACGATATACCACGGACCTCGAGGACTATCGCAAAGGTTACTAATATACTAAAGGCACTAGCAATTACTATCAACATGAAGTAGGTAGAGTGAATCTCGGGTTCAGAACCCAGGAGTAGAATACCTACTACTAAGTGGCATCACGGGATGCTTTCGAGAATAAAAGCCAGAATCATCACACTGGAAACACAAATCATGGCTAAATTACTAGATGATCCCCTAAGACACCTAGGGTCATAATAATATCTCCAACATATATGTCAAGGTAACGGAGTACCTCAACTCACTAATTAGTGTGGTTAATCTGGCCCAAAGGAACATTGAAACGGGAGGAAGGAATTTGCAAGTGCATCAGACTGTTTAGAGACCTGAGATGACTCGGACAGCATAACGGCTGTAAATGCTCAAAGGATTGGAGACATGCTACAAAATGGTGGCATAGCCACTCAAAAGCACAATATCAAGGTTTCGAGATCAACAATTAACATACGGAAGTAGAAACTGAACTCAAGCTTAGAACCATCAATCCTACAAGTCTGCAGATTAGTAACACGTGATCCTAATAGAAAGAAGAGAAAGCCTAGTTCCTTAATCCCCGTAGGAAAGATAAGATGACTCAGATCAGAAGGGCATAAGGTATAAGAAGTAAAAAGAGCCTTACGTTCCATCCCACAATCAATTCCCTTATATAACTAAAGAATTTCTAGACTCAACTTCGACCAGTTTGGCTTGGTAATCCTACAGGCAGTCAAGCTCTGATACCAACGCTGTCAGGACCCCGACTCGATGTCACATCGATCTAGCCTGTAGCACCTCATATCACTTTGCGGCCTCACGCACGGTATCCCCACGGGTGTCGCCTTACCTTTGCCCGGGACCGTTTGCGCCTTTTGGCTCACGTATATGATAGTGTCGCTAGCATCCATATGATAAGGAGCCCCGGCTGACATGACTAGTCGTAAACCCAAAGTGGCACAGACTTACAGGGACAGGCATCCATGACCCAGCATCGAACGTGTCGGTCATCAGCGAGTGAATCCAGGCTGTAGAACTGGGCTAGCAGGACTCCGGTGAACCGGGCTGTAGCGGGCTAACAGGACTCCGGTATTCATCGCGTGACATTTCCCCAAGGGACAGACACAGGAACGAAGAAGGACACATGCCGGCCAGCCTAAGTGTTCCGGAGCAGCAGCAAGCTACCATGGCTCAGTGGAAACACTAGGAGACATTTCCCGGTAAGAGAGGCTACTAAGGATAAACAACTAGATAGTCAGATCCCACACATACCAAGCATTTCAATAACATACACACAATATGCTCGATATGTGCAAATACAACATGGCATCACAACATGACTCTACGACACAAGTAATTTATTCAATAGGCTCCGAGGAGCGAGATATTACAAACATGGGTCTCATGACCCAACAATCAGAGCATACAAATCAAAGCACAAGCGGAAGCTATCATGTCTGAGTACAGACATTTATAAATGAAAAAGGCTGAGAAGCCGGACTATCTACCAGATCCTGCCGAGGGCACAAGATCGTAGCTGAGGTAACAAGCTAAACGTCGAAGTCCACGTGAAACTACTAGCGAGACCGAAGTCTCTCTGCAAAACATAAATAGGCAAACGTGAGTACAAATGTACCCAGCAAGACTTACATCAGAACTATCTACATATGCATCATTATCAACAAAGGGGGTTGTGGGGTTTAACTGCAGCAAGCCAGCTTTGACTCAGTGGCTATCCTGAACTACGACTGCGAGTAACTCTTTTGAGGTGGCGCACACGAGTCCACATATTCACCATATCAATACACCACTATGGATCCGCTCTCGTTCCCCTACGAGAACGCCATCCATAGCACTCACGCTTATCTTGCGTATTTTAGAGTATCCACTTTCACTTGTCTATGAACTGATATAAGCAACCCAGAAGTCCTTTTCCGCGGACACGGCTATTCGAATAGATCATATTAACCCTGCAGGGGTGTACTTCTTCACACACGCTCTCACCACTTACCACCGTTTACACGACATGTACTCGGCAACCTTCAAGCGGAAGCCCAATGTGGGTGTCGGCCACGGCCTGCCTAAACACTCAAGTCTCTAGTCCAGGTTTATCGCCTATTCGGGTTCCATCCATGAGGAGATCCGGCCGGAGTTTCGCTCACAGCCCCAAACGATGTGAACAGGGTTCCCGAGACACCAAACGGGCGCCCGGTACACCGTGCCACGTGCCTACCGCATCACAGCCCACCCCTACGGTCAGCGCTACCCACGGCCTCCAGCATACTACAAACACCAGAAACTACTTGCAACTCCTGGACAGAGGACAAGGGTGATTAAGAAGTCGAGAGGGTCCATTGGTTTCGGGCCCAATGCGTGGTAGTAGCTGAATCATGGATCACAAACACAGAACTCAGTTCCTGAGGACGGCTGCAATGAGACAACCCACCATGTACTCCTACATGGCCTCTCACCGCTACCTTTACCAAATCGTGTTCACACACTTAGCTCACACACAGTAGGACATGCTCACACACCTCTGATTCATCCCCGATGAATCAGACCTGACTCAACTCTAAGCAGTAGCAGGCATGACAAACAAACATGAATGAGTAGGCACAACAGGGCTCAAACAACTCCTACTCATGCTAGTGGGTTTCATCTATTTACTGTGGAATGACAGGTCATGCAAAGGATAAAGGGGTTCAGCTACCGCAGCAAGTAATAGATGAATCGATGTTGTCCTAATGCAGTAAAAGAGAGCAGGAGCGAGAGAGTGGGATTTTATCGGAATGAACAAGGGGGTTTTGCTTGCCTGGCACTTCTGAAGATAACATTGAGTCTTCATCAGTGTCAACGATCACATCATCGGTACACGTCTATCGAGAGGGGACAAATACCGGCAATACAGAAAAAAACACGATCAATGCAATGCACAATATGATGCATGCTATGACATGGCAAAATGAATGTGTTTTGGGCTAATGCATCTAAAACCAGATTAAATGAAGTTGGTTTGAATACAAGATTCAAATTCAAACTCCATATGTGATTATTCAAATGCCATTTAATTCATTTGTCCTAAACAGTAGTGATAAGTTGTTCTAACATGCATGAAAATGGTACAGATGGATTCCTTGAATTTTTCTGATAATTTTTCATATATAAATTATTTAATTTGGAGTTACGGTTAATTTTCTATGATTTATTGAAGTTTTAGGCATTTTCTGGAATTTCCTGATTATTTTCTTAAATCCAGAAAATACTTATTGCGTCAGCATTGCATCACTATGACGTCAGCAGGTCAACAGACGCTGCTGCTGGTCAAACCTGACGTGTGGGGGCCACACGTCAGTGACACAGGGCTAGTTAGTGTCAATGGCAGGTGGGGCCGGGTCAAAGGCCACGTCATCAAGTCAACTCTGTCATGTGGGGCCAGTCAACGTGTGACGTGGCCAGGTCAAACTGACCTGTGGGCCCGTGGGGGTTAGTTTAACACTTAACAGAAAATAATAAATATTAACTAAGGCGTGGGGCCCATACGTCAGTGGCTCTAGGGAGGTTAGCTGGGTCATTAGTGGTTAACTAGACCGGGGTTAGGCCGACGGCTCGTCGCCGGCGAGGTCAGTGGCGGCGGAGCGCGTCGGGTTTCGCCCACAGGCGACCATTTGGACGGCGGATTGGTCCTACGCGTAGCTGGGGGTCGCGCGCGTCTGGTAGTGCAAGTGGGAGGAGCTGGGGTGGCCGGAGCTGCCGGCGGCGAGCTCTTTTGCGGCTGCCGGAGCTCGGGCAATCTCGCGGTGGCGTTACAGAGCACGGGAGGAGGCGTTGTGGGTGTCTACGGTTTCATGCGACCGTGCTGATCACAATGGTGGGCTCGGGAACGAGCTGCGGTGGCTGTGGCCACGGCCACGCCATGGCCGGCGGCGAGAAGCTCTCGGCCGCGGTGGGAGATGGGGCTAGGGGGCGAGAACGGAGGGGGCGAGCACAGGAGAGGCAGCGGAGTCTCACAGCGGATCCATTCGAGGCGGAGACGAGGCCGGGGATGGTCCGGAGCCGGCGAATCGAACGGCGGCGAGTTCCGGTGGCCGAGGAGTGGAACGGCGACGTGGGCGGCGATGCAGGGCTCCCGACGTCACGTGAGTTGGTGGGGACGAAGAGGAAGGCGCGGCGGTTCCTCTGGAAGCATCGCCGAGGCGAGGGGTGGACACTGGCCGCGGTGGAGCTCGTCGGTGCTCTCGGGTGCTCGTGGTCGATCGTGAGAGAGAGAGAGCAGAGGGGATAGGGACGGAGGGAGAGATACGGGAGAGTGAGAGAGTTCGTGGGGGCCGCGTGGCGTCTCCAGGGAGTAGTGGAGGCAAGCAGGGAGGCAGGAGGTGGCCGAAGCAGGGAGGAGGTGGCCGGGGCGCGTGGCCGCGCGCGCCGGGCGCGTGCCCGTCCTCCTGGCAGAGGAGGAAGGCGAGAGGGGAGGGAGGCGGCGGTGGGCTGGGCCAGCGGGAGGAGCTGGCCAGCTGGGCCGGCTACAGGTAAGTGGCCCAGGTAGTCTCTCTCTCTCTCTTTCTTTTTTTTAATTCTGTTTTCTATTTTGCAGGTTTGTTTTGAATTTGGTTTTGAGACCAATTCAATTTATTTTGCTTCTGACAATATTTTTAGGAGCTAAAAGAATTAAAACAATGCTCCACAAAAATATTTTAGAATTAATGGACCTATATTTATTTAACAGTAGATATAAGTCCAATTCAAATAGCTATTGATTTAATTCAAATACCCAAAATAAATGTTTCTGAGATACCGAAAATATTGGTTTGGATTTTACCTCTTGCCAATATTTCCAGAGGATAACAAGAACATTTTCTTGGACTTATTTGAGGCAATTTTTATCTTGATCATTTCATTTTTTTAAAGGATTCTGAGGCTTTGAAAATTCCTCAATTCAAATTTCATTTGAATTTAAACATGATGCAGCAACCAAGCTAGTCCAAGGCCAGGGTAAAGCTAGGGATGTGACAGTGGCTGCGGTGCGGGCAGTGCCATTCGCCGTCCCTTTCTCCGGAGCCCTCGGCTTGGGCACGCTAGGGTAGCGGGTACCCAGGACGTGGCCGCTCCCACCAAGGCCTCGTCATCCCCCGCCTCACGACCTCCCCACGGTGGTGGACTGGCCTCTTCTTCGGTGGGAGCGGATCAGGTCCATCTCGGGGAGCCTTCCCCTTCTCTTCGACCGAGAATCTGTCAATCGGCTACATTGGTGTCAAGACTGGAGGTGTAGCAGGGGAGAAGAAGCAGGCGAAGCAAGAAGAGATGGGCGACGAGGGCTCTCACCCCTCCTCATTTACAGCCCAAGGGAGGCCAAGCGTCGACCTCCACGATCGCATGTAATAATAACCCTTTTTGCATGCAGCAGGGACTCGTCAAGTCGGGCAGTTGCCGAGGCATCGTGGGGAAGTGGGGACGCCCACGTCCAACCAGTCGCCACACGTCGACCAAGGCCTCATGCTGTTGGGGCCCGCGGCGCTCTGCACTTGCCCTTTGGCTTCGCCGCGAAGCCAAGTCTGAGCGCGCCTTTGGCTTGGGAGCTACTGTCGGCGTTCTGGGAACGGGGGTCCCCAGACTTGCCTACCTGCGGCCCACGGCATGGCTCCACCAGTGGCCCAGTACGGACCGTCTTCGTCAACTAACGCTCAAGACCCTCGCGAGGGGCCAAGCCTCGCAAGGCGGACGACATAAGGCCTCCTCAGGAGCGGCCTCACCAGGCAGGCTCACGAGGGGGCAGATAGATCAAGGCAAGGGGTACCTCGCGGGGTTCCCATGACGCAAGCCATGACGACCAAGGCCAGGCGGGCGCCAACGTGCAGTGTCCTCGTTTACACTTTGGTGCTAAGGGGGCAGGCGCAAGCGCAGAGTATCAAGGCATCAGGCAAAGGTTTCCATATCGGTGCAACAAGACCAAGACCAGCAGGACTGCAGGACGGAGGTCATCGTGGAGCCCAAGACGGCGTAACCACCAGCGCCTTTGGCAGGCGAAGACCACCTTTAGTCAGGATAGCTTGTACTAGTTGTCCCCTTCCAAAATGGGCGTTGTTGGATCCCTTCCCGCTCAATATTTGGGGAGAGGACCAGGGCCTCCATAAATAGGACTAGCCACCACAGTAGGAGGGGGATCGATACCAGAACAAGTAGAACACCATACCAGCTCAAGAACACCTATCCTCTGGAGGCTGTTCTTCCCTTGTATTGTTCATCACCAGCCCAAGAGGCAATCCACCACCACCACATAGGAGTAGGGTATTACACCACAACGGTGGCCCGAACATGTATAAATCTTGTGTCTCTTGTGTTGTGAGTTGATCAAGCTAAGTTTAGGGATCGCAGCGAGGCTGAGAGCGAGATTTGGTAGGGGGAAATCTTCGTGCGCACCCGAGTGTTCAAACCTCAAGGGTTTTGCCGGAACCCTAAATCCGATAGGCCATGGAGGTGTCAGAACAGAGGCGGATCGAACAACGGGAGAGAGGATCCGACGCACCCGTACCTGGCACGCCATATGTCGGATTTAGGGATCCGACAACCCTTGAGAGGCTCGAACTCTGGGTTGTGTGCAGAGATCTCAACCTGCCCAGCCTGCCTACTCGCGATCCTCCGTAGCCTAGCGCGTAGAGGTCAAAGAGACACAAAGACACAGAGATTTATACTGGTTCAGTCCACCGTTGTGGTGTAATACCCAAATCCAGTGTGGTGTGGTGGATTGCCTCGAGGGACTATGGATGAACTAGTACAAAGGATGAATAAGCCTCGGGAGGTGAGGTGTTCTTGAGCTAGTGTGGTGCTCTACTTGTTCTGATTTTTGTCCTCTCATCCCCTTCTCTGGTGGTGGCTAAGTCCTTTATATAGTGGCCTTGGTCCTCTTCCCAAACATGAGCGGGAAGGGATTCCACAACGGCAGGATTTGAAAGGGGACAAGTAGTACAGTCTATCCTGACAAAAGTAGTCTTCGCCTGTGCAAAGCCTCTGGTCGTGACATTGCGGTGGGCTCGGTGATGACCTCCATCCTGCCGTCCTGGCGGTCTTGGTCTTGTTGCACCAGAATGGAAACCTTTGGATGATTCCTCGGGACTCCGCGCCTGTGGCTTGCCACCCTTGCACCAAAGAGGAAACCTGTGCTCTGCACCCGCCTGGCGCCCGCCTGACCTTGGTCGTCATGGCTCACGTCAGCTGAGCCTCGTGAGGTAACTTCATAGAACTCTCCGCCCCTCAGGATCCCTCCTGAGGAGGCCACTTCCTTCGGGGGTCTTGGCGCCATCCGCCTCGCGAGGCTTGGCCCCTCGCAAGGGTCTTGCGGTGTCGGTGTTGAAGATGGGTCGTTCCAGGCCGTTGATGAAGCCACGTGGTGGGCCACAGGCAGGCAGGACTGGATACCCCCTAAGTCTAGGACGCCGACATGAATGTTTATATATTCTCCTAAAATATTAGTCACGGGAAAGAGAAACGAAGGGCATAGCCCTCCCTGTCTCCACCGGACACCCCCTCTTTCTACACCACTTTCACGTATGCACCCAAACTATCTCTTGGCTGTCGGCGTTCTCGGAACGGGGGTCCCCAGACTTGCCTGCCTGCGGCCTACGGCGTGGCTCAAGGGGCGGCCCAGCATGTCCCATCTTCATCAACATGAGCTCAAGACCCTCGCGAGGGGCCAAGCCTCGCGGGGCGGACGACAGAAGGCTTCCTCAGGCACGGCCTCGTCAGGCTGGCTCGCGAGGAGGCGGAGAGATCAAGGCAGGGTACCTCGCGAGGTGCCCATGACGCAAGCCATGACGATCAAGGGCTCCAGGCGGGCGCCAGCCCGCGTAGTGTCCTTCTTTCCTCTTTGGTGCAAAGGGAGCAAGCGCAGGCGAGAGCATCAAGCAAAGGCATCCATTTCAGTGCAACAAGACCGAGACCAGCAGAACGGCAGGATAGAAGTCATCGTGGAGCCCAAGCCGGCGTCACCGCCAGAGCCTTTGGCAGGCGAGGACCAACTTTAGTCAGGATAAGTGTACTAGATGTTCCCCTTCAGAATGGCCAATTGTTGGCGCCCTTCCCGCTCAATATTTGGGAAGAGGCCCAGGGCCTTTGTCTATAAATAGGACTAGCCACCCACAAGGTGGAGGCATCGAGAAATCAATCGGATCCTCACCAAGAAACCAGTCGAGAGAGAGCGACTGAACTCCCCTAGCAGTTCATCGCACCAGCCAAGAACAGACCCTCGCGAGGCTGTTCTTCCTTGTACAATTCATCATCAGCCCAAGAGGCAATCCACCACACCACAAACTAGAGTAGGTTATTACACCACAATGGTGGCCCGAACTAGTATAAACCCAATGTCTCTTGTGTTGTTCCTTTGATTGCTTAGTTCATAGCCAGGCGGTGAGCAGCGGGTAGGCAGAGGGCTAAATCTCCGCGCGCACCCCAGTGTTCGAATCTAGAGGGTCTGCCGGAACCCGAAATCCAACATTTGGCGCGCCAAGTAGGGGTGCGCCGGAATCCACCTTCTGCCGCCTCGCGTCCCATCGCATCGTCATCATCATGTCCGTCGACCAGGCAGGCAACCGTGATCCTTGGGCGGGCCTGGCCCGCCCACACGGAACCGCTCGCCCCGGGCAACCCCGCGCCCCAGGCAGCTCACGGTCCGCAGGGCGCTGCGGGCTATGGGCGGCGCGGACAGGCGGCGACAGCTCTCACAACGCGGCAGGCGCGGTCGGCGGCGAGGGCTTCCCACCACGCCGCGGCCATGGCATCGTACACCCGACGGGAGCAGGCGAACTCGAGGGCCGCGATCACCATGGCTCGAGAGTTGCTGCAGTGCAGGCTGCTGGAAGGCGGCCACGACGTGCTGCTAGAGCGGGTGGCGGAGCTCCTGGGCTTCGCCGCCTCGGGGGCTCCCCCCTTCTGCACGCAACTCCCACCTCAGGTCCAGGGTGGCCCGTCCGGGGGCTCCGTGCACCCCCGTGCGGCCCCAAGCGGACTCCAAGGGCGCCCCAACGCCGGCCGGGCCATCAGCGCCGGGGCGATAGAAGCGCTACCTCCTCCCCCGGCCATCGAAGAAGGACTCGCCACAACCCACGGCCCCGGTGGGCCGCCGCGCTACCACCCCCAGGCGGGCGCCTCAAGCAGCGCTGCGTGGAACGTGGGGCGCTACGGCGCGGCCATCGGGATGGCGGCCCCAGAAGAGTACGTGCGTCACATGATGGACCAAGGGCGCGCCCACGAGGACGAACAAGGCTCGCTCCTCGGCCCAAGCTGGGGTGACGAGACGCCGGAAGCTGAACTCTTCCATGAGCCCCGAGAAGGCCCCGCCGGCTACGCTGGATACAACGAGTATCAGGTACCACTAATCCCCCAGGAGCATGCGTACGCCAACCGTGGATCGCAGGAAGTACAGGTCACGGCAACGGGTGGCTGCCCCACTCCCGCAGTTTCCTACCCCTCAGGAGGAGGGCGCCGGGGGCTGCAGGAGAGGGGCCAAGATCCTACATCACCACCGCGGCGTTCGGAGCAAGGCGTCCTAAGGAGGTAGGCCCTCTGCTGGGGAGGTGCCCCCAGAGCCTGCCCCTGGCAGAGGACCTGTGGTCGTCGGGGGAACCGCTGGCGACCGCTCTACCCCATCGGTGGCGTCCTGGTTTCCGGTCGTCGTCGGTGGCACTAGAGTGTGGCGCAAGGTAGGGCCCTGGTCTGGCGATATGAAGCAAGGCCGGTACCTGTGAAGAAGGCCCAGTGCCTGTGAAGCTCGCCGCCCCGTGACACTCTCACGTAATAATGAGTGGGGTTGTACACGCCCCGGAGTCACAGGGGTGCCGGCCTCAGGCCCTGGGGATTCCTCCTACACCCAGTAGCAGCACTTAGCTCCGCGCAGGTGAGAAGACGTCCAAGACTAGACTAGGTGCCAGACGCGGCCTTTTTCTGCTTTCCATGCTTTTCCCCTTGGTTGTCGTTTTTCCTTGTTGGATTTTCAAGTTGGATTTAAGCTCGAAGATTTGTGTGTGTTCGGGGAAGGGGCGTTTAGTCTCGTTCGAGCAATCTCTCGCGTTCTGGTTGCCAGTCTGCCTCAGCTGCCACCCCTCGTGAGCCAGGCGAGGCCTAGCTTGCTTGCAGCCCAGACTGCCGCCGCCGTGCCCTCTCAGGAGGTTTTCGTTACAGGTTCGATGGGCTCATTCAGGAGACGCTCAAGGCACCACAGCCCTCCGCAGGCTGGCTCGAAGCCCTAGCAGGTCAAAGGTAAACAAGCCCGCCGGCTCGTTGCCAAGCCAGCCGCTTGGCGCAGGCATACGAGTGATAACGCATCTGCTAATACGCCGAATATGGGTTTTACATGAGGGGCTCCCCCTCCCAAAATGCTCTTACAATCTTCAGGGCAAGGCCCGAACTCTATCTAGGCAGGGTCAGGAAGCAGACACAACACGCAGTCAGTCAGATAAATCCCCCAATGCATCCTCAGGGGCGCCTCCTGAGTCATCGCTGGCCTCGCTAGCCCCGCCATCGTCCTCCGCGTCGCCAGCAGCAATGCCAGGGCCGTTCACCACATCACCTTCATCAGCAGCCACGACCGCATAGTCGTTATCAAAAGCAAAGGCCCTGACGAGGGCATCCACGTTGTCTTCCACCCAACACGCCAGGTCGTCCCGGATGGCCTGGGGTACTGGAGCGATGGCAGCGTTGATGTCGAAGTTGGGGAACATGTTCTGAAGGTGGCTGAAGACACGAGAGAAGGCGCGTCCGAGCTGAGCGCGGCTCCTCTCCTCCACCAGCCTGTTGGGACCAGCCAACCGTGCCTCCAGCTGCGTCCACGTTGGTGAAAAACTAAAGATTGGCAGCATAATTGACTGCGTGGGGCTGGTCGACAGCCGCCTCGCAGATGTTACCGAGGGCCGCGTTGGCTCTCTCCCGGAGCCTGGCGAGCATGGGGCCGTGCTCGTGCTCCAAGATCCGCCGCTGGCATATCTCGTCCTCGATCTGCAGCACAACAGCCTCGGCCTCGTCCACCCGCAGGTGAAGAAGGAGCACCTCGGCGAGGGAGGTAGTCAGTTCCTCCTGCGCTGCAACGAGGGCAGCCCGGGAAGTGTCAGCCCGCCGCGCCGCTTCCTCCAGCTTGGCCCTCAGGGGCGCGGTTCTGCCTTCAGCCTCGACCCGGATCAACTCCAGCCTCTCCTCGAACTCGCGCTCGAGGTTCAAGCGGGCTGTCATCGTCCCGCGCTCAACCTCTTCCAGGACTCGGGCCTCACGTGCAGCAACGTCATCCTCCGCCTGTGACACCAGGCGCTCCCTCGTCTCCAGACGTTCAAGATCGCGCGCGCGCTCAGCAGCTTCCAGCGTCAGTGCCTCCTCATGTCTCAGGAGCTGTGCTGGGTCGACCGAAGCTACCTTCATCGATGCAAGGGCCGACTCACGCAGCTCCACCTGCTGCTCTAGGGAGTGGCACCGGGCAAGGAGTTCCCGCGACCGCTCGTCCACCGCCTCACACCGCCGATCAACTTCTTGGGCCTCCTCGACGACCCGGGAACGAGCCTCCCAGGAGGACGCTAGCAACTCCTCGGCCTCCTCATTATCAAGGTCACGCTGGTGGCGTGCAAGGGCTACGGCAGCCTGCAGCCTGCGCCTCTCTTCAGCCAGGCGAAGGCCCTCAGCCTCAAGGCGCGCGTCTTCATCATCAGGCTCCTCACCAAGCTGGCTCACCGCGTCAGCCGCCCTCCGGTGAAACCCTTGGCGGAGAGCGCGACGCCTCCGGGCACGCTCGAGCAGGTCTTTTGCGTCGTCATCCGCCCCAAGTAAGCGCCGGGGGCCTCGAATCAGTGCTCCCTCATGGGGCAGGGGCTGGGGGCTGGCTCCCTCGTGATGACCGGGTACGCCTCGCCCGAAGCCCGGCCAGGGGCCAGCCCCTCCCCAAACAAAGAGTGCAGGGCCGACCTCAGCCAATCGCCATCCATGATCAAATGCAAGGCCCAAGGCAGGATGGCTACGCCTCGAGAAGGCTCGCGAAGAAGGGTCGTGAGGCGCGCGGGGCCGGGATGCACCATGGGTTGGCCCACCTCTCTGACCGGCCTCACTGTGAGGGCTCCGCTGGAACTCGGAGTGCTCGAAGGCGATGGAGAGGGCGGAGCTTGTGGGGATGGCGCCTCAGCCACCTCCGTGAACCTGGCGGGAAGGGTCCTGCGGAGCAAGGATCAGCCAAAGCGACGGGAGAACCTAGAGCTAGGAAAGGGGAAGGATTACTCATTAATGGCAAAATACTTCTGGCGCTTCAGCAGGTAGTAAGGGTAGTCATCACCCAAGGCCTCCCTTTTCTTCCGGAGAGCCTCGAAGTCCATGCAGAAGCGACCGAGGAACTGAGCGCAGGGGTCAGCCTGTGATGAGGAAGAAGTGGCAAGATGCCCAGCGCCTGGTGCGTCGTCCCGATGCACGCTACCGGTCGCCTCACCAGAAAGGACAGCTGGGGCCCCAGGTGCCTCAACCACGGGTGCCGTGGGCCGTGGCTCCACACCCCCAGCCGCAGCAGTGCGGGCCTTAGGAGATGCCCCCTCAGGAGTGCCGCCAGGCATCGTCGCTCCGACGGGGCCCCCCTCAGCCTCTGGCAGTTCATGCCTCCCTGCTCCGCCACTCGAGGAGGGACCGCCGTGGATGACTGGAAGGGCAGTCACCATCAATGGGTTCTCGCGAGGACCCCTAAGGCCGGCGGGGCGTAGCCCCCATTCGTCGAAGACGGGCATCTGCTTCACAAAGTCGCCCCTGTTCGAGCAAAGGTACAGCAAAGCCCCTCCATCTCGGATGCTGCCAGGGGAGGGGTCCCCGGTCAAGACCAAGAGCACCTTCCTCAGTGCTTCGGGCGTAAGGTGCCCCTCCTGGAGCCTCATGCGATCTTCACATCTGGCGCGAGTGGCGCTGTAGAGGAGCAATGTGACATAGCAGGAACTCCTTCACCACCTTGGGCGCCGTCACACCGAGCGCCCTCAAAAGCGCGAAGCGATGCCAGACGAAGATGAGCCGGGGGCTCGTGAGCGTCTCCTGGCCCCAGCCTAAATTGGGGACAACATGCGACCTTGGCTCCGAAAGCAGGGGGCTGTGTACCCCCACATCCACGTACAGCCACCGCTCGCGGAACCCAGGTGCGGGCGGAGGAAGGCTGAAATCAATCCCTGAAGCCAGAGTTTCTGGTGCGGCAATGAAGCTCACGCACCCTGAGCATTGGGTGGGATCGACAAGGTGCAAAGAGAAGAAGTGGCGCAGCAAGGCAACCGAAGGAGGGATGCCCATCATCGCCTCGCAGACGAAGGCGAACACGGTTAGAAGAGTAATGGATTCAGGACCCAGATGCATCATATGGATCTGGTAATGGGAAAGCACAACGTTGAAGAAATCGGAGAAGGGGGGAACTAACCCTGCCCACAGGGCGTCGGCAAAGTACTGGACCTCGGTGACCACTCTGTCGATGGAGAAGTGGGATGCGGGCCAAGCGGTCGTCCTCCCGCACTCGTTGAAGATGGTGGCCAGGGCAGAGCTGACCTTGTCCAAGCCTTCTCAGTTGAGTATGATCGACCGATCAACGGCGGGAGCCACCAACGATGGCGAGCGAGGCGGAGGCATCGGTTTCTTCCCTTTTCCCTTCTTCGTCGGAGCCATGGCGACGGGAAGAGGGAGGATTCGAGATTGGATTGGAAGCAGAGACTGGGGCACGAAAGGAGGAAGGACAGGGGATGGCCGAGCGGCAAGAAGAGGAAAGACTGAGTGTAACCAGGGGTCCGCCTAGCTGAGCGCAAAATAAGGAAGCATGGGGAAGCAGGGCCACCCACGTCCAATCAACCGCCACGTGGCACCCGAGGTCGCAGGCTGTTAGGGCCCATGATGCTTCATGCTTGCTCCTTCGCCTCTCTGCTCAACCAAGTCCGGGCGAGCCTTGGGCCTGGGGGCTACTGTCGGCGTTCTGGAAACAGGGGTCCCCAGACTTGCCTGCCTGCGGCCTGCGGCGTGGCTCAAGGGGCGGCCCAGCATGGCCCATCTTCATCAACACGAGCTCAAGACCCTCGCGAGGGGCCAAGCCTCGCAGGGCGAATGATAGGAGGCTTCCTCAGGCACGACCTCGTCAGGCTGGCTCGCGAGGAGGCAGAGAGATCAGGGTAGGGTACCTCACGAGGTGCCCATGACGCAAGCCATGACGATCAAGGCCGCCAGGCGGGCGCCAGCCCGCGCAGTGTCCTTCTTTCCTCTTTGGTGCAAAGGGAGCAAGCGCAGGCAAGAGCATCAAGCAAAGGCATCCATTTCGGTGCAACAAGACCGAGACCAGCAGAACAGCAGGATAGAAGTCATCGTGGAGACCAAGCCGGCGTCACCGCCAGAGCCTTTGGTAAGCGAGGACCAACTTTAGTCAGGATAAGTGTACTAGATGTTCCCCTTCAAAATGGCCAATTGTTGGCATCCTTCCCGCTCAATATTTGGGAAGAGGCCCAGGGCCTTTGCCTATAAATAGGACTAGCCACCCACAAGGTGGAGGCATCGAGAAATCAATTGGATCCTCACCTAGAAACCAGTAGAGAGAGAGCGACTGAACTCCCCTAGCATTTCATCGCACCAGCCAAGAACAGACCCTTGCGAGGCTGTTCTTCCTTGTACAGTTCATCATCAGCCCAAGAGGCAATCCACTACACCACAAACTAGAGTAGGTATTACACCACAATGGTGGCCCGAACTAGTATAAACCCTATGTCTCTTGTGTTGTTCCTTTGATTGCTTAGTTCATAGCGAGGCGGTGAGGAGCGGGTAGGCAGAGGGCTAAATCTCCGCGCGCACCCCAGGGTTCGAATCTAGAGGGTCTGCGGGAACCCGAAATCCAACATTTGGCGCTCCAGGTAGGGGTGCGCCGGAATCCACCTTCTGCCGCCTCGCGTCCCATCGCATCCCCATCATCATGTCAGGTGACCAGGCAGGCAACCCTGATCCTTGGGAGGCCTGGCTCGCCCACGCAGAACTGCTCGCCCCGAGCAACCCCGCGCCCTAGGCAGCTCACGGTCCGCAGGGCGCTGCGGGCCGCGGGCGGCGTGGACAGGCGGCGACAGCTCTCACAACGCGGCAGGCGCGGTCGGCGGCGAGGGCTTCCCACCACGCCACGGCCATGGCGTCGTACACCCGAAGGGAGTAGGCGAACTCGAGGGCCGCTCTCACCGTGGCTCGAGAGCTGCTGCAGTGTAGGCTGCTAGAAGGCGGCCACGACGTGCTGCTAGAGCGGGTGGCGGAGCTCCTGGGCTTCGCCGCCTCGGGGGCTCCCCCCTTCTGCACGCAACTCCCACCTCAGGTCCAGGGTGGCCCGTCCGGGGGATCCGTGCACCCCCATGCGGCCCCAAGCGGACTCCAAGGGCGCCCCAATGCCGGCCAGGCCGTCAGCGCCGGGGCGACAGAAGCGCTACCTCCTCCCCCAGCCATCGAAGGACTCGCCACAACCCACGGCCCTGGTGGGCCGCCGCGCTACCACCCCCAGGCAGGCGCCTCAAGTAGCGCTGCATGGCACGTGGGGCGCTACGGCGCGGTCTTCGGGATGGCGGCCCCAGAAGAGTACGTGCCTCACATGATGGACCAAGGGCGCGCCCATGAGGACGAACAAGGCTCACTCCTCGGCCCAAGCTGGGGGGACGAGACGCCGGAAGCTGAAATCTTCCATGAGCCCCGAGAAGGCCCCACCGGCTACGCTGGATACAACGAGTGTCAGGTACCACTAATCCCCCAGGAGCAGGCATACGCCAACCATGGATCGCAGGAAGTGCAGGTCACGGCAACGGGTGGCTGCCCCACTCCCGCTGTTTCCTACCCCTTAGGAGGAGGGCACCGGGGGCTGCAGGAGAGGGGCCAAGATCCCACATCACCACCGTGGCGTTCGGAGCAAGGTGTCCTCAGGAGGTAGGCCCTCTGCTGGGGAGGTGCCACCAGAGCCTGCCCCTGGCAGAGGACCCGTGGTCGTCGGGAGAACCGCTGGCGACCGCTCTACCCCATCGGTGGCGTCCTGGTTTCCGGTCGTCGTAGGTGGCACTAGAGTGTGGCGCAAGGCGGGGCCCTCATCTGGCGATATGAAGCAAGGCCGGTACCTGTGAAGAAGGCCCAGTGCCTGTGAAGCTCGCCGCCCCGTGACACTCTCACGTAATAATGAGTGGGGCTGTACACGCCCCGGAGTCTCAGGGGTGCCAGCCTCAGGCCCCGGGGCTCCCTCCTACGCCCAGTAGCAGCACTTAGCTTCGTGCTGGTGAGAAAACGTCCAAGACTAGACAAGGTGCCGGACGCGGCCTTTTTCTGCTTTCGTTGCTTTTCCCCTTGGCTGTCGTTTTTTCCTTGTTGGATTTAAGCTCGAAAATTTACGTGTGTTCGGGGAAGGGATGTTTAGTCTCGTTCGAGCAATCTCTCGCGTTTTGGTTGCCACTCTGCCTCAGCTGCCACCCCTCGTGAGCCCCTCGTGAGTCGGGCCAGGCCTAGCTTGCGTGCAGCCCAGACTGCCGCCGCCGTGCCCTCTCAGGAGGTTTTCATTACAGGTTCGATGGGCTCATTCAGGAGACGCTCAAGGCACCACGGCCCTCCGCAGGCTGGCTCGAAGCCCTAGCAGGTCAAAGGTAAACAAGCCTGCCGGCTTGTCGCCAAGCCAGCCACTTGGCGCAGGCATACGGGTGATAACGCATCTGCTAATACGCTGAATATGGGTTTTACATGAGGGGCTCCCCCTCCCAAAATGCTCTTACAATCTTGAGGGCAAGGCCCGAACTCTATCTACGCAGGGTCAAGAAGCAGACACAACATGCTGTTAGTCAGATAAATCCCCCAACGCATCCTCAGGGGCGCCTCCTGAGTCATCGCTGGCGTCACTGGCCTCACCATCGTCCTCCGCGTCGCCGGGAGCAATTCCAGGGCCGTTCACCACGTCACCTTCATCAGTAGCCACGACCGCATTGTCGTTATCAGAAGCGAAGGCCCTGACGAGGGCATCCACGTTTTCTTCCACCCAACGCGCCAGGTCGTCCCGGATGGCCTGGGGTACTGGAGCGATGGCAGCGTCGAAGTCGAAGTTGGGGAACATGTTCTGAAGGTGGCTGAAGACACGAGAGAAGGCGCGTCCGAGCAGAGCGCGGCTCCTCTCCTCCACCAGCCTGTTGGCACCAGCCGACCGTGCCTCCAGCTGCGTCACCATGTTGGTGAAAAATTGAAGATTGCTAGCATAATTGACTACGTGGGGCTGGTCGAAAGCCGCCTCGCAGGTGTTACCCAGGGCCGCATTGGCTCTCTCCCGGAGCCTGGCGAGCATGGGGCCGTGCTCGTGCTCCAAGATCTGCCTCTGGCGTATCTCGTCCTCGTTCTGCCGTGCAACAGCCTCGGCCTCGTCCACCCACTAGCGAAGAAGGAGCACCTCGGCGCGGGAGATAGTCAGTTCCTCCTGCACTGCATCGAGGGCAGCCCGGGAAGCATCAGCCCGCCGTGCCGCTTCCTCCAGCTTGGCCCTCAGGGCCGCGGTTTTGCCTTCAGCCTCGACCCGGATCAACTCAAGTCTCTCCTCGAACTCGCGCTCGAGGTTCAAGCGGGCTGTCATCGTCCCGCGCTCAACCTCTTCCAGGACTCGGGCCTCGCGCGCAGCAATGTCATCCTCCGCCTGTGACACCAGGCGCTCCCTCGTCTCCAGACGTTCAAGATCTCGCGCGCGCTCAGCAGCTTCCAGCGTCAGTGCCTCCTCACGTCTCAGGATCTCTGCCGGGTCGACCGAAGCCACCTTCATCGACGCAAGGGCCGACTCACGCAGCTCCACCTGCTCCTCCAGGGAGTGGCACCGGGCAAGGAGTTCCCGCGACCGCTCGTCCACCGCCCCACGCCGCCGATCAGCTTCTCGGGCCTCCTCGACGGCCCAGGAACGAGCCTCCCGGGAGGCCGCTAGCAACTCCTCGGCCTCCTCATTATCAAGGTCACGTTGGTGGCGCGCAAGGGCTACAGCCACTTGCAGCTTGCACCTCTCTTCAGCCAGGCGCAGGCCCTCGGCCTCAAGGCACGCGTCTTCATCATCAAGCTCCTCACCAAGCTGGCTCACCGCGTCAGCCGCCCTCTGGAGAAACCCTTGGCGGAGAGCGCGACGCCTCCGGGCACGCTCGAGCATGTCTTCTGCATCATCATCCGCCCCAAGTAAGCGCCGGGGGCCTCGAATCAGCGCTCCCTCACGGGGCAGGAGGCTGGGGGCTGGCTCCCTCGTGATGACCGGGTACGCCTCGCCCAAAGCCCGGCCAGGGGCCAGCCCCTCCCCAAACGAAGAGTGCAGGGCCGACCTCAGCCAATCGCCATCCATGATCAGACGCAAGGCCCAAGGCAGGATGGCTACGCCTCGAGAAGGCTCGCGAAGAAGGGTCGCGAGGCATGCGGGGCCGCGATGCACCACAGGATGGCCTACCTCTCTGACCGGCCTCACTACGAGGGCTCCGCTGGAACTCGGAGCGCTCGAAGGCCGTGGAGAGGGCGGAGCTTGTGGGGATGGCTCCTCAGCCACCTCCGTGAACTCGGCGGGAAGGGGCCTGTGGAGAAAGGATCAGCCAAAGCGACGGGAGAGCCTAGAGCTAGGAAAAGGGAAGGCTTACTCATCAATGGCGAAATACTTCTGGCGCTTCAGCAGGTGGTAAGGGTAGTCATCACCCAAGGCCTCCCTTTTCTTCCAGGGAGCCTCGAAGTCCACGTAGAAGCGACCCAGGAACTGAGCGCAGGGGTCAGCCTGCGACGAGGAAGAAGCGGCAAGATGCCCAGCGCCTGGTGCGTCATGCCGATGCATGCCACCGGTCGCCTCACCAGAAAGGATAGCTGCGGCCCCAGGTACTTCAACCACGGGTGCCATGGGCCATGGCTCCACACCCCCAGCCGCAGCAGTGCGGGCCTCAGGAGATGCCCCCTCAGGAGTGCCGCCAGGCGTCATTGCTCCGATGGGGGCCCCCTTAGCCTATGGCGGTTCATGCCTTCCTGCTCTGCCACTCGAGGAGGGACCTTCATGGACGACTTGAAGGGCAGTTACCATCACTGGGTTCTCGCGAGGACCCCTAAGGCCGGCGGGGCGCAGCCCCCATTCGTCGAAGACGGGCATCTGCTTCACAAAGTCGCCCCTGTTCGAGCAAAGGTACAACAACGCCCCTCCATGTCGGATGCTGCCAGGGGAGGGGTCCCCGGTCAAGACCAAGAGCACCTTCCTCAGTGCTTCGGGCGTAAGGTGCCCCTCCTGGAGCCTCATGCGATCTTCCCGCCCGCCGAAGGACCACATCCGGCGGGAGTGGCGCTGGAGAGGAGCAATTCAACATAGCAGGAACTCCTTCACCACCTTGGGCGCCGTCACACCGAGCGCCCTCAAAAGCGCGAAGCGATTCCAGGCGAAGATGAGTCGGGGGCTCGTGAGCGTCTCCTGGCCCCAGCCTGAATTGGGGACAGCAGGCGACCTTGGCTCCGAAAGTAGGGGGCTGGGTACCCCCACATCCACGTACAGTCACTGCTCGCGAAACCCAGGCGCGGGCGGAGGAAGGCTGAAATCAATCCCTGAAGCCGCATTTTCTGGTGCGGCAATGAAGCTCACGCACCCTGAGCATTGGGTGGGATCGATGAGGTGCAAAGAGAAGAAGTGGCACAACAAGGAAACCGATGGACGGATGCCCATCATCGCCTCGGAGACGAAGGCGAAGACGGCTAGAAGAGTAATGGATTCAGGACCCAGATGCATCATATGGATCTGGTAATGGGAAAGCACAACGTTGAAGAAATTAGAGAAGGGGGGAACTAACCCCGCCCACAGGCCATCGGCAAAGTACTGGACCTTGGTGACCACTCTATCGATGGAGAAGTGGGATGCGGGCCAAGCGGTCGTCCTCCCGCACTCATTGAAGATGGTGGCCTGGGCAGAGCTGACCTTGTCCAAGCCTTCTCGGTTGAGTATGATCGACCGATCAACGGCGGGAGCCACAAACGATGGCGAGCGAGGCAGAGGCATCGGTTTCTTCCCTTTTCCCTTCTTCGTCGGAGCCATGGCGACGGGAAGAGGGAGGTGTCGAGATTGGTTTGGAAGCAGAGACTGGGACACGAAAGGAGGAAGGACAGGGGATGGCCGAGTGGCAAGAAGAGGAAAGACTGAGTGTAACCAGGGGTCTGCCTAGCTGAGCGCAAAATAAGGAAGCGTGGGGAAGCAGGGCCACCCATGTCCAATCAACCACCACGCGGCACCCGAGGCCGCAGGCTATTAGGGCCCACGGCGCTTCGTGCTTGCCCCTTCGCCTCTCTGCTCAACCAAGTCCGGGCGCGCCTTGGGCCCGCGGGCTACTGTCGGCATTCTGGGAACGGGGGTCCCCAGACTTGCCTGCCTGCGGCCTGCGGCGTGGCTCAAGGGGCGGCCCAGCATAGCCCATCTTAATCAACACGAGATCAAGACCCTCGCGAGGGGACAAGCCTCGCGGGGCGAACGACAGGAGGCTTCCTCAGGCACGGCCTCGTCAGGCTGGCTCGCGAGGAGGCGGAGAGATCAAGGCAGTGTACCTCGCGAGGTGCCCATGACGCAAGCCATGACGATCAAGGGCGCCAGGCGGGCGCCAGCCTGCGCAGTATCCTTCTTTCCTCTTTGGTGCAAAGGGAGCAAGCGCAGGCGAGAGCATCAAGCAAAGACATCCATTTCGGTGCAACAAGACTGAGACCAGCAGAATGGCAGGATAGAAGTCATCATGGAGCCCAAGCCGGCATCACCGCCAGAGCCTTTGGCAGGCGAGGACCAACTTTAGTCTGGATAAGTGTACTAGATGTTCCCCTTCAAAATGGCCACTTGTTGGCGCCCTTCCCGCTCAACATTTGGGAAGAGGCCCAGGGCCTTTGCCTATAAATAGGACTAGCCACCCACAAGGTGGAGGCATCAAGAAATCAATCGGATCCTCACTTAGAAACCAGTAGAGAGAGAGAGAGAGCGACTAAACTCCCCTAGCAGTTCATCGCACCATCCAAGAACGGACCCACGCGAGGCTGTTCTTCCTTGGACAGTTCATCTTTAGCCCAAGAGGCAATCCACCACACCACAAACTAGAGTAGGGTATTACACCGCAATGGTGGCCCGAACTAGTACAAACCCTGTGTCTCTTGTGTTGTTCCTTTGATTGCTTAGTTCATAGAGAGGCGGTGAGGAGCGGGTAGGCAGAGGGCTAAATCTCCGCGCGCACCCCAGTGTTCAAATCTAGAGGGTCTGCCGGAACTCGAAATCTGACATCGGCCCTCTAAAAGTATGCATGCCCATGACACATTCACGCGTGACAGTCACTGTAGTTCAAGCTAAAGCACTATACGGTCACTGGACTTCTGAATATGCTCATTACGGTCACCATATACATTCTCGTGGTGATCATATGGTATCCAGCTCACAATACGTCTCCATATTTTCTTGATGACACTGACGGACTTTGCATTTGATGTGTGCTCCATATTTTGTTGACGACACTTACGGTCATTGTATTTGAAGCGAAAGCACGATATGGTCACTGGACTTCAGAATAAGCTCATCACGGTCACCACATACATTTTGTCGTGCTAACCAACATGTGGTTGGATGGTTAGGAGGACAGTGGTTTCTTGAGCCCACCAGGGCTAAAGTCTTGGTGCTCGCATTTATCCTGGGTTAATTTCAATATTTTCCGGCGATGTGCGTTTAGTGGGAGGAGACGTTCCACTCGACTATGAGGCACGTATGGTGACTTCATAAAATCTCAAGATCATATGCTGGCTCACTCTCTCGAAGGTGCTCATAGGGGTAGGGTCTACGTGTGTGCGCTTATACCGGTGAGTGCTTGCACATATATATGAGCCCTTGCATCTGTACCGTGTTAAAAAAATACATGTCATGATTATACGGTCACTGGTTCACCCATACAACTTCGTATTTTGTTGATGACACAATCAATTGACCAGCCAAACTTTCCATGTGGTGCAACTAGTGTTGCACCATCGGGGCACGTAACCATGGGGCCCACCTGTTAGCCAGTATATGAAAGAAATAAATGGTAGTTTGAGTCTGTATTGTGTTAATAAAATACATTTTAGGGTGATCATACGGTCACTGGCTCACCATACAGCTCCGTAATTTGTTGATGACACAATCAATTGACCAGTCAAACAGTCCACATTTAGCAACACACATTACCATAGGGCCCACCCATCAGCGCGTATATGAAGGACAAAAATGGTAATAAATTAGTGGTCGGTGGGTATTCGAAGTCGTGAGACCTCTAGTTGGCAGTCGCCGGTGGTGGGGGGGCGTTGATTGGGCGGTGGTGTGGGGATCGCCAGAGAAAAAGCTTGGCACGGGAGGGCCTAGAGGGATGGCTGGTGCGGCGGCGGACCAGCGGTGGGGAGTGGTTTCGGGGCGGGCCGGGTGGCATGGCGGCGTGAGCCGGCCGCGGGCGGCGGGGGCCGGCGGTTCGGCCGGTGGTGGCTGGTGGCTCAGGGGGGTGGAGTTTGATGATAAACTACAGGCCCTTGATTTATTATCCAAGGGCTGGAAAATCTAATGACCAGAGATGAAAAAGTCGGTCGACTAACGTGTAGACTCACCCCGCACGTACACATGCACGCACACAAGACATGCACGCATGCAAGCGTGCAACGCTAACATGTACACATAACGAACACACGCATGCATGCAGGCGTGTAACATTGACACGTACGCATGCACTCACGAACATATGCACGTACGCACAAATGCATGCAACACTGAAACGTACCCTTGCACACACACAACACTCGCATGCCTGCATGCACACAACACCCGACGTAAGACACATGCTCAACCTATACGCGCATGCACCCTTTGTTAAGGACATGGATTTTTACGGGTATTAATCAATCTTATTTGTGATAAGCAAAACATTGATGTTTGCAGCAGTCTTTATGAATCACAACATATATCGAATGGGCTATCAACATAGTAGGCTTATCTACATGAAAAAGATGACGTCACAGTCAATGAACAATCATCGGTTTATGAAATGCCCTCTTCTGACCGTCCTGGCCCACCAAAGGTTCCACTGCTGTGTGCTACCTGTGTTGGGTCACTGACATGCAGGCCATGTACCCAAAGAGCCCACACGTTAGTGGAAGAACGGTGTGGTGTCCTACGTCAGAGTCGAGGGCGCCACTCGCTGCACGCCCGGCTGAACACGCCTCCTTGCCGCATTCAAACTCCTCCATGAAACCCGCCCGTGTGGAAGCCGAGAAACCCACTCTGGACACACGTCCATTCATGACCAGGCCGGCATTGAACGCAACGCCAGTCGAGCTCCTCCCATACGCCGTCTATTTAATCTCCTATTTAAACGAGGCCAAACGCCGGCCAAGAATCGCACACCTCCACCGCTCCCCTATCTCCTCCTTCACCATTTTTCCACTCTTACAATGGCTTATGAAGAGTAGTTATTCCGCATCCAAGCCGGCTAGGTGGCCCGCCGAGCCTGCTGGATACGAGCTATGCAGCTCGCTGTTCCACCTCCCTCTCTTCGTCCGACGGAGCCAGTTGCCACCCCAAGCCGGCACGCGGATCAGCAACTTGCCGCTCCAAGCCAGCTCGACAAGGAGCGGTGCATGGGCGTCGTGGCTGCCGTCCACGCTGCCGCCTCGTACCGCGTCTCCCATTTTTGTGGCCGAGACTCCCATGCTGGCGGCCACGCCATGCAAGCATCGACAGAAGCCGATTGTGCGGAGAGCGGCGAGTCGGTGGCCAGCACCTCCGCGTCCACCGCCATCATCGAGGAGAAGTAGAACATGGGAGCCGCCGCCGCTTGGGTCCCATGAAGGCCACCGCGAAGGTGACGCCGGCGTACACAGCAGGTGTCTTGTCAGATCCTTTTGTTGCGAGGACCTTTGTCGACCCTGCATGGGCTCCACGAAAGTTGGGAAGCCCCCTTCCACCATCACCTTCGGCATCAGCCAATGATATCAGTTGGGCAGTGGGGAAGCGAGCCGTCCTTTGCGCAGAAGCATATACCTCCGGGGGCCCCGGCAGTCTAGTGATTGTGCTGCCGGACATGAGGAACACAAATCGATCGGCAGGCGACCATTTAGGCCAGGTATTATATATGTTTGTATGAAAATCCAGTATTTTATCTGATTTCCATCGTTTTTTATAAGAAAATTGCCGTGTTTGCGTGAATTTCGTCCGGTTGGTTGAGTTGCTGCCATAATGTGTGCGGCTATGGTTCGATGGCGTAATTTGCAGGTCGCCGATCGGTCTGCGGGCAGCTCGGGCGGCATGGTGGGACAAAAAAACACAGCTCGTGCGAGCTCATCTCCAACGTGCGCGTTGGAGGATGCATGAGCACCCGAGCCATTCCTCGTTCATTGGTGGCAAAGGCACCGGTGGACAAAAGGGTCGCCAATATTTTGGCTACCCCGGGCAAGATCCAAACAGCCTCTCCCAACAGATTCAAATCCCTTGTTCGCCGTGGAATTTTGCCATGTGTTGTTTTCATGGACTAGCAAGATGCTCGTGCATTGCACGAAACATCAAGATGCATTTTTTTACAGAACACCTATTGTGATTGACCAATGTAGGAGTGATCCCATTTTGTAAAAACTAATGATATCTCAAGAATTTTATCGGATAAAGGGAATCTCGAGAATTTTATCGGACTCCATTTTTGTATACAAGGCCACAAACCCACCTTACAGGTACCAAGGCAAAAATTCATATCTTCTAAGTCAATGTTGCAAGCCACCTTGTTTCCTTGTTTGTCGTGTAAATTAATGTGTATTCTTCTCTTTCATGCACATCAAGCAAATGCTCACACTCCCGCATGCATGCAAGGGATAATTAATGTCTTCCTTTGCTAGTACTACACGGCAAACACCATTAATATTGCATCAATTAGTGTTAGTGGCCTTGTATATCTGCAAATTGTAATTTTGATAGCGGCCTTGTATATAAAAATAGAGGGAGAAAGATGAGAGATAAGTGAGGAGGAGTGGGGCGTGGTGGGGGCATGGGGATGGACGGCGCATTATGCCTAGGTTTGTATCTCTCTCACACACACCCACGTAGGTGGGGGACTTGCACGAAGAGAAGAGGTGCATGCACAGTGCACGTACTCCCGTCTCTTTCCCAACCACACCCCGTGCGGGTACACGGTGGAGCTCATTTCTGTATGAAAAGGCAGCCCACATGGTAATTTGACATGTGTACTGGTTGTCCACTTGGTGGAGGGAGGATCGTCTACCACGGGTGAACAAACAAATTGTGACTTGACGCGTTATGTTAAAAAACAGGCAAACCATGTGGGGCCTACCTTAGAGGCAAGGCTCTATACGCTGGAGTACTTTTGATGTGTCCCGTCAACTCACAAAACAAGGAGAAGCTTGCTTAGTATGCCGTCTCACCTGACCACGGGCGCGGTGGCTCGCAGGATGAGGTGAAGCTTCATTAGTACTATACGCCTTACGCCCGCTCCCTCGCCCACACGAGCGGTGGCTCACAGGATGAGGAGAAAATTTTACTACTCCCTCCATTTACTCCTCGTCCGTACTACCTTGGTTAGAGAGATTATATTGTTTGGAATATATATGTCCTTTAGTACTCCCTCCATTTACTTATACAAGGCCACTATAAAAAAATACATTTTGCATCTATACAAGGCCACAAATAGTAATCGAGACAAAAGTTACTACTCCCTCCTTTCCAGTTTATGGCTCAATTTCAAAATCTCTCCAAGCAAGGTAGATGGTGAGTGGTCGAATGAATTTTGTAGTTTGCACAAGTAATTAGTACGCTCATTTTTCTCAAGAAGTTATGTTTACCGAGGCATTAATTGGAACGAATGCATGAATGACCACTAAATTTCCATGAACTTCTACATGCATTGGTGAGTTTTCTCTTGACACTACTTGCATCGGGTGATCTAACGCACCTCGAAATCCAACACGTGATGGTACTACTACTACTAGTAGAATTGAGACTTACAAAATGGAAAAACGAATGTTTTTTAGATGAGCCCTATAAACCCTAGTGGGTACGTACTCCGTAAAATCAGATTTTCCCAAAACTAAGTCGCTCAACCTTTATTTGCTTGTTTCCCTCCCTGCCTCCTTGCCTCGAACAGACTATGCCAAACTCCCCTGCCTGTCGCGCGAGAAAATACACGCCCTCGCCTTTTTATAGTCCGGGTTTGTATCGATTGATTGCGCGAAGCAGCAAAAACCCAAACCATTTCTTGTACTCCTCCGTCGACGCTCCCTTTCATGAATTCTGTACTTCCTGTCACCGACATGTGGGACATATAGCAACCGGGTCGACGTGTCAAGCACCAAATAACAGTGCAGAACAGCAGGGGGGACACACCCGAGTCGTACCACCCCAGTAGTAGCAATGAGCAATGAGACATCAAATCACAATGCCGCACCTTCCCAGACGGACGAAGCAACCATTATTTCACACTTTGGTTCGCCATCATCTCAAACCACGTAGTATTGCTTCTGCCTCAAGAGGGACACGCGCGTCGCCTTGGTACATCATGACACGTGGGACCGCATGACATGCCATGCTCCCCCGCCGATCCCTCGGTAAAATAACCTCATTTTTACTATACTTCCCCCGTATCGGTTTACATGGCATGCATGTCGTTCTAGGTTGAGAATTTAACTGGCTATATATGTGATGAACAATACTCTGGCCTTTTAAAAATGTATACTTTTGTACAGTAGTAGTATCGATGGATTGCGCCATGGAGCAAAACTTAAAATTTTAAAAAAGGTGGTACATATAGAGAGCGCTCGTCGCTAAATTATGCATATAGTACTATTAAAAAAGCTAGTATGTGCTTAAATGGGGTGCTAAATTCTATTAAAGAAATACTAGTAGGTACGTACTGAAGAGTTAAAGTAACGAGAAGAAACATAACATAGTTCTGCTGGGGCTCAGCACAACACACCCCTCAAATTAAACTAAGCACACATGAAATTAAACTATGCAACTAATCCGGTAGACACTGCATTAGAACCACCATGAGCAACGACACTGCCACCTTACTCGAGGTCCTCGTCCACGTCCTCGTCTTCGTCCTTGTCCCTCTTCCTCTTGGCCCATACTTCTTTGCTTGAACCGCACACTTGGCTCTTGCTCTTCATCCAAACCTTGTAGATATTGAAACAAAGGTAGCCATCCATTGCAGTGCAGTGTATGTGGTCTGTATCTAGTACGTTTTCGCTGCCATGCATGACAATGAAACGTGCACGGAGGTTTCTCCAGATTACCATACGAAGGATGAACCATGGCTCCTGCCAAGGCCAGCATTGAAGGGTGACCACTTGAGGGCACACTACTAGGGAAAACCTTATACACAGAATCTTAGCAACAGCGCGGTTCAAAAAGAAGCGCTACTGCTAATTAGCAGTAGCGCATGCATGCAAAACTCGCTACTGACATGACATTAGCAGTAGCGCGCTCAGAACAACCCGCGCTGCTACAAATATCGATCGGCAGTGCCCACCCACCTACATTTAGCAGCAGCGTGTTGTCACGACACGCGCTACTGCTAAAGCTGTAGTAGTAGCGCGCTTTTTCTGAGGTCGGTGCTGCTAATTTTCAAATTGGGCACACTGTTGGTCCCGATTAGCAGTAGCGCATGTGTGGAAAGCGCGCTGCTTCTACTATCTTATCAGCAGCGCGTTTTGCGTCCCGCGCTACTGCTAAGCCGCACCAACCCACCACCTTTCCCCACCCGTCCTCCCCTCCCCCATCTCCTCTCTTCCCTTTCCCCTACCTCCCACATCCTCCTTCTCTCAATCTTCTTCTTCCTCAATACTTATCCCCCATTACTCTCCCTCTTCTACCTACCTCTCTCTCTCTTCATTACTCCTAGCTAACTACGCCACCTCCATAAATGCATCTCCTTTCTCTTTTTCCTTCCCCCTCCACTAGTTGAAGTTGTCTCCTCCCAAATTAGCTAGCTAGGTAGATGTAGCATTTAGTTAAGTGACCTATTTGCCCCCTAACTAGATCTATCTTTGTCAAGAAGAGCTTTGTGCACTTTTGATCTCCCTACATCATCATCTTCACCGTGTGCTCAATCTCAAGATAGAGGTTATTAAAATTTCATGCTTTTGCAAAATGGAAATATGTTTATGTGTGTGTGATATGATAATTGGGAGATATGATGGAAATTGTGTGTGTGTGGCATGAGTTGACGCCAAATTGTGCTTTTGAGTTGCCTATGTTTTGCCGAAATGTTGATTTATTTCCGTTTTAGCGAATTCCGGGCAAACTATAGATCTATATATGTCCTATTTTTAGGGAAGGTCATGCCGAATTTTTGTATGACTTTGATGCATGCACGCATTTTTATAATCAATTTGTTTATTATTACCGTGCAGATGTTCACGATGGTCAGTGGAACGATGGTGGACAAGTGGTTGCGGTCGGTGGTGCAGGACATGAAAGAAAATAACCGGACAGAGGTTTTATGTCCATGTCGAAAATGCAAAGGAATAGTTTGGCTCGACCCCCATGATGATTGTTGTGTCGAAGCGCACCTGCTCATGACTGGTTTCATGGATGGCTATACTCGGTGGATAATTAAGATGAGGATGACGATGTTGCCGATGGGGCAGGTAATGATGACACAGGCAAGACGAAGAGATGATCGATAATGGCGGCGGGGAAGAGGCCGGACATGGCGGTGGAGAAGGGGCCGGACATGGAGGAGGAGAAGGGGCGGACATGGCGGCAGAGAGAACGACATGGACTCCACGCAGCAGAGTTTGTCGTTACTAAGTTCAATCGTGCGGGACCCTCATGTTGAAGCATTGCTTCACAAGGAGACGAGTACTGAGAGAGCTGCTTCTAGAGAGAAGGCTAAGCTGGAGCAACTAGTGGTAGACTCGAACACTCCATTGTATGATGGTTGCAATCCTGAGGTGACCCGCTTGAGTTTCACACTCCAACTCCTGAAGACGAAGGCTAAAAACAAATGGACCAACAGTAGCCTCGATGAGCATCTCAAGTACCTAAAGGATGTTCTTCCCGCAGGGAAAATCTATGTCCTACTAGTGTTGATGAGGCCAAGAAGATCGTGTGCCCTCTTGATCTGCCACACGTTACATACCATGCATGCATCAACGATTGCATAATTTATCGGAAGGAGCACGCGAAAAAAACAAGCTGTCCGGTGTGCAATGCTTCTCGATACAAGAAGGCCGGGAAGAAATGTCCCCAGAAAGTTGTATGGTACTTACCGATCACTCCCCGTCTCCAGCGGTATTTTGTAGATCCCAAGGAAGTAAAGCTAATGTGCTGGCACGCAGAGAGGAAGAAGCCCGACGATGGAGATGATCCGAAGCTGAGACACGTCAAGGATGGAAGCCAGTGGAGAGCGTTGAGCAACTTCTATCGGTATTTCGAATGTGATGCAAGGAACATCATGCTCGGCGTGTGTACCGATGACATGAATCCGTTTGGCAACCAGAACACCAACCATAGCACATGGCCCGTGTTTGTATGGATGTACAACCTCCCCCCTGGTTGCGCATGAATTCTAAGTACATTCACATGAGTATGCTTATTCAAGGGACGAAACAACCAGGGAATAATATTAATTTGTATCTGGGGCTACTTCAAGAGGAGTTAGACACGTTATGGAAAACACGGGCCAAGACATGGGACGCCAGCAAAGGCGAGTATTTCTACATGAGAGCCGCGCTGATCACGATGGTGCACGACTATATCGGTTACGGATATGTCGCAGGCCAGGTGTGCCATGGATATTGCGGATGCACGCGGTGCATGGATGATACGACGTCTCAGCAGCTAACGTCAAGGAAAGATGGCGGGTCTGGGAAAATCGTGTACATGGGGCATCGAAGATGGCTCGAACAAGACGACCCGTGGAGAAACCGTGGAGATTTATTCAATGGTCAAGTTGAGCATCGAGGATCTCCATGTAAGCAGAGCAGTGCCGAAATCGATGAGCTATTGAAAAACTGGAAGGAGTGCCCCGCGCTGGGAAAGACAATGAGAAAGGCGCTGGAGCCGCTGCTGAAGGTATGGAAGACGAGGTCTGTGTTCTGGGACTGGGAGTACTGGCACAAACTCGATACACCTCATTGTCTTGATCAAATGCATATCTGTAAGAATGTCCTTGAGAGCTTGCTCGCAACACTGATGAACATGCCGGATAAGACGAAGGATGGGCCGAAGGCAAGAAAAGACTTGCAAGATATTGAAAATCAGGGAAGATCTGCACATGGCGCCCTGTAAAATGTCAGACGAGACAGAGATGTAGACAGAGGCACGGGAGAAGAAGGGCAAGAAAATAAAGAAAGAGGATCATTGCCCCCCTTCTTGCTTCACCTTAAGTCAGGCCGAGATCGATCAATTCTTTAAGTGCCTTACCGGAGTCAAAGTTAGTTCCGGTTACTGTGACAAGATAAGCAGATATCTAGACACGGACAAGAAAAGGTTCAGCGGGATGAAGTCCCATGACTGTCAGGTGATGATGACGCAGATACTACCTGTTGCCCTTAGAGGGACAATGGACAGGCACGTCCGTGACACGCTTATTGGTCTATACAACTTTTTCGATGTCATCTCTCGAAAGACGATCAGTGTGAAGCAGCTCCGAAGGCTACAGGAAGAGATCATTGTGATACTGAATGAGCTTGAGATGTACTTCCCGCATGCGTTCTTTGACGTGATGGTGCATTTGTGTGTCCATATTGTGGATGACATAATAGACCTGGGGCCGTCATTCCTGCACAACATGATGCCGTTTGAGAGGATGAATGGGATCATCAAAGGATTCGTTCGTAACATGTCCCGTACGAATGGAAGCATCATCTAGGGCTATGTGACACAAGAGTGCATCTCTTTCTGCGAGAATTTTCTATATGGCGCAGAGCAGCCGCCTAGTGTTAGTGTTGGTTTGCCCATTATTAAGCACGATGGGAGGCTCGAAGGAGAAGATCACTGCAACGGTCGCAGGGAACTGCACGTGGCATACTCAGATCGATGCAGTGACTTTGACAGAGCAAACTTGGTAGTGCTACAACACCTAGGCGAGGTAGATCCTTTCGTGGCACTGCACAAAGAAATTACGCAAAGAAGTATCGTGACCAGGGGTATGCAGGACGAACGCCGAACTTACTTGAGAGCACAACTCCACTTTCCTGCATTGGTTCAAAGAGCATATTATTGCTAATCCCCCGGAGGAGGGCTCTAAGAACGGATTGCTCATATACGCATTAGCACATGGCCCCTCGCCCAACCTCGTAACCTATCAGGCATATGATATCAACGGATACACGTTCTACACGGAAGCCAAAGATATGGATAGTGATGATCAGAACTCAGGGGTGACGATGGAATGCATGACCGGCAGCGGCAACGGCGCAACTGAAAGATTTTATGGAAGGGTCGAGGAGATCTGGGAGCTTGACTACTCTGAACTGCACAACACGACGATGTTCTGTGTCAGATGCGCTAAGAATGTCAAAAGAGAAAGCTGGATTTTCACTACCATGACTATACCCGACGCCAAGAGGACTACCGTGAATGCTATCGCAAAAAACGAGCAATGGGTACACACTAAGCACGTGATACAATGCTTCTTCATAACCGACCCACGCAATCCCAGCCGTGTTGTCGTGAGGAGAGGCAAAAGGAACATCATTGGAATGGATGGAGTCACCAACGAGGAAGACTACGATCAGTAGGCAACCCAATGAGGGAAGATGATAATGATTATGAAGTATACGTCAAAAGAAGAATCAATACTACATTACCTAAGAAAAATCGTACTGCGTGGAAAAGGCAAAGACACAATGAGGGGCTCAATTATTCTTCAACGAACAAGAAGGGAAAGAAGCTGACTCAAAAACGAAAATTTCAATGCTAAGGAACCGTATGTTATCGGTCAAATGATGTAATATACAAACTTAGCCATTATTATGCATGGGTTCAATGATGTAATATATATGTTCCTATTTTGTATATATATTTAACCGTCAAATGATGCAATATATATCGCCTTCCCTTCATTCACTGCTCTCGGAAAAAAGGAAAAGTGAGAGAAAATAAAGGAAAAGAAAAAGGAAAATTGGTTATAGTAGTAGCGGTTTACTGAAAAAGAGCTACAGCTAGTCAAAGTAGCAGTAGCGGTTTCCCTATAAAACCGCTATAGCTGCCTGTAATAGTAGTAGCGTGTTCGGTCTAAATGCGCTACTGCTAAGTCCACTTAACCCAAAATCCTCACTCTCTCTACTTCATCCCGCCTCTTTCCCCCCAAATCCCCACTCTCTCTTCCCCTGTCGCACCGCCGTGCCCCGGCGCTCGCCCCCGACCCGGCGCTCGCCCCCGACCCCGACGCGCCATGCCTCCCTCCTATGCTTCCTCCCCTCCCAACCTCGGCCATCGTCGGGCCTGCCTCCTCGCCCCTACACCCTCTTTAAACCCCCTCTCTCTCTGCTAGCTAGGTTTCTTCGATTAATTTACTTAGGTTTTCGTTAGGGCAATATATTAATTAGGTTATCTATTTAGTTATGAATTTAGCATTTAAGAAATTGTCCAAATCAACATCCCTTGTTAAAGCAAAGTGAGGTAGGCTGAATTTATATGCAAATTTGAACTGGACATGTGATATGTGGATATGTCATGTTTTGCACAAGTAATGTTTGGAATTTGGACATGTCATTTGGACATGTGATGTTTTGGTTCAATTTTGGTAAATGATCCGAGTGGCCTATGTTACGCCGGAATGTTGATTCATTTCCATTCCGGTGAATTTCAGGCCCTCGATATGTCCATTTTTTAGCAAAGGTCATGCCGAAATTTTACATGAATTTTGGCACATAGATTTCTTTTTTATGTCATTTCTCATTTTTTTCATACTTTTAGAAATAGACAAGGATAATTAATCATAGGAAACATGTCAAACAACGAAGAAACTAGGCCTTCTGACCAAGATGCAGACGACATGGATTATGAGGGTGAACAAGAGTACCTCGACTGTTTGACTGCTAAGCAAGGTTTGCAGGTCGGCCTCGATGATAGTACTGACGCCAACATCGATACTGACGGCCCCGACACCGATGGCGGTGCCGAGACCGGCGGGGAAGATACCGGCGGGGAAGGTACCGACACCGACGGCGCCGGCACCGATGGCGCTACCGAAAAGAAGAAGCATAAGGAGCAGAGGATACGAAAACCTAACAAACTAGGGATTGGACGACTAGTGACCACAAAGATGGCACCTGGCAAGTTTGAGCCATTAGAGCTGGAAGAACCTCGCAAGTGCTATGGGAACCAAGTAGGATGCATCCTACGGGAATGCGCGAGCATCAACGATGATGACTTAAGGAGTAAAGAACATTTGACGCAGTTGCTCCTAACGAAGTTGCACAAGAGATTCAAGTTCCCCGACCGGGATGATAACATAGAACAACCGTGGGATGACCCGGAGATGAAAAAGATTAACAATCACACCATGGGCATGTTCATCAATGATGTGGCCTCCTGGAAAGGGAGGGTGAAACGAGCTATTGAGGCTGAGGAACCCCTGTCCAAGATTCTGGAGGAAAATCCGACACTTATGGAAGAGGAGTTCGAAAAGTTCAAGGACACTTGCGCTACCGAGGCAGCCAAGGCTAAGGCTGCGAAATTTAAGAGCCTTCAACAAAGGAACACGGGGAAGCATCGCCTCGGAAGCCGTGGCTACCTCGGTAAAAGGCCCATATGGGATAAGGAGGATGCGGAACATGAAGCCGCGGGTATCCCAGACCCCTTCGCGAAGTTCACCAACCCCTTGGAGCGTGCTTCATCAGGGCCCGCTACAAGTGGGACAAGGAAAAAAAGGTTTTTTACACGGACCAGATCACGAGGATATTGATTAGACTACTGGTAATTATTCTTTTACCACCTTACAGTTAGCTCCATATCTAGTCTACTACACATTCCTAAACGGTTCATGCTCCTTCTGCAGGAGAAGCAACACCAGCTTGCAGCCGAAAGCCCTACTTCTTCGATGAGGCCCAAGTGGGACACCCCTCTCAACCGGGCCTTGAACGAACTTAAGGGACTCCCTTTGGGCCAGCGGCCGCAATATGGTCGTGTGCACAGTGCTAGAGACGGCGCCACATGGAAGGTGTTTTACAACGAGGGCCCGGAGGCCAACAAGCAGAAAAAGAAGTTTAGACAGGCGGACATCGACGCGAAGGTGAAGCTTGCGGTCGAGAAAAAAGCAGCTGAGGACGCGAAAAAAACAGTCGAGGAGAAAAATGAGTTGCTACAGCAGGCAGTCAATTCAGCTGTAACTGCGTACAGAAATGATTTCACTACTAACTTGGTTCCAGCTATCATCAACTGGACGAAGGAAAATCCAGACAAGACGGTACATGATTTCCCGATGCCCAGTTTCGTCGGGAGCAACTCCATGAACAATAACAACACCGCACCATCACTTGCTCACGCAACTAGGCCTCCTCTCGCAGTCGCTCCCGCTCATAGCAGTCCTAACTCAGTCTCTGGCATACTTGGTGGGCCTTCGTCTTTGGCTGAGATCGACTCCATCACGGTAATTACATGTCGCACCACCACACACACACACACACACACACACACACACATATATATATATATATATAGAGAGAGAGAGAGAGAGAATATTACATTTTTGTTGTCTTTCGGATGTTTTACGCCACAGACATATGTGTTTGCAGGGCGAAGAAACCCCGTGCATTATACTCTACTTGATCAAAGGCCAGAAGGTGGACGTGGGAAAGGGGATGATAATGAACCCCTTGCAACCCACGTTCCACAACCAGCCGATCCCTGCTGGGCACTTCAGGGTTAGCTTATCCAGTGTGAAATCGGGGCACGAGGCTTTGCCTCCTCCAGTACAGCATGTGGGAGAGGACGACGAGACCCCGGCATGGATTGGAAGCTGCAAGGGTTGGGTGCTGCTATGGCCAAAGAATGTTATTCGTGTGGATCCAGCCGAGAGCACACCAATAACCACACATCAACAAGCATGTGCGGAGAGCACCACCCCACCTACGCAATTGCCAGCTCCTGTAGTGCCGGGTGAGAGCGGCGGACGATGTGATGAAGGGGGTTCAATAGTACTGGCTGATGTATTCGGTCCTATAGAACAAAGAATGGATGATGAGACAGAGGTCGACCCTATGGGTTTCCTCAATACAAATGCATATGACTGTGACATAGATATGATGAGTCAACCATATAACGAATCGGGCTATCAGCATGCTAATGAGGATATGGATGATATGACCGGGCAGGAAGGTCGTTGGAAGGATTGCAAAAAGTCTCTCTTCATGAATTCCTCATAGGACACGCCTGAAGATGCCGCCTCAACACAGGCTCAGCTAGTCGGGGGTCGTACAGTGCTTAGCCCGGGAACCCTGGGGCAGGGGTTAAGGAAGGGCTTGGAAGGTGTGCCCAAGAAAAAGGAGAGGAAGAGAGCGGGGAAGATAACTGCCTCCAAACAAGCTAGAGCACATAGTAGCCAGACGATGGATTCTGAAGAGCGTGTACCCGTGAAAGGTGCGGCCATGTTCCATCTCATGGGCGAGCCGATGCTACCGCTGAAACCGCTAGAGGCACTATTAGGGGATCTCAGGAGACTGCACGACCATGTGCCGTCCATTGAGAAAAGCCTACTAGCCTCAAAGGATCCAGGATATTCGACATACGCGGCTCGTGTGCCCGAGGGGAAGTTCTACGTCAACACACGGCCCACGGAGGTGTTCTTACTACGGTTTGACCATATCTTTGAGATGTTTCTGACAAGGCGGCTCGATTTTACAATCGTCCTCCTTTTTGCGCTACATATGAGCTCCGTCATGAAGAGTGAAGAAGCCTCGCAAATCTGTGTGGCGGATCCGTACTACATGCACGAGTCTTTCTTGAGTCTCGGCGACTTTAAGCATGAAACTGCTAGGGACAACCTCCAAAACTTCATGGTACAGAATAAGGACCAGGAAATTGTCCTCGTGCCTTATCATCCAAAGTAAGTCAGTTCCGGACAACCCTTTCGTACATTTCGACCATTCCTTCTCACTCATATGGAGCATAATTTGAGGTGTCTTTTCCTCGTAGCAATGGGCACGCCGTCCTTATCATTCTTTACCGCGAGTCTCCCACGCCGTGTATTTCGACCCTTCCAAAGATTACGAGAAGAAGGACTACACCCACATAATGAATATTCTAGATGATGCTCTCCAAGGCTTCAGCATTAGAGGTGGCCACATGCAGATCAGGAAACAAAGGAACAAGAAGATGGGTTTCGCGCATAAAACTAACTTCTGTTGCATCCAAGTCCCAAAACCAAGCAAGAAAGATGGATTCTACATCATCCATCTCATGATTGAGTTCAGCACGGATCACCAAAAGCTTCGCATAACAGGCAAAAATGATGATCATATCCACAAGTGGGTAGAATCTCATGGACAAGCTGAATATATACTCAGAAGAGATGACTTCTTTCACATCCAAAGGGACATTGCGACGATCATCATGAAAGAAGTCGTCGATGAGAAGGGGATGTTCCACCACGGCCCTATCTCGCGAGCTGACGCCTGAACTCGCATAGGCATGCAACGTCATGACCTCACGCTGTTCAAGATGCTAGGGTCCATCCTGGATGTCATGGAAGGATGGAACTTCTAGTGATTTACGATGCCGATGATGATGATATGTGTCAGTTGAACTTGTATATTTTCTGTAGCGATGAAACTTTGTGATGTCCACGGTCCCTGCAGAACATGCATAACGCCACTTTGTTAGTTTGGGTACGATGACCTACGTACCTCTAGTTATTTAGTTTGCGTACTGTATGTTGCATCTAGTTGCTAACCCTTTCTTTTTCATGTTGCTCTAGTATATTTTGTTGCATATGATTATGCATCCTCTTGATGAGCATGCATCTCTAACAGGTACCTAGCTTCTTGATGGCGAGATGGCAGTGCTATGTCGTGTACAAAGGGAAGGTTCTGGGGGTGTACAACGAGTGGCCTGAGTGTCAGGCGCAAGTAAATGGGTTCAAGGGCGCCAGCCATAAAGGCTTCAAAAGCAGACAAGAAGGAGAAGCTAGTTACTTGAGGTTCACGCTAGCGCGAGAGAGGACTCGTAACCACCGCCTCATGTACTGCATAGTTCCGCTCTCACTCATAGTGATAGCTCTTCTAGCGTATACCTTTGTTTAGATGGATGACGTTGTAGTTGCAAGTATTTGAGACTTGCATGTATCGCTATTTTCGAGATGATGACAAGATACCACTTTGTGTTGGATGATGATTATGATGAGACTATTTGTATGTATATGCTATGATTACATTTGTGGTCTCGCAGGCATTTGTATGTGTATCATGATGACATTGGTATGTGCTAAAGATTCTTCTATAAAGCATGTTCAAATACAAAACAAATATGCAGAAAAAAACAAAAACTACTAAAATTAGCAGTAGCGAGTGGAGAAAAGTTAGCAGCAGCGCGACAGTAGCAGTAGCGCACACAGGAGAAAAGCGCTATAGCTATTAGCAGTAGCGATCTCCCTAGAAGAACGCTGCTGCTACACTTTTATATCAGTAGCGTGGGTTAGCTGTAGCGCCTTATTAGTAGCGCCCTGTCCCGCGCTACTGATATACCTAGAACCTGCGCTGCTGCTAGGCTTTTCCCTAGTAGTGGCAGCAGCTGATTCTTCTGGAGGTCGAAGGGGTTGCCTACAATGAGGCCTCTCCGACCCAAGACTCTTTTGTCTTTCGTAAAGTATACAGTAACAAATTTGACTAGATTGCTCTTGAGGAAGTTCTTAAAATCCTGGCATTCGACGTCGGCATGGCATATGTGGTAGACCAAGCATAAGTCATTCACGCAAACTTGGATCACGGCGAGCTTCTTCCTCTCTTCCTCCTTTAGATCCTTCTCTCGTCCCAGGACTGTGGTGTACTCAACATCTAGCCCAACGACCCACTCATCATTTGAGTTTTTGAACATGGGTCTGAAGCAAGCAAGGCATCCTTTCACCGTCGTGGAAGAACGGGTGTAGATGATGTCAAACTCATCGCCGGTGATGGTTCTAACCTTGTACTCACTGCCGATCATGGAGATTTGGGACGCCATGGATTTGGGAGGAGGGTTAGGATTAGTGGAACTGCCGTAATGTGAAAGGACGGGACGACTAGGAGCGAACTGTCGTAATATTAAAGGACATGCGGGGATAAGTAGGAGCGAACTGCAAGCATGTGAATGGCAGGGTAGTGGCTTTCCATTCTCCCATGATACGGGCTTCTGAGAGCCCTTGGATCTGAGATCGAATGGTTGCATGGCATGATTCTAGACCTATGGGTGAATATCCTATCCTGGAGGGTTATTCTGCAAATTTTCAGCAACTTAGCATGCAACCGTTCGATCTTAGATCCAAGGGCTGCCAGCAGCCCGTATCATGGTCGCACCTACCACAATCGTCGCGTCACTCGCGCGGTCGCGCCCTTGGAGATTTAACACGGTGCGTTAGGCTATCTGATGTTGGCATGTCATACATAGTCACTCATACTACAACAAGGTTAGCTATAAGGTTGGCTATAAGTGTATTTTTTTACTTCTCTGTATCTCTTTCTTCGTAGTATTTATTGCATTTGCCAAGGAGTGACATCTTCCAATGAAATGGTGCTTAGATGAGGTGCTAAGGGTATTAAATGGCTTAGCAATCAAGTCCGCAATGCATAGGTGCTTAGTTTTTTGTTGCTAAGTTTGCTTCATTTAATTAGCTATAGACTCAAAATTGTCTTTTCACCAAGGTACACGCGCTTAGCACCGTTTCTTCCTTGGGTCACCAAACTAGTCTCTCTCTTCTTAATTAACTTGCCACGTCAGACTTTATGCCTATGTGGCAAGCTTAGAACCTGTAGGAGCAAGTAAATACAATAGTGGGCTATAAGCCCGCTTTACATGGCATTTTTGCATATGTGGAGGAAACAGGCAAGGAAAAAGTGGAGAAGTGGGCTCTCATGCAAGATCCATCCTCTACATGGTGGAGCATTGGGAGAGGCACCTGTATGGAGGTGGTCAGGAATCGGGAGACTCACGCCAGTCGTAGCGCCGCAGTTAAAATGATAATGGCAAGTAAAATCACGGGGCCCCACCTGTCCAGCGGTAACTCGCTGTCAAATCACACAGCCCTACGTTTGCAGCAGCCTACTCCCTCATCTTCTCGCGTCTCTGTCAAACCGACTAGGCAGAACTGCCCTGCCTACCCTGCAGGAAAAGCCCCGCCCTCGACTTTTAAATACAACTACATCCACTTAAGAATCCAATGACATAGTAACTCATATTTAGTTAGTCAAATGGATGACCTAGAACTACGTGCACGCCCTATAAACCGAGAAGCCTAAAAAAAGATGGAGAGGGTAGTTCAGTACGTATCTTTTTAGATCAATATAGTCGGGATTCACCAAGGAGCAAAACCAAGTGGTAGGCTGCTCCTGTCGTGTTGGCGTAGCAACTCAAGCAGGGTCAGTCCGCACACGAAATGGCGACACACTTAACAGGAACCCATTGACCGACATGTGGCTCATCCACCGTCTTGTTCCACGTGTGACGCACCAAATTATAGTTTGGAGTAGCAGTTGGAATTGGAGGCACCCGAGTCGTAGCGCCGCAGTAGTAGAAAATGAGCGATGAGGGGTCAAATCACAAAGCCCCACCTTTCCCGCATTAAGCTGGACAGACGAAGCAACCATCATTTCACTCTAGGGTGCAAGAGCATAAAGAAAAGAGAAAACCAATGATGCGTGCGACAGCTACCTAGGGCACCCTAGGGTAGGGGTGTCCACTACAGATCCTTTTTTTGAAAGCGCCTCCACTACAAATCGGCTTCTCCCTCGTCCTCTTGAAGAAAACTGATGATGAGGGCGACTGTAGGGTTTGTAGGAGTACTACGGCATGCGGGGCCACGCCATAGTAAACAGGAGAGGGATTGAGTTCGTGTCGACGCCTTAAATATGTGTGGGCTCTTGGGGAACGTAGCAGAAATTCAAAATTTTCTACGCATCACCAAGATCAATCTATGGAGATTCTAGCAACAAGAGAGGTAGAGGATGAGCATCTTCATACCTTTGAAGATCGCTAAGTAGAAGCGTTACAAGAATGCGGTTGATGGAGTCGTACTCGCGGCGATTCAAATCGCGGAAGATCCGATCAAGCGTCGAACGGACGGCGCCTCTGCGTTCAACACACCTACAGCCCCGGGACGTCTCCTCCTTCTTGATCCAGCAAGGGGAGAGGAGAAGTTGAGGGAGAACTCCGATAACACGACGGCATGGTGGTGGTGGAGCTCATGGTTCTCCAGCAGGGCTTCGCCAAGCACTACAGAGGAGGAGGAAGTGTTGGAGGAGGGAGGGGTTGCGGCAGGGGAAGGGGTGCGGCTACCCTCCCACCCCTCAACTATATATAGGGGCAAGGGGAGAGGGGGAGGCGCCCTAGGGTTTCCCCTAGGGGGCGGCGGCCAAGCAGATTGGATCTCCCTAGGGAAAATCCTACGAGACTTGCCCCCCAAGCCAAGCAGGTGGAGGATTGCCTCCCAAGCCAGGTGGAGGTGCCCCACCTCCCCAAATAACGTGGGAAAGGGTGTGGGGGTGCACCACCCCTTAGTAGGCTGGTTTGCCCCTTCCCCCTTGGCCCATGAGGCCCTCCAACACTTGTCGGGGCTCCCGAAACACCTTTCGGTCAAGCTGGCCATAGCCTGGTACCCCCGGAACACTTCCAGACTCCAATACCCTTCGTACAATATATTGATCTTCACCACCGGACCATTCCGAAAATCCTCGTGACGTCCGGGATCACATCTGGCTCTCCGAACTACCTTCGGTAACCACATATTATTTCCCATAACAACTCTAGCGTCACCGAACCTTAAGTGTGTAGACCCTACGGGTTAGGGAATCATGCAGACATGACCAAGACGTTCTCCGGCCAATAACCAACAGCAGGATCTGGATACCCATGTTGGCTCCCAAATGTTCCACGATGATCTCATCGGATGAAGCACGATGTCGGGGATTCAAGCAATCCCGTACGCAATTCCCTTTGTCAATCGGTATGTTACTTGCCCGAGATTCAAGCAATCCCGTATATCAATACCTCGTTCAATCTCGTTACCGGCAAGTCACTTTACTCGTTCCGTAAAGCATGATCCCGTGACTAACTACTTAGTCACATTGAGCTCATTATGATGATGCAATACCGAGTGGGCCCAGAGATATCTCTCCGTCATACGGAGTGACAAATCCCAGTCTCGATTCGTGCCAACCCAACAGACACTTTCGGAGATACCTGTAGTGCACCTTTATAGCCACCCAGTTACGTTGTGACATTTGGTACACCCAAAGCATTCCTACGGTATCCGGGAGTTGCGCAATCTCATGGTCTAAGGAAATGATACTTGACATTAGAAAATCTCTTAGCAAACAAACTACACGATCTTGTGCTATGCTTAGGATTGGGTCTTGTCCATCACATCATTCTCCTAATGATGTGATCCCGTTATCAATGGCATTCAGGAAACCATAACCATCTATTGATCAACGAGCTAGTCAACTAGAGGCTCACTAGGGACATATTGTGGTCTATGTATTCACACATGTATTACGGTTTCTAGTTAATACAATTATAGCATGAACAATAGACAATTATCATGAACAAGGAAATACAATAATAACCATTTTATTATTGCCTCTAGGGCATATTTCCAATAGTCTCCCACTTGCACTAGAGTCAATAATCTAGTTCACATCACTATGTGATTGTAATGAATTCAACACCCATGGGGTTTGATCATATCTCGCTTGTGAGAAAGGTTATTAGTCAACGGATCTGAACCTTTCAGATCCGTGTGTGCTTTACAAATCTCTATGTCATCTTGTAGATGCAGCTACCACGCGCTATTTGGAACTATTCCAAATAACTGCTCTACTATACGAATCTGGTCTACTACTCAGAGTCATCCAGATTAGTGTCAAAGGTTGCATCGGCGAAACCCTTTACGACGAACTCCTTTACCACCTCCATAATCGAGAAAATTCCTTAGTCCCCTAGTTACTAAGGATAACCTTGACCGATGTCCTGTGGTCCATTCCTGGATCACACTTGTACCCCTTGACTGACTCATGGCAAGGCACACTTCAGGTGCGGTACACAACATAGCATACTGTAGAGCCTAAGTCTAAAGCATAGGGGACGACCTTCGTCCTTTCTCTCTCTTCTGCGGTGGTCAGATCTTGAGTCTTCCTCAATGCTCACACCTTACAACACAGCCAAGAACTCCTTCTTTGCCGATCTATTTTGAACTCCTTCAAAATCTTGTCACGATATGTATTCATTTGAAAGTACTATTAAGCATTTTGATCTATCCTTGTAGATCTTGATGCTCAATGTTCAAGTAGCTTAATCCTGGTTTTCCATTGAAAAACACTTTTCAAATAACCCTATATGCTTTCCAGAAACTCTACGTCATTTTTGATCAACAATATGTCAACAACATATACTCATCAGAAATTCTATAGTGCTCCCACTCACTTCTTTTAAAATACAAGTTTCTCATAAACTTTGTATAAACCCAAAATCTTTGATCATCTCATCAAAGCGTATATTCCAACTCCAAGATGCTTACTCCAGCCCTTAGAAGGATTGCTGGAGCTTTGCATACTTGTTAGCATCATTCAGGATTGTCAAAACCTTCTGGTTGTATCACATACAACTTTCCTCAAGAAAATCGTCGAGGAAACAATGTTTTGATATCCTATCTGCAAGATTTCATAAATAATGCAGTAATTGCTAATATAATTCCAACAGACTCTTAGCATCACTACGAGTGAGAAAGTCTCATCGTAGTCAACTCCTTGAACTTGCCGAAAAATATCTTAACGACAAGTCGAGCTTTCTTAATGGTGATACTTACCATCATTGTCCGTCTTCCTTTTAAAATCCATCTGCACCCAACAGCCTTACGACCATCAAGTGGTTCTTCCAAAGTCTACACTTTGTTTTATACATGGATCCTCTCTCGGATTTTTTATGGCCTCGAGCCATTTGTTGGAATCTGAACCCACCATCGCTTCTCCATAGCTCGTAGGTTCATTGTTGTCTAGCAACATGACCTCCAAGACAGGATTACCGTACCACTCCGAAGCAGTACACATCCTTGCCGACCTACAAGGTTTGGTAGTGACTTGATCCAAATTTTCATGATCACTATCATCAGCTTCCACTTCAACTAGTGTAGGCGCCACAGGAACAACTTCCTGTGCCCTGCTACAGATTGGTTGAAGTGATGGTTCAATAACCTCATCAAGTATCCACCATCCTCCCACTCAATTCTTTCAAGAGAAACTTTTCCTTGAGAAAGGACCCGTTTCTAGAAACAATCACTTTTGCTTCCGGATCTGAAGTAGGAGGTGTACCAACTGTTTTGGGTGTCCTATGAAGATGCATTTATCTTCTTTGGGTTTGAGCTTATCAGGCTAAAGCTTTTCCACATAAGCTTCGCAGCCCCAAACTTTTAAGAAATGACAGCTTAGGTTTCTCTAAACCATAGTTCATACGATGTCATCTCAACGGAATTACGTGGTTCCCTATTTGAAGTGAATGTGGTTGTCTCTAATGCCTAACCCATAAAAATAGTGGTAATTCGATAAGAGACATCATGGTATGCACCATATCCAATAGGGTGCAGCTATGATGTTCGGACACACCATCACACTATGGTGTTCCAGGCAGTATTAGTTGTGAAACAATTTCCACAATGTCTTAATTGTATACGAAACTCATAACTCAGATATTCATCTCTATGATCATATTATAGACATTTTATCCTCCTGTCACGACGATCTTCAACTTCACTTTGAAATTAGTTGAACCTTTCAATAATTCAGACTTGTGTTTCATCATGTAAATATACTTAACATCTACTCAAATCATCTGTGAAGTAAGAACATAATAATATTCACTGCGTGCCTCAGCACTCATTGGAGTGCACACATCGAATGTATTACTTCCAACAAGTTGCTTTGTTGTCCATCTTACTGAAAATGAGGCTTTCAGTCATCTTTCCATGTGGTATGATTTGCATGTCTCAAGTGATTCAAAATCAAGTGAGTCCAAACGATCCATCTGTATGGAGTTTCTTCATGCGTACATACCAATAGACATGGTTCGCATGTCTCAAACTTTTCAAAAACGAGTGAGTCCAAAGATCCATCAACATGGAGCTTCTTCATGCGTTTTATACCAATATGACTCAAATGGCAGTGCCACAAGTATGTGGTACTATCATTACTATCTTATATCTTTTGGCATGAACATGTGTATCACTACAATCGAGATTCAATAAACCATTCATTTTAGGTGCAAGACCGTTGAAGGTATTATTCAAATAAACAGAGTAACCATTATTCTCCTTAAATGAATAACCATATTGCAATAAACATAATCCAATCATGTCTATGCTCAACGCAAACACCAAATAATTATTATTTAGGTTTAGCACCAATCCCGATGGTAGAGGGAGCGTACGATGTTTGATCACATCAACCTTGGAAACATTTCCAACACATATCGTCATCTCACCTTTGGCTAGTCTCCTTTATTTCGTAGCCTTTTCGAGTTACTAACACTTAGCAACCGAACCGATATTTATCACCCTGGTGCTACTAGGAGTACTAGTAAAGTACACATTAATATAATGTATATCCAATATACTTATGTCGACCTTGCCAGCCTTCTCATTTACAAAGTATCTAGGATAGTTCTGCTTCAGTGACCATTCCCCTCATTACAGAAGCACTTAGTCTCGGGTTTGGGTTCAACCTTGGGTTTCTTCACTAGAGCAGCAACTGATTTGCCGTTTCATGAAGTATCCCTTCTTGGCCCTGCCCTTCTTGAAACTAGTGGTTTTACTAACCATCAATAATTGATGCTCCTAGTCGATATCTACTTTCGTGGTGTTAAACGTCGTGAATAGCTCAAGGATCATCATATCTATCCCTGATATGTTATAGTTCATCACGAAGCTCTAGTAGCTTGGTGGCAGTGACTATGGAGAACCATCACTATCTCATCGAGAAGATTAACTCCCACTTGATTCAAGTGATTGTAGTACTCAGACAATCTAAGCACATGCTCAATGGTTGAGCTTTTCTCCCTTAGTTTGCAGGTTAAGAAACTTGTCGGAGGTCTCATACCTCTTGACGTGGGCACGAGCTTGCAATCCCAATTTCAGCTCTTGGAACATCTCATATGTTCTACGACATTTCAAAAATGCCTTCGGTGCTTCAATTCTAAACCGTTTAACATTACGCACTGAACTATCACGTAGTCATCAAAATGTGTATGTCAGATGTTCGCAACATCCACAAACAACGCTCGAGGTTCATCACAACGAGCGGTGCATTAAGGACATAAGCCTTCTGTGCAGCAATGAGGACAATCCTCAGTTTACGGATCCAGTCCGCATAATTGCTACTATCAACTTTCAACTAAATTTTCTCTAGGAACATATATAAAACAGTAGAACTAAAGCGCAAGTTATGACATAATTGCAAAGACCTTTTGACTATGTTCATGATAATTAAGTTCATCTAATCAAATTATTTAATGAACTCCCACTTAGATAGACATCCCTCTAGTCATCTAAGTGATACATGATCCGAGTCAACTAGGCCGTGTCCGTCCATCACGTGAGACGGACTAGTCATCATCGGTGAACATCTTCATGTTGATCGTATCTACTATACGACTCATGTTCGACCTTTTGGTCTCTTGTGTTCCGAGGCCATGTCTGTACATCCTAGGCTCGTCAAGTCAACCTAAGTGTTTTGCATGTGTAAATCTGGCTTACACCCGTTGTATGCGAATGTTAGAATCTATCACACTCGATCATCATGTGGTGCTTCGAAACAACGAACCTTCGCAATGGTGCACAGCTAGGGGGAACACATTCTTGAAATTTTAGTGAGGGGTCATCTTATTTATGCTACCGTCGTTCTAAGCAAATAAGATGTAAACATGACAAACATCACATGCAAATCATAAAGTGACATGATATGGCCATTATCATCTTGCGCCTTTGATCTCCATCTGTCAAGCGCGGCATAATCACCTTCGTCACTGGCATGAAACCATGATCTCCATCATCATGATCTCCATCATCGTGTCTCCATGAAGTTGTCTCGCCAACTATTACTTCTACTACTACGGCTAACGGTTAGCAATAAAGTAAAGTAATTACATGGCGTTATTCAATGACACGCATGTCATACAATAAATTAAGACAACTCCTATGGCTCCTGCCGGTTGTCATACTCATCGACATGCAAGTCGTGATTCCTATTACAAGAACATGATCAATCTCATACATCACATATATTTCATTCATCACATCCTTTTTCGCCATATCACATCACGCGGCATATGCTGCAAAAACAAGTTAGACGTCCTCTAATTGTTGTTGCAAGTTTTTACGTGGCTGCTATAGGTTTCTAGCAAGAACGTTTCTTACCTACGCCAAAACCACAACGTGATATGCCAATTGTTGTTTACCCTTCATAAGGACCCTTTTCATCGAATCCGATCCGACTAAAGTGGGAGAGACTGGCACCCGCTAGCCACCTTATGCAACAAGTGGATGTCAGTCGGTGGAACCTGTCTCACGTAAGTGTACGTGTAAGGTTGGTCCGGGCCGCTTCATCCCACAATACCGTCGAAACAAGATAGGACTAGTAATGGTAAGCATATTGAACAAAATCATCGCCCACAACAACTTGTGTTCTACTCGTGCATAGAATCTACGCAATAGACCTAGCTCATGATGCCACTGTTGGGGAACATAGCAGAAATTCAAAATTTTCTACGCATCACCAAGATCAATCTATGGAGATTCTAGCAACAAGAGAGGTAGAGGATGGGCATCTTCATACCTTTGAAGATCACTAAGCGGAAGCGTTACAAGAACGCGGTTGATGGAGTCGTACTCGCGGCGATTCAAATCGTGGAAGATCCGATCTAGCGTCGAACGGACGGCGCCTCCGCGTTCAACACACATACAACCCGGGGACGTCTCCTCCTTCTTGATCCAGCAAGAGGCGAGGATGTCACACCCTAGCTAGTCATGCATCAGAGTGTGTGCATCATGTTTAAAATTCCATTTAATTTGAAATGGCGATTTGTGAAACCCTCAGAATCATTTTTGAAAATGACCCAAATAAAAATTTCTCCAAAAGGGTCCAAGAAAATGCTCATGTTGCTCTCTGAAAATATTGGACAGAGATAAAAATCAAATCAATATTTTTAAGAGCTCATAGGTATTTATTTTGGGCATTTGGAATTAATGCATAAATATTTGCTTTGGAAATATATTAGTTATATATATTAATATATGTCCAAATATTATGCCATTATAAGGAGCTCTGGAATAATATATCTAGCTCCTGCAAAAATTGGCATAAGGTAAATAAATGATTTAATATTTTATTTAAATCAAAACAAATGTCAGAAAATTAGAAAACAGAAATAAATAAAAGGAGGAGCTTACCTGGGCTCCTCCCTGTCCGGCCCAGCCAGCTGGCCGGCCCAGCCAGCAGGCGGCCCAGCCCGTCTCCCTCCTCTGTCGTCTTCGTCCTCGACAGAGGGAGGGGAGTGTGCCCGGCGCGCGCAGCGCGCCACCGCGCCACGCCACCTCCCTCCCTGCCTGCCTGCCCCTCCCCTCCTCGCCTGGATGGCCTGGAACGACGCCACGCCCTCCCCCTGCTCTCTCTCACTCTCCCTCGGTTCTTCCCCTCCTCCCCCTCGCTCTCTCTCTCACGGCCGAACACCACCATCGCCGCCGTTCGCCATAGCAGCCGCCACCGGCCACCCCTCGCTCCTCCGCTGAGCTCAGGAGCTCCGCCGCGACCCCCTCTTCCTCCCCACCAAGCCAAGGCCTCTCCGGAAGCCCTGCATCGCCGCCCACGTCGCCGTTCCCCTCCTCGGCCACCGGAGATCGTCGCCGTCGATTCGAGAGCTACCGGACGTCCCCGAGCCCGCTAACCATCCCTGCAGCTCCGCGGTGAGCCGCTGACCCGATTCCCCTTGCCCCGTCGTCCCTAGCATCCTGTAGTTGCCGTCCCCTGAGCTCCGAAGCTCGCCGCCGCCATGCCTCGTCGCCGCCGTGGCTGGAGCCGTTGGTAGCTCAAAGCCGAGCACACCATCGTGCTCCACACCTCACCAGGAGCACGTAGCACGCACCAACGCCTCCCCTAGCGCCCTGGCATCGCCTAACCCGCCGTTGGCCGAACTCCGGCCGCCGCTCACCGAGCTCGCCGTCGTCGGTACTGGCCACCCCCAAGCACGGCCACCACCACCGTTCGACGCGCGGGAGCAAGGGCTCTCCAACGAGCCCAAGCACGGCCTCGCCCGTGCCCTTTAGCGCGTTTCCGTGTCGCACCGCCGTCTCGGGCCTCGCCGGCGTCATGTCGCCGGTGGCTTTGACCTGTTTGACCTGGGGTTTGACCCCCCAGGGTCACTGATGCGTGGGCCCCGTCGGCCAGGTGGTCAGATTAGTGCTAATCACTGTTAGTCCAACCCCCTGACACTGACCAGTGGGCCCAGCGCCACTAATTCCTAATTAGGATTAAACTAACCCTGTTTAACCCCCCTGTCACTGACGTATGGACCCCACACGTCAGGTTTGACCCCAGCCAGCCGCAGTTGACCACTGACGTCATGCTGACGTCATGCTGGCGCAATATATATATTTCTGGATTTAATTTAAATCAGGAAATTCCAGAATATTATTTAAACTTCAAAAATTCATAACTTTTATTCTGTAACTCCAAATCAGACAAATTATATATGAAAAATGATCAGAAAAATCCAATCTATCCATCTGTACTATTTTCATGCATGATCAAACAAGTTAAATTGATGTTTTAAGCAGAACAAGGAAAAGCACTTTAAAAGGCCATGTTTGAGTTTGAAATTTGAATCTTTGATTCAAATTTGTTCAAACCCTTCTGGTTTTAGTTGCATTAGCCCAACACACTCATATTGCCATGTTTCATGCATGCATCATATTGTTGCACATTGTTTGGTGATGGTTGTGTATCGGTGTCCTTTGCGACAGGTTCTGCCTCCGAGGAGTACCGTGATTACCCTAACGAAGAACCGTATCAGTGCATCGAACCATCAGGCAAGCAACCAACCATTTGATCATATCGATACAATCCCATGTTCTCGCTCCTGCTCTCTTTTACTGCATTAAGACAACGCGTTTCAAACTGCTGTGTGCTACGGTAGTTGAACCCATTTCCTCTGCATGACCTGTCATTGCCACAGTAACTAGATGAAACCCACTAGCATGTGTAGGAGTTGATTGAGCCATATGTATGTGTTGTTCCTACCTTGCTATGCCTGCTATGCTTAGAGTCGTGTCAGGTCTGGTTCATCTGGGTGATGGCTAGAGTGAAATGATTATGTCGGTAATGAGAGTGGTGTGGTGAACACGATTTGGTAAAGGTATCGATGAGAGGCCATGTAGGAGTACATGGTGGGTTGTTTCATTGAAGCCGACCTTAAGCACTGAGATCTGTATGTGTGATTTAAGATACAGCTACTACCATGCATTGGGCCCTGAAATATGACCCCGCTCGACTTCTTATTCACCCTAGCTCTCTGTCCAGGAGTTGCAAGTAGTTTCTGGTGTTTGTAGCCTACTGGAGGCCGTGGACAGCGCTGACCGTAGGGGTGGGCTGTGATGCGGTAGGTACGTGGCACGGTGTACCGAATACCCGTTAGGTATCTCGGGAACCCTGTTCACATCGTTCGGGGCCGTATGGGAAACCTCGGCCGGACTCCCTGCGGATGGAACCTGGATAGGCGATAAACCTGGACTAGAGGCTTAAGTGTTTAGGTAGGTCGTGGTCTACACCCACGTCGGCTTTCGCTTGAAGTCTGCCGAGCACATGTCGTGTGCAGACGCTAAGTGGTGGAAACATGTATGAAGAAGTACACCCCTGCAGGGTTATCATGATCTATTCGAATAGCCGCGTCCGCGGTAAAGGACTACTTGGTTGCCTATACAGTTCATAGACAAGTAAATGGAAACTACTAAAAGCCTCAAGATAAGTGTGAGTGCCGAGGATGGCTCTTCCGTAGGAAGACGGAGGCGGATCCTCGGTAGTGTATTGAAGTGGTGAGTAGTGGACTCGTGTGCGCAAAACCATTTCAAGTTGAAGTATCGTAGGATAGTCTAGCCAAGAGTCAAAGCTGGCTTGCTGCAATAACTCCACCAACCCTTCTTGATAATATGCATGTATGTAGGATCTGATGTAAGTCTTGCTGAGTACCTTTGTACTCATGTTGCTATAATTTACATTTTTACAGAAGACGCTGCAACCCCTTCTGATGGGTTCTATGTAGACGTTGACATCAACGAGTAGGCTAAAGGCCCAGGTGGTGACCCTGAGCTTGTGAAGGACCACGTAGTATAGCTAGGCTTTCCAAGCCTCTTTTATTTTACTAGTTGTCTGTACTCAGACAAGTTACTTCCGCTGCTGGTTTGTATGACTGTATGACTTGAATGTTGGGTCGTGAGACCCGTACCTTTGTGTATGTTATGTATGGCTCCCTGAGCCTTAAATAAAGTACTTGTGTCGTAGAGTCATGTTGTGATGCTTCGTTGTATTTGCACATATCGAGCATATTGTGTGTATGATTGAAATGCTTGGTATGTGTGGGATCTGACTATCTAGTTGTTTATCTTTAGTAGCCTCTCTTACCGGGAAATGTCTCCTAGTGTTACCGCTGAGCCATGGTAGCTTGCTACTGCTCTGGAACACTTAGGCTGGCCGGCATGTGTCCTTCTTCGTTCCTGTGTCTGTCCCTTCGGGGAAATGTCACGCTTTGAGTACCGGAGTCCTGTTAGCCCGCTACAGCCCGGTTTACCGGAGTCCTGCTAGCCCAGTGCTACAGCCCGGACCCACTTGCTGATGACCGACACGTTCGAAGCTGGGTCATGGATGCCTGTCCCTGTAAGTCTGTGCCACTTTGGGTTTACGACTAGTCATGTCAGCCCGGGCTCCTTATCATATGGATGCTAGCGACACTATCATATACGTGAGCCAAAAGGCGCAAACGGTCCCGGGCAAAGGTAAGGCGACACCCGTGGGGATACCGTGCGTGAGGCCGCAAAGTGATATGAGGTGTTACCGGCTAGATCGATGTGACATCGAGTCGGGGTCCTGACAGCGTTGGCATCAGAGCCGGACTGCCTGTAGGTTCTCCAAGCCAAACTGGTCGATGTTGAGTCTAGAAATTCTTTAGTTATATGTAGGGGAATTGTTTGTGGGTTGGAACGTAAGGCTCTTTTTACTCCTTTATCTTATGACATTCTGATCTGAGTCAGTCCATTCTTCCACCGGGGGTTAAGGAATTAGGATCTATTCTCTCTATCAGGATCACGTGTTACTAATCAGTAGTACCTTATAGGTTTGATGGATACAAGCCTAGTTCAGTTCTACTACCACATTATGTTGCTAGGATGGACTCAGAACTTTGATATGATGATGTTGAGTGTGTATGAAATCCTTTGTCAAATGTCTCAAAATCCTTCTTGAGCATTTACAGCTGTTATGCTGCCGAAATTTTGCTAGAAATTCTAATGCCTTTGCATTATGATTGTGCTTTCAGATGGCCACTCGCGACCTCAATCAAGTGGTTCGCCTGACTCGATGCCTAGATGTACCCGGCCATACTGCCAAGTTGGTCAGGGTAATGACTGAGGCTGGATACCGCTGGTATCCTGAGTACACGGTCGAAGAGCAATTTCGGGACTTCAATCAAAGCCAGTATCTCTGCACTGTCAGGATATTTCCATCTTATCCTGGATCCACCGAGCCCCTTCACTGCTCCTATGGACTCGGGGTTACTATTGAGATGGCTGTGCAGGACGCCGCCTACTCTATGATGACCATCATGCGAGTCAGATCTGGTCTATTTCGGGACTCTGATTTCCGGTATATGCCAGGATCACTTCCGGGAGCACAAGGGTATCTCCAGGCTATCTATGCTGACCCCACTCAGGAGGATTCACGGACTCGCACCACTGCTGAGATGCTCGAGGATAAGGACCGTGAAAATCGGGCCTTGAGGTTAGAGCTCTTCAATACCCGTGCTGACCACTGGGCCACTTTGACTCGGTTCGCACCGGCGGTGCAAGCTGGATATTCAGATATGCGCGATCTCTATCCTGTGAGATCTGCTCTGCCAGACGTGATGGGTTGGCGTGATGTAGGAGGCATCACCCCACCTCGCGGTCCCCGCAGGCCACCGTCTGTTGGTCCAAGACCTCATCCTAGCCCCTATGGTCCACAAGCTCCGCGAGATCGTCTGTTTCCGGATGATCATGTTGAGCTTCCAGGCTATGGAGGTGACTTCTACGAGGACTACTACGGATCGGTCTGAGTTAGTGGTAGTATCACTAGTTCGCACTAGCTGTGTCGTCTATCGTCCCGCGTGACTCGTGGGATATGACCTAGTTTGTACTCTTTCCGGAGGTGTAGAAAAATAATGTATAGGAGCTTGGATGCCTCCGATGAGATGTAATCCTCTTTTCACCGTAATAGTACTTTGTTTGGTCTTGTACTAAACCCTGTATGGTGTGTATGACGATGGAATAAAGAAGCAGTTTCTGTATCTACCATGTCATACGGATGATCATCTTGCATTTCGAGTTATTCCTTACATTTTATATCCTATGTCGGAATTTTATCATCCTGACTAAATCATTGTCTTGTTTACCTAGGATGGTCAACACGCGCACTAACCCTGCTCCTCAAGAGCAGGCCGAAGGCAGTGAAGTCAGGGATGCAAATCTGCCTCATCCTCCTTCCCTAGCCGAGGTTATGATGGAAGCTGAGAGAAACAAGCGGGAGACCAACCGTTTGTTGGAGCGTATTGAACAGAACACAGCACACCATCAGAGGACTAACGTGGTGTCACTCAGTGATTTTATCAAATTACATCCACCCACGTTCCACCACTCCGTCGAGCCTCTCGACGCTGATGACTGGCTTCGCAGTATCTCTCACAAACTGCGTTCCGCGCTGGTAGCGGAGGCTGACAAGGTCACCTTTGCTGCATATCATCTTGAAGGCCCCGCCAGTCTATGGTGGGAGAATTATGGAGCTATGCGCCCAGCGGGCCATGTCACTACTTGGGCTGAATTCAGCGAGGCTTTCCGTGAACATCACATTCCGGAGGGTCTCATGGACCGTAAACGTGAGGAATTTTGCAGTTTCACCCAAGGCCGACTTTCTGTGGATGCTTACAGCAGGGAGTTTGGTAATCTCGCACGATATGCAACTGAGGAAGTGTCTACTGATGCCAAGAAGCAAGCAAGGTTCCGTAAGGGACTTAGTCCTGAGCTTCGCCGTGACCTCCGTCTGCATGAGTGCACATCTTTTCAGAAACTTGTCAACAAAGCCATCAGTGCTGAAACTGGTCAGACTGACTATGACGCAACACGCAAGCATGGCCGTGACATGGGTTCCTCATCCGGTGCTGGTCCTCAGAAGCGCCGCGTGTGGGTACCCAACACCGCCCTGCCACCCAGGTTCACACCGAGGCCATCTTTCCAGGCGCCTCGCCCTGTTCAACAGTCTGCTCCAGCCAAGCCCTATGGGGGTCCAACCAACAATGCTCCTCCACGTACCAGTTCCGTGACTTGTTTCAAGTGTGGGGAATCTGGCCACTATATGCGTGAGTGTCCCCAGACCAACCCCAACCAGTCTGCTAAAGCTGTTGGCCGTGGCAAGCCGACAGGAAAAGTATTCCACGCCAAGCCGGTCACCGCTTCACGTGGCCATGTCAACTGTATCTCTGCCGAAGAAGCTCAAGAGGATCCCAACGTCGTTCTCGGTACGCTTCTTGTTAATTGCCACCCGGCATCTGTTCTTTTCGATACAGGAGCCTCTCATTCTTTTATATCTGAAAATTATGCTCGTTTGCATAACGTCGCATTCGGTGATATGCCAACCTCTATGGTAATTCAAACTCCGGGATCCAAATGGCAAACTTCTAGAGTAAGCCATGGAAATGAAATCCAAGTCGACAGACTTGTTTTCCTCGCGTCTTTGATAGCCCTTAAATCTTCAGATATTAATATCATTCTGGGTATGGACTGGATGTCAGCTCATCATGCCCAAATTGATTGCTTCTCTAGGACTGTTCAACTCACCCATCCTTCGGGGAAGATAGTCAATGTCTTGACCCGAATAGCCAAGCGACAATTATATTCTCTTAACGCTAGCCCTTTGCCAGACCTTGAGGACATTCCGGTAGTCCCTGACTTCCCGGATGTCTTCCCAGAGGAATTGCCAGGTGTTCCACCTGACAGGGATGTTGAGTTCGTAATAGACCTCATTCCAGGAACCGTTCCGATTGCTAGAAGACCCTATAAGATGGCACCACTAGAACTAGCCGAGCTTAAGAAACAACTCGATGAGTCCTTGAAAAAGGGTTTCATCCGACCTAGCTCATCTCCGTGGGCTTGCCCCGTCCTATTCGTCAAGAAGAAGGATGGTACGGACCGGATGGTTGTAGATTACCGACCTATCAATTTGGTCACAATCAAGAACAAATATCCACTTCCCAGGATCAACGACCTGTATGATCAGCTCGCTGGATCCTCAGTCTTCTCCAAGATGGATTTGAGGTTGGGCTACCATCAAATCAAAATCAGAAACGGGGACATTCCTAAAACGGCCTTTGTTACTCGTTATGGCCAATACGAGTACACCGTCATGTCCTTCGGATTAACCAACGCTCCAGCCACCTTTTCTCGGTTAATGAACTCAATCTTCATGGAGTATTTGGATAAATTCGTCGTGGTTTACCTCGATGATATACTCATCTACTCCAAGAACGAGGAAGAACATGCCGAACATCTAAGGCTAGTGTTGAAGAAACTTCGAGAGCATCGCCTTTATGCCAAATTTTCTAAATGTGAATTCTGGTTGTCAGAAGTGACCTATCTGGGTCATGTAATATCTGGTAAAGGTATTGCTGTTAACCCTGAGCGAGTTCAAGCCGTCCTTAATTGGACTCCACCTGAATCGGTCAAGCAAGTTCGGAGTTTTCTGGGCTTAGCGAGCTATTGTCGTCGCTTTGTCGAGAACTTCTCCAAGGTTGCTAAACCTCTAACCGAACTCCTCAAGAAAGATAAGAAGTTCGAGTGGACTCCACAATGTGAGCACAGCTTTCAGGAACTGAAAAGACGCCTGACTTCTGCTCCCGTACTGGTACCGCCAGACTTCTCCAAGGACTTTGTTATCTACTGCGACGCCTCGCGACAAGGACTAGGTTGCATTCTCATGCAAGATCGACACGTAATTGCCTACGCTTCACGGCAATTGCACCCACATGAGGAGAATTATCCTACTCATGATCTAGAGCTTGCAGCCGTAGTCTATGCACTTAAGACCTGGCGACATTACCTCCTCGGTAATCGTTGCGAAATATTCACTGATCACCAAAGTCTGAAGTACATTTTCACCCAACCGGATTTGAATCTCAGGCAAAGACGTTGGGTTGAGTTGATCACAGACTTCGACTTAGGAATAACCTACACCCCAGGGAAAGCCAACGTCATGGCTGATGCGCTAAGTCGTAAATCTTATTGTAACAACCTGATGTTACAACAAAGTCAACCGCTTCTCCATGAGGAATTTCGGAAGCTTAACCTTCACATTGTACCTCAAGGTTTTCTTTCCACCTTGGTAGCAAAACCTACTCTTACGGATCAAATCATCGCTGCCCAAAAGCGAGATAAGGGAATATCTAAAATCAAAGAGAACATTGCTAGCGGAGGTGCTAGTTGTTTCTCCACAAATGATCATGGTGTTGTGTACTTTGAGAACCGTCTAGTGGTTCCCAAGAACCAGCATCTACGGCAGTTGATCCTTAAGGAGGCTCATGAATCTCCTCTCACCATTCATCCCGGTAGTACTAAGATGTATCAGGACCTACGCCAGAGGTTCTGGTGGACTAGGATGAAGAGAGAAATTGCTCAGTATATTGCTAATTGCGACGTCTGTCGTCGTGTAAAAGCAGAGCACCAACGGCCTGCTGGCACCCTTCAACCCTTAGCTATTCCTGAATGGAAATGGGATAAAATTGGTATGGATTTCATTACCGGTTTTCCCAGGACCAAGAGAGGGAATAATGCTATTTTCGTCGTTGTCGATCGTCTTTCCAAAGTAGCCCATTTCTTACCTGTTCGTGAGAGTATAACCGCTAGTCAGCTGGCAGACTTATACATCTCCCGAATAGTGTCCCTCCATGGTGTTCCTTTGGAAATTAACTCGGATCGAGGAAGTCTTTTCACCTCTCGATTTTGGGAAAGTTTCCAAAATGCTATGGGAACCCGTCTCTCCTTTAGCACCGCCTTCCACCCTCAGTCGAGTGGTCAAGTGGAACGCGTCAACCAGATTCTAGAAGACATGCTTCGAGCCTCTGTTATCTCATTCGGAATGGACTGGGAGAAGTGCCTTCCATTTGCCGAATTCGCTTACAACAACAGCTATCAATCTAGCTTGGGTAAAGCCCCTTTTGAAGTTCTCTATGGACGACGGTGTCGAACACCCCTTAACTGGTCAGAGACCGGGGAAAGACAATTCTTTGGCCCGGATATGATTCAGGAAGCAGAAGAACAAGTTCGCATCGTTCGTGAAAAGTTGAAAACAGCCCAATCTCGTCAAAAGAGTCAATATGACCGAAAACATAAGGCTATGACTTTCGAGGTTGACGAGAAGGCTTATCTTCGGGTCACCCCTCTGAAGGGAACCCATCGTTTCGGTATCAAAGGCAAATTGGCTCCTCGTTACATTGGACCTTTTCGCATTCTCGCCAAACGAGGAGAAGTTGCCTACCAGTTGGAACTACCTCCGCACCTCTCCAGAGTCCACGATGTCTTCCACGTTTCTCAACTCAGGCGTTGCTTCTCGGATCCTATCCGTGGAGTGGACCACGAAACGCTTGATCTCCAAGATAATCTTACATATCGAGAGTACCCCATTCGTATCCTCGATCAGGCCGAACGTACCACCCGACGTCATAATATCAAGTTTCTCAAAGTTCAATGGTCGCACCATTCTGAGGATGAAGCAACTTGGGAAAGGGAGGATCGTCTTCGACTTGAGTATCCCGCCTTCTTCCCGGAGGAACCCAAATCTCGGGACGAGATTCTTTTGAGTGGGGGTGAGTTGTCACACCCTAGCTAGTCATGCATCAGAGTGTGTGCATCATGTTTAAAATTCCATTTAATTTGAAATGGGGATTTGTGAAACCCTCAGAATCATTTTGAAAATGACCCAAATAAAAATTTCTCCAAAAGGGTCCAAGAAAATGCTCATGTTGCTCTCTGAAAATATTGGACAGAGATAAAAATCAAACCAATATTTTTAAGAGCTCATAGGTATTTATTTTGGGCATTTGGAATTAATGCATAAATATTTGCATTGGAAATATATTAGTTATATATATTAATATATGTCCAAATATTATGCCATTATAAAGGAGCTCTGGAATAATATATCTAGCTCCTGCAAAAATTAGCATAAGGTAAATAAATGATTTAATATTTTATTTAAATCAAAACAAATGTCAGAAAAATAAAAAAACAGAAATAAATAAAAGGAGGAGCTTACCTGGGCTCCTCCCTGTCCGGCCCAGCCAGCTGGCCGGCCCAGCCAGCAGGCGGCCCAGCCCGTCTCCCTCCTCTGTCGTCTTCGTCCTCGACAGAGGGAGGGGAGTGTGCCCGGCGCGCGCGCGCGCCACCGCGCCACGCCACCTCCCTCCCTGCCTGCCTGCCCCTCCCCTCCTCGTCTGGATGGCCTGGAACGACGCCACGCCCTCCCCCTCGCTCTCTCTCTCACGGCCGAACACCACCATCGCCGCCGTTCGCCATAGCAGCCGCCACCGGCCACCCCTCGCCCTCCGCTGAGCTCAGGAGCTCCGCCGCGACCCCCTCTTCCTCCCCACCAAGCCAAGCCCCTCGGGAAGCTCTGCATCGCCTCCACGCCATCGTCTTCCTCCTCGGGCTCCGACCACCATCGTCGTCGATTCGCCGTCTCCAGCGCGTCCCCGAGCCCGCTTCGACGCCCACTGCAACCGCGGTGAGCTCCGCCACCGTTTCCCCCTCTTTTCCCCCTCGTTCCCGCACCGTAACCCCATTTCCCACCACGGCCGAACCTCCGCCGTCGCCGAGCTCGCCGTCGACGCAGCTCCGGTGACCATTTGGTCACCCCGGCGAGTCCAACAAGTCCGTAAGGACCCATAGAGCCCCTCCAGCGCCTCAGCTTCCTCGCCTGCGAGCAGCAACGCCGATCCCGACTGCACCCGAACTCCGGCCGCCGCTCACGAGCTCGCCGTCGTCGGTACCGGCCACCACAGGCACGGCCACCACCACCGTTCGACGCGCGGGAGCAAGGGCTCTCCAACGAGCCCAAGCACGGCCTCGCCCGTGCCCTGTAGCGCGTTTCCGTATCGCGCCGCCGTCTCGGGCCTCGCCGGCGTCATGTCGCCGGTGGGTTTGACCTATTTGACCTGGGGTTTGACCCCCCCAGGATCACTGACGCGTGGGCCCCGTCGGCCAGGTGGTCAGATTAGTGCTAATCACTGTTAGTTAACCCCCTGACACTGACCAGTGGGCCCCAGCGCCACTAATTCCTAATTAGGATTAAATTAACCCTGTTTAAACCCCCCTGTCACTGACGTGTGGACCCCACACGTCAGGTTTGACCCCAGCCAGCCGCAGTTGACCACTGACGTCATGCTGACGTCATGCTGGCGCAATATATATATTTCTGGATTTAATTAAATCAGGAAATTCCAGAATATTATTTAAACTTCAAAAATTCATAACTTTTATTCTGTAACTCCAAATCAGACAAATTATATATGAAAAATGATCAGAAAAATCCAATCTATCCATCTGTACTATTTTCATGCATGATCAAACAAGTTAAATTGATGTTTTAAGCAGAACAAGGAAAAGCACTTTAAAAGGCCATGTTTGAGTTTGAAATTTGAATCTTTGATTCAAATTTGTTCAAACCCTTCTGGTTTTAGTTGCATTAGCCCAACACACTCATATTGCCATGTTTCATGCATGCATCATATTGTTGCACATTGTTTGGTGATGGTTGTGTATCGGTGTCCTTTGCGACAGGTTCTGCCTCCGAGGAGTACCGTGATTACCCTAACGAAGAACCGTATCAGTGCATCGAACCATCAGGCAAGCAACCAACCATTTGATCATATCGATACAATCCCATGTTCTCGCTCCTGCTCTCTTTTACTGCATTAAGACAACGCGTTTCAAACTGCTGTGTGCTACGGTAGTTGAACCCATTTCCTCTGCATGACCTGTCATTGCCACAGTAACTAGATGAAACCCACTAGCATGTGTAGGAGTTGATTGAGCCATATGTATGTGTTGTTCCTACCTTGCTATGCCTGCTATGCTTAGAGTCGTGTCAGGTCTGGTTCATCTGGGTGATGGCTAGAGTGAAATGATTATGTCGGTAATGAGAGTGGTGTGGTGAACACGATTTGGTAAAGGTATCGATGAGAGGCCATGTAGGAGTACATGGTGGGTTGTTTCATTGAAGCCGACCTTAAGCACTGAGATCTGTATGTGTGATTTAAGATACAGCTACTACCATGCATTGGGCCCTGAAATATGACCCCGCTCGACTTCTTATTCACCCTAGCTCTCTGTCCAGGAGTTGCAAGTAGTTTCTGGTGTTTGTAGCCTACTGGAGGCCGTGGACAGCGCTGACCGTAGGGGTGGGCTGTGATGCGGTAGGTACGTGGCACGGTGTACCGAATACCCGTTAGGTATCTCGGGAACCCTGTTCACATCGTTCGGGGCCGTATGGGAAACCTCGGCCGGACTCCCTGCGGATGGAACCTGGATAGGCGATAAACCTGGACTAGAGGCTTAAGTGTTTAGGTAGGTCGTGGTCTACACCCACGTCGGCTTTCGCTTGAAGTCTGCCGAGCACATGTCGTGTGCAGACGCTAAGTGGTGGAAACATGTATGAAGAAGTACACCCCTGCAGGGTTATCATGATCTATTCGAATAGCCGCGTCCGCGGTAAAGGACTACTTGGTTGCCTATACAGTTCATAGACAAGTAAATGGAAACTACTAAAAGCCTCAAGATAAGTGTGAGTGCCGAGGATGGCTCTTCCGTAGGAAGACGGAGGCGGATCCTCGGTAGTGTATTGAAGTGGTGAGTAGTGGACTCGTGTGCGCAAAACCATTTCAAGTTGAAGTATCGTAGGATAGTCTAGCCAAGAGTCAAAGCTGGCTTGCTGCAATAACTCCACCAACCCTTCTTGATAATATGCATGTATGTAGGATCTGATGTAAGTCTTGCTGAGTACCTTTGTACTCATGTTGCTATAATTTACATTTTACAGAAGACGCTGCAACCCCTTCTGATGGGTTCTATGTAGACGTTGACATCAACGAGTAGGCTAAAGGCCCAGGTGGTGACCCTGAGCTTGTGAAGGACCACGTAGTATAGCTAGGCTTTCCAAGCCTCTTTTATTTTACTAGTTGTCTGTACTCAGACAAGTTACTTCCGCTGCTGGTTTGTATGACTGTATGACTTGAATGCTGGGTCGTGAGACCCGTACCTTTGTGTATGTTATGTATGGCTCCCTGAGCCTTAAATAAAGTACTTGTGTCGTAGAGTCATGTTGTGATGCTTCGTTGTATTTGCACATATCGAGCATATTGTGTGTATGATTGAAATGCTTGGTATGTGTGGGATCTGACTACCTAGTTGTTTATCTTTAGTAGCCTCTCTTACCGGGAAATGTCTCCTAGTGTTACCGCTGAGCCATGGTAGCTTGCTACTGCTCTGGAACACTTAGGCTGGCCGGCATGTGTCCTTCTTCGTTCCTGTGTCTGTCCCTTCGGGGAAATGTCACGCTTTGAGTACCGGAGTCCTGTTAGCCCGCTACAGCCCGGTTTACCGGAGTCCTGCTAGCCCAGTGCTACAGCCCGGACCCACTTGCTGATGACCGACACGTTCGAAGCTGGGTCATGGATGCCTGTCCCTGTAAGTCTGTGCCACTTTGGGTTTACGACTAGTCATGTCAGCCCGGGCTCCTTATCATATGGATGCTAGCGACACTATCATATACGTGAGCCAAAAGGCGCAAACGGTCCCGGGCAAAGGTAAGGCGACACCCGTGGGGATACCGTGCGTGAGGCCGCAAAGTGATATGAGGTGTTACCGGCTAGATCGATGTGACATCGAGTCGGGGTCCTGACAGAGGAGAAGTTGAGGGAGAACTCAGACAGCACGACGGCATGGTGGTGGTGGAGCTCATGATTCTCCAGCAGGGCTTCGCCAAGCACTACGGAGGAGGAGGAAGTGTTGGAGGAGGGAGGGGCTACGCCAAGGGAAGGGGTGCGGCTGCCCTCCCACCCCTCTATAGGGGCAAGGGGAGAGGGGTAGGTGCCCTAGGGTTTCCCCTAGGGGGCGGCGGACAAGCAGATTGGATCTCCCTAGGGAAAATCCTAGGAGACTTGCCCCCCAAGCCAAGCAGGTGGAGGATTGCCTCCCAAGCCAGGTGGAGGCGCCCCACCTACCCAAACAACATGGGAAAGGGTGTGGGGGGCGCAACAACCCTTAGTGGGCTGGTTTGCCCCTTCCCCTTTGGCCCATGAGGCCCTCCAACACTTGTCGGGGCTCCCAAAACACCTTTCGGTCATGCTGGCCATAGCCTGGTACCCCCGGAACACTTCTAGACTCCAATACCCTTCGTCCAATATATCGATCTTCACCGCCGGACCATTTTGAAACTCCTCATGACGTACGGGATCACATACGGGACTCCAAACTACCTTCGGTAACCACATATTATTTCCCATAACAACTCTAGCATCACCGAACCTTAAGTGTGTAGACCCTACGGGTTCGAGAATCATGCAGACATGACCGAGACGTTCTCCGTCCAATAACCAACAGCAGGATCTGGATACCCATGTTGGCTCCCACATGTTCCACGATGATCTCATTGGATGAACCATGATGTCGGGGATTCAAGCAATCCCGTATGCAATTCCCTTTGTCAATCGGTATGTTACTTGCCCGAGATTCGATCGTCGGTATCCCAATACCTCGTTCAATCTCATTACCGGCAAGTCACTTTACTCATTCCGTAGTGCATGATCCCATGACTAACTACTTAGTCACATTGAGCTCATTATGATGATGCAATATCGAGTGGGCCCAGAGATACCTCTCCGTCATACGGAGTGACAAATCCCAGTCTCGATTCGTGCCAACCCAACAGACACTTTCGAAGATACCTATAGTGCACCTTTATAGCCACCCAGTTACGTTGTGATGTTTGGTACACCAAAGCATTCCTACGGTATCCGGGAGTTGCACAATCTCATGGTCTAAGGAAATGATACTTGACATTAGAAAAGCTCTTAGCAAACGAACTAGACGATCTTGTCCTATGCTTAGGATTGGGTCTTGTCCATCACATCATTCTCCTAATGATGTGATCCCGTTATCAATGACATCCAATGTCCATGGTCAGGGAACCGTAACCATCTATTAATCAATGAGCTAGTCAACTAGAGGCTCACTAGGGACATGTTGTGGTCTATGTATTCACACATGTATTACGGTTTCTAGTTAATACAATTATAGCATGAACAATAGACAATTATCATGAACAAGGAAATACAATAATAACCATTTTATTATTGCCTCTGGGGCATATTTCCAACATGGGCTGTTTGGTTTTGTGGGAACGAGGCAACATTTTGGGTTCAGGGACCACTGGAGATATAGTACGTACAAAAAATTGCGGACGTAGGTTTGACCGAAAGGCAATGATGCATCGGCCCTGCATTTTGATATACCCAGGGCCGCGTGAAATTTGCTACTCTAGTCAAAACTAGTAAGGTACACATGCATTGAACACATAAGATTTCGAAACCAAATTATGAATAAATACACACTATAGCATGTAAAGCTTTGAGTCATATATGCATGATGTAGATGTTCGTTTAGTTCTTATAGTTCATCTCATTCAAAATAAATTAGTTTTATAAAAAAATTAAGATTCACGGGGTTGTGCATTGTAAAGCATAAAGTAAAAAACAAATAAAGGCAATTCATTTAGAAAAAAAATCAATTATGATACGGAAGATTCTAGAACAAAGGAGAAGTGCCTATGTTTTGAGGTTTGTGCATTATGCTTAAGTTCAACCATGGAGTCTTCTAAATTGTACATGTGGCAGATCTGGTGGAATGTTGATGATATCCAATGGCTAGTAGTGCTCGGGTTTGCCATCTCTGCACTATGGGATTAGCTTCATCCAGCGATCATCTTTCAAAGTTATTCGCACACTATACAGTTCTTGTGCCATAGTTGCATGACTTGGAAAAAAGCTACTAGTGGGTTGTACTAGCTATTTAGGAATAGAAGATGTATACATGGAAGTTGTAGGGAAAGAGATGACATGGAGTATCTCGATTCCTATGAGTAGGGATTGGAAAAGAGATGTCATTTGGTTCACATCATAGGAACTTTTCTGTTGAATCTTGAGATGACATGTATCTCAATTCCTATGAGGTGGGATTAGAAAAGAGATGTAACTTGGTTCATATCATAGGAACTTTTCTACTGAATATACGCTAATGTTTATTTTCCTTTGAAATTATGGGAGTATAGGAATCCATTCATATGAACCAAGTGGCTCTAAAGCTATAGAAATGATATCATGTTTATTCCCTTTGAAATGTGGAGTATATGAATCTATTCCTATGAACCAATTGGCTCTAAAGGAAACAAATCCTATAAAAATCATATCATATAGAGTTCCTATGATATTCCTCCACACTAAAGGATGGTTGAAATTGCTGCAGGTGATACGCTGGTCTTTCTTTGTAGAATCCTCCCTCATCTTTATAGTCACCTCTAGAAGATGAATGAAATGATACATACAGGGTATTCTACATGTGCAATTTGGTACACGAAAACTCGGTAAAAGTTTGCGAGGTTCGAATTTTCAATAAAGCTATATGCACTGCATTTTGGAACGGAGGGAGCATACGGCAGTTGCTAACACTCACGTGGAACATTTGTGTGTAGGAGGAGTGGCTGTTCTGTTAAATGACATGGCAAAATTGACACTATTGGATGCCGATCTAACAGTTCTTACGACGTTCGTCAGGAAAAGGCTCGTGGCGAACGTTTGTCGGATAATTATTTACGGACACATGCATTGCATTGATACATGTCCCCCTCTCTCTCATGCACACGCACCCACACGAGTCACGACTCTCCCGAGTCCTCTCACACCCACCGTCTATCTACAGGCAGACGTCACACACATATGTGCTCTTCACACCCTACCCTCAGAACTTCTAAAAAACAAAAGACGTCGCGCACATTTTATTTTAGCTCACACGTCACACACTTATACTATTACTCTTGTGGTGAACGTTCTTCGGGCATAGTATATTGTACTCTCATGAAGAGAAGTGGTGCACGCACGCACTAGTTCTCTCACACCCACTCGCGGGTACACATAGGAGCACATTTTTTTGAAGCTGGTACAACAAAATCACTCCACTATATATATAAGCGGGAGCCTTAGCGCTTGCTTTACTAGGGTTCCTCTCATTCACTCTCTCATGTTGTCTAGATCTAAGCAAGACATAGGTGGCCACACTCTCTCTCAGCTCAAGGCTGGTCACAAATCCGGCCGGACAACCTTGACCGGGGCAGGGGTGTAGGTGCATCGTTCACGCTGTCGTCTGCGGCGAGGGAGGAGACCAACGGCTGATCACGTGTCTTGATCGGCGGCCATGCCGTTCTCTCCGAAGAGCGCCAACTCGGGAGGGCCTCCGACCCCATCTTCCTCCCTGCGGTATTGTGGCCAAGATGCGGCATCCCAACGCCGTCTTTCCCACATGCCGACGACCCTCAGGTATATATTCCTTCGAAACCTGCCTTACTGCCCCAGCTCCCCACTTGGCTTCGTGAGGATCTTTTTCTACTTCCGTCCGATGTTCCAAAGCCACCTAGACTTTTACTGTTACTAGAAGTAAAGCTAGTTCATACAGTCGACTCTAAGAGCTGGTTCAAATAGGTAAGAAAGTGGGAAAGCTGTAGCATGAATCTAGGACTTGGTTCTAAGAGGAAACGGGGGAATGTAGTAGATACTGGCTACCCAACCGGTCTCTTGGTTGAAAAGACAAAGAAAGCATGGTGGATGGCGAAGGGTGGGGGGAAGTGGACCTATCTCTTGGTTGAAAAAGGAAAGAAAGTGACGGGTGTTGGGGGACAACGCAAATGAGAATGAGTAGGTCGAAATTTCCTGTGCTCACATAGGAAAATATCGCCGAGGTGATAAAAAATGGGACAAATGCAAACATGTTGCCTGAGTGTTTCCTACTCTCGGCAGCCACATCTGCCTCACCACTTTATGCCCCTGCTGTCCCTACACCCATATTGCTACCGTTAATGTAAAATCACATGAAGCATTAAGCAACGCCACCTAATGTCACTATAAGTAATGGTCTAGTGCCGTCGATAAATTGAAGCAATGCCACCACCATTTTATGAAGTGCTTCTGTCTTGCTTTATTTCCCATGAATTGTGTTTTTGCAGTTGCACTTAAATCTCACACCGCTAACATTGCTTCATCCCAGTGGAACTGCACAAATTTGATTGCACATTTACTCACCATGTGCTACTCTCATGACAGTAATACTAATGTTATTGTTCTGGATGTTAATCTAGTGGCAGTGTTGATGTGATGTGATGCTACTTACTTAAGGACACTTTCATACTGTCAATCTGGTGCCAATTATAACACAATAGATGCTGATGTTAATCATACGCCACTTCAAATATCTGTCACTGTTTAAATAACCGTATTTCATATTTGCGCAAACAAGGATGTCTGTCTCCATATCGTTTCTTGTCTGTGCAATCAAAAGTATACACCTAAGTTTTGGTGCAACTGCACTAAATGAGATGGCTATTCCTAGCTACCATCCTCTAACCTCAAGTGTTGAAGGTATTCCTACATTGGTAGTAACTAGGTAGAATGACCAACGCAATCTAAAACAAGCTGATTCGTACGTTTTACTTCCTGATTGCAGTGCAAGGACGAGTGAAAACAACTGCATCCTAGTCCGGAATGCACTTTCTACCAGTTCATCCATGGATCGAGGACTAGCTGGCACGACTGCAGGGTGTTTTTTTGGACAGGTGCGCGGACAAGAGGCATTGTGGTCTGCTTATTTCTGCAAATAGTGGTGCTTAAATTTAGTGGAATGCACAAGAATTGCATCTGGTCAGTACACTGCATGGTTCAGTTCAGCATTACAGCTAACACCACAATTATAATTGGTTATTATGGAATAAGAGAACCTAACCCTAGATGGTGGCAACAAGAAAAAACTAGAGTAAACTCTAGGAAATTTAAGCCTGCCGGGAGGCCCTTTGCTCAGAGAAGCCTTGCTTGTTTTTTCCTGATTGGTAAACCTTCTCACAACTTTGTCTTTTGCTGTGAACTAGTATATTTTTGTTATGTTCTATGAATCATTGAGATGTATAAGATTGCTTAACTTATGCTTTTCAAGTTTTTTATGAAGCCGAGTTTAATGTGAGTGTTCCACATGAACGCTGGACTAGCATGTGAACGTTTGGAATTTACATTGTGGCCTCAGTTAACTGCATGAACCACTGTAACAACATACATAGTTGCTTATATGTAGACAATAGATTGTTGATTGTTAGCTGGTCGATAGCCTAGTGTTGAAGTGACATGAGCCAATGTGTCATGTTTTGCACAACTGCTTACAAGTGGGGTAGCACCAATAGTGTTTACAAGTACTTATGTATACGTCGGTGCACAGTTCTCGAATGAGTACTCTATTTCATCAAAACACACACTGCTCGTATGATAAACCTTGACCTCTTATGTCTTACCATGCCATATTCATGAAAAAACTAGTGAGGATGCATCTGTTTCGGCAACAATTACGATGGTTCTCACATGATTCACGGGCACACAAAAGTAGCAGCAGTTCCCATAGACAGATTCAAACAGAGTACTAGCCCCAGAGGGCTCGATAACAGGCAAGGTTCAGATAATTAGACACAATCCAAACTACTACTAAACACTAGCTGGGGCAACTATTTCATGCCTCGATCTAATTTGGAATGGACACAAGACGGACCTTTCCATGAACATCATCGAGGACGTCCGGTACCAGCTCAATCCTGTGAACTTTCATGAAGACAACCTTGTGGCCTTGCCACTCATAAGCTTGTTTGTGCAGGCATGCCACGCCATCTTCCTACGTAAGCTTGACAAGAACAGTATGCCTCACAAACGAAGGAGTAGCTTTGAACTTCTTGTGCTTCAGTACACCCTGGACAACACGCCTGACAACAGTGAGACTAGAATACAACTCTTTATTGGTATAAGCACAAATGGCTTCCAGGATCCAACAGCCTAAGAACTCTGTTTTCCCAGTGCGTATATTCAGGTCATCCGCCTCATAGCGAGTGACATGTACAACCACACAATCCTTGTCTGCATCAGGGCTCTAATTGAAATGGAAACAAAATTTGAATTACTTTCCAGTATAAGAAACACAAGTTATTTAAACCACTATGTATAGCATGACATCAAAGCTAATAAAATTTTGCATTATTCATCACCACATACTTACATGAAAAACCACAATCGAGATCGGCAAAGAAGAAAATCACCTTGGGCAGCTCAGCAGGGGGGGACATCCTCGAAGGGGAAAACTCCTCCTGCAGTTCATGTAACCTCAAACAGGGCGTTGACCATCCTAGTAGTGGCCATGAGCATATCTGGGGTCGGCTCGGTGGCTGCCTCCATCTTCTTGGAGCTCTTTGTCTCATGGGGATCAGCCTCCCACGTCTGCTCCAATATTGGTAGATGTTTGCCTGGTTCTCCTTGGTCCATCATGAAACTAACGAATACTAGGAGATCACTGAATGGAAAACACAATCGCAGTGACAATGAAACAAAAAAGATAGTGAGGATCGGTTACTGCTTTGTAGAAGTTCTTTTTTTTCTCTGAACAAAAATATACCAACATCACGGATCCGCTTACCTTCCCTTCGGTTGGAGAGAAGAACAGTGGCAGATGCGAGTGTTGACTTTCTTGAAGACGGTGAGGGAGAAGGGGATTCAGCGAAGAGTGAAATGATGGTTGCTTCGTTCGTCAAACTTGGACTGCGGGGAGGTGGGGTTTTGTGATGCGATGGGTCGTTACTGCTGCGCTACGACCGGGGTGACTCTCTTCCTACATACTGCCATCTATTTTGGTGGATGGCATTTGGGCATGTGCGCTGCATGGCCCGCATGCCGGTGAACAAAAGTATAATGGCATTCAGTAGAGGGAGATGTTTCAATGACCTAGGACGAGCCAGAAGCGGTATTGTATCCATTGTACTAGTAGTAATTGTTTTTTTGGCAGTGTAGAGTGTCTCCATTGTACTAGTAGTAATTGTTTCTCTGGGCCCAAGACAAAACAGCCCATCCACACTAGTAAATAGTAAAATCAATTCAAAAGCCCATATATTTCCTAAATGAGAGGCGCTACCCACACCCAGCACACCGCCCCCAAACAAACCTGGGTGCTCTTCTTCCTCCTCAATCCCATCCACCTCACGTCAGCTCACTCCACTCGTACCTCCAAATTCCTCACCTCACTCCTACAGAAAACCCCAACTCCCCTTCTTCCTCGCTACTACAGAAAACCCCCAGCTCCCCTTCTTCTTCACTCGCACTACAACTAGGCTCGTCATTCATTACTCTGCTCAAATCCGTGAGCGTGATGTGACTCCCTCGAGGAAAATGGAGTCGGCTGACCCCAGCGCCAAGAAGATAAGGCTCCCGCCAGCGGCGACGCCTGTTGTAGATCCCGCACCCGGCAGCGCGGGGAGAAGCGGCGACCCCACCCCCACCGGATCCCACGAACCCGTAGAATCTCGGGTGGACCGCATCAACGGTCTCCCGGACGCTGTCCTTGGGGAGATCATCTTGCTTCTCCCCACCAAGGATTGCTGCCGCACCCAAGTCCTCTCAATTCGGTGGCGCCCTCTATGGCGCGCCGTGCACCTTAATCTCGACTGTCATCAGCTATCTCTCTTCAATGATTTTGAAATCCCCAAAGCCATCATATCCTCCTACCAGGGCTCCGTTCAAAGCCTCTGCATCCTGCACGGTGGACGCTTGGCTGAAATCCCCTAAATTCATAGAACTACAGCTGCTTGAGTTCTACTATTCCCCTGGAAATCACATACCACATACCGAACGCCATGTACTTTTGCCCTTAGCACCGATGTCCATCTCGCGGTTTTCCCCCTCTCTCCACACCGCCACCTTTGCGCTGTGCTACCTACCAGACAATCTGGTACTAAACCTTCGACTCCCATTTCTCTAGAAACTTTCACTTGTGCGGGTTCGTATATCGGAGGCCTCATTGCACAGCATCATCCACTCTAGTTGCCCTGCCCTGGAGTGCTTGGTGCTTGTTTTCACAGTTAGAATCGGTTGTCTCCAAATAAAGTCGCCTAACTTTGTAAGAATTGGAATTTCTTTTGACGGAAGGCAGCTCATCATCCAAGATGCCCCTTCACTTCAAAGGTTGATAATTGATTCTAGTTATTCACCGTTGCAAATAACCGTCTTCTCTGCGCCTAAACTGGAGACCTTGGGTGTAATACATGATCTTTGTGCTCATTTCAATATGGTGTTTGGCTCAATAGTTCTTCAGGTACTTTATATTATCATCTACACTTGTAACCATAAGCTGCATTTTAAATTTATGCGCATAAGTTATATATCATCTTGGAGTACACATTTTGTACTAATATTATGTTCTATGCTCAATGAAGAGTTTCTCCATGGATGGCCTATCAATGCTGTTGGATTCTGTCAAGATCTTATATATCCAAATGAATAGTTTTGATCTGAACAAGATTATTGGCTTCCTGCAGTGCTTTCCATGTCTGGAGAAGTTGTATATAAAGGTGATAATTTCACGCACATTGGAAGCCCGCATATAGTGTACTAGAATTAACCGTTCAGCTGTTGCTCTTTCGACACTCTTTTTTTAGACCTTAACTATTTTCAATCTTCATGTCTATTTAGGCAACAGGACGGGGTAAGAAAGTTATAACCAGTTGGTGGATTCGTAAGCATCGGCATTTTCTCACTTCTCATGAGATTCGATTGAAGACAATAACGCTAGAACAATATGTAGCCAACCATTGAAACACTAGATTTGTCACATTCTTCCTGCTGAATGCAAGGTTACTATTGTCCATCAGGCTTAAGTTTATCAGCGGCATGGTTTTGACGGATGGGTATGTCGAAGAGCAAAAAAAGGAGTTTCAGGTGGGCAAAAGAGCTTCTGAACGTGCCGGGCTTCTATTTACAACATATTGTGGACATAATCCAGTAAATTTTACGACCCATGATGTTCATTCTATGGACCTGACCGACCCATTTGACTGTGACTGCCAAAAACAGTGCTGGAGTTAGATGTTGTCGCCCTTTTCAACTTGGTTTTTTTGTAAACCTGATAAACAATTAACCCTTGTGCTTTTGTACAATTTGTAAGCTGGAGTTAGATGTTCTTGCCCTTTTCAAGTCGGCTATGACTGTCATATTTTCTTTGAAACAAGGCAAATGACTTGCCCTTCGTTTAATTTAGAGTGAAATATTGTAACAAATCCCAACCAAGGGAAATAACATCACTCTCACCGGTTGCTTGAGCTCACTGTGCATTACAGAAGCCAAGTGATTAGCCCCCACCAGCACCCACAAACCTATTTCGAACTAGCACATCTAATGGGCTCTAAATTTTCATAGGAAAGGCTGCATGACCGTGACATATTTGGATTCTGACATTTCGGACCCGCGAGGAAATAGCCTATCCAAGGTGGTGTCGACTTACTAGCCAGTCAACAAACGATTCTGCCTACCAGCCGTTGGATTGACATCCAACACCTGTCGTGTATCTTCTATCTCATGTCTTCTTCTTCCTTGAGCCGCCCAAACCAAACCACCCCGTCGGCTCCGCCTGCTCCCGCCTCCCATGGATGGTTGCGCCACAGCCGCTATACCGTACGTGCCCTCCAATGTTGGCTAGTCCCTCCCTCTATTCCCCCACACGTCCTGTTATTCTCTAGCGACGTCAGCGCCAACATGCACCCGCACCCAAACCATTCAACCCTCGTACTCCGCTCCGCCTGTGACTGGACTGACACATCTTCCACGGCTCATGTTCGTTCCGTCCGAGGCCTCGCTGTTGTCCTCCGCCTTGCGGCCTTGGTTCGCTCGCCGTGCACGGTGCGCCGCCCTCTGGCGTTGTCAACGTCATCAACAATCAAGAGGAACAAGGAGATAACTGTAGAAGGAGAGGATGATAGTATGGACCCACCAGCGTCATGGCAGTACGCAAGCAAGTGCCTCTATATTACAAGCCCAAAAATATGGTTCCTCCTAATGGTTGGACATCTGGGGCTCACGCCATTGTCAACGTAGTCAATAAACGAGAGAATTACACTACGAGCAGCTGACACCAGGGACCCAGCAGGTTGCGCAGTTTTTTTTTTGAGGAACAAGCCATTGTTATTTATACTAGTTTTAGTGACGGATCAGGGTAACAACGGGGTTGTGCGGGGGCTGTGGCCCGTCTAGCCAGGGTTTTATTTATGTTTACCACATCAAGAGCCTAGTTGTGTTTTTTTCTTGCTGAAAATGGCTAGCCCAGTTCTATTTTTTAAGAAATACCCAAACATGGCCTACTTGCTTTATCAGCCCTGCTGGGCTGCAAATCTTTCAAGACGATGAGAGTTTCATTCGGTTTGCCCAGAAATGGGCTGTACATTTTTAAAACACATCAAACCGGGAATTAGTTTCATTTTTTCATTACAAGATTTTAAATTACATTAATTTTTATGCATGGACAATTATTTGTATTTTATATTTATATAAATTATTTTTCAAAAAAGTTTGAATGTGAATCGATATTTCAGGATTAAAAACAGTTGACGGCACTGAAATGTGCAAAATTTCGTATACTTTTTAACCGTGGCCACAATATGGGGTTTAATGCTAACAAAAAGAAGATGGGCTCCAAAACAATTCTTAAGAATTAGCAAATGGGATGTACATTGTTAGAAATAATGGTAGATGGGTTGTATACTGTTTTCCATAGATTTGAGGCTGACTTGTGCGCCTACTACAAGTTAACGCACACGCAATGCCCTGTCAACCTAGTCAACACATGAGAGCAGTGACTGTTGGATGTCCATCCAACGGTTGTCGTGCTTCTTCAATCTCTGCTCTTCCTGCTCCAACCGCTCAAACAAGCACCGGCTGGACTGCCTGCTCCCTCCTCCCGTGGCCGGCTATGCTGCCGCGCAGGCCTCACCGCCCCACCGTACTCCCATCGCTGGCCTAGCCATCCCTCTACTCACCCACACCTGTTGTTATTCTCCGGGGATGGCAGACGAACCAGTAAACCCTCGTACTCCTCCGCGTGGGAAACAATTGACGAGTCTTCCCTGGCTCCGTGTCGTTCCCTTCCTAGGCCTCGCCGTCGTCCACCGCCCTGGTGCTCTCGGCGCGGCCTGGTCAACGTGGTCAATGAACGACATCCATCGGAAGTGGACTGCACGTGGAGAGGCTGACAGGTGGGTCCACGACCGAACGCAAGGAAATGCCTCCTTATTATGCGCAAAATAATGATTCCTCCACCTGACAGCTAGGACCCATGGGAAGGGCCTTTGTATTTCGCGAAAAAAACATCCCCCCCGCTGACAGGTCGGACCCACCAGCTATATCTTCGCACGCAAGGAAGTGCCTCCTTATTACACAAAAAAAATGAATACCCCCTTTTAGCTGGGACCCACCATAGTGGGTGGCTGACTTGTGGGCCTACTAAGTTGAGAGGGACGGAGGGCTTTGTCAACTTAGTCAATATGAACGATTCTAGCTCAAGTGACCGTACGATGTCCATCCAACGACCATAGTGCTTCTTCAACCTCTAGTCTTCTTGCTCCAGCCACCAAAAGCAGCGCCGGTCGTGCCGCCTGCTCCTGCCTCCTGTGGCCGGCTGTGCTATCGCGGAGGCCTCACCGCCCCCATACTACTCCCACCGCTGGCCAGGCCATCCCTCCACTCACCCACACCCCCTGTTATTCTGCGGCGATGGCAGCCTTACACCGCAGCTGAACCAGTGAACCCTCGTACTCCTCTCCGCGTGGTCATCCACTGCCGCGTCCTCCCCGGCTCCGCATCGTCCCCTTCCTAGGCCTCGTCGTCGTCCACCGCCGTGGTGCTCTCGGCGCGGCATGGTCAATGTGGTCAACGACCGACTTCCATCAGAAGAGTATTGTACGAGGAGAGGTTGACAGTTGGGTCCATGACAGCCGCAAGGAAGTGCCTCCTTATTATGCGGAAAATAATTATTCCTCCACCTGACAACAGGGACCCACAGGATGAGCCACCGTATTTCACGAAAAAACGTTTCCCCCCTGACTGCTGGGACCCACCGGACGGGCCATCGTATTTCGCAAAAAAAGTTCCCCCTGCTGTCAGCTCGGCCCCACCGGAAGTGCCTCCTTATTACGCACAACAAAATGAATACTCCCCTGCTAGCTGGGACCCACCTTGGTGGGAGGCTGACTTGTGGGCCTACTAAGTTGACGGGGACGGAGGGCTTTGTCAAATTAGTCAATATGAATGATTCTAGCTCCAGTGACCGTACATTGTCCATCCAACGGCCGTAGTGCTTCTTCAACCTCTGGTCTTCTTGCTCCAGCCGCCCAAAGTAGCACCAGTCGTGCCGCATGCTCCTGCATCTCGCGGCCGGCTGTGCTGCCGCGGAGGCCTCACCGCCCCCTACGGCTGGCCAGGCCCTGCAGTGACGGTAGCCTCACACTGCAGTCGAACCAGTGAACCCTCGTACTCCTCTTCACGTGGGCTTCCACTGTCGCGTCTTCCCCGGCTCCACGTTTTCCCCTTCCTAGGCCTCGCCGTCGTCCATCGCCCTGGTGCTCTTGGCGCGGCGTGGTCAACGTGGTCAAGGAAGGACTTCCATCGGAAGAGTACTGTACATGGAGAGGCTGACAGTTGGGTCCACGGTGGCCGCAAGGAAGTGCCTCCTTATTATGCGCAAAATAATTATTCCTCCACCTGACAGCAGGGATCCACCAGACGGGCCACCTTATTTCGCGAGAAAAATATTTCCCCCCTGACTGCTGGGACCCACTAGCTACATATTCGCACGCAAGGAAGTGCGTCTGGGCAAAAAAACGATTCGCCCTACTGACTGCTGGTACCGACCATCTACATCTTCGCATGCAAGGAAGTGCCTGACAGTCGGGACCCACCTGGTCAAAGTGTACGTAGCGTTGTCATTCTGGCTGCGAACATGTACGTACAGACTGGTCGATGTAGAGGTGCGCACGTGTCGTAGTAGAGGCGCACATGTATCATGTACACATACGTACAACGGCCAGCGTGCAAGAAAGAAAATACGACCACATACGTACATACGGGCGGGGTCTCGAACGCCTACTCGTGCATATGTACGACCAAGGCTCGTGTACATGGCTGGGTCGGAACGGAGAAACAACATCGTCGCCGTGTTCATGGGGAGCCAGCCGGCTGGGTCGGACCAGAATGCGTCATCGTGTTCATCGGGAGGGCTTGGACGGCACAACCGATGGAAACGAGGCCTGGCGTATCGCAGAACGGAGGAAACGGCCTTGTGTTCGACCAGCCACGTTCGAAACGGGATCATGTTCATCGGGAGGGGTCTGGCGTACCACAAAACGGAGGAAACAGACTTGTGTTGGACCTCCTACTATTGAAACAGGGTCCTGTTGATCGGGGGGGGGGGCGTGGCGTACCGCAAAACAAAGGAAACGAACTTGTGTTGGAGCACTAAGGTCGAAAGGGGGGTCCTGTTCATCGGGAGGGATGTGGCGTACCGCAAAACGGGACTCCGCGGGATACTGTTCATCTCCACCGTCGACCGCCTCCAGCCTCCATGGGCTACTGTTCATCCACCATTGACCTCCTCCAGCGTCCACCTGTGACTGTTCATCCATGGGCTCCTGTTCATCCAGCCTCCACCGCGCACTACTCCACCGGCTACTATTCAACCAGCCCTCTCCATGGGCTCCTATTCAACCACCCCTCAACGGGCTACTGTTCGTCCAGGCCTCCACCATCTACTATTCATCCAGCCCTCCATGGGGTCGTCCTGTTCATCCAGCCCCAACCGGGTCGATTGATCGGGGTCATGTTCATCCAGAGGCAACACCACAGGGTCCTGTTCATCCATCCCCATGGGGAACTGTTCACCCAAACCCCCAACAACACTTAATGTTCATCCAGAGGCAGCATTGATCAGCTTCAGTTAGCAGCAGTAGCGAAGAAATCGCTCGATCGCTCAGGTTCAGTAACGTGTAGCCTGCAATGCAATCGTTCGGGTTCAGTTAGAGACCAACGCCTCGCACCCACGCGCATGCGTGTACGAGAGAAACATGCAAACCTCCGTGCATCACTCGACCCTGACCACCCACCATCACCGGGAACACCCCGATATTTTCCTCGCCCTCGCTTATACCACGGTTTTTTCCGTCATGGACGGCCCAAAGAATGTCATGTAGCTGCGTCTCCGGCCCGCCCAGGACGAAAAGCCCATTTTCTGTCATGATTTTTTGTCATAGAAGTAGGAGGCCACCACATCTATGATGAAACCGGGTTTTGTCACAATTATCATCATAGAAGTGTCATAAGTATGACAAAAAAATCGTTCGGCCCAAAATGTCACGGATTTGTCTTTTTTTTGTACTGTACCCAACAGATTCCTTTAAGTATCCTATGAAGATGCACTTCTCTGATTTGGGTTCGAGCTTATCAGGTTGAAGCTTTTTCACATAAGCATCGCAACCTCCAACTTTAAGAAACGACAACTTGGGTTTCTTGCCAAACCACAGCTCATATGGTGTCGTCTCAGCGTATTTTGATGGTGCCCTATTTAAAGTGAACGCAGCCGTCTCTAAAGCATAACTCCAAAATGATAGCGGTAAATCAGTAAGAGACATCATAGATCACACCATATCTAATAATGTACGATTACGACGTTCGGACACACCATTATGCTGTGGTGTTGCAGGTGGCATGAGTTGTGAAACTATTCCACATTGTTTCAAATGAAGACCAAACTCGTAGCTCAAATATTCGCTTCCACGATCAGATCGTAGAAACTTTATTTTTCTTGTTACGATGATTTTCCACTTCACTCTAAAATTCTTTGAACTTCTCAAAGATTTCAGACTTACATTTCATTAAGTAGATATACCCATATCTGCTCAAATCATCTGTGAAGGTAAGAAAATAACGATACCTGCCATGAGCCTCAATACTCATTGGACCGCATACATCGGTATGTATTATTTCCAATAAGTCAGTAACTCATTCCGTTGTTCCGGAGAACGGAGTTTTAGTCATCTTGCCCATGAGGCATGGTTCGCAAGCACCAAGTGATTCACAACCAAGTGATTCCAAAATCCCATCAGCATGGAGTTTCTTCATGCGCTTTACACCAATATGACCCAAATGGCGGTGCCACAAATAAGTTGCACTATCATTATCAGCTTTGCATCTTTTGGCTTCAATATTATGAACATGTGTATCACCACAATCGAGATTCAATAAAAATAGACCACTCAACTATGGTGAATGACCATAAAAGATATTACCCATATAAATAGAACAACCATTATTCTCTGATTTAAATGAATAGCCGTCTCGCATCAAACAAGATCCAGATATAATGTTCATGCTCAACACTACCACCAAATAATAATTATTCAGGTCTAAAACTAATCCCAAAGGTAGATGTTGAGGTAGCATGTCGACGGCTATCAAATCGACCTTGGAACCATTTCTGACGCGCATCGTCACCTCTTCCTTAGCGAATCTTCGTTTAATCTGTAGCCCCTGTTTCGAGTTGCAAATATGAGCAACAAAACCAGTATTAAATACCCAGGTGCTGCTACGAGCATTAGTAAGGTACACATCAATAACATGTATATCAAATATACCTTTCACTTTACCTTCCTTCTTATCCGCCAAATACTTGGGGCAGTTCCGCCTCCAGTGACCAGTCCCTTTGCAGTAGAAGCACTTAGTTTCAGGCTTAGGTCCACACTTGGGCTTTATCCGAGGAGTAGAAACTTGCTTGGTATTCTTCTTGAAGTTCCCCTTCTTCCCTTTGCCCTTTTTCTTGAAACTAGTGGTCTTGTTAACCATCAACACTTGATGCTCCTTCTTGATTTCTACCTCCGCGGCCTTTAGCATTGCGAAGAGCTCGGGATTCGTTTTCGTCATCCCTTGCATATTATAGTTCATCACGAAGCCTTTATAGCTTGGTGGCAGTGATTGAAGAACTCTGTCAATGACACTATCATCAGGAATATTAACTCCCAGCTGAGTCAAGTGGTTATGGTACCAAGATATTTTCAGTATGTGTGCCCTGATAGAACTATTCTCCTCCATTTTGCAGCTATAGAACTTGTTGGAGACTTCATATATCTCAACTCGGGCATTTGCTTGAAATAATAACTTCAACTCTTGAAACATCTCATATGCTCCATGAAGTTCAAAGCGTCTTTGAAGTCCCGATTTTAAGCCGACAACCATGGCACACTGAACTATCGAGTAGTCATCAGCTTTGCTCTGCCAGATGTTCATAATGTCCGCAATTGCTCCTGTAGCAGGCCTTGCACCTAGTGATGCTTCCAGAACATAATTCTTCTATGCAGCAATGAGGATAATCCTCAAGTTACAGACCCAGTCCGTGTAATTGCTACCATCATCTTTCAACTTAGCTTTCTCTAGGAACACATTAAAATTCAAGGGAACGGTAGCACGCTCCATTGATCTACAAGAACATAGACATGCAAAAACTATCGGGACTAAGTTCATGATAAATTAAAGTTCAATTAATCATATTCCTTCAGAACTACCACTTAGATAGACATCAGCCTAGTCATCTAAATGATCATGTGATCCAAATCAACTAAACCATGTCCGATCATCACGTGAGATGGAGTAGTTTTCAATGGTGAACATCTCTATATTGATCATATCTACTATATGATTCATGTTTGACCTTTCGGTCTTAGTGTTCCATGGCCATATCTACATATGCTAGGCTCGTCAAGTTTAACCCAAGTATTCTACACGTGCAAAACTGGCTTGCACCCATTATATGTGAACATAGAGCTTATCACACCCGATCATCACATGGTGTCCCGGCACGACGAACTGTAGCAACGGTGCATACTCAGGGAGATCACTTATACCTTGAAATTTAGTAAGGGATCATCTTATAATTCTACTGCCGTACTAAGCAAAATAAGATGCACAAAAGATAAACATCACGTGCAATCAAAAATATGTGACATGATATGGCCATCATCATCTTGTGCTCATGATCTCCATCACCGAAGCATCGGCATGATCTCCATCGTCACCGCCTTGACACCTTGATCTCCATCATAGCATCGTTTTCATCTTGCCAACTATTGCTACTACGACTATCACTACCACTTAGTGATAAAGTAAAGCAATTACATGGCGATTGCATTTCGTACAATAAAGCGACAACCACATGGCTCCTGCCAGTTGTCGATAACTTTATTACAAAACATGATCATCTCATACAACAATTTATATTTCATCATGTCTTGACCATATCACATCACAACAAGCCCTGCAAAAACAAGTTAGACGTCCTCTACTTTGTTGTTGCAAGTTTTACGTGGCTGCTACGGGCTTCTAGCAAGAACCGTTCTTACCTACGCATCAAAACCACAACGATTTTTTGACAAGTGTGTTGTTTTAACCTTCAACAAGGACCGGCCATAGTCAAACTTGATTCAACTAAAGTTGGAGAAACAGACACCCGCCAGCCACCTATGTGCAAAGCATGTTGGTAGAACCAGTCTCATGAACGCGGTCATGTAATGTTGGTCCGGGCTGCTTCATCCAACAATACCGCCGAATCAAAGTAAGACATTGGTGGTAAGTAGTATGACTATTATCGCCCGCAACTATTTGTGTTCTACTCATGCATATATCATCTACGCATAGACCTGGTTCTGATACCACTGTTGGGGAACATAGTAATTCAAAAAAATTCCTACGATCACGTAAGATCTATCTAGGAGATGCATAGCAACAAGACGGGAGAGTGTGTCCACGTACCCTCATAGACCGAAAGTGGAAGCAGTAACGCGGTTGATGTAGTCGAACATCTTCACAATCCAACTGATCCAAGTACCGAACGTACGGCACCTCCGTATTTAGCACACATTCAACACGATGACGTCCCTCGAGCTCTTGATCCAGTAGAGGGTTGAGGGAGAGTTCCGTCAGCACGACGGTGTGGCGACGATGTTGATGATGTTACCAGTGCAGGGCTTCACCTAAGCACTACGACAATATGACCAAGGTGTTAAACTGTGGAGGGGGCACCGCACACAGCTAAGAGATTGTCTGTTGTGCCTTTTTTTGAGGAAAAATGGACAGAGAGGGCACCCCCTCACTGACTTTTATATTAGACCAGCACACACAATGTTACATAAGAAAGTTTACACGGGCCTAAAGAGAAGGAGGGATCCGTATACACCCAAGGGTATAGGTGTTAGGGAACGTAGTAATTTCAAAAAAATTCCTACGTACACGCAAGATCATGGTGATGACATAGCAACGAGAGGGGAGAGTGTTGTCCACGTACCCTCGTAGACCGTAAGCGGAAGCGTTAGCACAATGCGGTTGATGTAGTCGTACGTCTTCACGATCCGACCGATCCAAGTACCGAACATACGGCACCTCTGAGTTCAGCACACGTTCAGCTCGATGACGAACCCCGGGCTCCGATCTAGCAAAGCTTCGGGGATGAGTTCCGTTAGCACGACGGCGTGGTGACGATGATGATGTTCTACCGGCGCAGGGCTTCGCCTAAACTCCACGACGATATGACCGAGGTGGAATATGGGGAGGGGGCCACCGCACACGGCTAAGGAACGATCCGTAGATCAACTTGTGTGTTCTAGGGTGCCCCCCTGCCCCCGTATATAAAGGAGCCAAGGGGGAGGGGCGGCCGGCCAAGGAGGGCGCGCCAAGGGGGAGTCCTACTCCCACCGGGAGTAGGACTCCCTTCTTTCCTAGTTGGAGTAGGAGAAGGGGGAAGGAGGAGGAAGAGGGGAAGGAAAGGGGGGGCGCCGCCCCCCTCTCCTTGTCCTATTCGGACTAGGGAGGGGAGGGGGCGCAACCCACCTCTTTCCTCCTCTCATCTTCTCCCTTAGGGCCAATGAAGGCCAAATAACCCCCGGGAGGCTTTCGGTAACCCCCCCCCCCGGTACTCCGGTAAAATGCCGATTTCACCCGGAACACTTCCGATGTCCAAACATAGGCTTCCAATATATCAATCTTTATGTCTCGACCATTTCTAGACTCTTCGTCATGTCCGTGATCACATCCGGGACTCCGAACAAACTTTGGTACATCAAAACTTATAAACTCATAATAAAACTGTCATCGTAACTTTAAGCGTGCGGACCCTACGGGTTCGAGAACTATGTAGACATGACCTAGAACTATTCTCGGTTAATAACCAATAGCGGAACTTGGATTCCCATATTGGTTCCTACATATTCTACGAAGATCTTTATCGGTCAAACCGCATAACAACATACGTTGTTCCCTTTGTCATCGGTATGTTACTTGCCCGAGATTCGATCGTCAGTATCCAATACCTAGTTCAATCTCATTACCAGCAAGTCTCTTTACTCGTTACGTAATGCATCATTCCATAACTAACTCATTAGCTACATTGCTTGCAAGGCTTATAGTGATGTGCATTACCGAGAGGGCCCAAAGATACCTCTCCGACAATCGGAGTGACAAAACCTAATCTCGAAATACGCCAACCCAACATGTACCTTCGGAGACACCTATAGTACTCCTTTATAATCACCCAGTTACGTTGTGACGTTTGGTAGTACCCAAAGTGTTCCTCCGGTAAACGAGAGTTGCATAATCTCATAGTTACAGGAACATGTATACGTCATGAAGAAAGCAATAGCAATATACTAAACGATCAAGTGCTAGGCTAACGGAATGGGTCATGTCAATCACATCATTCTCCTAATGATGTGATCCCGTTAATCAAATGACAACACATGTCTATGGTTAGGAAACATAACCATCTTTGATTAATGAGCTAGTCAAGTAGAGGCATACTAGTGACTATATGTTTGTCTATGTATTCACACATGTATCATGTTTCCGGTTAATACAATTCTAGCATGAATAATAAATATTTATCATGATATGAGGAAATAAATAATAACTTTATTATTGCCTCTAGGGCATATTTCCTTCAGTCTCCCACTTGCACTAGAGTCAATAATCTAGATTACATAGTAATGATTCTAACACCCATGGAGTCTTGGTGCTGATCATGTTTTGCTCGTGAGAGAGGCTTAGTCAACGGGTCTGCAACATTCAGATCCGTATGTATCTTGCAAATCTCTATGTCTCCCACTTGGACTTGGTCCCGGATGGAATTGAAGCGTCTCTTGATGTGCTTGGTCCTCTTGTGAAATCTGGATTCCTTTGCCAAGGCAATTGCACCAGTATTGTCACAGAAGATCTTCATTGGTCCCGATGCACTAGGTATGACACCTAGATCGGTAATGAACTCCTTCATCCAGACTCCTTCATTTGCTGCTTCCGAAGCAGCTATGTACTCCGCTTCACATGTAGATCCCGCCACGACGCTTTGTTTAGAACTGCACCAACTTACAGCTCCACCGTTTAATAAAAACACGTATCCGGTTTGCGATTTAGAATCGTCCGGATCAGTGTCAAAGCTTGCATCGACGTAACCATTTACGACTAGCTCTTTGTCACCTCCATATACGAGAAACATATCCTTAGTCCTTTTCAGGTATTTCAGGATGTTCTTGACCGCTGTCCAGTGATCCACTCCTGGATTACTTTGGTACCTTCCTGCCAAGCTTATTGCTAAGCATACATCAGGTCTGGTACACAGCATTGCATACATGATAGAGCCTATGGCTGAAGAATAGGGAACATCTTTCATTTTCTCTCTATCTTCTGCAGTGGTCGGGTATTGAGTCTGACTCAACTTCACACCTTGTAACACGGGCAAGAACCCTTTCTTTGCCTGATCCATTTTGAACTTTTTCAAAATTTTATCAAGGTATGTGCTTTGTGAAAGTCCTATTAAGCGTCTTGATCTATCTCTATAAATCTTGATGCCCAATATGTAAACAGCTTCACCGAGGTCTTTCATTGAAAAACTTTTATTCAAGTGTCCTTTTATGCTATCCAGAAATTCTATATCATTTCCAATTAATAATATGTCATCTACACATAATATTAGAAATGCTACAGAGCTCCCACTCACTTTTTTGTAAATACATGCTTCTCCAAAAGTCTGTATAAAACCATATGCTTTGATCACACTATCAAAGCATTTATTCCAACTCCGAGATGCTTGCACCAGTCCATAAATGGATCTCTGGAGTTTGCACACTTTGTTAGCACCTTTTGGATCAACAAAACATTCTGGCTGCATCATATACAACTCTTCTTCCAGAAATCCATTCAAGAATGCAGTTTTGACATCCATTTGCCAAATTTCATAATCATGAAATGCAGCAATAGCTAACATGATTCGGACAGACTTAAGCATCGCTACAAGTGACAAAGTCTCATCGTAGTCAACCCCTTGAACTTGTCGAAAACCTTTTGCAACAAGTCGAGCTTTATAGACAGTTACATTACCATCAGCGTCAGTCTTCTTCTTAAAGATCCATTTATTCTCAATGGCTTGCCGATCATCGGGCAAGTCAACCAAAGTCCATACTTTGTTTTCATACATGGATCCCATCTCAGATTTCATGGCTTCTAGCCATTTTGCGGAATCTGGGCTCATCATCGCTTCCTCATAGTTCGTACATTCGTCATGGTCAAGTAACATGACTTCCAGAAGAGGATTACCGTACCACTCTGGTGCGGATCTTACTCTGGTAGACCTTCGAAGTTCAGTGGAAACTTGATCTGAAGTTTCATGATCAATATCATTAGCTTCCTCACTAATTGGTGTATGTGTCACAGGAACCGGTTTTTGTGATGAACTACTTTCCAATAAGGGAGTAGGTATAGTTACCTCATCAAGTTCTACTTTCCTCCCACTCACTTCTTTTGAGAGAAACTCCTTCTCTAGAAAGGATCCATTCTTAGCAACGAATGTCTTGCCTTCGGATCTGTGATAGAAGGTATACCCAATTGTCTCTTTTGGGTATCCTATGAAGACACATTTCTCCGATTTAGGTTCGAGCTTATCTGGTTGAAGTTTCTTCACACAAGCATTACAGCCCCAAACTTTAAGAAACGACAACTTTGGTTTCTTGCCAAACCACAGTTCATAAGGCGTCGTCTCAACGGATTTTGATGGTGCCCTATTTAACGTGAATGCGGCCGTCTCTAAAGCATAACCCCAGAACGATAGCGGTAAATCAGTAAGAGACATCATAGATCGCACCATATCTAGTAAAGTACGATTATGACGTTCGGACACACCATTTCGTTGTGGTGTTCCGGGTGGCGTGAGTTGCGAAACTATTCCGCATTGTTTCAAATGTAAACCAAACTCGTAACTCAAATATTCTCCTCCACGATCAGATCGTAGGAATTTTATTTTCTTGTTACTATGATTTTCCACGTCCCTCTGAAATTCTTTGAACTTTTCAAATGTTTCAGACTTGTGTTTCATTAAGTAGATATACCCATATCTGCTTAAATCATCTGTGAAGGTGAGAAAATAACGATATCCGCCACGAGCTTCAACATTCATCGGACCACATACATCTATATGTATGATTTCCAACAAATCTGTTGCTCTCTCCATAGTACCGGAGAACGGTGTTTTAGTCATCTTGCCCATGAGGCACGGTTCGCAAGTACCAAGTGATTCATAATCAAGTGATTCCAAAAGTCCATCAGTATGGAGTTTCTTCATGCGTTTTACACTGATATGACCTAAACGGCAGTGCCACAAATAAGTTGCACTATCATTATTAACTCTGCATCTTTTGGCTTCGACATTATGAATATGTGTATTACTACTATCGAGATTCAACAAAAATAGACCACTCTTCAAGGGTGCATGACCATAAAAGATATTACTCATATAAATAGAACAACCATTATTCTCTGATTTAAATGAATAATCGTCTCGCATCAAACAAGATCCAGATATAATGTTCATGCTCAATACTGGCACCAAATAACAATTATTCAGGTCTAAAACTAATCCCGAAGGTAGATGTAGAGGTAGCGTGCCGACCGCGATCACATCGACTTTGGAACCATTTCCCACGCGCATCGTCACCTCATCCTTGGCCAGTGCTCGCTTATTCCGTAGTCCCTGTTTCGAGTTGCAAATGTTAGCAACAGAACCAGTATCAAATACCCAGGTGCTACTGCGAGCTCTAGTAAGGTACACATCAATAACATGTATATCACATATACCTTTGTTCACCTTGCCATCCTTATTATCCGCCAAATACTTGGGGCAGTTCTGCTTCCAGTGTCCAGTCTTCTTGCAGTAGAAGCACTCAGTTTCAGGCTTAGGTCTAGACTTGGGTTTCTTCTCTTGAGAAGCAACTTGCTTGCTGTTCTTCTTGAAGTTCCCCTTCTTCTTCCCTTTGCCCTTTTTCTTGAAACTAGTGGTCTTGTTAACCATCAACACTTGATGCTCCTTCTTGATTTCTACTTCCGCATCTTTTAGCATTGCGAAGAGCTCGGGAATTGTCTTGTTCATCCCTTGCATATTATAGTTCATCACGAAGCTCTTGTAGCTTGGTGGCAGTGATTGGAGAATTCTGTCAATGACACTATCATCAGGAAGATTAACTCCCAGTTGAATTAAGTGATTATTATACCCAGACATTTTGAGTATGTGTTCACTGACAGAACTATTCTCCTCCATCTTGCAGCTATAGAACTTATTGGAGACTTCATATGCTCCATGACGTTCAAAACGTCGTTGAAGACCCGGGCATTTGCTTGAAATATTAACTTCAACTCCTGGAACATCTCATATGCTCCATGACGTTCAAAACGTCGTTGAAGACCCGGTTCTAAGCCGTAAAGCATGGCACACTGAACTATCGAGTAGTCATCATCTTTGCTCTGCCAGACGTTCTTAACGTCGTCAGTTGCATCAGCAACAGGCCTGGCACCCAGCGGTGCTTCCAGGACGTAATTCTTCTGTGCAGCAATGAGGATAATCCTCAAGTTATGGACCCAGTCCGTGTAATTGCTACCATCATCTTTCAACTTTGCTTTCTCAAGGAACGCATTAAAATTCAACGGAACAACAACACGAGCCATCTATCTACAACAAACATAGACGAGCAAAAAACTATCAGGTACTAAGTTCATGATAAATTTAAGTTCAATTAATCATATTACTTAAGAACTCCCACTTAGACAGACATCTCTCTAGTCATCTAAGTGATCACGTGATCCAAATCAACTAAACCATAACCGATCATCACGTGAGATGGAGTAGTTTTCAATGGTGAACATCATTATGTTGATCATATCTACTATATGATTCACGCTCGACCTTTCGGTCTCCGTGTTCCGAGGCCATATCTGCATATGCTAGGCTCGTCAAGTTTAACCTGAGTATTCTGCGTGTGCAAAACTGGCTTGCACCCGTTGTAGATGGACGTAGAGCTTATCACACCCGATCATCACGTGGTGTTTGGGCACGACGAACTTTGGCAACGGTGCATACTCAGGGAGAACACTTCTTGATAATTTAAGTGAGAGATCATCTTAAAATGCTACCGTCAATCAAAGAAAGATAAGATGCATAAAGGATAAACATCACATGCAATCAATCTAAGTGCTATGATATGGCCATCATCATCTTGTGCTTGTGATCTCCATCTTCGAAGCACCGTCGTGATCACCATTGTCATCGGCGCGACACCTTGATCTCCATCGGAGCATCGTTGTCGTTACAGCATCTATTGCTTCTACGACTATCGCTACCGCTTAGTGATAAAGTAAAGCAATTACAGGGCGTTTGTATTTCATACAATAAAGCGACAACCATATGGCTCCTGCCAGTTGCCGATAACTTCGGTTACAAAACATAATCATCTCATACAATAAAATATAGCATCACGTCTTGACCATATCACATCACAACATGCCCTGCAAAAACAAGTTAGACGTCCTCTACTTTGTTGTTGCAAATTTTACGTGGCTGCTACGGGCTGAGCAAGAACCGTTCTTACCTACGCATCAAAACCACAACGATAGTTCATCAAGTTAGTGCTGTTTTAACCTTCGCAAGGACCGGGCGTAGCCACACTCGGTTCAACTAAAGTGAGAGAGATAGACACCCGCCAGCCACCTTTAAGCACGAGTGCTCGTAACGGTGAAACCAGTCTCGCGTAAGCGTATGCCTAATTTCGGTCCGGGCCGCTTCATCTCACAATGCCGCTGAACCAAAGTATGACATGCTGGTAAGCAGTATGACTTATATCGCCCACAACTCACTTGTGTTCTACTCGTGCATATGACATCTACGCATAAAACCTGGCTCGGATGCCACTGTTAGGGAACGTAGTAATATCAAAAAAAATTCCTACGTACACGCAAGATCATGGTGATGACATAGCAACGAGAGGGGAGAGTGTTATCCACGTACCCTCGTAGACCGTAAGCGGAAGTGTTAGCACAACGCGGTTGATGTAGTCGTACGTCTTCACGACCCGACCGATCCAAGTACTAAACGTATGGCACCTCCGAGTTCAGCACACGTTCAGCTCGAAGACGATCCCCGGGCTCCGATCCAGCAAAGCTTCGGGGATGAGTTCCGTCAGCACGACGGCGTGGTGACGATGATGATATTCTACCGGCGCAGGGCTTCAACTAAACTCCGCGACGATATGGCCGAGGTGGAATATGGTGGAGGGGGGCACCACACACGGCTAAGGAATGATCCGTAGATCAACTTGTGTGTTCTAGAGTGCCCCCCTGCCCCCGTATATAAAGGAGCCAAGGGGGAGGGGGCGGCCGGGCAAGGAGGGCGCACCAAGGGGGAGTCCTACTCCCACCGGGAGTAGGACTCCCTTCTTTCCTAGTTGGAGTAGGAGAAGGGGGAAGGAGGAGGAAGAGGGGAAGGAAAGGGGGGCGCCGCCCCCCTCTCCTTGTCCTATTCGGACTAGGGAGGGGAGGGGGCGCAGCCCACCTCTTGCCTCCTCTCCTCTTCTCCCTTAGGGCCCATGAAGGCCCAATAACCCCCGGGAGGGTTCCGAATGCCGATTTCACCCGGAACACTTCCGATGTCCAAACATAGGCTTCCAATATATCAATCTTTATGTCTCGACCATTTCTAGAGTCCTCGTCATGTCCGTGATCACATCCGGGACTCCGAACAAACTTCGGTACATCAAAACTTATAAACTCATAATAAAACTGTCATCGTAACTTTAAGCGTGCGGACCCTACGGGTTCGAGAACTATGTAGACATGACCTAGAACTATTCTCGGTTAATAACCAATAGCGGAACCTGGATGCCCATATTGGTTCCTACATATTCTACGAAGATCTTTATCGGTCAAACCGCATAACAACATACGTTGTTCCCTTTGTCATCGGTATGTTACTTGCCCGAGATTCGATCGTCGGTATCCAATACCTAGTTCAATCTCATTACTGGCAAGTCTCTTTACTTGTTACGTAATGCATCATTCCGTAACTAACTCATTAGCTACATTGCTTGCAAGGCTTATAGTGATGTGCATTACTGAGAGGGCCCAGAGATACCTCTCCGACAATCGGAGTGACAAAACCTAATCTCGAAATACGCCAACCCAACATGTACCTTCGGAGACACCTATAGTACTCCTTTATAATCACCCAGTTACGTTGTGACGTTTGGTAGTACCCAAAGTGTTCCTCCGGTAAACGAGAGTTGCATAATCTCATAGTTACAGGAACATGTATAAGTCATGAAGAAAGCAATAGCAATATACTAAATGATCAAGTGCTAGGCTAACGGAATGGGTCATGTCAATCACATCATTCTCCTAATGATGTGATCCCGTTAATCAAATGACAACACATGTCTATGGTTAGGAAACATAACCATCTTTGATTAATGAGCTAGTCAAGTAGAGGCATACTAGTGACTATATGTTTGTCTATGTATTCACACATGTATCATGTTTCCGGTTAATACAATTCTAGCATGAATAATAAACATTTATCATGATATGAGGAAATAAATAATAACTTTATTATTCCTTCTAGGGCATATTTCCTTCAATAGGAGAGGTACAAGTGTTGTATTAGGACACCACACAACAGGTTAGATTGAACCGACCACCTGCTCAATACAAGTCCACAAGGCTTCTTTCACACGGTGTTCCATCATTCCAAAATCACCTTGGAATCTCTTGCACCATCCACTCATCGTAGGAACGATCCCTCTAAAATGTTTGTTGTTACGTTCCTTCCAGATGCCCCAGGCCGCCATGATGAAGAGTTCCATGAACATGGGCCGCGTCCACACGTCCCTCGCCGCATGCACAAGCTGTAGCCTATTGCCACCTGCTAGCCACGTGATTCCCAACTCCCCCCAGGATAGTTTACTGAACTCACATTCAAAAAATAGATGTTCAACCGTTTCCTCTAGACGTTGGAGCACAGCAAGCAGGTGTAATCATCGTTGTCACGCCCAATATGAGACCCTATCCTAAAGGAACTCGAAGGTCTCACCAAGGATAGAAGCGCATATTGGAGACGCTTTTCAAGGTGGATATCATTACATCGTACCATTACATAATAGTTGGGGATACATACAAGAGGCATACAATGCCAGACGAATACAACAACATCATACACAAGAGCATCATACGACTACGGATGAAACACAAAGAGAAACTCAAACGACATCCACCCTGCTAGCCCAGGCTGCTGACCGGGAACCTATCCCCTGATCAAAGAAGAAGCACAAGAAGAACTGCAAAACAAGCAACCATCGCTCTCGCGTAATGATCATCACATAACCTGCACCTGCAACTGTTGTTTTAGTAATCTGTGAGCCACGAGGACTCAGCAATCCCATTACCATGGGTATCAAGACTAGCAAAGCTTAAAGGGAATCGAATGGTTAAGTGGTGAGGTTGCAGCAGCGACTAAGCATATATGGTGGCTAACTTACGCAAATAAGAGCGAGAAGAGAAGCAACGCAACGGTCGAGAAGATAGAAGTGATCAATAAGTGATCCTGAAACTACTTACGTTCATACATAACCCAAAACCGTGTTCACTTCCCGGATTCCGCCGAAAAGAGACCATCACGGCTACACACGTGGCTGATGCGTTTTAATTCGAATCTGGTGTCAAGTTCTCTACAATCGGACATTAACAAATTCCCATCTGCCACATAACCGCGGGCATGGCTTTCGAAAGTTTAAACCCTGTAGGGGTGTCCCAACTTAGCCCGTCACAAGCTCTTACGGTCAATGAAGGATATTCCTTCTCCCAGGAAGACCCGATCAGTCTCGGTATCCCAGTTACAAGACATTTCGACAATGGTAAAACAAGACCAGCAAAGCCGCCCGAATGTGCCAACAAATCCCGATAGGAGCTGCACATATCTCGTTCTCGGGGCACATCGGATTGTCCAAGCTTCCGGTAGGCCAGCCCAGAGTTGCCCCTAGTGGCCACCGGTGACTAACAGGTTGCACCAACACTCAGGATGAGCACTGGCCCGGGGGGGTAAATAAAGATGACCCTCTGGCTCCGGAAACCCAAGGGAAAAAGGCTTAGGTGAGGCAAATGGTAAAACCAAGGTTGGGCCTTGCTGGAGGAATTTTATTCAAAGCGAACTGTCAAGAGGGTCCCATAAATCACCCAACCGCATAAGGAACGCAAAATCAAGGAACATAACTCCGGTATGACGGAAACTAGGGCGGAAAGAGTGGAACAAAACACCAGGCATAAGGCTGAGCCTTCCACCCTTTACCAAGTATATAGATGTAAGATATATTGTGATATCCCAACATAATCATGTACATCATGGAGCAATCTTCAACTCCACCTGCAACTAACAACGTTATAAGAGGGCCTGAGCAAAGCGATAACATAGCCAAGCAACGGTTTGCTAGGAAGGGTGAAAAGGTTAGAGGCTGACATGGCAACTTGGGAGGTTTGAAGAACAAGTGATAGGTAGCGCAGCATAGTGATAGAACAAGCAACTAGCATAGCAATGAAAGTAGTGAGATCCAGGGTGATGGTCATCTTGCCTGAAATCCCACTAGGAAGAAGAACAAGTCCATGCAGAAGACAAACAGGCGAAGACGAACCAAGCGTAGTTGAACGAATCCTCACGATCGCAACGAAACAGGAACTATCGAAAAGAAGCACAACCGGAAAGAAAAAAACACCACGGTAAACACACAACACATAAACATGACATGATGCTCAACCCAGTATGATGCAAGACAAAGGCTAGATGAGGCTACTCATGGCAAGAGATGATGCAAACAAGAACAACACATCAAAGCAAGTTTAAATGAGGCCGGAAACAACATATAACAAGTCTGTAAGTCCTCATATACAAATTCCAAAATTGGTCCAGATCTGAATAAACCTTATGTTCAAGTAGTTAAACAGCAAGTTAAAATGCACCAAGATGATCTACACGAAATTCTAGTCAAGTTACATATAAAGTTCATTTAGTTCGGAGCTACGGCCTAGAAGATATGAGCAAAACATGTCAAGCATGGCATTGATGCAAAATGCATTCAAACATCAAGCAAACACTCTCAAAACATGGATTCAACATGATAAGATGAAACTACATGCAAAATCAAGCAATTTTCAAATAGAGCATGCTCAAAACGGAGCAACGGTACAACACATACACTCCAAACAATATGTAACAACAATCTGTCCAAAACAACAACTAGGCATCTTACAAGCATCATGAAAATATGCTACAACACCCCAACATGAAAACAAGAGGCATGGGTGTGATGTACAAATGAAGCTTAACAAAACATGAACACTGACCTATCTCCAGAAACTACTACAACATGCTCAAAAGGACATGGCAATATTGCTTTAATAACAGATTCACAGACTTGAAAGAAATTCACTGGACATGACAGAAATAACATCAGGTTGCAATCTTTAGAGCTATCAAAATACAACTTACAGCAAGATATCATGGCAACTTTAAGCATGGAATGCTAGTACTAAAAGCACTTAACAACACTTCCATACTGAACTTATTCCAAAGATCAACATAAAACATGGTAGCATTCATGCAAACATGGCAAGTAATATCACAGATTCAGACAGTGAAAATAACAGTACATGGCAGAAACAACAATAAGTAGGCATGTTGGTGAGCTTGTACAACTCACCACAGACCAATACATGGAATAACAAGGTTACAAACAGTAATAAGACACATTTATGAATCTAAGCATGGCAAGAGAAAGTTCATGGGGTGCATGGATCACTAGCAAAACACATGGCAAAACTGAACTTCGTGTTAACAGGCTGACAACAACATTATTTAGCAACTTTGGAGCATGATAACAACAACCTAAATCAAGCCATAATTGACACCAAGGGCATGGATGGATATAGCATAACACGTAGAACAAAACATCCCAACTAAGCATCTCCATATTAAGTATGGATTAGTTGGTACCATCAAGTAAACATGGCAACATGATATAGCAGTTTCAGCATTGACAGAAAGTTAATAGCAAGTGACCCACTACACAAGCTTGATGCACTCACTATAGGGAATATAAAAATAAATGGATTGCATGCCTGTAAAAAAGGAATAAATATGCTCCTAAAACATGTAGACATCATGCTCATAGGATGCACACACAAAATGCAACGAAAATGACAAAACAACAAGTTATAACAGTTTTCAGCCGTTAACAACAACATGCACTTTTGCAACAGGGTTTAAGATATCCAGCTGCGCCCTAACATGAATGCAAAGCACACCCACGTGTAGAGGATTAAGTGCAGAACATGTGCATATCAAGATCATCATCATAGCATCAACAGGGACAAAGTTGTGGCACTCACGAGATGCACAAATGATGTTAACAATCAGCAGATTCCAGCAGTAAACATCATATAGCACTCTTGCAACGATGATTAGGGTATCAATATGGACCCAAACAAGCATGCCACGATGGAATGAAATGAAGAGCATCTCACAGTGAACATTTTGGTATATTATACATGTAAAGCGGAGCAGTATGCATGAAGTTATGGCATGAAAAAGATGCACACATGGAGTTGGCAATCTGGGGACTTGGCAGAATTTTACCCTCGCGAAAAGTCAACACGGGATGAGGTGGTACCGGGTTGGAGGGATCCAGGACGGCGGGCGGCGTTTGGTTAACGGGGGTGGTGGATCTCCTCCACCCTTCTGCGGAGCCGGCTCCGGCGAGCTCCGGCGAGGGCGCGGAAGCCGAGGCGGCGGCTGAAGACTCCGACGATGAGCGGGGAGGTCAGGGAGGTCCGGTGGACGGTGGGATCCATCGGATCCGGACGACGGCGGGCCGGTCCTAGACGGAGGCGAGGGAGAGACGGCGGGGCGATGAGCTTGGAGCTCTGCGGCGGCGGCGCGGTGGGAGCTCCGGCGGGCGCTCACCGGCGGAAGCCATGACGCGGAGCGGCGGCGGAGGTGGGGGACCAAGGCACAGCGGGGCTCGGCGCTCGGGGCGATGGCGACTGGCGGCGGCGAACAACGACGAACGGCAAGGCGGCGGTGGTTGCGTGTGGTGGTCGGAGCACAGCGCGTGGGTGGAGGGAGGCGGCGCAGCACGGGAACCAGCGTGGGCGAGCGGCGGCGGAGGATGGGCCCGGCGCGGCCCGATTCGGCCCAGGGCGGGCCGGATCTGGGCCTGGGTGGCGCGGCGAAGTGAGGCGCTGGTGGCGGTGACGTGGCGCGACACGAGTGGAGGGGAGCGGCAGCGGGGTGACGTGGCGGCTTCTGGTTGGCCGGAGCGACGTGTCCGGCAGACATGTCCGGCGTGGACAGACGTGTCCGGCGGCATGAGGAGGAAGACGCTAGGGTTTCACCTGCGCGAATTTCAGAGGGGTTGCACATATTTATAGGTAGAGGGAGCTAGGAGAGTCCAAATGGGGAGCGGTTTTCGCCCACACGATCGTGATCGAACGGCGGAGAGCATGGAGGGGAGTTAGATGGGCTAGGTGGGCTGTGTGAAGAAGTTCTAGGCTGCAAAAGAAAATGGGGGGTTTCGGTTAGCTCGGTTAACCGTTGGGGCATCAAACGACCTCCAAACGGAACAAAATTTGATGGACGGTCTACCGGTGATATACCAAGGCCACTCGGCAAATCTCGGCCCATTCTGAGAAAGTTTTTATCCCGCTCACGAAACAATGTCTGAGAGGGGCGACGGCCGCGTGCGAGTGTGGTTGGACTCAGAACGGACAACGGAGATAACCGGGGGAACCCGAATGGATGCAAATTTTGAAAAACATGGAGATGAAATGCAGATGATGACATGGCAAAGTGCAACACGCAAGGAAACGAAATGGAAAAGATGGTGAATAACTGGATGACACCTAGGGCATCGGGTTCGGGGCGTTAAAATCATCCCTGAGCTTCATACCTTTCCTTTTCAATATGTTGCGTGTGTTTAGCCTGTCGGCTAGGAGGAGCCATGCAAAGACCTTCCATTTGTTGGTGCATTTGGATTTCCAGATCCACTCAAAGCCCTTGTCCGCCACTTCGTCACGAAAGTGGTGGAGGTAGAATTTACTGGACTGAATGCCTTCAGAGCCGCAAACACATTTCAAGACATCCCTGTCGTCTATCAACTCCACCTCGGCCAAGCTAGTTTGGAGATCATGCAGTTCGCCCCTGGCCTGGATTGATAGTGGGAGATTGAAGTTTTGGCCTAGGGCTGGCGCAGTTAGTAGCTCGCGTACAGTCACGTCCTCATTCTTGGCAAACGAGAATAACTGGGGATGACTGACAGATAGAATGTTACTGTGCCACATGTCCTTCCAAAAAGAGTCGTGCTTCCATCACCCACTTCCACTATTGTGATCCCACGATAGATCGGCGCCAGCTGCATTACGTCATGCCACTAGAACGAGCCACATGGGTCGTTTGCATGCGGTATCGAGTCCACATAGTATGCCGACCAGACCAGTTTGACCCAGGGCAAGTCCATGCGATTGTAGAATTTGTGCATCATCTTTAGGAGCAATCCTTGATTTTGAATCTTGAGATCAATCACTCCCAGCCCTCCTTCGTTCTTGGGGCGGCAAACCAGTTCCCATGCAGCCAGGGAGATGGCCTTTGTGCCATCATCCGAGCTCTTGGCCAATACGCAGTATCTCCAGAGTTTGTCAAGATGATCAAGGACTTTTGGCAGGATCTTGATGGAGCACATGGCGTATATCATAAGAGAAGTGATCACCGAGTTTACCAATGTGAGTTTTGATCCGAGATCCAGTAAGGCGGCCGCTAAGGAGAGCTTTCGTTCGATCGACGCAATGAGAGGTCAGTTACACTCGGTCTTGTAGTGCCCATAGGCAACCCCAGGTATGTGAATGGCATGGACCCAATCGCGCACCCAAAGATCTGAGCAAGCCTCGAGGTCGTTTTTGCAGAAGGATTGACAGTGATCAATGTTGATTTTTGGAAGTTGATGCGCAGGCACACCGACGCCGTACAATCCTGAAGAATACTCTTGATCGCTTCTGCTTGAGAGTGGTCTGCGGGCATCAGAAGGATCGTATCATCAGCATATTGGATCACGGGGTAGTCGCTATATGGCACTAGAATAGGGAGCTGCAGGGTGCCCACCCTATAAGCGTCATTAATGGCAGCTTGTAGGAGGTCTGCCACCAACACAAAAATGAGCGGGAAAGTGGATCACCTTGGCGCACACCTCGCAGATAGAGGAACTGTCTACCCGGGGTCCCATTGAGGAGGATCACGGATTTGGCTGTCGAGAATAGGCATTTAGTCCATCTGAGCCAACGATCATTGAACCCCATGCATTTCATAATCTCCAAGATGGGAGCATGTTCGATTGTATCGAACGCCTTGGCGAAACCAAGCTTCAGAATAGCTATCTCCTTCCCCGATGATTGACGTTGGTGTATGAATTCGAATGCCCATGCCACGTAGTCCTGTATAGATCTCCCCCTCAGGAAGCCATATTGATTGTGGTGTATGACCTTGAGGATGGCACACTGTAGTCGATTTGCTAGTAATTTGGTCAGGAGCTTAAGGCAGCAATTCAAGAGTGTTATCAGACGATAGTCATTGGCGGTCTCTAGGGATTGAGTTTTTGGGATGAGAGTGATAAAACTAGTGTTCAAGCTCTCGAGGTCAAGGTTACCTGCATGGAAATCAAGACAAATCCGATAGAAGTCCTCTTCGATTATATGCCAGCAGGATTTTATGAAACTGCCACTAAACCCATCGGGTCCAGGGGCACGGTCTGACGGCAGCTCTTTTACAACTTGGTCAATCTCTTTGCGAGTGAAAGGAGCTGACAAGGCTTGGAGACCCTCCACTTTTTTGATGATTCTCCTCAAATCAAAACACATGTCAGTCTGACTGGAGTGGCCCAGTCTATCTTTGTACGTTTGAAAGAGCACAACCTCTTTCCCCACATGGTCATGGATGATCGAGTCATCGGGTAAGCGAAGCGAGGAAATGTAGTTCCTTTTGAAACATTCAGTCGCCACTCTATGGAAGAACTTTGTGTTGCCATCACCGAACTTGAAGTATCTGATGGTACATCGTTTTTTCTAGTACAGTTTCTTGCAGTCCAGCAGATGAAGAAGATGCTTTTTCAAAATCACCCTAAAGTTAGCTTCTAGGATAGAGAGTCTCCGTCTTTCTTCTAGCCCATCAATCTCTAACAGGGTTTTGTTACAGTTATCGATCAGGCCCGACAATTTAGATATCTTCCTACTCCATTGCTTCAGATCGTAGCGTAGGTTTTTAAATTTTTTACACAAAAGCGTGGTAGCATTTGGGGCATAACATCCCTGTTCCAAGAGCGTTGGACAACCTCAAAGAAGCCGGGCTTCCCGATCCAAAAATCCTCAAAACGAAATATCTTGGATTTTGGAATTTTGACTGAATGCTTACAATGCAAGGGACATGATCAGGCGTGGGTTTACTCAGGGGTATAACCACTGTGTTGGGGTATTTGACTGCCCAATCAACTGATCTGAAGTTCCAATCGAGTTGCTCAAGCAGGGGGTTATTTTGCATATTACTCCATGTGTACAATCGCCCTTTGATTGGTAACTCCACCAGAGACTGCCTGTGTATGAATTCATTAAATAGCATCATATCATTAGCGTCCCCTCCCCCCTATTATGATTGTCCGACGCTTTGATGAAGTTAAAATCACCTATGAGGAGCCAATCATCTCCGCGTGGTATATCAACATCGAATAGCCAAGAAATAAACATCGCCCTATTTGGATCCGCACAAGGACCATAAATGTTTACAAGCATCCATGAATCAGCAGATTGAGTAGAAGTAAGTCTGACGCCAAGAGCAAAAGATTCAGAAAACACGGGGACACTAGTGAATACCGAACACATCCACACAGTGATTAGGCCCCCTGAAACGCCCACGGAAGGCACAAAAGCAAACATGTCGAACTTTTTAGGGAAGAAAAGTTTGACAAACGATGCATCAAAAGAGGTACGCTTACTTTCTTGAAGGCAAACTACGAAGCAACCACTAATATCAATTGCATTACGGATTGCCAGCTGCTTCTTCTCAAAATTGATCCCGCGCATGTTCCAACACAGGATATTCCACTGTTTATTGGGTGCCATTGCTCCTAGAGCTCCTCAGTCTCCTCCCCTTGAGCAGTTACCATGCGCTTCTGAGGGGTTAGGTCGTCGGATGGTACTCCACATAAGACATTTCCCATGTATTGCAGCTAGTGGATTGGTGTCGGAGGCAGCAGCTTGTCCGAGGTGTCATCCAATGGGTTCAACATAAGCTTGCTACAGGGAGCAGTTGCCCTAGAGGAGCAGGCAATCGATGGTGCCCCCTAGGTGTAACTTTGGATTGCGTCTTCCTCATATCAGTGATTTGCGCCACTTTGAAGCCGTCATACCTCGTGGAGCGAGTACTGTGGCACAGCCCAGCCGTGTCAATCGGAGCTTTCTCTCCCAAAATCATGTTCTGAAAGTATTCAGACCCCGCCGTGACAGTGGGAAGTTCAGTGCCAGCAGAAGATACTTCAGAAGGCAAGGACACATTCATCTATGAAGAGTTAAAATATCTGTCTTGCATCAGGGTATTAATTTCAAAGGCGATGGGCAAGCAGGGGAATGGCTCTCTGCTCGTTGGTCGACTGGGTGGCAGAATAGGGAACTGGTGTTGGGTTTGGAGCAGAATCATCAGGCCACTTGCGTTGGAGGGAAGGGACCCACCATCACTCACTATTCATTTGGGACGCCAAATCTTTTTACTCTTAGGTAAGTGGGATTTGTGTCAACGTGGCCGAGCTTTTGACTAGGGGGGGATCTGTGGTGGGGATCGCTTGCCATTCTAGCTTCTTTCTTTGCCAAAATAAAGGGGTAGCATTTTTGGAATAACAGCATTGCACGACATGACCCAAAAGATTACATTGTGAGCAACATAGAAGGCCAGGGCATTCAGTCTGGTTGTGGGTCGAACTATTGCATATGGTGCAATTCAGCGAGAGTTGGCCCATGGGTTGTTGGGTACAGAAGCATGCCCACTCAAAATTATGGCATGAATCACAAATTTTGGCATTGCAATTTGCTGACGTGTGACCCGGCGCAAAACAACGGAAACATCGACCCAAAATCTCATGAATGATCTCCGAGGATGGCAGCTCATTTAATTCATAGATCTCTGGGATACTGGTCTCCTCATAATTGGCCTGCCTAAAGTCCAAGATATCCTCCAAGATGTTTAAAGGAATATTGCACCAATTGCGTGCACTGTGATTCTTGCCGAAGGACTTTTTGGCAGGGAAATTATGATTTTCCAAAGATAGTGGAAATTCTAAACAACCAAATTGTAAGGTTTCCTTATTCGGAATTTCACTTGAAGGATGATCCTCACGAGCATGACCATGATCATGATCATCACGTTGAGTTGATGCATCATCAAAAGAACTTAGCAAATTAGTGGAGATGTGCTTGGAAAACCTAAATTTTGCCAACTCCTTCTTAGAAGAATCATCCTTGGCCGCACTTTGTTCAAGAAAACCAAGATTAGGACGGACAGCCTTGGGCATTCTTGCACCAATTTCCTTTATTTTATGGGACATGCTCCATCCGTATGTTCCATTAAAAGGAACAGTCCAAGGCTGTTTAAAGATATCAAAATGACACACAAAGTCTGGCCAAACTCTATCCCTTAGGGCATAGATAAAATGACCCACCTTTTTTCAAGCCACAGTCCAAGGCTCCATCCATATGTTTCAAGTTTTGTGATCCAATATGAACAACGTTGAATCCAGACGCATGTCCTCCAATGCAACATTGGAGTGCCAAACCAACCGAGGCACAAGATAGGGGGAAGGAGGCAGAGAAAAGGTGACCACCAAGAAAAACTCCTTGGAGGTAGGGGAAGGGGAGTAATGGACCGTAGATTTGAACCGTCGACGAACCTGTTCCTCGACCTTGAGGTCGAGGTTAAAATCCCAATGGAGTAGCCCTTCCATGGTGCATGAGGAGGATTCATGGCCGCCGGAGTTGGAGGAGTTCGCCAGGGGTGGAGGTGGAGGTGGAGAGCATCATGGAGGAGGAGGGTGATGTCTACAGTGTTGTGCTTTGGGGTGCCCCCTGCCCCCATATATAAAGGAGGGAGGGATGAGGCGGCCGGCCTAGAGGGGCGCGCCAAAGGGAGGAGTCCTGCTAGGACTCCCAGTCCTAGTAGGAGTCCCCTTTCCTTTCTGGAGTAGGAGAAGGGGAAAGAGAGAGAGAGAGAGAGAGAGAGAGAGAGAGAGAAGGAAAGGGGGGTTGCACCCCCTCCCCTAGTCCAATTTAGTTTGGCTAGGGTGGAGGGCCGCGCGCCACCTCCTAGCCGCCAGCCTCCTCTTCCCCTTAAGGCCCATGAAGGCCCAATACTCTCCCGGGGGGGTCCGGTAACATCCCGGTACTCCGGAAAATGTTCGAACTAATCCGAAACCTTTCCGGTATCCAAACATAACCTTCCATATATCAATCTTTATGTCTTGACCATTTCAAGACTCCTCGTCATGTCCGTGACCTCATCCGGGATCTGAACAAACTTTGGTCACGAAAACACATAACTCATAACACAAATCGTCATCGAACGTCAAGCTTGCGGACCCTACGGGTTCGAGAACTATGTAGACATGATCAAGACACATATCCGATCAATAACCAATAGCAGAACCAGGATGCTCATATTGGCTCCTACATATTCTATGAAGATCTTTATCGGTCAAACCGCACAACAACATACGTTGTTCCCTTTGTCATCGGTATGTTACTTGCCTGAGATTCGATCGTCGGTATCTTCATACCTAGTTCAATATCGTTACCGGCAAGTCTCTTCACTCATTCTGTAACGCATCATCCCGCAACTAACTCATTAGTCACATTTCTTGCAAGGCTTATAGTGATGAGAATTACCGAGAGGGCCCAGAGATACCTCTCCGATACATGGAGTGACAAATTCTAATCTTGATCTATACAAACCCAACAAATACCTTCGGAGACACCTGTAGAGCATCTTTATAATCACCTAGTTATGTTGTGATGTTTGATAGCACACAAGGTGTTCCTCTGATATTCGGGAGTTGCAGAATCTCATAATCTGAGGAACATGTATAAGTCATGAAGAAAGCAGTAGCAATAAAACTATTACGATCATAATTCTAAGCTAACGGATGGGTCTTGTCCATCACATCATTCTTCTAATGATGTGATCCCATTCATCAAATGACAACATATGTCTATGGTTAGGAAACCTAACCATCTTTAATTAACAAGCTAGTCAAGTAGAGGCATACTAGGGACATTATGTATTGTCTATGTATTCACACATGTATTATGTTTCCAATTAATACAATTCTAGCATGACAAATAAACATTTATCATGATATAAGGAAATATAAATAACAACTTTATTATTGCCTCTAGGGTATATTTCCTTCAATCTCCCACTTGCACTAGAGTCAATAATCTAGATTACAAAGTAATGATTTTAACACCCATGGAGTCTTGGTGCTGATCATGTTTTTCTCGAGAAAGAGGCTTAGTCAACGGGTCTGCAACATTCAGATCCATATGCATCTTGCAAATCTCTATGTCTCCCTCCGTGACTTGATGGCAGATGGAATTGAAGTGTCTCTTGATGTGTTTGGTTCTCTTATGAAATCTGGATTCCTTTGCCAAGGCAATTGCTCCAGTATTGTCACAAAACATTTTCATTGGACCCGATGCACTAGGTATTACTCCTAGATCAGATATGAACTCCTTCATCGAGACTGCTTCATTTGCTGCTTCCGAACCAGCTATATCTTCGCACGCAAGGAAGTGCCTCCTTATTATGCACAAAAAATGAATACCCCCTGATAGCTGGGACCCACCATAGTGGGTGGCTGACTTGTGGGCCTACTAAGTTGACGGAGACGGAGGGATTTGTCAATTTAGTCAATATGAACGATTCTAGATCCAGTGCCGTACGATGTCCATCCAACGGCCATAGTGCTTCTTCAACCTTTGGTCTTCTTGCTCCAGCCGCCCATAGCAGCGCCGGTCATGCCGCCTGCTCCTGCCTCCCGTGGCCGGCTATGCTGCCGCGCAGGCCTCACCGCCTCCATACTACTCCCACCGCTGGCCAGGCCATCCCTCCACTCACCCACACCCCCTGTTATTCTACGGCGACGGCAGCCTTACACCGCAGCCGAACCAGTGAACCCTTGTACTCCTATCCGCATGGGCATCCACTGCCGCATCTTCCCAAGCTCCGTGTTGTCCCCTTCCTAGGCCTCGTCGTCGTCCACTGCTGTGGTGCTCTCGGCGCGGCGTGGTCAATGTGGTCAACGACCGACTTCCATCGGAAGAGTACTATACGTGGAGAGGCTGACAGCTGGGTCCACGGCAGCCGCAAGGAAGTACCTCCTGATTACGCAAAAAATAATTATTCCTCCACCTGACAGCAGGGACCCACCGGACGGGCTACCTTATTTCACGGAAAAAACGTTTCACCCAGACTGCTGGGACCCATCGGACGGGCCACCGTATTTCGTGAAAAAAAAACGCCCCCCCCCCCCGCTGTCAGCTCGGACCCACCAGAAGTGCCTCCTTATTACGCACACAAAAAATGAATACTCCCCCTGCTAGCTGGGACCCACCTTGGTGGGAGGCTGACTTGTGGGCCTACTAAGTTGATGGGGACGAAGGGCTGTATCAACTTAGTCAATATGAACGATTCTAGCTCCAGTGACCATACACTGTCCATCCAACGACCATAGTGCTTCTTCAACCTCTGGTCTTCTTGCTTCAGCCGCCCAAAGCAGCGTCAGTCGTGTCGCATGCTCCTGCATCTCGTGGCCGGTTGTGCTGCCGCAGAGGCCTCACCGCCCCTACGGCTGGCCAGGCCCTGCGGTGATGGCAGCCTCACACCGCAACCAAACCAGTGAACCCTCGTACTCCTCTCCACGCGGGCTTCCGCTACCGCGTCTTCCCCGGCTCCGTGTTGTCCCCTTCCTAGGCCTCGCCATCGTCCACCACCCTGGTGCTGTCGACGCGGTGTGGTCAACATGGTCAAGAAACAACCTCCATCATAAGAGTACTGTACGTGGAGAGGCTGACAGCTGCGCCCATGGCAGCCGCAAAGAAGTGCCTCCTTATTACGCACAAAATAATTATTCCTCCACCTGTCAGCAGGGACCCACCGGGCGGGCCACCTTATTTCACAAAAAAAATGTTTCCTCCCTGACTACTGGGACCCACCAGCTACATCTTCGCACGCAAGGAAGTGCGTCCGGGCAAAAAAACGATTCGCCCCCCTGACTGCTCGGACACACCATCTACATCTTCGCACGCAACGAAGTGCCTGACAGTCGGGACCCACCTGGTCGAAGCATACGTAGCATTGTCATTCTGGTCGCGAACGTGTACATACATACTGGCCGATGTAGAGGCGCGCACGTGTCATATTAGTGACGCGCCTGTAGCATGTACACGTATGTACAACGGCCAGTGTGCAAGAAAGAAAATACGACCACGTACGTACATACGAGCGGGTCTCGAACGCCTACTCGTGCATACGTACGGCCAGGGCTCGTGTACATGTCTTGGTCGGAACGGAGAAACAACGTCATCGTCGTGTTCATGGGGAGCCAACCGGCTAGGTCGGAACGGAATGTGTCGTTGTGTTCATCGGGAGGGCTTGGACAGAACAGCCGATGGAAACGAGGCCTGGCGTACCGCAGAATGAAGGAAACGTCCTTGTGTTCGACCGGCCACGTTCGAAACGGGGTCCTGTTCATCGGGAGGGGTCTGACATACCGCAAAATGGAGGAAACAGACTTGTGTTGGACCTCCTACGGTCGAAACGGGGTCCTGTTGATCGGGAGGGGTGTGGGTACCGCAAAACAGAGGAAACGAACTTGTGTTGGAGAGCTACGGTCGAAACAGGGTCCTGTTCATCAGGACGGGTGTGGCGTACCACAAAACGGGACTCCACGGGATACTGTTCATCTCCATCGTCGACCTCCTCCAGCCTCCACGGGCTACTGTTCATCCACCGCCGACCTGCTCCAGCCTCCACCTGCGACTGTTCATCCACGGGCTCCTGTTCATCCAGCCTCCACCACGCGCTACTCCATCGGCAACTGTTCAACCAGCCCCCTCCATGGGCTCCTGTTCAACCACCCCTCCACGGGCTACAGTTCATCCAGCCCTCCAACATCTACTGTTCATCCAGCCCTCCACGGGGTTGTCCTGTTCATCCAGCCCTCCACGGGGTCCTGTTCATCCAACCCCAACTGGCTCAATCGATTGGGGTCCTGTTGATCCAGAGGTAACACCACGGGGCCCTGTTCATCCACCCCCACCAAGAACTATTCATCCAAACCCCCCAGCAACACTCACTATTCATCTATAGGCAGCATCGATCGGCTTCAATTAGCAGTAGTAGCGAAGGAATCGCTTGATCGAGTTCAGTTAATAGCCATCGATCGATCGCTCAGGTATAGTAACGCGTAGCCTGTAGTGCAATCGCTCGGGTGCAGTAGGCGAATGCCTCGCTCGGGTTCAGTTAGAGCCCAATGCCTCGCACCCATGCGCATGCATGTACAAGAGAAACACACAAACCTCCGTGCATCACTCGGCCCCGACCACCCACCATAACCGGGAACACCCCGATATTTTCCTCGCCCTTGCTTCTATCATGGTTTTTTTCCGTCATGGACGGACCAAAGAATGTCATGCAGCTGCGTCTCCGGCCAGCCCAGGACGAAAAGCCCATTTTTTGTCATGATGTTATGTCATAGAAGTAGGAGCCCACCACATCTATGATGATACCGGGTTTTGTCAAAATTATCGTCATAGAAGTGTCATAAATATGATAGAAATTTTTTCCGTTCAGCCCAAAATGTCACGGATGTGTCTTGTTTTTGTAGTGTACCCAACAATTTCTTTTGGGTATCCTATGAAGACGCACTTCTCTGATTTGGGTTCGAGCTTATCAGGTTGAAGCTTTTTCACATAAGCATCGCAGCCCCAAACTTTAAGAAACGACAACTTGGGTTTCTTGCCAAACCAGAGCTCATATGGTGTCATCTCAACGTATTTTGATGGTGCCCTATTTAAAGTTAATGCAGCCATCTCTAAAGCATAACCCGAAAATGATAGCGGTAAATCAGTAAGAGACATCATAGACCGCACCATATCTAATAATGTACGGTTACGACGTTCGGACACACCATTACGTTGTGGTGTTCTAGGTGGCATGAGTTGTGAAACTATTCCACATTGTTTCAAATGAAGACCAAACTCGTAGCTCAAATATTCGCTTCCACGATCAGATCATAGAAACTTTATTTTCTTGTTACGATGATTTTCCACATCACTCTGAAATTCTTTGAACTTTTCAAACATTTCATACTTACGTTTCATTAAGTAGATATACCCATATCAGCTCAAATCATCTGTGAAGGTAAGAAAATAACGATACCTGCCACGAGCCTCAATACTCACTGGACTGCATACATCGGTATGTATTATTTCCAATAAGTCAGTAGCTCATTCCATTGTTCCGGAGAATGGAGTTTTAGTCATCTTGCCCATGAGGCATGGCTTGCAAGCACCAAGTGATTCATAATCAAGTGATTCCAAAAGCCCATCAGCATGGAATTTCTTCATGCGCTTTACACCAATATGACCCAAACGGCGGTGCCACAAATAAGTTGCACTATCATTATCAATTTTGCATCTTTTGGCTTCAATATTATGAACATGTGTATCACCACAATCGAGATTCAATAAAAATAGACCACTCAACAAGGGTGGATGACCATAAAAGATATTATCCATATAAATAGAACAACCATTATTCTTTGATTTAAATGAATAACCGTCTCGCATCAAACAAGATCCAGATATAATGTTCATGCTCAACGTTGGCACCAAATAACAATTATTCAGGTCTAAAACTTATCCCGATGGTAGATGTTGAGGTAGCATGTCGACGGCTATCAAATCGACCTTGGAACCATTTCCAACACGCATCGTCACCTCATCCTTAGCAAATCTTTGTTTAATCTGTAGCCCCTCTTTCGAGTTGCAAATATGAGCAACAGAACCAGTATTAAATACCCAGGCGCTACTACGACCATTGGTAAGGTACACATCAATAACATGTATATCAAATATACCTTTCACTTTGCCATCCTTCTTATCCGCCAAATACTTGGGGCAGTTCCACTTCCAGTGACCAATCCCTTTGTAGTAGAGGCACTCGGTTTCAGGCTTAGGTCCAGACTTGGGCTTCTTCCCGGGAGTAGCAACTTGCTTGATATTCTTCTTGAAGTTCCCCTTCTTCCCTTTGCCCTTTTTCTTGAAACTAGTGGTCTTGTTAACCATCAACACTTGATGCTCCTTCTTGATTTCTACCTCCGCAGCCTTTAGCATTGTGAAGAGCTCGGGAATTGTTTTCATCATCCCTTGCATACTATAGTTCATCATGAAGCCTTTATAGCTTAGGTAGCAGTGATTGAAGAACTCTGTCAATGACACTATCATCGGGAATATTAACTCCCAACTGAGTCAAGTGGTTATGGTACCAAGACATTTTGAGTATGTGTTCACTGACAGAACTATTCTCCTCCATTTTGCAGCTATAGAACTTGTTGGAGACTTCATATATCTCAACTCGGGCATTTGCTTGAAATAATAACTTCAACTCTTGAAACATCTCATATGCTCCATGACATTCAAAGCGTCGTTGAAGTCCCAATTTTAAGCCGAAAAGCATGGCACACCGAACTATCGAGTAGTCATCAGCTTTGCTCTACCAGATGTTCATAACGTTCGCAGTTGCTCCTGCAGCAGGCCTTGCACCTAGCGGTGCTTCCAGGACATAATTCTTCTGTGCAGCAATGAGGATAATCCTCAAGTTATAGACCCAGTCCGTGTAATTGCTACCATCATCTTTCAACTTAACTTTCTCTAGGAACGCATTAAAATTCAAGGGAACGGTAGCACGGGCCATTGATCTACAAGAACATAGACATGCAAAAACTATCAGGACTAAGTTCATGATAAATTAAAGTTCAATTAATCATATTACTTCAGAACTACCACTTACATAGACATCTGTCTAGTCATCTAAATGATCATGTGATCCAAATCAATTAAACCACGTCCGATCATTGCGTGAGATGGAGTAGTTTTCGATGGTGAACATTTCTATGTTGATCATATCTACTATATGATTCACGTTCCACCTTTTGGTCTTAGTGTTCTGAGGCCATATCTGCATATGCTAGGCCCGTCAAGTTTAACCCAAGTATTCTGCACGTGCAAAACTGGCTTGCACCCGTTGTATGTGAACATAGAGCATATCACACCCGATCATCACGTGGTGTCTCGGCACGACGAATTGTAGCAACGGTGCATACTCAGGGAGAACACTTATACCTTGAAATTTAGTAAGGGATCAGCTTATAATGCTACTGCCGTACTAAGCAAAATAAGATGCACAAAAGATAAACATCACATGCAATCAAAAATATGTGACATGATATGGCCATCATCATCTTGTGCTCATGATCTCCATCACTGAAGCATCGGCATGATCTACATCGTCGCCAGCTTGACACCTTGATCTCCATTGTAGCATCGTTTTCGTCTCGCCAACTATTGCTACTACGATAATCACTACCACTTAGTGAGAAAGTAAAGCAATTACATGGCGATTGCATTTCATACAATAAAGCGACAACTATATGGCTCCTGCCAGTTGTCGATAACTCTATTACAAAACATGATCATCTCATACAACAATTTATATCTCATCATGTCTTGACCATATCCAATCGCAACAAGCCCTGCAAAAACAAGTTAGACGTCCTCTACTTTGTTGTTGCAAGTTTTACGTGGCTGCTATGAGCTTCTAGCAAGAATCGTTCTTACCTACGCATCAAAACCACAACGATATTTCATCAAGTGTGCTGATTTAACCTTCAACAAAGACCTCCGTAGTCAAACTTGATTCAACTAAAGTTGGAGAAACAGACACCCGCCAGCCACCTATGTGCAAAGCACATCGGAAGAACCGGTCTCATGAACACGGTCACATAATGTCGGTCCGGGCCGCCTCATCCAACAATACCGCTGAATCAAAGTAAGATGTTGGTGTTAAGCAGTATGACTATTATCGCCCACAACTATTTGTGTTCTACTCATGCATATATCATCTACGCATAGACCTGGTTCTGATACCACTATTGGGGAACATAGTAATTCAAAAAAAATCCTACGATCACGTAAGATCTATCTAGGAGACGCATAGCAACAAGACGAGAGAGTGTATCCACGTACCCTCGTAGACCGAAAGTGGAAGCGTTTAGTAACGTGGTTGATGTAGTCGAACGTCTTCACAATTCAACCGATCCAAGTACCAAACGTAAGGCACCTCCGTGTTTAGCACACGTTCAACACGATGACGTCCCTCGAGCTCTTGATCTAGTAGAGGTTAGAGGGACAGTTCCGTCAGCGCGACGGCGTGGCGACGATGTTGATGATGTTACCGGCGCAGGGCTTCGCCTAAGCACAAGGACGATATGACCGACGTGTTAAACTATGGAGGGGAGCACCACAAATGACTAAGAGATTGTCTGTTGTGCTTTGGGGTGCCCCCTGCCCACGTATATAAAGGAGGGAGGGAGGAGGCGGTCGGCATAGAGGGGCGCGCCAAAGTGGGGAGTCCTACTAGGACTCCCAGTCCTAGTAGGAGTCCCCTTTCCTTTTCGGAGTAGGAGAAGGGGAAAGATAGAGAGAGAGAGAGAGAGAGAGAGAGAGAGGGGAGAGAGATAGGGAAGGAAAGGGGGGTTGCGGCCCCTCCCCTAGTCCAATTCGGTTTGCCTAGGGGGGCCGCGCGCCAACTCCTGGCTGTCGGCCTCCTCTCCCCTTAAGGCTCACGAAGGCCCAATACTCTCCCGGCAGGGGGGGTAACCTCCCGGTAGTCCGAAAAATGTTTGAACCTATCCGAAACCTTTCCGGTGTCCGAACATAACCTTACAATATATCAATCTTTATGCCTCGACCATTTTGAGACTCCTCGTCATGTCCGTGATCTCATCCGAGACTCCGAACAAACTTTGGTCACCAAAACACATAACTCATAATACAACTTGTCATCGAACGTTAAGCTTGCAGACCCTACGGGTTCGAGAACTATGTCGACATGATCGAGACACATCTCTGAACAATAACCAATAGCAGAACCTGGATGCTCATATTGGCTCCTACATATTCTACGAAGATCTTTATCAGTCAAATCGCACAACAAAATACGTTGTTCCCTTTGTCATTGGTATGTTACTTGCCCGACATTTCTTGCAAGGCTTATAGTGATGAGAATTACTGAGAGGGCCCAGAGATACATCTCCGATACATGGAGTGACAAATTCTATTCTTGATCTATACCAACCCAACAAACACCGAGCATCTTTATAATCACCTAGTTATGTTGTGACATTTGATAGCACACAAGGTGTTCCTCCGGTATTCGGGAGTTGCATAATCTCATAGTCTGAGGAACATGTATAAGTCATGAATAAAACAATAGCAATAAAACGGTTACAATCATAATTCTAAACTAACGGATGGGTATTGTCCATCACATCATTCTCCTAATGATGTGATCCCGTTCATCAAATGACAACACATGTCTATGGTCAGGAAACATAACCATCTTTAATTAACGAGCTAGTTAAGTAGAGGCATACTAGGGACATTATGTATTGTCTATGTATTCACAGATGTACTAAGTTAACGATTAATACAATTCTAGCATGAAAAATGTACATTTACCATGATATAAGGAAATATAAATAACAAATTTATTATTGCCTCTAGTATATATTTCCTTCAATCTCCCATTTGCACTAGATTCAATAATCTAGATTACAAAGTAATGATTTTAACACCCATGGAGTCTTGGTGCTGATCATGTTTTGCTCGAGGAAGAGCCTATGTCAACGGGTCTGCAACATTCAGATCCGTATGTATCTTGCAAATCTCTATGTCTCCCTCCATGACTTGATGGCGGATGGAATTGAAGTGTATCTTGATGTGTTTGGTTCTCTTGTGAAATATGAATTCCTTTGCCAAGGCAATTGCTCCAGTATTGTCACAAAAGATTTTCGACCCGATGCACTAGGTATTACACCTAGATCGGACATGAACTCCTTCATCCAGACTGCTTCATTTGCTGCTTCTGAAGTAGCTATGTACTCCACTTCACACGCAGATCCCGCCACGATGCTCTGCTTGGAATTGCACCAACTGAAAGCTCCACCATTCAATATAAATACGTGTATGGATTGCGACTTAGAGTCATCCATATGAGTGTCAAAGCTTGCATCGAGGTAACCAGTTACGACAAGCTCTTTGTCACCTCCATTGAGAAACATGTCCTTAGTCCTTTTCAAGTATTTCAACATGTTCTTGACCGTTGTCTAGTGCTCCACTCATGGATTACTTTGGTACCTCGTTTCTATACTTATAGCAATGCACACATCAGTTCTGGTACACAGCATTGCATACATGATAGAACCTATGGCCGAGTCATAGGGAATGACTTTCATTTTGTCTCTATCTTCTACAATGGTCGGGCATTGAGTCTGGCTCAACTTCACACCTTGTAACACAGGCAAGAACCCTTTCTTTGACCGATCCATTTTGACCTTCTTCAAAACTTTATCAAGGTATGTGCTTTGTGAAAGTCCAATTAATCATCTTGATATATCTCTATAGATCTTGATGCCCAATATGTAAGCAGCTTCACCGAGGTCTTTCATTGAAAAATTCTTATTCAAGTATCCTTTTATGTTACCCAGAAATTCTGTATTATTTCCAATCAATAATATGTCATCCACATATAATATTAGAGATGCTATTGAGCTCCCACTCACTTTCTTGTAAATACAGCCTTCTCCAAAAGTATGTATAAAACCATATGCTTTGATCACACTATCAAAGCGTATATTCCAACTCCGAGAGGCTTGCACCAGTCCATAAATGGATCGCTGGACCTTGCACACTTTGTTAGCACCTTTCGGATCGACAAAACCTTCTGGTTGCATCATATACAACTCTTCTTTAAGAAATTCATTAAGGAATGCAGTTTTGACATCCATTTGCCAAATTTCATAATCATAAAATGCGGCAATTGCTGACATGATTCGGACAGACTTAAGAATCGCTATGGGTGAGAAGGTCTCATCATAGTCAACTCCTTGAACTTTTCGAAAACCTTTCGCAACAAGTCGAGATTTGTAGACAGTAACATTACCGTCAGCGTCAGTCTTGTTCTTGAAGAAACATTTATTTTCTATGGCTTGACGATCATCGGGCAAGTCCACCAAAGTCCACACTTTGTTCTCATACATGGATCCCTTCTCAGATTTCATGGCCACAAGCCATTTCGCGGAATCTGGGCTCATCATCGCTTCCTCATAGTTCGTAGGTTCATCATGGTCTAGTAACATGACTTCAAGAACAGGATTACCATACCACTCTAGTGCGGACCGTACACTGAATGACCTACGAGGTTTGGTAGTAACTTGATCTGAAGTTTCATGATCATCATCATTAGCTTCCTCACTAATTGGTGTAGGAATCACTGGAACTAATTTCTCTGATGAACTACTTTCCAATTCGGGAGAAGGTACAATTACCTCATCAAGTTCTACTTTCCTCTCACTCACTTCTTTCGAGAGAAACTCCTTCTCTAGAAAGGATCAATTTTGAGCAACGAATATCTTGTCTTCGGATCTATGATAGAAGGTGCACCCAACAGTTTCCTTCGAGTATCCTATGAAGACGCACTTCTCCGATTTGGGTTCGATCTTATCAGGTTGAAGCTTTTTCACATAAGCATCACAACCCCAAACTTTAAGAAATGATAACTTGGATTTCTTGCCAAACCACAGTTCATATGGTATCGTCTCAACGGATTTTGATGGTGCCCTATTTAAAGTGAATGCAGTCGTCTCTAAGGCATAACCCCAAAACGATAATGGTAAATCAGTAAGAGACATCATAGATCGCACCATATCTAATAAAGTACGGTTACGACATTCGGACACACCATTACACTGTGGTGGTTCCAGGTGGCGTGAGTTGTGAAACTGTTCCACATTGTTTCAAATGAAGACCAAACTCGTAGCTCAAATATTCGCCTCCAAGATCAGATCATAGAAACTTTATTTTCTTGTTACGATGATTTTCGACTTCACTCTGAAATTCTTTGAACTTTTCAAACATTTCAGACTTATGTTTCATTAAGTAGATATACCCATATCTGCTCAAATCATCTATGAAGGTAAGAAAATAATGATACCCACCATGAGCATCAATAATCATTGGACCGCATACATCGGTATGTATTATTTCCAGTAAGTCAGTAGCTCGTTTCATTGTTCCGGAGAACGGAGTTTTAGTCATCTTGCCCATGAGGCATGGTTCGCAAGCACCAAGTGATTCATAATCAACTGATTCCAAAAGCCCATCAGCATGGAGTTTCTTCATGCGCATTACACTAATATGAACCAGACGGCAGTGCCACAAATAAGTTGCACTATCATTATCAACTTTGCATCTTTTGGCTTCAATATTATGAATATGTGTATCACCACAATTGAGATTCAATAAAAATAGACCATTCAACAAGGGTGCATGACCATAAAAGATATTACTCACATAAATAGAACAACCATTATTCTCTGATTTAAATGAATAACCGTCTTGCATCAAACAAGATCCAGATATAATGTTCATGCTCAACGCTGGCACCAAATAACAATTATTCATGTCTAAAACTAATCCTGAAGGTACATGTCGAGGTTGCGTGCCGACAGCGATCACATCGACCTTGGAACCATTTCCGATGCGCGTCGTCACCTCGTCCTTAGCTAATCTTCATTTAATCTGAAACCCCTGTTTCAAGTTGCAAATACGAGCAATAGAACCAGTATTAAATACCCAGGCGCTACTACGAGCATTAGTAAGGTACACATCAATAACATGTATATCAAATATACCTTTCACTTTGCCATCCTTCCTATCCGCCAAATACTTGGGGCGGTTCCGCTTCCAGTGACCAGTCCCTTTGCAGTAGAAGCACTCAGTTTTAGGCTTAGGTCTAGACATGGGCTTCTTCCTGGGATTAGCAACTTTCTTGCTGTTATTGTTGAAGCTCCCCTTCTTCCCTTTCCCCTTTTTCTTGAAACTAGTGGTCTTGTAAACCATCAACACTTGATGCTCCTTCTCGATTTCTACATCCGCAGCCTTTAGCATTGCAAAGAGCTCGGGAATCGTTTTTGAGATAAGAACGAAATAAAGAAGATTAATAAATTAGTTGTTAAAAAATGTGTCTGCAAAAAACAACATTTGAATTAAGATGTCATGGAAATTTGTAATAAAGGAGTGAATTATAAGTTAATATATTATGATTTTTTCTGAAATTTAAAACTGTAGAAAAAATTATAAGAAATGAAAGGGAAAAGGCAAAAAAGGAAAATATGTATTTAATAGATGGGCCGGAACAACCAGCGATAGGGACACGGCTAAGGCTGGCCTGGGAAATCCCAAGTAAATTAGGCCCAAACGATGAGCCACACCACGCAGAGCTGACGGGTGGTCGGATTTTAGTCCCACCTTGCCAAGCGAGAGCCTTGCGAACTGGCTTATATACCTGGCTGCGAGAGCCTAGGCATGAGCCTCTCTCACCAAAGAACATGTTCACGATACGGTTAGCTCTGCCTAGTAGGGCCTACAGCCAACTTATATTCATTCTCCATGGGCCTGCATCCTGGCCCATATGATTGGGTTTCTAGTCGTATGCAGGCCTTGGTGTGTGAAATATCTTGTTAGGTAGGTGGGCTTTTTCTATAAAATCTTTTTTTGCATATGTGACATGTTGAGTTATACTAAAATAACACATCTTTTTATGTCTGCAAGAAAACAACATTTGAATTAAGATATCATGGAATTTTGCAATAAAGTTGTGAAATATAATTCATGATATTATCATATTTAATTGAATTTTGAAACTATATCTCACATGTTGACTTGTACTAAAATAACACATCTTTTTTTAGGTACACATGTCTTATGTAAAAAAATTAAGTTCGAAAAGAATGAAAAACATGTAAAACCTTGCCACGTTGCCTTTCTTGGACATGTAGTACATGATTCAAGTAGTTCCACAAAAAAATATTAGCTGCAAGCGGATGAAAAAACAATCTACATTCAACATTTCATGGTAGCCTGGCTGTGAAGGTTCATTGCCAGGGCATGATGCACACATGTATTAATGCAGCTATATAGAATTTTCATAGGTTACGAACAACATTCCATCATTTCATCAATTGTTTTTTTCACATAGCATAGAAACTAAATTACAAGGAGTTGAGGTTTTCATAATTTTGCATCATTGAATTTAGATTTTAAATAAATTTGAAAATTTTGAAATATGCAAAAATTTGAAATATTGCAGTGAATTTGTAGACCATCTCTAAATCAGAGAATTTTTTTTACATGGTCACATACATGGGACAAACATGGTATTTAAATAAATTAAAAAAATGAAGTTTAGAATGTCCCCTTGAGATAAAGTCTGATGTTTTGAACTGACGTTGTACATGGCACTATAAATTAAAAAGAATTCAAAAAAATTTAAAACCTTCGCAAACTATCTATGTTTGTGTAAGCGATCATGTGTGCAAAATTTGAAGTGATTTGGAGGAGGTCCAAAAAATCACCTAGTTAGAAAAACTCGGTTAGGTGGACCAAACGGTCCATTCGTAAGAAAGTGATTTTTTTGACCATCTCCATATGACCCAAATTTTGTTTCACATGGTCAAATACATTTGCAAACATGTTTATGAAATAAATTTTTTAAAATGAAGTTTATAATGCCCACTTAAGGTAAAGTTTGATGTTTTCAAGTGACAATATACAGGGCATTATAAATTAAAAAAATCAAAAACAATGTAAAACCATCACAACCTAGCTATATTTGTGTAAGAGATCATGTGTGCAAAATTTGAGGTGATTTAGAGGAGGTCAAAAATTAGTACATTACGGAGGGACCATTTGGTCTCACTTAAGCTAGTTTCTGTAGAACGGTGAGTTTTTTCCACCACCTCCAAATGACGTGAAATTTTGCAGGCATGATCTCTTTCATTAACACTGAAAGAATATGAAAGTTTTGCATTTTTTACAATTTCATATATTTTATAGTGCCTTGGTGAAACTGAGGTACATACCTCCGGCTTTACCTCAAGGGGACAGTGCAAACTTCATTTGTTCAAATTACTTTGATAATCATGTGTACTACACATAAGTGATTCTGTATAAAAATCAGGAGGTGATTCGAAGAAGGTCAAATAATTGCCTCTAACATATGCAAAAAATAACATAAAAAATAAAAAATACCCGCCTACTAGCAGGAGAATTCACACACCATGGCCTGCATACTCCTAGAAAGCCAAGTATATATGGACCAGGATGCAGGCCCGTGGAGCACGTGTCTCTGCTGCTAGTAGGCCCCACGGGGTAGAGAGGAACAAGGTTAGGCAATGCACTGCATGTGTTAGAGAGGAACTTGGGAGGGATATCTCAGCCGGGTATATAAATTGGTGTGATCTCCTCTCGCTTGGCGAGGTGGGACTAAACTTCCACCACCTCTCGGTTGTGCCGGGCGCAGCTCTGCCTTGGGCCCAATTTGAGTGGGCTGTCCTAGGCCAGCCTCACCTGTGCACTGAAATAATTCTTCTAAATTCTTATATCCTTTTCTGTTTTATAGTCTTTTATTGCACTTATTAATTTCAATATTTCTTTTATTTTTTATATTTCAAATATTTTAAAATCAAATCTCTTTTTTCTCTTTTATTTCTTCTGACAATTTTTTCAAAAATGTACCAAAAATTTTGTGTTATATTTCATTTCTTCATTCCAATATTTCTTTTCTGTTTTATATTTGAAATAATTTTAAATCATACCTTTTTCCTATTTTATTTCTTCTGACAATTTTAAAATTCAAAAATGTACCCAAAATGTTGTGTTTTATTTCACTTCTTCATTCTAATATTTCTTTTTTTATATTTGAAATATTTTTTTAAATGTAAGATAATATGTTGTCTTTTATTTTCTCTTATTAATTCTAATATTTCTTTTCTGTTTTATATTAGAAATAATTTTAAATCATATCTGTTTTTCTCTTTTATTTCTTCTGATAGTTTTAAAATTCAAAAATGTACCAAAAATGTTGTGTTTCATTTCATTTCTTCCTTCTAATATTTATTTTCTTTTTTATAATTGAAATAAATGGACCACATTGGCCATTCCCACATGGTGCCAAAATTTGGGGTCATCTCATGCATACCTCCACATGCACCATGTGCAATCAGGACCATTTGGGTTTGTCGCTGGGCAAGTTTAAAAGAGGGTTTTCTTCCTGGTCCCACCAATTGAACCCAAACTCTATGCACACCCTAGGATGACCATGGCAAGCATGCATAACAAGTCTCGTCGATTTCAAACATTTGATGCATTTTCTAGGGTTTTCCAGGTGAAAAAACCCTAAAACACTGATCGGACGTCAGAAATCAACGGAAATTCGCATGGATGCTTGCCATGGTGCACTCAGGGTGTGGAACAAGTTTGCCATGGTGCACAGAGTGCATGGCAATGTAGACTCTCACATTAGGGTTTAGTATTTTACTATTTTTTCACATGTCCTAAATCAACGGAAATTGACATGCATGCTTAGCCCATAGTTGTGGGTATTCCATGCACGTCGATCACGGGAGTAGTTGCCATATTGTTACACTTTTTCCGGATCATGCTAATCCCAATCTCCATAATCCCTCGGATTGAGGATCACGTACTGCCTCCCATAAACAAAGGAAAAGAAAGATTATTGACGTAAGCTCCCAGGAAGTTACGACAATCTAGGAGATATTCCTCTTATATAGTTTGGATAACCTCATGCATCTCGCCTCCTAACGCCACGTCGACGACTGCTCGTCCGTCGCATCCGCCCTTCACGTGGCGCCTGCCATGGACGAACTACATCCACACCGCATTGTCCCCTACTTTCATCTTCATCCAACGTGTAAGTAACTTGGACACCATACCCCTTTGATAGCAACATAGGTTGTCGTGTTTTAGCTAGGAGGGCGCTAGGTTTTGTAGATATTTTGTAATTAGATTCATTCGATTACATGCGTTCCAACAAGATGGCATAGATGAACTTGATCTTTTGTTTTTTCATAGCATCACTACAAAAAAAGACACATCCGTGACATTTTGGGCCGATCGAATTTTTTTCGGTCATGCTTATGACACTTCCATGATGATAATTGTGAAAAAACCACATACCATCATAGACGTGGTGGGCTCCTACTTCTATGATAAAAATCATGATAGAAAATGGGATTTTCATCCTGGGTGGGCCGGGGACACACCTGCATGACATTCTTTGGGCTGTCCATGACGGAAAACATCGTGGTAGAAGCGAGGGCGAGGAACTTTCCGCGGAGTTCCCGGTTACAATAGGTGGTCAGACGAGCGATGTAGTGTGGTTTGCGCATCTTCTCTCTCACTCGTACAAGCGCCGTGTTTGCTATAACTGAACCCGAGCGAGAGAGGCGTTCGCTTACTGAACCCGAGCGATCGTGTGGTGCTACGTACTGAATGTGATCGATCGATCCCTTTGCTGCTAACTAAACCGAAGCTATTCCTTGGCTGCATGGTTCTGCTAACTGAACCCAAGCGATAACTGAAGTCGATCGAGCCCCCTTCCGAGACATAGCCACCTGGTGTGTTGGGTTGCCTCTCGGTGAAAAGTGCTTGTTGCTGTCATGCGCACGATGCGTAGAATGAGTCGAGATGTGGTGAGTTGACCTAGCCGGTTGGTTGGCTACGGATGAACAGTTCCTGGTGGGGGTTGGATATGAATAGGATCCCGACCGTGTGTAGGCGGTTGCCGATGGATGAACAGGACCCCATGGTAGTAGGCAGTCGCCGCTGGATGAACATGACCCCGAGGAGGCCACCACAACCCAGCCGGTTGGGAGTGGATGAATAGGACCCCGTGGAGGCTCTATGAACAGTATCCGCGATGGAGTCTGGAGGATGGCGGTGGATGAGCAGTATCCCATGGAGTCCCGTTTTGCGGTATGCCATACTCCTCCCTATGAACAGGACCTTGTTTCAACCCTAGGCGCTCCAACACAAGTCCGTTTCCTCTATTTTGCGGTATGCCACACCCCAGGACCCCGTTTCGACCCTAGACGGTTGAAAAAAAGATCGTTTCTTCCATTTTGCGGTTCGCCAGACCCATCATGATGAACAGGATCCATTTCGACCGTGGCTGGTCTAATATACGGCTGTTTCCTCCGATTTGCAGTACGTCAGACCCTGTCTTGGCTGTTCTGTCCAAGCTAGTTGGCTCCCATTGAACAGGATACATTCCGACCCAATTTTTTGCCCCTCGATGAACAGGATGTTGTTTCTCTGTTCTGACCTAGCCGGTTGGCTGCCCGATGAAAAGGACGCCATTGTTGCCGTCCACTGCCTCTCCTTGTACATGGGCCCTGGCCGTTTGTATATATGCGCGAGTACGCATTCGAGACCCCGCCTGTATGTATGTACATGGCCGAATTTTTTAGGCATATGGTTGTTCGTACGTCTACATGGTTTAGACGGGACTGCGTGCCGGGTGCTCTACAACAACACGTGCAGCTACTTACTCGTCCACCCTTCATACTTGTAGAGAGACTGATCGACAGTACCTACGTACATGTTCGCGACCAAACAGACAACGCTACACACGCTTCGACCAGATGGGTCCCAGCTGCCGGGGAGGATAAGGAGGTACTTCCTCACGTGCGAAGATATAACTGGTCGGTCCCAGCTGTCAGGGGGAAGAATTGTTTATTTTTGCGTGTAATATGGACGCACTTCCTTCGGTGCAAAGATGTAGCTGGTGGGTCCTAGCTGTCGGGGGGAAATGTTTTTTTCGCAAAATACAGCTAAGCCAAAATACAGAGGCCCTTCCAGTAGGTCCCCGCTGTCAGGTGGAGGAATCATTATTTTGCATGTAATAAGGAGGCACTTCCTTGTTGCGGCCGTGGACTCAGCTGTCAGCCTCCCCACGTACAGTCCTCTTCCAATGGATGTCGTTTGTTGACGATGATGACCACGCCACACCGAGAGAACCAGGGCGGTGGACAATGGAGAGGTCTAGGAAGGGAACGATACGAAGCCAGGGAAGACTCGACAGTTGTTTCCCACATAGAGAGGAGTACAAGGGTTTACTGGTTCGTCTGCCATCGCCAGAAAATAACAGCAGGTGTGAGGGAGTAGGGGGATGGCCAGGCCAGCGATGGGAGTAGGATGGGGCGGTGAGGCCTGCGCGGCAGCACAGCTGGCCATGGGAGGAGGGAGGATGTAGTCGCGTCGGTGTTGGTTTGAGCGGTTGGAGCCGGAACAACAGAGATTGAAGAAGCACGACGGATGATGGATGGACATCTGATAGTCATTGTTCTCGCGTGTTGACTAAGTTGACATGGCCTTGCGTGCGTGTCAACCTTTTTTTAGGAAAGTGTACGCATCAACCTATCGTAGGCCTACAAGTCAGCCTCAAATCAGTGGAAAACAGCATACAACCCATCTTCCCTTATTTCTAATAATTTACAGCCCATTTGCTAATTCTTAAGGATTTGTTTGGAGCTTCTTACCATTACAGTCCATATTGTGGCCACCGTTAAAAAATTCTACGAAAATTTGCATATTTTGGTGTTGTCTGAACTGTTTTTAATCCCAAAATTTTGAGTCACATTCAAACCAATTTGAAAAATAAGTTTATACCAATATAAAATCCAAATAATTGTCCACGCATAAAAATCAATGGAATTTAAAATCTCAAAATGAAAAAAAGGAATTGGAAACTAATTGCCGGTTTGATGTGTTCAGCCCATTTCTCATTACTGATAGCCCATTTTCTGGGCAAGCCGAATGAAACTATCCTCGTTTTTAAAGATTTATAGACCACCATCCCAACAGGGTATTCTGCAAAAGAACAAAAAAAACTGGGCTAGCCATTTTCAGAAAGAAAAAAACTACTTTGCTGGTCTTGTGGTATACATAAAATGAAAGGCTGGCTAGACATGCCAGAGTGCCCTGCACAACCCAGCTGACTGTTGGAAATATTCCCTAGAGGCAATAATAAAATGATTATTATTATATTTCCTTGTTCATGATAATTGTCTATTATTCATGCTATAATTGTGTTATCCAGAAATCATAATACATGTGTGAATACATAGACCACGACATGTCCTTAGTGAGCCTCTAGTTGACTAGCTCGTTGATCAATAGATAGTCATGGTTTCCTGACTATGGACATTGGATGTCATTGATAACGGGATCACATCATTAGGACAATGATGTGATGGACAAGACCCAATCCTAAGCATAGCACAAGATCGTGTAGTTCGTTTGCTAGAGCTTTTCTAATGTCAAGTATCATTTCCTTAGACCATGAGATCGTGTAACTCCCGAATACCGTAGGAGTGATTTGGGTGTACCAAACGTCACAACGTAACTGGGTGGCTATAAAAGTATACTACAGGTATCTCCGAAAGTGTTAGTTGGGTTGACACGAATCAAGACTAGGATTTGCCACTCTGTATGACGGAGAGGTATCTCTGGGCCCACTCGGTAATGCATCATCATAATGAGCTCAATGTGACCAAGTGGTTGGTCATGGGATTATGCATTACGTGATGAGTAAAGTGACTTGCCTGTAACGAGGTTGAACGCGGTATTGGGATACTGACGATCGAATCTCGAGCAAGTAACGTACCGATTGACAAAGGGAATTGTATACGGGGTTACTTGAATCCTCGACATGTGGTTCACCCGATGAGATCATCGTGGAACATGTGGGAGCCAACATGGGTATCAAGATCCCGCTGTTGGTTATTGGTCGGAGAGCTGTCTCAGTCATGTCTGCATGATTCCCGAACCCATAGGGTTTACACACTTAAGGTTTGGTGATGCTAGGGTTATTAGGAAGACTTGTAAGTGATTACCGAATGTTGTTCGGAGTCCAGGATGAGATCCTGGACGTCATGAGGAGTCTCGTAATGGTCCGGAGGTGAAGATTTATATGTGGGAAGTTATCATACGATCACCGAAAGAGTTCGGGGGCTTATAGGTATTGTACCGGGGCCATCGGAGGGGTTCCGGGGGTCTATCGGGAGGGGCCACCTCTCTCGGAGTGCCTCATGGGCTGTAGTGGGCAGGGAACCAGCCCCTAGAGGGCTGGGCGCACCCCCCCCCCTGGGCCAATGTGCCTAGGGTTTGGGGGGAACCCTAGAGGGGGCGCCCCCCTTGCTTGTGGGGCAAGCCCCCTCCCCTTGGCCGCCCCTCCCCTCTAGATCTCATCTAGAGGGGGCCGGCCCCCTTCCCCTTCCCCTATAAATAGAGGGGCATGGGGAGGGCTGCACACCACAACCAAGGCGCATCCCCTCCCCTCCCCAATACCTCTCCTCCTCCATTAAGAGCTTGGCGAAGCCCTGCCGGAGTACTGCCTCTCCAACATCACCACGCCGTCGTGCTGCTGCTGGAGCTCTCTTCCTCAACCTCTCCCTCCTCCCTGCTGGATCAAGGCGCGGGAGATGTCTCCGCTCCATACATGTGTTGAACACGGAGGTGTCGTCCGTTCGGCACTAGGATCTTCGATGATTTGGATCACGACGAGTACGACTCCATCAACCCCGTTCTCTTGAACGCTTCCGCTCGCGATCTACAAGGGTATGTAGATGCACTCCTATCTCTCTCGTTGCTAGATGACTCCATAGATTGATCTTGGTGATGCATAGAAAAAAATTTATTTTCTGCAACGATCCCCAACAGTGGCATCATGAGCTGGGTCTATGCGTAGTTTCTATGCACGAGTAGAACACAATTTTGTTGTGGGCATAGATGTTGTCAATTTACTTGCCACTACTAGTATTATCTTGTTTGGGCGGCATCGTGCGATGAAGCGGCCCGGACCGACCTTACACATACGCTTATGTGAGACAGGTTCCACCGACTAACATGCACTAGTTGCATAAGGTGGCTAGCGGGTGTCTGTCTCTCCCACTTTAGTCGGATCGGATTCGATGAAAAGGGTCCTTATGAAGGGTAAATCAAAATTGGCATACCATGTTGTGGCTTTGACGTAGGTAAGAAATGTTCTTGCTAGAACCCTATTGCAGCCACGTAAAAACATGCAACAACAATTAGAGGACGTCTAACTTGTTTTTGCAGCATATGCCTTGTGATGTGATATGGCCAAAAGGATGTGATGAATGATATTTATGTGATGTATGGGATTGATCATGTTCTTGTAATAGGAATCACGACTTGCATGTCGATGAGTATGACAACCGGCAGGAGCCATAGGAGTTGTCTTAATTATTGTATGACCTGCGTGTCATTGAATAACGCCATGTAATTACTTTACTTTATTGCTAAACCGTTAGCCATAGTAGTAGAAGTAATCATTGGCGTGACAACTTCATGAAGACACGATGATGGAGATCATGATGATGGAGATCCTGGTGTCATGCCGTTGACGATGATGATCATGGCGCCCCGAAGATGGAGATCAAAAGGAGAAAAATGATATTGGCCATATCATGTCACTATTTGATTGCATGTGATGTTTATCATGTTTTGCATCTTATTTGCTTAGAACGACGGTAGTAAATAAGATGATCCCTCATAATAATTTCAAGAAAGTGTTCCCCCTAACTATGCGCCATTGCGAAAGTTCGTTGTTTCGAAGCACCAGGTGATGATCGGGTGTGATAGATTCTAACGTTCACATACAACAGGTGTAAGACAGATTTACACATGCAAAACACTTAGGTTGACTTGACGAGCCTAGCATGTACAGACATGTTCTCGGAACACAAGAGACCGAAAGGTCGAACATGAGTCGTATAGAAGATACGATCAACATGAAGATGTTCACCGATGATGACTAGTCCGTCTCACGTGATGATCGGACACGGCCTAGTTGACTCGGATCATGGATCACTTAGATGACTAGAGGGATGTCTATCTAAGTGGGAGTTCATTAAATAATTTGATTAGATGAACTTAATTATCATGAACTTAGTCTAAAACTTTTGCAATATGTCTTGTAGATCAAATGGCCCATGCTAATTTTGCCCTCAACTTCAACGCGTTGCTAGAGAAAATCAAGCTGAAAGACGATGGCAGCAACTACACGGACTGGGTCCGGAACTTGAGGATCATCCTCATAGTGGCCAAAAGAGCATATGTCCTAGATGCACCACTAGGTGAAGCACCCGCTTTGCCCGCAACTCAAGACATTATGAACGCCTGGCAGTCGCGTGTTGATGACTACTCCCTCGTTCAGTGTGGCATGCTTTATAGCTTAGAACCGGGGCTCCAAAAGCGTTTTGAGCAACACGGAGCATATGAGATGTTCGAAGAGCTGAAAATGGTTTTGCAAGCTCATCACGGGTAGAGAGATATGAAGTCTCCGACAAGTTCTATAGTTGTAAGATGGAGGAAAATAGTTTTGTCAGTGAGCACATACTCAAAATGTATGGATTGCACAACCGCTTGTCCCAGCTGGACATTAACCTCCCGGATGAGGCGGTCATTGACATAATCCTTCAGTCGCTCCCACCTAGCTACAAGAGCTTTGTGATGAACTACAATATGCACGGGATGGTGAAAACTATTCCTGAGGTATTTTCAATGCTGAAATCAGCGGAGGTAGAAATCAAAAAGGAACATCAAGTGTTGATGGTCAGTAAAACCACTAGTTTCAAGAAAGGCAAGGGTAAGAAGAACTTCAAGAAGGACGGCAAGGGAGTTGTCGCGCCCGGTAAGCCAGTTGCCGGGAAGAAGCCAAAGCATGGACCCAAACCTGAGACTGAGTGCTTTTATTGCAAGGGAAGTGGACACTGGAAGCGGAACTGCCCCAAGTACTTAGCAGACAAGAAGGCCGGCAACACCAAAGGTATATGTGATATACATGTAATTTATGTGTACCTTACCAGTACTCGTAATAGCTCCTGGGTATTTGATACCGGTGCGGTTGCTCATATTTGTAACTCAAAACAGGAGCTGTGGAATAAGCGGAGACTGGCGAAGGACGAGGTGACGATGCGCGTCGGGAATGGTTCCAAGGTCGATGTGATCTCCGTCGGCACGCTACCTCTACATTTACCTATGGGATTAGTTTTAAACCTCAATAATGTTATTTAGTGCCATCTTTGAGCATGAACATTGTATCTAGATCTCGTTTAATACGATCTGGCTACTCATTTAAATCCGAGAATAATGGTTGTTCTATTTATATGAGAGATATGTTTTATGGTCATGCCCCGCTGGTCAATGGTTTATTCTTAATGAATCTTGGCCATGATGTTACACACATTCATAGTGTGAATACCAAAAGATGTAAGGTTGATAACGATAGTCCCACATACTTGTGGCACTGCCGCCTTAGTCACACTGGTGTCAAACGCATGAAGAAGCTCCATACAGATGGACTTTTGGAGTCTCTTGATTTCAAATCATTTGACACGTGCGAACCATGCCTCATGGGTAAAATGACCAAGACTCCGTTCTCCGGAACGATGGAGCGAGCAACCAACTTATTGGAAATTATACATACTGATGTGTGCGGTCCAATGAGCGTTGAGGCTCGCGGTGGCTATCGTTATGTTCTCACTCTCACGGATGACTTAAGTAGATATGGGTATGTCTACTTGATGAAACACAAGTCTGAGACCTTTGAAAAGTTCAAGGAATTTCAGAATGAGGTAGAGAATCAACGTGACCGAAAAATAAAGTTCTTACGATCAGATCATGGAGGAGAATATTTAAGTCACAAATTTGGTACGCGCTTAAGGAAATGTGGAACCGTTTCACAACTCACGCCGCCTGGAACACCTCAGCATAACGGTGTGTCCGAACGTTGTAACCGCACTCTATTGGATATGGTGCGATCTATGGTGTCACTCACCGATTTACCGCTATCATTTTGGGGATACGCTCTAGAGACAGCTACATTCACTTTAAATAGGGCACCGTCTAAATCCGTTGAGACGACACCGTATGAATTATGGCTTGGGAAGAAACCTAACCTGTCGTTTCTAAAAGTTTAGGGATGCGATGCTTATGTCAAGAAACTTCAACCTGAAAAGCTCGAACCCAAGTCGGAAAAATGCGTCTTCATAGGATACCCTAAGGAAACCATTGGGTATACCTTCTACCTTAGATACGAAGGCAAGATCTTTGTTGCCAAGAACGGGTCCTTTCTGGAGAAAGAGTTTCTCTCGAAAGAAATAAGTGGGAGGAAAGTAGAACTCGATGAAGTACTGCCTCTTGAACCGGAAAGTAGCACAGCTCAGGAAGATGTTCCTGTGGTGCCTACACGGACTAGAGAGGAAGTTAGTGATGATGATCAAGGTACTTCAGATCAATTTGCTACTGAACTTCAAAGGTCCACAAGGACACGTTCCACACCAGAATGGTATGGCAACCCTGTCTTGGAAATCATGTTGTTAGACAAGGGTGAACCTTCAAACTATGAAGAAGCGATGGCGGGCCCATATTCCAACAAATGGCTTGAAGCCATGTAATCCAAGATAGGATCCATGTATGAAAACAAAGTATGGACTTTGACAGACTTGCCCGATGATCGGCGAGCGATAGAAAATAAATGGATCTTTAAGAAGAAGACGGACGCGGATGGCAATGTTACCATCTATAAAGCTCGACTTGTCGCTAAGGGTTATCGGCAAGTTCAAGGAGTTGACTACAATGAGACTTTCTCTCCCGTAGCGAAGCTGAAGTCCGTCCGAATTATGTTAGCAATTGTTGCGTACTATGATTATGAGATATGGCAAATGGACATCAAAACGGCATTCCTTAACGGCTATCTTAAGGAATAATTGTATATGATGCAGCCGGAAGGTTTTGTCGATCCTAAGAATGCTAACAAGGTATGCAAGCTCCAGTGCTCCATCTATGGGCTGGTGCAAGCATCTCGGAGTTGGAACATTCGCTTTGATGAAATGATCAAAGTGTTTGGGTTTATGCAGACTTATGGAGAAGCCTTTGTTTACAATAAAGTGAGTGGGAGCTCTGTAGCATTTCTCATATTATATGTAGATGACATACTTTTGATGGGAAATGATATAGAACTTTTGGACAGCATTAAGGCCTACTTGAATAAGTGGTTTTCAATGAAGGACCTTGGAGAAGTTGCTTACATATTAGGCATCAAGATCTATAGAGATAGATCGAGACGCCTCATAGGTCTTTCACAAAGCACATACCTTGATAAGATATTGAAGAAGTTCAATATGGATCTGTCCAAGAAGGGGTTCTTGCCTGTGTTGCAAGGTGTGAAATTGAGCTCGGCTCAATGCCCAACCACAGCAGAAGATAGAGAAAAGATGAGTGCCATCCCCTATCCCTCGGCTATAGGGTCTATTATGTATGCCATGCTGTGTACCAGACCTAATGTAAACCTTGTCGTAAGTTTGGTAGGAAGGTACCAAAGTAATCCCGGCATGGAACACTGGACAGCGGTCAAGAATATCCTGAAGTACCTGAAAAGGACTAAGGATATGTTTCTTGTTTATGGAGGTGACGAAGAGCTCGTCGTAAAGGGTTACGTCGATGCTAGCTTAGACACAGATCTGGATGACTCTACGTCACAAACCGGATACGTGTATGTTTTGAATGGTGGGGCAGTAAGCTGGTGCAGTTGCAAGCAAAGCGTCGTGGCGGGATCTACATGTGAAGCGGAGTACATGGCAGCCTCAGAGGCAGCGCATGAAGCAATCTGGATGAAGGAGTTGATCACCGACCTAGGAGTCATACCCAATGCGTCAGGGCCGATCACTCTCTTCTGTGACAACACTGGAGCTATTGCCCTTGCCAAGGAGCCCAGGTTTCACAAGAACACCAGGCACATCAAGCGTCGCTTCAACTCCATTCGTGAAAATGTTCAAGATGGAGACATAGATATTTGCAAAGTGCATACGGATCTGAATGTCACAGATCCGTTGACTAAACCTCTTCCGCGAGCAAAACATGATCAACACCAGAACTCTATGGGTGTTCGATTCATCACAATGTAACTAGATTATTCACTCTAGTGCAAGTGGGAGACTGTTGGAAATATGCCCTAGAGGCAATAATAAAAGGATTATTATTATATTTCCTTGTTCATGATAATTGTCTATTATTAATGCTATAATTGTTTTATCCGGAAATCGTAATACATGTGTGAATACATAGACCACGACATGTCCCTAGTGAGCCTCTAGTTGACTAGCTCGTTGATCAACAGATAGTCATGGTTTCCTGACTATGGACATTGGATGTCATTGATAACGGGATCACATCATTAGGAGAATGATGTGATGGACAAGACCCAATCCTAAGCATAGCACAAGATCGTGTAGTTCGTTTGCTAGAGCTTTTCTAATGTCAAGTATCATTTCCTTAGACCATGAGATCGTGTAACTCCTGGATACCGTAGGAGTGCTTTGGGTGTACCAAACGTCACAACGTAACTGGGTGGCTATAAAGGTATACTATAGGTATCTCCGAAAGTGTCTGTTGGGTTGACACGGATCGAGACTGGGATTTGTCACTCCATATGACGGAGAGGTATCTCTGGGCCCACTCAGTAATGCATCATCATAATGAGCTCAATGTGACCAAGTGGTTGGTCACGGGATCATGCATTACGTGACGAGTAAAGTGACTTGCCGGTAACGAGATTGAATGAGGTATTGGGATACCGATGATCGAATCTCGGGAAAGTAACGTACCGATTGACAAAGGGAATTGTATATGGGATTACTTGAATCCTCGACATCGTGGTTCATCTGATGAGATCATCGTGGAACATGTGGGAGCCAACATGGGTATCCAGATCCCGGTGTTGGTTATTGGCAGGAGAGCTATCTCGGTCATGTCTGCATGATTCCCGAACCCGTAGGGTCTACACACTTAAGGTTCGGTGATGCTAGGGTTATTAGGAAGACTTGTAAGTGATTACCGAATGTTGTTCGGAGTCCAATATGAGATCCCGGACGTCACGAGGAATCTCGGAATGGTCCGGAGGTGAAGATTTATATGTGGGAAGTTGTCATACGGTCACCGGAAGAGTTCGGGGGCTTATCGGTATTGTACCGGGGCCATCGGAGGGGTTCCGGGGGTCCACCGGGAGGGGCCACCTATCTCGGAGGGCCTCATGGGCTGTAGTGGGCAGGGAACCAGCCCCTAGAGGGCTGGGTGCACCCCCCCCCCTTGGGCCCATGCGCCTAGGGTTTGGGGGAACCCTAGAGGCCCTTGCTTGGAGGGCAAGCCCCCTCCCCTTGGCCTCCCCCCTCTAGATCTCATCTAGAGGGGGTCAGCCCTCTTCCCCTATAAATAGAAGGGCGAGGGGAGGGCTGCACACCACATCCAAGGCGCGGCCCCTCCTCTCCCCAACACCTCTCCTCCTCCGTTAAGAGCTTGGCGAAGCCCTGCCGGAGTACTCCCTCTCCACCATCATCACGCCGTCGTGCTGCTGTTGGAGCTCTCTTCCTCGACCTCTTCCTCCTCCTTGCTGGATCAAGGTGCGGTAGACGTCTCCGCTCCATACGTGTGTTGAATGCGGAGGTGCCGCCCGTTCGGCACTAGGATCTTCGGTTATTTGGATCACGACGAGTACGACTCCATCAACCCCGTTCTCTTGAACGCTTCCGCTCGTGATCTACAAGGGTATGTAGATGCACTCCTATCTCTCTCATTGCTAGATGACTCCATAGATTGACCTTGGTAATGAGTAGAAAAAAAAATTATTTTCTGCAACGATCCCCAACACTGACACCCTACTTCCATCTCAAAAATAAAAAGAACTGGGCGAGCTGCTGGATCCCTGGTGTCAGCCACTCGTTTTGCAATTCTCTCATTTATTGACTATGTTGACAATGGCATGGGACCCAAATGTCAGAAATCCATTAGGAGGAACCATTTTTTGGGGCTTGAAATAAGGAGGCACTTGCTTGTGCATTGCCATGACTCTGGTGGGTCCCTGCTATCATCCTCTCCATGTACAATCATCTCCTGATTGTGTACGCGTCAACCTAGTAGGCTCACAAATCAGCCTCTAAACTAGTGGCGGACAAATGCAACCATTTAAAAACATAACAGCCCATTCCATACGTTCAAAAAGAAAGTTCAACATTCAGAGCAAAGTAGCAGGTCTGATCCAGATATAGAGTACTGAACTTCCATGTTGACAACCATCACAGCCAAGTTAACTATCTACTCCGACTAATACTCTAGTAGTGTACAAGTACCAACTTACTCTTAGCTAACTAGACAATGTCAGCCGCTATCTGCGGTACATGCTAAACACCGGCACCGACGTCATCCTCCTCGCCTCGGACTTGCCAAAGGTGCGATAGGTCACGTTGCTGATACGTATCCGTCGTATCTACTTTTCCAAACACTTTTGCCCTTGTTTTGGACACTAACTTGCATGATTTGAATGGAACTAACCCGGACTGACGCTGTTTTTAGCAGAACTGTCATGGTGTTATTTTTGTGCAGAAATAAAAGATCTCAGAATGACCTGGAAATCCACGGAGCAACTTTTCAGAATAAATAAAAAATATTGGCGAAAGAATCAGCGTCAGGGGGCCGACACCCTGTCTACGAGGGTGGGGGCACGCCCCCTCCCCTAGGGCGCGCCCCTGCCTCGTGGGCCCCCTGGACGTCCACCGACCTCACATCCAACTCCATATATTTTCTTTCGCTGAGAAAAAAATCAGAGAGAAAGTTTCATCGTGTTTTAAGATAAGGAGCCGCCGTCAAGCCCTAATCTCTCTTGGGAGGGCTGATCTGGAGTCCGTTCGGGGCTCCGGAGAGGGGGATTCGTCGCTGTCATCATCATCAACCATCCTCCATCACCAATTTCATGATGCTCACTGCCGTGTGTGAGTAATTCCATCGTAGGCTTGATGGACGGTGATGGGTTGCATGAGATTTACCATGTAATCAAGTTAGTTTTGTTAGGGTTTGATCCCTAGTATCCACTATGTTCTGAGATTAATGTTGCTATGACTTTGCTATGCTTAATGCTTGTCACTAGGGCCCGAGTGCCATGATTTCAGATCTGAACCTATTATGTTTTCATGAATATATGTGAGTTCTTGATCCTATCTTGCAAGTCTATAGTCACCTATTATGTGTTATGATCCGTTAACCCTGAAGTGACAATAATCGGGATAATTACCGGAGATGACCGTAGTTTGAGGAGTTCATGTATTCACTAAGTGTTAATGCTTTGGTCCGGTACTCTATTAAAAGGAGGCTTTAATATCCCTTAGTTTCCAATAGGACCCCGCTGCCACGGGAGGGTAGGACAAAAGATTTCATGCAAGTTCTTTTCCATAAGCACGTATGACTATATTCGAAATACATGCCTACATTACATTGATGAACTGGAGCTAGTTCTGTATCACCCTATGTTATAACTATTACATGAGGAATCGCATCCGACATAATTATCCATCACTGATCCAATGTCTACGAGCTTTTCACATATTGTGCTTTGCTTATTTACTTTACCGTTGCTACTGTTACAATTACTACAAAACTGCTACCATTACTTTTACCACTGTTACTGTTACTTCCATACTACTTTGCTACTAAATACTTGGCTGCAGATACTAAGTTATCCAGGTGTGGTTGAATTGACAACTCAACTGCTAATACTTGAGAATATTCTTTGGCTCCCGTTGTGTCGACTCAATAAATTTGGGTTGAATACTCTACCCTCGAAAACTGTTGCGATCCCCTATACTTGTGGGTTATCAGTTGCTCGCGCACGTTGGCCCTTTCCATGCTAGCGTGGTCCACCGAAGCTTCGGCTTCTAAGTGGGAAACCCACTTGACGAGCTAGTAGTAAAATTCGGCATAGCGGACGCGTGCGTGCCCGACAGCCTCCAGCGCTATTTGTGGGGCACCGGCCTCCATCTAGTCGGCCCAGTTGCGGGCGCTCTACTCGCGACTCAGAGCGTCAGTGCGCTCTGCTCGCATGTGTGCCCGACAGCCTCCAGGGCTATTTGTGGGGCACCGGCCTCCATCTAGTCGGCCCAGTTGCGGGCGCTCTGCTCGTGACTCAGAGCGTCGGTGCGCTGCTGCTCCATGCCCCGCGGGCGGCGCAAATTGGCGATATGCTGCTCCTCCGCTAGGCGGTCGTGCTCCAACAAGTACTCATACTTTGTATTGCCATCTAAAGACCGATAGAATGCCTCCTCCCTTCGTCTGTCTTCCGGTGAAAAACCAAACACTAGTTCCGGCGGTGACCACCTACAGCGTTGCCTATTGTGGATGGGCGAGGGCATGACGGACGTGGCGAGAGCAAGGGCAAGTGGTGAGCGACGTCGGGCCGGTGGGGGCTTATGAGGATCCGGTGAGTTGGACGATGGTGCCACCGGAGAATGCCGGGAAACAGTAATTATAGGTGGAAGTAGGTGAACCAGCATGTCGTGGGAAACGCGACGGTCATCGCGGTCATCAGAATTCAATGCGTAAGCAGGCATAGCTTAGCGCACGAGCTTGCCGTGGAAAACTAGAAAAACTGAAATTATGACTGTGTCGTCCCGTCCAGTCAGTGGTGCATCCCGCCCGTGCTGGGTCGCACATCAGCATGACGGTCAAACAAGTGTGCTCGATTCATCCAAATGAGGTACATGCATGATCTGCTGGTTATTCACGTAGGGTCGAGTCGGTCGGATAGTGTATGTGTAGGATCACAATAGCTGATGAACGTTCGCTGGGAGATAAGGCATTTGCGAACATTTTTGCTGGCAGTTTCTTCAGATTTGCATGGCATTTTCTTCAAAACAGCATGTCAGTTTCTTCAGAGGTAGGCATTTTTATTGAAAAAACTGCCACCTTCAGATCTTGCGTCGCAACTAAAACTGCCAGGAGTGTATTAGTAGGCTAGCTAGTGATCGATCAATAACTTGTAAACACTGAGCGAACAGAAATAAGGAACTGCTAGTAACTTGTAAACACTGAGCACACAGAAATAAGGATCATGTTTTGCACAGTAGTAGAAATGTTCACACGATACTCACAAGCATGGCATTGTAGTATGTTCACATTAGTATCCCAAATTCACAACCAACTAGTATGATTCTCATGCATAACATCGACATGTTAATGCATCCCAATGATTCACGGATCATGTACAAATATGTAGCTCCAAAAGCTAAGATCTAGAAAAAACATCTGTTCTTGCTACTAACATGGATGCTTCTCTGGGCCAACATTCAGTACAGAGTGAAAGACAAATTTGTTTGTGAAGTCTACATTTCCTCTAGCGAACGTAAGTGGTTTCACCAACAGCTGGACCATGAGAATAAACCACACATGATGGAGGAACATCCACTTCAATATGATTTGGTCTTCAATCGATCACACGGAGAGACTATTTTCGGTATACAAACTTTAACTTAGGCAAAATGATGCCCATTGTTTAATCAGACCAAAGCAATGAAGCACCTAGTGTTGGCCAATAAATAGTACATTACTATTTTTGTGCAGTCCATAAAGTGACTATCCAATCTTCCTGTGCTATTTTCAAATGGCACTGCATGCAGTGACTATACTATTCTCTTGTGCAGCTCAACCAAAATTGATGTCACTTTGTTTGTTTGCCAAATAGCCATGGGCAGACATTTGTTTGCCAAATAGCAATGGGCAGACATCTACTTCACAAATATCAAGCAGCTAGTAAACATATACCCCACCTTGTATTTTCGGTTTAAACACTTCTCTGCTAGTCGTTTCCGCTTAGCATCTGTCATGTTTTGCACTACACAATTTGATATTGTCATGTTTTCCCTGGAAAGTTTCGTACTGAATTGATTTGCTGGTACAGAGTAGAAATATAGCTCCTATTCTTCATCGGACCAAGGATATCCATGTTCGCAGTGATGGAAGAGGTGAAATCGATACAACCGAAATTGATCATCCAATCATTGAATCATGTCCTATACCTCCAATGTAGGTCCACCCTGCCAATAAATTCACATGCAAACCACTAATATTACTATCTCATGACAGTACAAAAAGAGTAGCAAGATAGTAGCAAACCATGTACCTTCGTAATGAACAGCTCATAGTGCCACCAATTGGATATAACGGTTTGGAAGAAAACATGCTCATAATGTTGAACCATTTGGACTTTTTGTGTCGTTCCACTAAAATCGAGCATCCCTGTTTACACAAATATTGAAAGTGTGCTTACTATAAAAGTGGCACTAGTTGAAGCATAGACTCACAAATATAAGCATTCCAATTTCTTAATGGGAAAAGGCAACAAGACTATTTCTAACCACCTATTTGAAGGAATAAATAAGGCAACAACAGCTGATGTCAGGAAGGCATGCGTAGTATTTTCTGAAAGATTGAACCATTCCTGTCCTTGCCTCTTCTTTTGAGCATATTTTCTGCAGTTCAACTAAAATAAAATGCCATCACTGTCTTGACAATTCAGTGACACTGTACAAAAAGAAATGACTTACCATTACATCATGATGTCAGGCATGTAATCAACATGCATTAGGGACAAACATGCAACCTCCTCCGATAAGATAATAAACATTAATTTTAGCGAAGGTGTGACTAGATTTACCGGCATAATTTGAGTGAACTCTACACCCTATGTTCCTTAATATAATACATTTTCACAGTTCAATTTAAAGTACCCCAAACGTCTAGTATTTAGAAAAACAGGCAATAGTTTTCTTGAGCACATATGTGGGAAAACTTGACACATCTTATATATGTCCATACACTAATGCAACACCATTCAAATAGTAAAAATATACACTAATCCAGTGTCTTGTGCAATAGTAGAGTAGTTTTTTATTATGGGGTACAGTACAATGGTTGTACTAAACAGATTTCCATAAGCTAGCACTGGAAGATTTCTATAAGCATTAACTACACAAAATGTAAAGGTAACAAGTTTCAGCACTGGTATACTAGCTGTGCAACAGCATTAAACCAAATACAAAAGTCTGAAGGTAACTAGCATTATTAACTAATGATAGTATAAAAAATTGCAAACCATGTACCTTCAAGGTAAATATCATTTCAAACTCGAGGGGGCCTAAAAATTGCTATCCCAATCTTGATAGTCGATCAAACATAAAAACTTGATCAAACGAATCAAGAAAATAGCCGGAGGGGGAGGTGCCCACTCTTGTCCTTTACTCTTCTCTTCATAATTTTTTATGCAGTTTAACCAAAATAAAATGACATCAGCGCCTTGGCATTTTGGAGACACTGTATAAAAAAAATTTACTTGTCTCATGAAAGTGAGGTATGTAATCTATAAGCGTTAACAGTGCAAAAAATCCGAAGGTAGTAACAAGTTTCATCATTGGTATACTGGCTGTGCAACAACATTAGAATGCCTTAGCTGAAAAATCTTTAATACATCCACAATCAACAGCTAACCCTGAAATAATCCAGTGACATTAAATGGCATTGCTTAAATTTATCGGTAGCATTAGACTGAGTGTGGCATTAGTTAAATGTGGCATCACTTTAGCAGTAGCATTGCTTGACTTTAGCAGTGGCGTTATACTAAGCAAAAAAGTGGCAATAAGAGGATGGGAGGCCCATTCGGACAATGGGCGCACCAGTACGATGTGCCTCCACGGACACATAGAGTGGTGAGGGAGGGATGGTTACCTCAGGATCATCTTGCAACATATAGAAGTTTGCTGGAGTGAAGACGTGAGAAGCAGCTACATCAAGTTCCCTGGAGCTAGTAACTATCACTGGTACAGTCTGTAAGGTCGTGCACTCATCTCGCACCTTGTTCTCACGGATACGCACTATGTCATTCTCATAGTGCAAAACCATATCCACCAAGGTCATTTCATCATCTAGGTGGGGGTGTAGGCAGGAGTTCAAACTTTCACTCCTCTGGTTGCTTTTCATGCCAAGCCAAAACCCCTCTATCAGATATGCTGCAGCCCATAGTCTCCTCTTCTTATACATCCACCTCATCCAAGTTACTATTTTTTTCTGATTGCCATCTTTTCGCAAACGCGTGCCATCTCTCCTCAAATGTGGTCGTGACGTGGTGTAGTACAGAAGAGTCTGGAACTCATTCAATGACTTGTGACTGAGGTGAATCTTCATATTTTTCTATATGACATGTACATATACGATGCCAGACATCTAACAAGACTTCATGAATTGCCCTAATCATCGCAGCACCGGCATTCATGATTACACTCTTCGGCATCTTCTGACACATTGCCCTCAAAAAAGTTTGCAGAAGCCACACATATGTCTCTTCGGTCTCATCCGAAACTATGGCACAACCAAAAACAATAGTCTTCTGGTGATTGTTAAGACCAACAAAAAGTATGAATGGCATAGCATAGCGATTCATCTTGTATGTGCTATCAAATAAAACCATGTCATCAAAATCCTCATAGTCCTGACAAGATTGGGAGTTACACTAGAACATTCTATTCAGATGTCCATCCTTATCTAACTTGTACTCGAAAAAAAGCTAGGATCCTCTCTTTCCTATTAGCCATGATGCCTATGGATGTGGCAGCATCACCTTTTGAAAGCAGCTTCCTCTTCTCCCTGGAGCAAAGGTTGTATATATCACGCCTCGTAAACCCAACACCACCGTACCATACATGTTTGCTGATGAAAGAATCCATAATAGTGTGAGTTCTAATCCCTGCGGCTCCCATTGTCAATATCTCAAATTTCTGGTACTCTTTGATTTTTCTGTGGGACCAAAGAAAAGGTACTTCAATCGGTCTTTCTAACATATGACTGTGTCTGTCCTCAAAAATACCAACATATCAGACCCAACGAGTTTCGTCAAGCTTCAAGGCCAGGTGCGCCTCGCAATGGCAGCGTGTCTCGGGTCTGAGCCTACGAGTGCATCCTTCCTCGGTTAGCAACTTGTTGTAATGTTCCCATTCTCTGGAACGAACATATGGCCAATAGTTCATATGATGTGACTCAGTTTTGCTATAACTGAACTTATCCTTTCTAATGTTGAAACCATTATCTCTAGCATAGTTGTTGTAGAAAACGAACGCAGCTTCTAGAGACATGAAAGTCATTTCTATTATCTTTGTGAACATATCCTTCTTATCATCTGCATGGGCAGTATCTTGGACATTCTTTTTTCCCTCATCTTCTGTCACCTACACAATGAAAACATAGACATGAAAACAAAAATTTTGTTGTTTAACATTACTTCCATACAACATTGATTACATACATACCTCACTCTTGTTGACAAACAACTGCAACTCCCCAGAATTAGGTGATTCTATTGATTCGTCATCAAGGCCTATCTCCGCATTGGATTCACTGTAATAGTCGTATGCATTATGAGATCCTGAAATTAGCTGAACAATTCAACACAAACAAATAGTTAGTTATAATACAATAGCATCATCTCATACTTTGCAAGGCATCAAAAATTTCGACTTCCGTACCTGACTAATGTATTCTTCATCCAAGACATCGGAATTGTTATCCTCATTATTATCATCCACGTCCATCTACAAATTTTAAATATAGAAATATAATGAGGTCGGATGTCACTCACATTAACAAATACTACATGATAATGCCACTCACATTAACATCTTCCCCTTCGTTCGCATTCTCCGACCAATCTCCGTGATATAAATTTTCATCATCTGGTCAATCATCTATCCAGTGTTTCCAAAGCTCTCCGAACTCCAAATCTAAGTCTATATCAATTAACCCACTGTCCGCCATTTCCTGCAACAATTAATAAGTATCGTCAGACATGTAAACAATTCCAATAATGAAGTACACAAGTGATAGCTCGCCATTAGCAACGTTAAGTAAACTACCGCAATCTAGGGATTTCAGACTATGCACACAACTGACGCCAATGACCAGTGCCCATGGATCATCCCTAGTATCCATAGTGGTCGTCAGCGATAAGGTACATGAACCCTAGTAAGCAAGATGCCAATGACACCCGACATGATCTATTACAATCGCGAGGAGAAGAACTACTGAAACTAGATCCGAGATAACCTGTGCCGCTGGATAGCTAGGTTAGCCACCACATCAAATAACGATAGATGACCTGCACACAACCGACGCCAACTCACACTACCTTAACCCTAGACAGAACAAATCGACATCAGCCACCGTGATCACTTTGTATCACCAGGAGCACTACGGGAACAAGATTCGTGATAGCCTGCGCCGCTGGGGAGATAGGTTAACTACTACCATGAAAATGGCGGCAGTTCGTTAGATGCTTCCGCGAGCGAGACAAAAGCGGGAGATGTGATGCGGTACCTGGGAGCGCTTGAGGTTGATGACGGTTCCGTTATGGCGGAGATCGCGTAGCCAATATTGGCAAACAACCTCAGGTAGGGTACTGCGTGAATGATGGAGCCTATACCTATACGTGGTCGTGGGGTCATGTGATTTTTGTTTTTTAGAGAGGGTACTATACCTATACGTATGAGTACAAGGGGTTATATGGGGCTTGGATAAGGGCTACCATGGGTTATACAGGGCTTGGATATGGGCTACAGTGGGCCGGAGAAAAAAGAAGGCGAGGGGAAAATATACCCCTCTGGCATTGAGTTAGGGAGGAGCAGGGAAGCAACGCTCCACCTCACTCTAGCCAGCCGAAGTAAACACAGAGTCAGGACTTACAAAACATTGTAGTAGTCATTCTACCACGGTCTACAGTGGTAGTTTAGCACTACCGAGAGCTTCGCTACCGCGTTAGAAGAATGCCTCTCCGATGTAATCTGTTCAGTCAACGGGAAAAGTTAACCCAAAAGCACATGGTTGGACAAAGAGGTAGTATGCTCCATTGCATTGTGATTTTACCTTTGATCCTTTTGCAATGGTCCTATAGATGAATTGCATAGTAAGGGGTACTCTGCTCCAGGATTATGATTTGATCCTATTTCTGCTCAAGAATTAGTTGCATTGTGATTTTACATTGCATTCTAATAGGTGTTATGGTCCAGAATTATTTTTTTATTTTTTTTGCGGACACGCAAAAGGCTTGCGTGCCGATGCATTAGAGGAAGGAAAAATAGTACAGAGTGTCCAGCGGCAGGCCGCTTCTACAGGGGACGATGCAACTGTGTCTCGCAGGCAAGTAGAATGTTGCACTAAGAAAGACAACACCCTACAAAGGAGAGGAAACTATCTCCAAATATGACCCCGCCCTTTTGCTCCATAGATCTTCCACAACCCGACTTCCTCTTTGATACGCCGACAAAGCTCCCGAGCCATGACCACTGATTGTTGGAATACATGGTTGTTGCGCTCCTTCCACAGCATCCACACGGTGAGGATGGCCACAGAGTCGAAACCCTTACGCTGCACAGGAGAAACTAGATCAAGACTACCCGTCCACCATTCAATGAGCGAGTCGTTAGGTGCTAGAACAAGATGGCCTAGCCCGCAATGAGCATGTGTGGAATGCCACACCTCCCTAGCATAGACGGATCCCAAGGCGAGATGGTCCATAGTTTCTGCCGCCTGGTTGCATAGTGGGCACATGACATAGGACGGCATTCCATGCTGTAGATGTCAGTCGGCCATCCAGCGCCTCCTCTGCATGGCCATCCAGAAGTGCAGTTTGCACTTGGCTGGTGCCCAGGCCTTCAAAAGGGCTTTCCCGCCGGGGAAGAACATGAGGCCGGCGAAAAACATCCTGTAGGTAGAGCCCGCTGAGTACACACCTTCTGCAGTTCACTTCCAGATGATTCGATCCAGGGTCCCTGGCGATAGTTGCACGACGAGCAAGGCGTTAGTAAGTAGTAGGAATCGCGTGATAACCCGGACGCCAGCCCCATTTATGTCCCAGATCCAACGCCTATTAGTCAGGGCTTCATCCACCATACGAGAGCCATGGGCAGCAGCATCGACAGCGGCGTATAGGTCTGGCGCAGTGAGCTTGATGGGATGGCCCTCCAGCCAACGACCAGACCAAAAAAGGGCCTTATGCATGTCCCAAAGAACTGAATAAAATATGCCCTAGTGTCAATAATAAAGTTGTTATTTTATATTCCCTTATTCATGATAAAGGTTTTTTATTCATGCTAGAATTGTATTGATCGGAAACATTAATACATGTGTGAATACATAAACAAACAACGTGTCCCTAGTGAGCCTCACTAGACTAGCTCGTTGATCAAAGATGGTTAAGGTTTCCTAACCATGGACATGAGTTGTCATTTGATAATGGGATCACATCATTAGGATAATGATGTAATGGACAAGACCCATTCGTTAGCTTAGCATAATGATCGTTCAGTTTTATTGCTATGGCTTTCTTCATGTCAAATACATATTCCTTCGACTATGAGATTATGCAACTCCCGGATACTGGAGGAATGCCTTGTGTTCTATCAAACATCACAACGTAACTGGTTGATTATAAAGATGCTCTACAGGAATCTCCGAATGTGTTTGTTGAGTTGGCATAGATCGAAATTAGGATTTGTCACTCCGAGTATCAGAGAGGTATCTTTGGGCCCTCCCGGTAATACACATCATAAGAGTTGGTCACAAGGTGATGTATTACGGAATGGATAAAGAGACTTCACAGTAACGAGATTAAACTAGGTATGAAGATACCGACGATCGAATCTCGGGCAAGTAACATACCGATAGACAAAGGGTATTACGTATGTTGTCATAATGGTTCGACTGATAAAGATCTTCGTAGAATATGTAGAGACAATATGGGCATCCAGGTTCTGCTATTGGTTATTGACCGGAGAGGTGTCTCGGTCATGTCTACATAGTTCTCGAACCCGTAGGATCCTCACGCTTAACGTTTGATGTCGATTTGGTATTATATGAGTTATATGGTTTGGTGATTGAATGTTGTTCGGAGTCCCGGATGATATCACGGACATGACAAGGAGCTCCAGAATGGTTTGGAGGTAAAGATTGATATATAGGACAATGCTATTTGGTCTCTTGAATGCTTTCAGAATGCACCGGAAAGTTGTCGGAATGCCGGAAGGGGTTCCGGAGGCACCGGGAGATTGTTGGGCCTTATTGGGCCAAGTAGAGGGGATCTCATCAGCCCACATGGGCTAGTGCGCCCCCCTTATGGCAGCCCCACCCAATTAGATGGAAAGGGGAGGTGCCACCTCCTCTTACCATATCCCAGAGAGGGGAGGAAGGAAAGAAGGGGGCGCCTCCTCCCTTCCCTTGTGCTTATTTTTGGCAGGGGGCGCGCACCAAAGGGAGGAGCCCTAGGGCTGCCGCTGCACCACTTGGGGCGCCGTAGGGGCTGGCTCCTCCCCTCCCACACCAATATATATGTGGGGAGGGGTGCCACACAAGACACAGCTTATTCCACGCCGTGTGTGGGCACCCATCCGCCCCTAGTTTACTCTTCCGCTCTAGATCGTCGCAGTGCTTAGGCGAAGCCCTGCGAGATTGCTTCAGCACCACCATCACCACGCCGTTATGCTGAAAGAACTCATCTACTACCTCATCCCGCTTGCTGGATCAAGATGGCGAGGACGACACTGAGCTGAACATGTGCAGAACATGGAGGTGTCGTGCGTTCGTTACTTGATCGGGCGGATCGCGAAGGTGTACGACTACATCAACTGCATTGAATAAACGCTTCCGCTTACGGTCTACGATGGTATGTAGACACACTCTCCCCCTCATTGCTATGCATCTCCATGTATAGATCATTGCGTGTGCGTAGAAATATATTTTTGTTTTCCTTGCAACGTTTCCCAACAAGAACGACGTTGATAGATGCATAAAAAACCTCCTGCACTTCAGGCTCAATAGCTGGCTGCAAGCCATTCCAGCAGCACACAGTCGTACGATGCAACCAAAGCCAGCGAGCATCGAAAGCATACCCCAAGAGCATGAGATCGAGTGGTCCAAAATTAGGATTTGATCCTTTCACTCTTATCCAATATATGAATTTCACGCCTACTTGCATTGTGTGGAGAAGTTTTAGAAATGACATATGTACAACAAAGTTATAGTACTGGCATTGGAGAAAATATACAAACTGAATGTTTTGTTATATACAACCTGGGAAATATTTCTTTCAGGCTCACTACCTATTACAAAGATTCCAACTGCGCTTTAGTCAATGCTTAAGTGACATATTTGGTGGGCCGATAGTCAAGTCAAGTGGTTGGAAATTCATTTACAATGTGGACATGCATGCGTCGTGCGAAAGGTAATTCCATCGTTTCCTTCATAATATATTAGCAACTGAATTGAACTTTCAGTGTTGTTGCAGAGACGATAATGGTCTATACAATGTGCACTACATCAGTGAGTTCACTGGGATGTACTTGCATTCACCATTGAGTAAGGTAAGGTTGGGTGGTACTTTGTCCTGGTTTGTTTAAGACCTCATGACTAGATTTGGTAGTCAAAATAAGACCCCATGACCGACCACCATCCGGTTGCTATTCAGGCACTATAATCATGACAAAAATTGTATGTTTTCAAAGTGGCGTCGTTCGGAGAACAAACCATGCAATTGAATGTCATGCGAGCATAATTTATATGCAAGTGATGTTGAAGCAATTTAGGGAAATTCCCTTTGAGGCTATTGCTTACAAAGTGACTAGGATTGAAAACAGTAAGAAGTATCTGATGACACATGTAGAATGTGGCAAAGCAGAAGAGATGGAGCAGGGTGTTGTATGAAGTGGAAATTGGAGAAGGAGGTGTTGTATTTTATTGTGAATGTGGCAGTTCGAGCACACGAGGATGCTTTGCTGTCATATCCTTAGGGTGAGTCATGCGGTCTTTGTTATGTAGCACTGGTCCGGTAAAATTCATCACTCTCTTAACTTTTGGAATGCAGGTCATGGACATTCTAAACCTTGAAGAGATACATGAATGACATATTGTGAAGAGGTGGGCAAGAGACGCGAGATACGTACTCCTGAACACCTTGTGCAGAACCAGAAAGACCATGCAGTGAATCAGTCGTGTACCTGCGCAGGGATAGTTTGTGTATCCATGGTTAGGGCAACACAAGCATGGACAACTAAGCAATCTCAGTAGTTGATCGGCGAATTTGGACATATCCATCTTCATGCAGTTCTTGGGGTGGGACAAATGAAGTATGGCCTGGTGTTCTGCTGCTTGAGTAGCATGGTTGTCTCACACGTCACCTGCGTGCCTATGCTTTTGACATGTAGTTTTCTATATTAAGACAAATAAAAGCTTGAGTGGCAGTCTGAATGTATTGAAATTTGTAATTACTTAGCAGATTGGGATACTGAGCATGTAGGTAGCAAAGTTCATTGGTCCAAGTTCTGGTACAGGGTTGTATGTGCATTGCGAGTGCTAGCTTTCGATAAAACTGTATGACTCCCTGAATGTGATGATGTAAGGATGAGAGGTTGTAATGTTGTTGCAACATTTGAATTGGCTGGGGTGCATATGAATAAGTAGAAGCCTTTCCGAGACAACGGCCATGTTGAGCATTTGACTTAATGGTTCCTAGTCATAGACAGTAATTCAAGGGAGCACATCATATTTCTTGTTGAACCGTCAAAAGTAGAGGTTGTCAAGAAGAAAATATGTGAAGATGCAGTTCAGGTTACCTCAACTCAGGGAGCACGAGAGGGATAGGATAAGGCCGGCGGAATTGGTTTTGTTGGTGTCCGTGAGGACATCTGACAGAGGCGGAACAGGATGGCCCAGAAATAATACTAGGCCATGCAAGAAGGCCTATTCCGGCCAATAAGTGACAGCGCCGATTGCTTTCAATGAGACACTGGCCCACACTGCTTTTATTTCTGCTACCTTGTGAATACTACTGGGAATACCACATACAGTGTGCATCCTCATGCATTCAAACGGTGATATTAGGTGCAGCTTGTCGGATTTCGGGTTCCGGCAGACCCATCAGGTTCGAACTCTGGGGTGCGCGCGGAGATCACCTTCTACCAACTTACGTCTCGTCGCCTCGCAAAGGATCTAGGCTACACGAAGAACAACACAAGGGTTGCAAGGTTTATACTGGTTCAGGCCACCATTGTGGTGTAATACCCTAGTCCAGTGTGTGGTGTGGTGGATTGCCTCTGGGGCTGATGATGAACAATACAAATGACGAACGGCCTCGCGAGGGGAGGAGTTCTTGTGTTGGTGGTTCTGGCTAAGGTTCGATTTCTCGCCCCTGCCTTGAGAATGGCTAGCCCTATTTATAGAGCAAGGCCCTGGCCCTCTTCCCAAATATTGAGCGGGAAGGGCACCAACAATTGGCCATTTTTAAGGGGAACATCTAGTACACTTATCCTGACTAAAGTTGGTCCTCGCCTGCCAAAGGCTCTAATGATGACGCCGACTTGGGCTCCACGATGACCACCGTTCTGCTGGTCTTGGTCTTGTTGCACCGAAATGGTAGCCTTTGCTTGATACCTTGCCTGCGCTTGCCCCCTTTGCACCAAAGAGGAAACAAGGACACTGCGCGGCCTGGCGCCCGCCTGGCTTTGGTCGTCATGGCTTGCGTCACGGGCACCTTGTGAGGTACCCTGCCTTGATCTCTCCGCCTCCTCGCGAGCCTTCCTGACGAGGCCGCGTGTGAGGAAGCTTCCTGTCGTCCGCCCCATGAGGCTTGGCCCCTCGCGAGGGTCTTGAGCTTGTGTTGACAAAGATGGGCCGTACTGGGCCACTCCTGGAGCCACGCTGCAGGCCGCAGGCAGGCAAGCCTGGGTACCCTCGTTCCCAGAACACCGACAGAAGCCCCCGGGCCCAAGGCGCGCCCGGACTTGGCTTAGCAGAGAAGTGAAGGGGCAAGTGCGAAGCACCGCGGGCCCCAACAGCCTGCGGCCTTGGGTGCCGTGTGGCGGTTGATTAGACGTGGGCATCCCCGCTTCCCCATGACGCCTCGACAACTGTTCGACAAGACAAGCCCCTGCATGCAAAACAGGTCATGATTACCTGTGATCATGGAGGCCGACGGTTGGCCTCCTTCGGCTATATGTACGGAACAGCGCGAGCCCTTCCAGTCCATCCCCTCCTGCTACTCTCTTCTCTCCATCTCGGCTACACGCCATCCCCATGGCTCCGCCGAAGAGGCTCTCGTCCATGGAGAAGGGTAAGGCTCATCAGGAAGGGCCTGACTCTCCTTTGACCAAGCGTGGCCGGGGCCGCCCTCGCAAGCATCCTACGGCCCCCGTGGTGGCTTCCCGTGGTCGTGGGGGCGGTCCTCTGCATGGTGATGAGCGCCCGGCCGCCGATGGCTGCGCGACCCCCCAGGCCGCGCTTCCGCTCGACGGAGGTGCTGTCGGAGTTTGTCGTGTGGTCGGCGGACCCGACCAGCACATGGCTCCAGCTCCCCCGCTTCTTTGTAGGTGAGCTTCCGGCTGGCGCTCCGGGCGGCCTCTGGCTTCAGGTGGATGGTTGCTGCAGCAGGGCCTCCTGGGCCTCGCTGGAGGTCTCCGTTGCCGGGGAGGCGGCCCTGACCCGCGGCTGGCAAGCGTTTGCCCGCGCGCGCGGCCTGAGCCGGTGGTGCACCCTACACTTCAAGTTCGACGGTGATGCCACCCTCTATGTGAGGGTTTTCAGGGAAGACGGCGGCCGCACTGGGTGCTGCCCCGACGACGATGACCACGGCTATGAGCCCAGCCCCGGCATTGATCAGGATGAAGGCGGCGGCAGCTCCTCCAACGGTGGTCGTGACCAGCCCCCGCGCTGTCACGCCCGCCTGGGGGAAGGCAGTGGGTCGGTCCGCCGCCACGCCCCGGTGAAGCGGGAGATGGGATCCAGCTGAGCCCTGGAGGCAGTTCAAGCCCTCGCCGCGAGTTGGTGCCGAGCAAGTCGCACCTATTTTGTTTTTCTTCCTTCCCTGCGCAAAAGGAAGGTAGTCTGCGGCCCCGCGGGGGCGTGTTAAATTGTTGCTGATAATTATCACGCTGCTTCTGCTATTCCTGCACTATGTTTTCGTGCCACGTGCTCATGTGCGGAAATTACTTAGCTCGGGGAGGCTTGTCGTGGTCTTCGCCTCCCGAGGCCGGGGCCTCGCCGTGGGTTTTATGTCCTGCAAGGGTTAGTCGGTAGGGGCAGTTTCCAGCCTCGGTAGCGGGGGCGACCAACCCAGGTCCCGTGCTCGTGTCGCGATGCCCGTGGGGCACGGACTGGGAGGAGTGCTCCCGCAGTGGACTCGGATAGGAAAGCTTCAAACGACCGGGGCAGAAAACACTCGCGAGGGTGCCCGCGTACCTCCCTCGCGAGACTTGCGAGAAAACGAGGCAAGTGAGTGAAAAGACAAAGGGTCACAAACTAGAGACGGCAACAGCTCCAATAAAACTTCAAATAGGAACGAACAAGCCAACTGCAGAAAGCAAATGAAAAAGCCGTGTCCGGCACCTAATCTAGTCTTCGACGTCTTCTCACCAGCGCGGAGCTAAGTGCTGCCACTGGGCGTGGGTGGGAGCCCCCGAGGCCCGAGGGTGGCACTCTAGAGACTCCGGGGCGTGTACAGCCCCACTCATTATTACGTGAGAGTGTCACGGGCGGCGAGCTTCACAGGCATTGGCCTTCTTCACAGGCGCCGGGCCTTTCCCAAAATGCGGCAACTTCACAGGCATTCGCCTTCTTCATAGGCACCGGGCCTTTTCCAAAATGCGGTAGCTTCACAGGCACTCGCCTTCTTCACAGGCACCGGGCCTTTTCCAAAATGCGGCAGCTTCACAGGCATTCGCCTTCTTCACAAGCACCGGGCCTTTTCCAAAATGCGGCACCTTCACAGGCATTCGCCTTCTTCAGAGGCACCAGGCCTTTTCCAAAATGCGGCAGCTTCACAGGCATTCGCCTTCTTCACAGGCACCAGGCCTTGCTCAGGGGTAGAACCTTCAGAGATGTTGAATGTTCCACGCGTTTTGGACGGGTACCCCCTCCTGGGTCTCCAAGCGCGCGGAGCCGGGCCTGGAAACATGAACAACCTTGAATGGGCCCTCCCACATGGGAGAGAGCTTGTGCAGCCCCTCCCTGGAGAGAACCCGTCTGATGTGACCATTGACCACTCTATTACATATACGTTACAGGTTGGTGATTTCTGTATGGAGGTACCGTCGACAGAACCGAAGGAAGAAGAGGTGAGACCAACCTTCAGGACCCCTTGTGCGTGGATTCAAATCGGTTCTGTACCAATCCTTATTGGTTCAGTTATGCAGTCAAGTTTGTCTGATCCTGCTATTTTAAAGCGTTGAATTTAGTCCAAAAGGATCTGAACGGATCAGGCAAGGGGAGGTAACCAGGCTAGGGTCAAATTGCTACATGAAGTTCCTTTTATTTTTGGAGTCCGAAGATTGCATGCATGGAGTACTAGTTTTTTGGTCGTGAGTCTCTAGTTTTGTTAGGTAGGAAATCCTATGCGATCAATGTGGCCGGAATATTTTATGTGGTAATTAGAGTTTGTTAGAATCTACAGTTGGCACGATATGTGCGTGTTGCCTATATAATGGGCTGGCTACGGCCGTGTATAGGGGAGTTTTAGTGGAGAAAAAAAACAGATATCGCATCATGTCGGGATGCACCAAAATTATCTTTGTTTGCTGATCCGCGAGGGGTTTGAGAGCTGCTGCACGTAGGGATTAATCTGATTGATTCCATACGTAAGTTTTTATTCTTTGGTCTTCTTGCATATTGCTTGATCCAAAGAACAGATCTGCTACTTCGTCGTCTATTTCTGCTATTACGAGAATTGTTTGATGTGGTTCGTTGCTGATTTTCTTGTACCGTGAAAGATTGGGCCAACGAATGACTCGTCATCTAGACGGGTTACATCTAGTGGTATTCAGAGCAAGGTTGATCACGGTACAATTTTTCTGTCTCTCTATGGTTCTTCAGTTGATCAACTTGAGTTGCTACAATGGTGAATTCACAGAAATCAAATTCTAGTGTGCATGGTGCACATGAAGGAGATGCGGAAGACGAGCTGCCCTTGCCAACCTATGATCCGAGTGTTGCACCGGCTATCGTGGTAGGATTGGAGGCAACTCGTGACTATGTGCTGAATCTAGTGGGGAGGCGCATCGACAAGGTTGAGGAAAGTCTAGGAAAAAAGATTGCTGATTTGACTGAGGTTGTTCATCGATTGAGACCATGGTTACCACCTAGTGATGGGTCTGCTGCATTGCGTCATCATCGGCAATTATATGGACAGCGGGTAGGCGAACAAGTTCGCAACAATGGTGAGCATCAAGACCATCAGTCTGAGGGGGCTGGTAGCTATTATGAGCCTGTGCGGCGTGCTTATAACCATCATGGAGGTGGCCTATACCATGGGGGAGGACATGAACGTCCGCGACGCGCCTACGAAGATGATGGTATTGGAAGAATAAAAATTTCCATACCGCCATTTAGCGGCAAAGACAACCCGGATGATTATTTGGAGTGGGAGATGCGCGTGGATCAGATTTTTGATGGACAACGGTACACCGAGGAGAAAAAGGTTCGTGTTGCATCTATTGAGTTCACAGGCTATGCTTTAATATGGTGGAACCAACTATGTCGCGCGGGAGGGCATCCGGAGTCTTGGAATCAGATGAAGAGTATCATGAAGAGACGCTTCGTTCCGGAGCACTTCACTAGGACCTTGTACACATGCTTGCAGCAGCTTCGACAAGGTAAGTCTAGTGTTGAGGAGTATTATAAGGAGATGGAAATATTATTGATTCGTACAGGGATAGAGGAGCAAGAAGAGGCTACAATGGCACGATTCATGCATGGTCTGAAATCAGAGGTACGAGGTCGTGTTGATATGGTAGAATATAATGGATTACAAGGATTATTACACCATGCCATTCGACCGGAGCAGCAAGTAAAGCGTCGTGCCGGTCATGATAATCCATCAAACTCGATGCGACGTAATTTTCAGAGAGAGGGTGGTAGTAATAGTGGTTTCAAATCTGATTCTAAGTCAGCTACCAAGGAAGTATCTCCATCCAAGGTTGAATCATCTCGTGCTTCTAACTCTCATACTAGTGATATTGTGTGCTTTAAGTGTGGTGGCAGGGGGCATAAGAAGTTTGAGTGTCCTAATGAGAGGAGGGTTCTCCTCACAGAAGAAGGATACATGTCTGCGAGTGATGGAGAGAAAAATGCTGACTCGTCTAGTGAGAAATCTGAAGATGAGGAAGAAGTGAATGCGATGAGTTTTGAAGCTGCAGAAGCATACCCATCATTAATGGTGCAGCAAGTGCAAGAAGATCGAATTGAGGATAAGGGGCAGCGATGGAATATTTTCCAATCTGAATGTAAGATCAACAACACCCATTGCAAGCTGATAATAGATGGTGGAAGCTACACCAATGCTGTCAGCAAAGGGTTTGTTGCCTGCATGGAAGCACCCGCAACCCCACCGTGTTGAGTGGATGTATCATACAGGGAAGTTGAAGGTTACTCATAAGGTGCGCGTCAAATTTTCTGTTGGTGATTATACTGATATGGTGATTTGTGATGTCATACCCATGGATGCATGCCACTTGTTATTGGGGAGACCATGGCAATATGATCACAACGCTACACATGAAGGTCGAACGAATACATATTCATTTTGGGATTCTGGGAAATGACGCGTATTGCAGCCAATGTTTGACAACGCAATTAAGGTGGATGGACTTGTTACATTGAAGAAGAAGGTTGCAAAGACTGCTCTGAAACCGAGGACGATTTCCTTTCATGGGGGAGAGGATGATGTGACCATTGACCACTCTGTTACATATACGTTACAGGTTGGTGATTTCTGTATGGAGGTACCGTCGACAGAACCGAAGGAAGAAGAGGTGAGACCAACCTTCAGGACCCTTTGTATGTGGATTCAAATCGGTTCTCTACCAATCCTTATTGGTTCAGTTATGCAGTCAAGTTTGTCTGGTCCTGCTATTTTAAAGCGTTGAATTTAGTCCAAAAGGATATGAACGGATCAGGCAAGGGGAGATAACCAGGCTAGGGTCAAATTGCTACGTGAAGTTCCTTTTATTTTTGGAGTCCGAAGATTGCATGCATGGAGTACTAGTTTTTTGGTCGTGAGTCTCTAGTTTTGTTAGGTAGGAAATCCTATGCGATCAATGTGGCCGGAATATTTTATGTGGTAATTAGAGTTTGTTAGAATCTACAGTTGGCACGATATGTGCGTGTTGCCTATATAATGGGCTGGCTACGACCGTGTATAGGGAAGTTTTAGTGGAGGAAAAAAACAGATATCGCATCATGTCGGGATGCACCAAAATTATCTTTGTTTGCTGATCCCTGAGGGGTTTGAGAGCTGCTGCACATAGGGATTAATCTGATTGATTCCATACGTAAGTTTTTATTCTTTGGTCTTCTTGCATATTGCTTGATCCAAAGAACAGATCTGCTACTTCGTCGTCTATTTCTGCTATTACGAGAATTGTTCGACGTGGTTCGTTGCTGATTTTCTTGTACCGTGAAAGATTGGGTCAACGAACGACTCGTCATCTAGACGGGTTACATCACCGTCTGAGCACGAGGTCCCCTACCTCAAGAGTCCTGGGGTGGATGTTGCGGCAGTGGTATCGCCACAGCGCCTGTTGATACCTTGCCGCTCGCAGCGCGGCTTCTCGACGGCGTTCCTCCCCCAGCACGAGATCCGTCCCCCGCATGGCGTCCTACTGTGCCTCGTCGAACGCCAGGACCCATGTGGAACGACGCCTGACCTCGTGAGGGAGGACGGCCTCAGCTCCATAGACGAGGAAGAACGGGGTCTCGCCAGTCGGCTTGGCTGCGATCGTGCGGATGGAGCACAACACGGATTGGAGCTCGTCGTACCAACCCCTGCCACAAGCCTCCAGCTTCTTCTTGAAGGTCCTGGTTTTGAGGGCCCTCAGGACCTCCGCGTTGGCTCGCTCGGCCTGGCCGTTGCTCCGGGGGTGTGCTACCGAGGCGTAGCATATCTACGTTCCAAGGTTAGCACAGTACGTTTTGAAGAGATTGCTGGTGAACTGCAAACCGTTGTCGGTGATAATGCGGTTAGGCACCCCAAATCGGCTCACGAGGCCCTTGATGAACTTGACTGCTAAGCCCGCGGGTATGGTGCGAACAGCTTCCACCTCAGCCCACTTAGTGAACTTGTCCAGGGCGACATAGAGGTAGCGATAGACCTCTGGCGCCCAAGGGAACGGGCCCAGAATGTCCAGCCCCCAAACTACGAACAGCCATGAGAGGGGTATGGTCTGCAGTGCCCCCGCCGGCTTGGCGTGGAATTGGCAGGCCTCACAAGCCTTCACCAGCTCAACAGCGTCGTTGAGTGCTATGGGCTAGTAGAGCCCGCTGCGGAACGCCTTGCCAACGAGGGTTCGCGAGGATGAGTGGTGCCCACGGTCTCCACCGTGTATGTCCGCCAACAGCTCCTTCCCTTGCTCTTTGGGGATGCAACGTAGCGACACGTCATTTGTTCTCCTCCGGTAGAGCTCCCCACCCCTGATGCAGTAGGCCGTGCCACGCGCTCCGCGTCCTCTTCCTTCTCCGGCAGGGTCCCTTGCGCCAAGTAGCTCTTGAGCTCTGCCATCCAACATCCTTCCTGAGGTTCCAACGCCAGGAGCAGGCGTGCCCCTGAGGCCGGGCCGCAGGCCGGGCCTCCCGAGGCGGGCGGCTGAGGGAGCTCCTCCCTAGGTTGCGCTGTGCTTGATAGCAACGGTGCCGCCGAGGGTTTGAAGAGTCGCTCTTTGAAGACGCCAGGTTCCTGAGGCAGCCGCCTAGATGCCCTCATGGCGATGTCGTCAGCCTCTTGATTGGTGCCGTGAGGCACATGCTGTAACTCCAACCCCCAAAAACTGTTTTTCCATCTTGCGGACCTCCGTGAGGTATGCTTCCATGTGCTCGTCCTTCGGCTCGTACACCTTGTTGGAGAAGTTGACGAGGAGTTGCGAGTCACCCTTGATGGTGATTCATTTTACCCCCAAGGCGACGGCTGCCTTCAAGCCCGCTATCAGGCCCTCGTATTCTGCTATGTTGTTGGAAACCTTCTCCCCATGCTGGAAACAGAGCTGCACGGCATAGTAAAGCTTGTCTTGAGTGGGAGATATGAGCACTGCGCCAACCCCTACGCCCTGCCGTGAGAACGCTCCGTCGAAGTACATTACCCAACCGTCCGGTGCTTCGCTCCCCGGGGAGATCGACTGGTCTTCGCCCATTTTGAGCCCTGGCGCCTCTGTCCATTCTGCCACGAAATCTGCGAGCGTAGCTCCCTTAATGACCCTGGGTAGTGCTGAATTCTAGCTGGAATGCTTGCAGTTTGATGTTCCATTCGGCGACCCTCCCCGCTGAATTGGGGCTCCTGAGTACCCTTTCCAGGGGGTAGGCTGAGACGACCTTGATGGGATGGCCTTGAAAGTAGTGTCGCAGCTTGCGCGAGGCCACTAATAGTGCGAGGAGGAGTTTTTGAGGCATTGGGTACCGCGCCCTCGCGTCCCGCAGCACTGTACTGACGAAGTACACCGGGTGCTCGACGAGGTTGAGGGTGCTGGCCCGGCCCGCGTCCTCCGGAGGTTGAGGTGCCTCCTGAGGCTGGGTAGCCCTCGGTCCTTGGTCGCCTGAGAGGCCTCCTCCGCTCCGGGTGCATTCCCCTATTGAGGTTGATCCTTTTCTGTCGTGGTCTTGGTCTTTGCGAGGCCTTCCTGGCCTTGCTCTGCCTTTGCCGGGAATGCGGCTGCGGCCGAGGCCTGGCGCTCCTTTCTAACTGCCACCAGGGCTGCGCTAGCGGAGTAACGGGTGGCCGCAAGGTAGAGCACCAGGGGCTCATGAGGGCACGGAGCCACCATTACCGGGGGGCTGGTAAGGTACCTCTTGAGGTCTTGGAATGCTTTGTCGGCCTCTTCAGTTCATTCGAAGGGGCCTTTCTTCTTCATCAGCTTGAAGAAGGGCAGCGCTTGCTCTCCCAGCTTGGAGATGAAACGTCCTAAAGCGGTTACACGCCCGGTGAGCTTCTGCATTTCCCTGAGGGTCTTCGGCGGGCTCATGTCTTCGACTGCCTTGACCTTCTCTGGGTTAGCCTCAATGCCCCTGTGAGATACGAGGAAGCCCAAGAGCTTGCCCGAGGGGACTCCAAACACACACTTCTCCGGGTTGAGCCGCAGGTCCACTTCGCTGAGGCTCGTGAAGGTTTCTTCCAAGTCCTGAATCAGGGTTTTCGTCTCCCGAGACTTCCCCACAATGTCATCAACGTAAGCTTCAGCGTTCCTTCCGAGCTGTCGTCCCAGAGCGATGTGCATCAATCGCTGGAAGGTCGCGCCTGCATTGCGCAATCCAAACGGCATGCAGGTATAGCAGTACACCCCACACGGGGTCAGAAAGGCCGTTTTTTCCACGTCCTCCACTGCCATCTTGATCTGATGATAGCCCGAGAAGGCATCCAGGAAACACAGTAGGTCGCACTCAGCGGTAGAGTCGACAATCTGGTCGATGCGAGGGAGCGGGAACGGATCCTGTGGGCAGGCTTTGTTTAGGTTGGTGAAGTTGACACACATGCGTTCCTTTCCTCCCTTTTTTGGCACGACAACAGGGTTGGCCAGCCAATCAGGGTAGCGGACCTCGCGAATGACCCCTACTGCTTCTAACTTGCGGGTCTCTTGGACGATGAAGGCCTGCTTTTCAGTGGACTGTCGCCTTGCCTTCTGCTTCACAGGGCGCACGTTGCGGCACACGTTGAGATGATGCTCAATTACATCCCTCGGGACTCCCGCCAGCTGATTTGGTTCCCATGCAAACACCTTCCTGTTCGCGTGCAGGAAACTGACCAGGGCCTCCTCCTGTTCAGGCTCGAGGTTGGTGCCAATGGTGAAGGTAGCACCGGTCGGCTCGTCCTCGTCGACCGATTCCTGCTTGGTCTCCGCCTTGTCTTGGCTGAATAGCTGCTTCTTTTTGGCTGGCGCAGCCCACTTGGGCTCGAGGGCGAATGAGCTGGCGGGCCGCGCCACCGCGGCAGTCTTGAAGGCAAGCTTGAGCGCTTGCAATGCATCCCCGGTGTCTCCAGACACGGTAAGGACGTCGTTGCTCCCGGGCATCTTCATGAGGTTGTACGCCGGGTGAGTCGCGGCCATGAACTGGGCCAGGGCTGGGTAGCCGAGGATGGCGTTGTACGGGAGACCGATGGGGGCGATGTCGAAGTCGATTAGCTCCGTGCGGAAGTTATCATAGGTGCCAAAGGTCACCGGGAGGCGGATCTGTCCCAGGGAGCCGGTGAAACCGCCTCCGACGCCCGAGAAGGGCCTGCTGGGCTGAAGCCGCTCTGGTGGCACATGGAGGAGGCTGAAGGCTTCCACCGAGAGCACGTTGAGGCCAGCACCACCGTCGATGAGGGTCCTGGTGACAGCCACCTGGCAGATGGTGGGGGTGCACAGCATCGAGAGCGCGCCCGAGTAAGCTGGGTTGGAGGGGTGATCATCCGAGCTGAAGGTCAGATCGGCCTTGGGCGCCACCCAGCCCGGGGGGTTTCTTGGTGCTTGGAGGCGGCGCCACTCTGGCTGGTGAACGGCTTGACGTGGAGGCTCGAGGGTGGCGCCTGTGAGCCGCCCAAGAGAGCCGCGACAACCGGGGGCACTGGCGCGGGGTAATGGGCAAGGAAAAGGTCGTGCAGTTCCCCCCAGGAGGTCACAGAAGCCGCCGGTAGGTGGAGCAGCCACATGCGAGCAACGCCGGCGAGGGCCATGGTAAACCAGTTGGCCATCACCCTGTCATCGCCTCCTGCCTTGAGGATGGCTTCCTCGTACGCCAGCAGGAAAGCGAGCGGGTCCGTCGCGCCGTTGTAGCGCGGCGGCATCTCTGGCTTGAACGTGCATGGCCACTGCGCCTGCCGCAAGGCTGGGGGCAAGGCTCGGAGCCCCCTGGCCCCAGCACCGGCATCGGCTATCGGAGCATGCGGCGTGTTGTCCGCCATGTGGGCGAAACGCGATGTCGGAGGAGAATGGGCCGGCGGAAGGGAGAGCTTCGGCGCACCCCTACCTGGCGCGCCAAATGTTGGATTTCGGGTTCCGGCAGACCCTTGAGGTTCGAACTCTGGGGTGCGCGGAGAGATCACCCTTCTACCAACTTACGTCTCGTCGCCTCACAAAGGATCTAGGCTACACGAAGAACAACACAAGGGATTCAAGGTTTATACTGGTTCAGGCCACCATTGTGGTGTAATACCCTACTCCAGTGTGTGGTGTGGTGGATTGCCTCTGGGGCTGATGATGAACAATACAAATAAAGAACAGCCTCGCAAGGGGAGGAGTTCTTGTGTTGGTGGTTCTGGCTAAGGTTCGATTTCTCGCCCCTGCCTTGAGAATGGCTAGCCCTATTTATAGAGCAAGGCCCTCGCCCTCTTCCCAAATATTGAGCGGGAAGGGCGCCAACAATTGGCCATTTTGAAGGGGAACATCTAGTACACATATCCTGACTAAAGTTGGTCCTCGCCTGCCAAAGGCTCTGATGATGACGCCGACTTGGGCTCCACGATGACCTCCATCCCGCCGTTCTGCTGGTCTTGTGTAAAGCCCCGGATGCAACTTTCCATAATTGTAACTCCAACTCCTATCATTTCCGGCTATGTGATATGTTATTTCCTTCGTGGTTGGGGTTTTGTCTTTTGTTTTGCATTTTGTTCATGTCATGCATTTCATCTCATAGCATCATGTGCTTTGCATCGGCATTGTTTTCATAAAACCCGTATCGGCTCGTAGTTGTCGCGTCCCCCCTTGCCTTCGTTGACCATTCCGAGACCAACCGGGTTTCTCGAGTCCCTCTTGTCTAACCACCTAACCTCTCTGCACAACCATCGACCCCCTCTTGCGCGCGTCCGAAAACTTCCCCGAACCCGACCCGCTCAGTCATCACCATTGGGTCCGGATCATCTCCAAACATCTACAAAACATCTCCATTTTTGTTTTTGGACTCCCTAACCCATTTATTCCGGACCGCCCGATCGCGATCGGAGGATCCAAATCGTCCCCTTTCGTATATATATATATATAGACCCCTAGTCTATTTTCAGACCAAACCCTAAATCTTACGATGTCCCATCCATCAAATCCCCATGCCGCCGCCACCTTCTCCACCTTCCTCATTTTCCCCACCAAGCCAACCTCCAGCCAGATCCATTCAGCCCACGAGCTCTCTCACATGGCGCCCTTGTGCACCGGGCTCTTCATCAACCCCGCCGGTGCAGCGACGCCGTGCCTGAGCCCCGCTGCCTCCTCTGCTTCCCGAGCGCCACCGCAGAACCAGATTCAGGTCCCCTGCCTCGTCCCCTTGCACCACCAGCCAAGCTCTCCTCATCGCCAGAGCCCCATGATCCCGAGCTTCTCGGCCTCGTCCCCTCGCGCCGACGCCGCCGACAACCAACGCCTCCAGGCCGTGCCCTGCTCCCTTCCTCCCCATGCCGCTCTCTCAAAATCTCTCATCTCTCTCGCCTCACCCTCCCTGTCTCTTCACAGAAACAAGTGGGAGATGCCATGGCCACCCGCGGAAGCTCCGTCGTCGTCGGGATCAAGTTCCTCCGGCCCCGGCCTCGGATCCGACGTCTCCAACGGTCCAGCCTCCCTGCTGCCTTGCTCGCCCGCGCCAAGACCTCGCCTCACGCTCCACCTCACGGCCTCGCCGTCGCTGCCGGACTTTGCCGGTGAGCAGCGTTGCCGCCCTCCTTTCCCTGCCGTCCCTCTCCTTTCTCTTTGCTTCGCTCTCCCTCTCTCAACTCCCTGTTTCTTCTTCCTAGCAGGAGTCAAGCCGCCGTCCAAGCCCGTCTCGGCCAGGTCTGCCGTCCTGGAGTCCCGCGCTGTCGCCTCCTCTGCATCGAGCGGGAGGACGTGCCTTCTCTGCGCCCGAGCTTCCCCTGACCTGAGGCCGTCGTCCTCGACTGCGCCGAGCCCCGATCCGCGCCGCCCCTTGCCGGATTTGGACCCCGGCGCCTCCCCGCGCTCTGTTCCGCTCGTTCCGGCTGGTTCCCGCCGACCCCGTCGCCAGGGCCCCTGTCGTCTTCTCCTCCATTGTCATGCTCCTGCTGCTTCTGTTTCTTCAGAACGAGAGCAGCAGCGGCTCACCCGGGTCAGCGTTCCCGAGCTCGTTGACCGCGCCTCCAGCGCCTGGGCCAGTGCCTCCCCAAGGCCCAGTGCCCCTTCCAGCCTCCCACTCCACCGACCGGCCCAAGGCCCAGGGTGAGCAGCCCCCCTGGCCTCTCCACCGTTGGGCCTGCTCCAGTTTCAGTTTTGGCCCGTGTAGGGTTTTTTTTCAGATCTGCGATTTTAGCAATTATCCAGTGTATTACAGTTTTGCAGAAAACCCCTCATATATCATACATTTAATAACTCATAAACCATGCATCGGTTTAAAATGATATTAACATGTAAAATGCTTAGAATTTTGTGTAGATTAATAATTTGCCATTTTCATCCATGTTAAATATGTGTAAACTTGTTGTTTGTTTAATTTTGCATAAATGCCATGCTAAAATGCTTTATTTCATAACTAAATAACCGTAGCTCCAATTTTAATAAACTTTATATGTATTTGGGGCAAAAAAATGCCTAGTTTAACATGTTGCACTTAATTTTCCTGTTTAACAACAATAAAATATGGTTTAGGGCAGAACAGTACCAAATCTAAAATATAGACATGAGGAGTTTCTGGAATTGTTGTTAGTTCTTCCGGCCTCATTTAAACGTGCCTAGTTAGGTAGTTTTCTTATGCTTCACCCCCTTGCCATGCTAATAACATTTAATATTGTTGGGTACATAACTGAGATCAAACTAAATAATTGCATGTGGTGTTTTGTCAATATGCAACTCGTTGCATATTGATCTCCCCTTAACTTGTAGTATTGTTTGTTGCACTTGCCATGCCATGCCTCATTAAACCAGACATGCATCATACTTGAATTGTGCATCATGCCATGATTATGCTTGTGTGTTTACCATGTTGCTTGTTTCTTTCCGATGTTGCTTCTTAGTGCCGGTAATGTTGTGATTGTGAGGATTCGTTCGACTACTCCCGTTCGTCTTCTTCATGGACTCGTTCTTCTTCCTAGCGGGATTTCAGGCAAGATGACCGCTACCCTGGATCTCACTACTATCATTGCTATGCTAGTTGCTTCATTCTATCGCTTTGTTGTGCTACCTATCACTTGTTCTTCAAGCTTCCCAAATTGCCATGAACCTCTAACCTTTATCACCCTTCCTAGCAAATCGTTGCTTGGCTATGTTACCGCTTTGCTCAGCCCCTCTTATAGCGGTGTTAGTTGCAGGTGAAGTTGAAGATTGCTCCATGGTGGACAGGATGATGTTGTGATATCACAATATCTCTTATTTAATTAATGCATCTATATACTTGGTAAAGGGTGGAAGGCTCGGCCTTATGCCTGGTGTTTTGTTCCACTCTTGCCGCCCTAGTTTCCGTCATACCGGTGTTATGCTCCCGGATTTTGCGTTCCTTACGCGGTTGGGTCATTTATGGGACCCCTTGACAGTTTGCTTTGAATAAAACTCCTCCAGCAAGGCCCAACCTTGGTTTTACCATTTGCCTCACCACCACCTATACCTTTCCCTTGGGTCGGCCAACCCGAGGGTCATCTTTATTTTAGCCCCCCCAGGCCAATGCTTGTCTAAGTGTTGGTCCAAACCGAGCGATGTCCGGCGCCCCCTGGGCAACCAGGGTCTATGCTATGCCCTAAGAACGAGTTATGTGCAGCTCCTATCGGGATTTGTAGGCACAGCGGGAGGCTTTGCTGGTGTTGTTTTACCATTGTTGAAATGTCTTGTAAACCAGGATTCCGAGTCTGATCGGGTCTTCCTGGGAGAAGGTATATCCTTCGTTTATCGCGAGAGCTTATCATGGGCTAATTTGGGACACCCCTGCAGGGTATAATCTTTCGAAAGCCATGCCTCCGGTTATAGGCAGATGGGAATTTGTTAATGTCCGATTGTAGATAACTTGACACCAGATCCGAATTAAAACGCATCAACCATGTGTGTAGCCGTGATGGTCTCTTTTCGATGGAGTCCGGGAAGTGAACATGGTTTGGGGTTATGTTTGACGTAAGTAGGAGTTCAGGATCACTTTTTGATCATTGCTAGCTTCACGACTGTTCCTTTGTTCTCTTCTCGCTCTTATTCGCGTATGTTAGCCACCATATATGCTTAGTCGCTGCTGCAGCCTCACCACTTTACCCCCTTCCTTTCCCTTTAAGCTTTGCTAGTCTTGATACCCATGGTAATGGGATTGCTGAGTCCTCGTGGCTCACAGATTACTACAACAACAGTTGCAGGTACAGGTTATGTGATGATCATGATGCGAGAGTGATGTTTGCTTGTCTTGGAGTTCTTCTTCTGCTTCTTCTTCGATCAGGGGATAGGTTCCAGGTCGATAGCCTGGGCTAGAAGGGTGGATGTCGTTTGAGTTTCTGTTTGTGTTTCATCCGTAGTCGGATGGTGCTCTTATGTAAGATGATGTTGTATTCGTGTGGCATTGTATGCCTTATGTATGTATCCCCATCTATTATGTAATGTTGATGTAATGATATCCACCTTGCAAAAGCGTTTCAATATGCGGGTCTATCCTTGGTGGGACCTTCGAGTTCCTTTTGGATAGGGTCGCATATTGGGCGTGACAAGTTGGTATCAGAGCCTCGACCGACCCTAGGAGCCACCTTGATTGATTGTGTAGTTTGGCCGTTGTTGAGTCTAGAAGAAAACTATTTTGAGTCTTAGGATTATATATATCAGAGAGTATGATTCTTTTTACTCCTCAGCCCCTTCGTCGCTCTGGTGAGGTCTCTTGACGTAGATGTTTTGACTTTCCTCTCCTCAAATTTCACTAAAAAAATTTAGGATCACGCGGGTATCTTGGAATCGTTTCGATGGTTTTGTGACGAGAAAATTGTTCTTGGTGCCTCCTGTCTATTATGTGGCATTGACCAGGGAGTTGAGCTCCGAGGTGTTGTCGTCACAATTTTATCGTTGCAGTTCTGGAATACCTGAGTTTTGCCGGCATCGAAAATATCTTTTATGCAGTTGTTGGTGAGATAACCTCGACGCCACCCAGTACTGGGGAGTTCGGGAGTATTGCCATAACTCGTATAACGGATGCTTTTCGAAGGTTGAGGTACACGATTTCTGGAGTTTTCTTGGTTATGTGTTGACGGATGGATACAGCTGGATGTAGGTATTGTTAGTTTGGGTGAGATATATTGCCTCCCCTGTATCCCCAACACCAGATTGCATAACTAGAAAGTTTCGGGAGTTTTATAGGTGGGAATTCAAGTAGCTCCTAGAATATCTTTCCGACAGATGCATGATATGGGATTGGGTAAATCTCTATCATATGTTTGTTCCGGCTTATTTCTGCAAGCCAATCCTTTGTTTTGTTTTATTTGTGGTATTCGAGTTGCTTCAAAGTCAAGTGTTGATTCCATACCTTTCAAGCGGTGTTCTCATATTTCTATGAGAGTGCTAAACCTTCTTAATCATTGAGGTTGTCATGTTAATTCTTTTCCAACCGGCGTGCTTCTCTTCAAGTGGATCTGATCATTTTCAACATCCGCAAGATCAACTCTAAGTTTTCTCACCGGTGTTTGTTTCATCCATCCCAAGTTGTCTTTGTTTTCCCCGCCCTCCCACCCTTTTTTCTTCAAGGACCCAGATTTCTTAATCAAGTATCCATTTATTCATGTGAAGTCTCTTCACTCTTTTCAATCAATGTTCTTATCCGGTGATTCTCAGGAAGATACTAACGGAGCTTCAAGTTCATCATTCTTCATTCTCGTATTCTTCTCCGGTGGATTAATTTCAAGTTTTGGTGTTGATCATATCCCTTTCCTCGTTTCTAATGCTATCCCATGCTGGTGCATCTCATAATTGTTCACCTCTCTCCATTCGTATCCGAAGTGCTAAGATATCTCAAAAGACTTGTGTTTCCATTCTCAATCCGTTCAAGATATTTCGAGATTATTATCTCATTCAAGTCATTTAATTCAACCGGTGCAATATCTCTTTAAATCATTTCAACGGTGTTTCTCTTGAGTGGGCCATAACCCATAGGTCTTTTCCCAGGATCTTACCTGACTCTTCTAATTCTCCCGGAGTTATTTCCAAATTCTTTTCAGAGTTTGACGTAAGAATGAATTTTCATCAGTCACATGCCTTCTCCAAGGTCGTTTTAAAATTCTTTTCATCTTTGGCTCAACCTTTCCTCTTTTAATCCTTCCGAAGTTTCTCAACAATTTGGTGGTGGTTCTCGTTATCATTCTCAACATTTGAAGACCGAAGAAGGATTTCTCTTAAATCTCGGTCCATTCTCTTGAAGATTCATGGTTCTGGCTTCATGCCATCCTCATAATTATTTTTGATTGTGACAATTCTTTTCTTACCATCTGAAGCATTTCATGAGTTGTTTTCATTTCTTTCATCCGGAGGTCATCGTTCCAGAAGAATTCTTCGCCCTCACATTTCAGCTACCGATATCCAATTATCCCGGTGCTTCGTTCAAGTGCTCTTTAATCAGCTCATGATCTCTTTGTTCTTTTGGATCTAAAACCCCTCAAATATCTTCATTCGTTTCCCAATTCTTCCTGGTGAATTGTGCCTTTGCTAAGTTCATTTTCAATTCTTACGGTGGTTCGTTCGAGATTCCTCTTCCTTTGCTACCGAATCATTTCATTCGTTGTTTTCAATTCCACCGGTGGTTCCATCAATACCTTATCAAATTTGCGCTATATCTCTCTTAATCCTTTCTACGGGAATAAGTAGTATGCCAAATCCATTGCTTGTCATCAATTTAATTTGATGAAGGATAAGCATACAATAAATCTTATTCTTATTTCCTCGAGGTGATTCAATTCTTTTATTTCCGGAGTTCCAAGTTTTCTTGGTTATATCGACGCAAAGCTCCATCTAAATCATTGCAAGGCTTCACCTTATTCTTTCAACTTCTCTTCCTTTCTATCGTTCTTTTATTACCGGAGTTCTTCATGGAGGTTCTACATGGTGCTTCATCAAGGATTTAATTCATTCTCGAATTGTTCTTCAAGATTCTTGTTGGAGGAGTTCAAGCATTCTTCATCTCTCATTCTGAAGTGCAATTCCTTCTATATTATCTTTTGAGGTGGTGTTATGTCACTCTTGACAATTTCCTTCATGTTTCATGATTCATATGTTGTCAAGAATGAGGTATTTTAAATCCATCATTTTCTCTTCGTTCAAGAGATCTTTTCGACCAATCAACTTCTTTGTTGGAGTTATCTTGTGTCAGATTTCATCTAAAACCTTTCCTTAAGGGTTGTTGCTATTTGTGGTGATTATGCATGACCCAAGCTTGCTCTTTATCCTCTTGGTGGAAGAAGTTTTCATCTCTTCGTCGATCTCAAAGCAAGAAATTGTTTTTGTTAGTGGCAGAAGCTCACCTCATAATTTTGAGATGTGTTCCATAAGCCCACAACAAGCTTGTTCTTTTCGTTGTTGGTTTTCCAACAACTCCGTTCTAACCTTCTTGGAAGGGTGCTTTTCAAGATCATTTGTGGCAGAAGTTGGCATTTTCTTCTTCGTCCTTTTATTCCAATGATCTATCTTCTTTTCCTTCTTCCGGAGGCATGGCGATGTTGCTCTCTTCACTCATCATCTCGAATTGTGACGATCGTGTTCTTTTCATGCTTATCCATTTAACCGGAGTGTTCTGTTCTCATTCAAGTTCTTTTCATCTTATCAAGTCTTGCATCTCTTTTCAACTGGAGTGCTGTCTGAATTTGATCTTCTGTGTTCCTTGTTTATCTCGTTTCACCTAGAGCTGTTTCAATTCCTTCTCGTCCATTGTACTCGTCATTCATAGCTTTGCAACCTCCAAGGTTCACATGGTGTTCCTTATTTCTATTTTTCTACCGCAGTGCTCTCAATTGTGTTCAACTCCCTTGTGTTCTTTCTTTCAACTTTTCAACCTCCCAAGGTTCTTTGGTTTCACTCATTTGTCGAAGAAGCAACTTAGTTTTACCGCCTCTCTTCCTCTTCTGTTTCTCTCCGGTGCCATCCTAGATCTCGGGACGAGATCCTCTCGTAGTGGTGGAGTGTTGTAACGCCCCGGATGCAACTTTCCATAATTGTAACTCCAACTCCTGCCATTTCTGGCTATGTGATATGTTATTTCCTTCGTGGTTGGGGTTTTGTCTTTTGTTTTGCATTTTGTTCATGTCATGCATTTCATCTCATAGCATCATGTGCTTTGCATCGGCATTGTTTTCATAAAACCCATATCGGCTCGTAGTTGTCGTGTCCCCCCTTGCCTTCGTTGACCATTCCGAGACCAACCGGGTTTCTCGAGTCCCTCTTGTCTGACCACCTAACCTCTCTGCACAACCATCGACCCCCTCTTGCACGCGTCCGAAAACTTCCCCGAACCCGACCCGCTCAGTCATCACCATTGGGTCCGGATCATCTCCAAACATCTACAAAACATCTCCGTTTTTGTTTTTGGACTCCCTAACCCATTTATTCCGGACCGCCCGATCGCGATCGGAGGATCCAAATCATCCCCTTTCGTATATATATATAGACCCCTAGTCTATTTTCAGACCAAACCCTAAATCTTAGGATGTCCCATCCATCAAATCCCCATGCCGCCGCCACCTTCTCCATCTTCCTCGTTTTCCCCACCGAGCCAATCTCCAGCCAGATCCATTCAGCCCACGAGCTCTCTCACGTGGCGCCCTTGTGCACCGGGCTCTTCATCAACCCCGCCGGTGCAGCGATGCCATGCCTGAGCCCCGCTGCCTCCTCTGCTTCCCGAGTGCCACCGCAGAACCAGATTCAGGTCCCCTGCCTCGTCCCCTTGCACCACCAGTCAAGCTCTCCTCATCGCCAGAGCCCCTCGATCCCGAGCTTCTCGGCCTCGTCCCCTCGCGCCGCTGCCGCCGGCAACCAACGCCTCTAGGCCGTGCCCTGCTCCCTTCCTTCCCGCGCCGCTCTCTCGAAATCTCTCATCTCTCTCGCCTCACCCTCCCTGTATCTTCACAGGAACAAGTGGGAGATGCCATGGCCGCCTGCGGAAGCTCCATCGTCGTCGGGATCAAGTTCCTCCGGCCCCGGCCTCGGATCCGACGTCTCCAACGGTCCAGCCTCCCTGCTGCCTTGCTCGCCCGCGCCAAGACCTCGCCTCACGCTCCACCTCACGGCCTCGCCGTCGCTGCTGGACTTCGCCGGTGAGCAGCGTTGCCGCCCTCCTTTCCCTGTTGTCCCTCTCCTTTCTCTTTGCTTTGCTCTCCCTCTCTCAACTCCCTGTTTCTTCTTCCTAGCAGGAGTCAAGCCGCCGTCCAAGCCCGTCTCGGCCAGGTCCGTCGTCCTGGAGTCCCGCGCTGTCGCCTCCTCTGCATCGAGTGGGAGGACGTGCCTTCTCTGCGCCCGAGCTTCCCCTGACCTGAGGCCGTCGTCCTCGACCGCACGGAGCCCCGATCCGCACCGCCCCTTGCTGGATTTGGACCCCGGCGCCTCCCCGCGCTCCGTTCCGCCCGTTCCGGCCGGTTCCCGCCGACCCCGTCGCCAGGGCCCCTGCCGTCTCCTCCTCCATTGCCATGCTCCTGCTGCTTCTGTTTCTTCAGAACGAGAGCAGCAGCGGCTCACCCGGGTCAGCGTTCTCGAGCCCGTTGACCGCGCCTCCAGCGCCTGGGCCAGCGCCTCCCAAGGCCCAGTGCCCCTTCCAGCCTCCCTCTCCACCGACCGGCTCAAGGCCTAGGGTGAGCAGCCCCCCTGGCCTCTCCACTGTTGGGCCTGCTCCAGTTTCAGTTTTGGCCCATGTAGGGTTTTTTTTCAGATCTGCGATTTTAGCAATTATCCAGTGTATTACAGTTTTGCAGAAAACCCCTCATATATCATACATTTAATAACTCATAAACCATGCATCGGTTTAAAATGATATTAACATGTAAAATGCTTAGAATTTTGTGTAAATTAATAATTTGCCATTTTCATCCATGTTAAATATGTGTAAACTTGTTGTTTGTTTAATTTTGCATAAATGCCATGCTAAAATGCTTTATTTCATAACTAAATAACCGTAGCTCCAATTTTAATAAACTTTATATGTATTTGGGGCAGAAAAATGCCTAGTTTAACATGTTGCACTTAATTTTCCTGTTCAACAACAATAAAATATGGTTTAGGGCAGAACAGTACCAAATCTAAAATATAGACATGAGGAGTTTCAGAATTGTTGTTAGTTCTTCCGGCCTCATTTAAACGTGCCTAGTTAGGTAGTTTTCTTATGCTTCACCCCCTTGCCATGCTAATAACATTTAATATTGTTGGGTACATAACCGAGATCAAACTAAATAATTGCATGTGGTGTTTTGTCAATATGCAACTCGTTGCATATTGATGTCCACTTAACTTGTAGTATTGTTTGTTGCACTTGCCATGCCATGCCTCATTAAACCGGACATGCATCATACTTGAATTGTGCATCATGCCATGATTATGCTTGTGTGTTTACCATGTTGCTTGTTTCTTTCCGATGTTGCTTCTTAGTGCCGGTAATGTTGTGATTGTGAGGATTCGTTCGACTACTCCCGTTCGTCTTCTTCATGGACTCGTTCTTCTTCCTAGCGGGATTTCAGGAAAGATGACCGCTACCCTGGATCTCACTACTATCATTGCTATGCTAGTTGCTTCGTTCTATCGCTTTGCTGCGCTACCTAACACTTGTTCTTCAAGCTTCCCAAATTGCCATGAACCTCTAACCTTTGTCACCCTTCCTAGCAAACCGTTGCTTGGCTATGTTACCGCTTTGCTCAGCCCCTCTTATAACGTTGTAAGTTGCAGGTGAAGTTGAAGATTGCTCCATGGTGGACAGGATGATGTTGGGATATCACAATATCTCTTATTTAATTAATGCATCTATATACTTGGTAAAGGGTGGAAGGCTCGGCCTTATGCCTGGTGTTTTGTTCCACTCTTGTCGCCCTAGTTTCCGTCATACCGGTGTTATGTTCCCGGATTTTACGTTCCTTACGCGGTTGGGTGATTTATGGGACCCCCTTGACAGTTCGCTTTGAACAAAACTCCTCCAGCAAGGCCCAACCTTGGTTTTACCATTTGCCTCACCACCACCTATACCTTTCCCTTGGGTCAGCCAAACCGAGGGTCATCTTTATTTTAGCCCCCTCGGGCCAATGCTTGTCTAAGTGTTGGTCCAAATCGAGCGATGTCCGGCGCCCCCTAGGCAACCAGGGTCTACGCTAACCCGACGTCTTGATCATCCGGTGTGCCCTGAGAACGAGATATGTGCAGCTCCTATCGGGATTTGTCGGCACGGCGAGAGGCTTTGCTGGTCTTGTTTTACCATTGTCGAAATGTCTTGTAAACCGGGATTCCGAGTCTGATCGGGTCTTCCTTGGAGAAGGTATATCCTTCGTTGATCGCGAGAGCTTATCATGGGCTAAGTTGGGACACCCCTGCAGGGTATAATCTTTCAAAGTCGTGCCTGCGATTATAGGCAGATGGGAATTTGTTAATGTCTGGTTGTAGATAACTTGACACCAGATCCAAATTAAAACGCATCAACCGTGTGTGTAGCCGTGATGGTCTCTTTTCGGAGGAGTCCGGGAAGTGAACACGGTTTTGGGTTATGTTTGACGTAAGTAGGAGTTCAGGATCACTTCTTGATCATTGCTAGCTTCACGACCGTTCCTTTGTTCTCTTCTCGCTCTTATTCGCGTATGTTAGCCACCATATATGCTTAGTCGCTGCTGCAGCCTCACCACTTTACCCCCTTCCTTTCCCTTTAAGCTTTGCTAGTCTTGATACCCATGGTAATGGGATTGCTGAGTCCTCGTGGCTCACAGATTACTACAACAACAGTTGTAGGTACAGGTTATGCGATGATCATGATGAGAGAGTGATGTTTGCTTGTCTTGGAGTTCTTCTTCTGCTTCTTCTTCGATCAGGGGATAGGTTCCAGGTCGGCAGCCTGGGCTAGCAGGGTGGATGTCGTTTGAGTTTCTGTTTGTGTTTCATCTGTAGTCGGATGGTGCTCTTATGTAAGTTGATGTTGTATTCGTGTGGCATTGTATGCCTTATGTATGTATCCCCATCTATTATGTAATGTTGATGTAATGATATCCACCTTGCAAAAGTGTTTCAATATGCAGGTCTATCCTTGGTGGGACCTTCGAGTTCCTTTTGAATAGGGTCGCATATTGGGTGTGACATCTTGGTCTTGTTGTACCGAAATGGTAGCCTTTGCTTGATACCTTGGCCTGCGCTTGCCCCCTTTGCACCAAAGAGGAAACAAGGACTCTACGCAGGCCGGCGCCCGCCTGGCTTCGGTCGTCATGGCTTGCCTCACGGGCACCTCGTGAGGTACCCCGCCTTGATCTCTCCGCCTCCTCGCGAGCCTGCCTGACGAGGCCGCGCCTGAGGAAGCTTCCCGTCATCCGCCCCGCGAGGCTTGGCCCCTTGCGAGGGTCTTGAGCTTGTGTTGACGAAGATGGGCCATACTGGGCCACTCCTGGAGCCACGCTGCAGGCCATAGGCAGGCAAGTCTGGGTACCCCCGTTCCCAGAACACCAACACAGCTGAGCATGGGCTCATAAAAGAATTTTCGAATTACCAACTCCTACTTTCCGTCCCTACCTTAAATAGCCCTAGCTAGACAATTCAGCATGCCTAAAATGGAACTAACTCTATAACACGATCACTGACCCAAACCTTTCGACACAAACCAGCCGCACTGGTCTGACCCGCTCATGCATTAACCTGCAGGATGGAGTCAGTTAATTCTACATGTAACATTTCCAATCACCATGCCCAGTTAAACATTGGTGATTGATGTGCAGATGACCCAACGTTCTAGAGCTCGCATATAGTAAATACCAGGTCATCCACAAAGTTAGCAACTAGTTGTTTGATTTTTTGTTGTTTTATCATTCCTTTTTCCTTGGAGCAAAGCTAGGTAGATTCTTTGTTGCTCACTTGCCAGTCTAGAACTACTATTTCCTACTAGATCTTTCTTATTGATCCTTCCTGGGGAAGAAAGGCAACCCTCAGAAATTCTGTTTTCCTTGTATATCTACAGACTGTTCTGTTTTTGACAGATTCTGTTTTCTTTGCGTTGTGTGCTTGTTTTGATGATTATATGGTTTTCTTTGATGAGTTTTTTCCATAGAAAAGTTGGAATACAGTAGATATAATGCAAAAACAAAAATAAGAATAGGTTTGCTACAATACTTATAGTAGTGGTTTGGTTTCTTATACTAATGGGTCTCACGAAGGTTTTGTTTGAGTTTTGTGTGATTGAAGTTTTCAAGTTTTGGGTTATCTTACGATGGATGAAGGAATAAGGACAAGCAAAAGGCTAAGATTGGGGGTGCCCGAGGCACCCCAAGATAATATTCAAAGAAGTAGCAAGCAACTAAGCTTGGGGATGCCCCCGAGTGGCATCCCCGCTTTCTTCTAACAACCATCGGTATTTTACTTGAAACTATATTTTTATTCGTCACAAAATATGAGTTTTGCTTGGAACGTCTTGTATGATATGAGTCTTTGCTTGTTTTGCCTTGTGTTTTAAGTATTGAATCCTTGCTGGACACACCTTTTTGAGAGAGCCAAAAATTATGTTATGCTTGCTCCTATGCTTCACATAAATTTTAAGTGCCATGGATTTGCTCTAGTACTTCACTTATATCTTTTTGAGCACGGTGTGCTTTGTTAATTTTGAAGAAATGCTATCATGCTTCACTTAGATTTGTTTGGGAGTTAGTGAATTTTTAAGAAATTCTCTCTTGCTTCACTTAGATTATTTTGAGAGAAAAGAAAAGATTATGCTCATGATCTTCACTTATATTTGTTTGAGCTCATCAAAAGCAACATAAGAAAATAATTCCAAAGTGATAGATATCCAAGGAGGATATAATAAAAACTTTCATGAAGATCATTGGACAAAATAAACTTGATTCTTAGTAATGGTTTTGAGATATGATGATATGATATGTGAGTCATGTTGATGAGTAATTGTGCTTTACTAAGAACATTGATGTTAAGGTTTGTGATTCCCAATGCAAGCACAAAAGTCAATAGTTATGCAATGAAATTTATATCCTACTTATGGCGCATTATTCGGTGTTACTTATGCTTAATGCTTGGGTACGAGATTTTTCACTTTTTGGTTGGTCGCTTCTCAATCTTTTTGCTAGCCTTCATTTTGCACTAAGTATGATCACTACTTGTGCATCCAAAACCCTTTAAACTAGTTTTGCCATATGAGTCCACTATACCTACCTATATGCGGTATTTGCATGTCGTCTAAGCAAATTTGCATGTGCCATCTCTAATGTTCAAAAAATATTTCTCTTTTGCATGCTCTACCACTCGCAAGGCGGTAAAGGGTAGTCAATATTTTCCATGCTAGATGTGTTATTCTCATGATGAGTGTTTATCCACTTGTCATTGCACAAGAGTACGGCAAAGGTATTAGGGATGGCTAGTCCCGAAATGAAAAATGAATTTACTTTATGTTGTCAAATAATAAATTCCTTGGAAAGTGTTGGTATGGAGGGTACCCGTGGATACGGTTATCCATGGAAAGTGAAAGTTATGGTGGAAAAAGGAATAAACTTTATTTTCTGTTTGGGAACCGCCTATGATGTATCTAGCATGGAAAGTGTTGGGATGCTCCAAATAGTTTTCGTTGGTGGGAAAAGTATGCCTCTCAAAAATAATTTTTATCTCTCAATTTAAGCTTTGAGCTCTGGTACCTCTACAAATCACTACTTCCCTACGCGAAGGGCCTTTCTTTTACTTATGCAATTTTTTATTTTGAACTTGACTCTCCATCTTCTCTTATAAAGCACCAACTAAGGGGCACTATGATAGTATTTGAGCATTGGGTGTAGCTAATATTCGAGTGTGTTTCATGAATGGATCAATGATTGAGCATGATGGGCTAGGGAATACTTGCTTTAGTGTTGATATTTTGAAAGACATGGTTGCTTGTTGGTATGCTTGAGTATTAAAGTCTTCATGTCAAATCTAGACTATTGCTTTGAATCATATAAAAGTGCATATTTCCATGCTATAAAGAAAAGAAATGTGATGAACATGTTAGGCAGTATTCCACATCAAAAATTCTGTTTTTATCATTTACCTACTCGAGGACGAGTAGGAATTAAGCTTGGGGGGTGCTAATACGTCTCCAATGTATCTATAATTTTTGATTGTTCCATGATGTTATATTATCATTCTTGGATGTTTTACAATCATTTTATAGTCATTTTATATCATTTTCTGGTACTAACCTATTGACATAGTGCCCAATGCCAGTTGTTGTATTCTACATGTTTTTTACATCGCGGGAAATCAAAATCAAACGGAGTCCAAACGCAACGCAAACTCCTGGAGGATTTTTTGGGCCAGAAGACATCCAGTGGGCCAAGGAAGCACCTGGGGGTGGCCCGAGGGGAGCAGCACCCACCAGGGCGCGCTAGGAGGCCCAGGCGCACCCTGGTGGGTTGTACCCACCTCGGGTTCCCCCTAAACTGCCTCTTTGCTCTATAAACACCCCAATATTCCAGAAACCCGAGGGGAGTCGTGAAAATCAATTCCAACCGCCACAGAGTCCAGAACCACCAGATCCAATCTAGACACCGTCATGGAGGGGTTCACCACTTCCATTTATGCCTCTCCGATGATGCATGAGTAGTTCTTTGTAGACCTACGGGTCCATAGTTAGTATCTAGATGGCTTCCTCTCTCTCTCTCTCTCTTGATTATCAATATAATGGTCTCTTGGAGATCCATATGATGTAAGTCTTTTTGCGGTGTGTTTGTTGGGATCCGATGAAAGTTATTTGAGTCTTCTTTGATCTCTTATATGCATGATTGCTTATAGCCTCGTATTTCTTCTATAATATTTGGGTTTTGTTTGGACAACTTCATCTATTTATCTTGCAATGGGAAGAGGTGCTTTGTAGTGGGTTCGATCTTACGGTGCTTGATCCCAGTGACAGAAGGGGAACCGGCACGTATGTATTGTTGCTACTAAGGATAACAAGATGAGATCTATATCTCCGCAATAGATAAACGGATCTCGTCTACATCATGTCATCGTTCTTGCATTACTCTATTTTCTCATGAACTTAATACACTAAATGCATGCTGGATAGCGGTCGATGTGTGGAGTAATAGTAGTAGATGCAGGCAAGAGTCGGTCTACTAATCTTGGACGTGATGCCTATATAATGATCATTGTCTGGATAATGTCATGATTATTTGAAGTTCTATAAATTGCCCAACAGTAACTGTTTTCCCACAGTTTGCTATTTTTCTCGAGAGAAGCCACTAGTGAAAGGTATGGCCCCCGGGTCTCTTTTCATCATATTTGCCTTTGCGGTCTATTTTCCCTTGCATTTATTTGCAGATCTATTAAACCAAAAATACAAAAATACCTTACTGCAATTTATTTGTTCCGCGATCTATTTATCCTATCTACGAATTTTCCCTCGCATTATTTGCCTATCTTGAGGCGTCATACCCGAAAGGGATTGACAACCCCTTTAACACGTCGGGTTGCGAGTATTTGTTATTTTTGTGTAGGTGCTCTTTATGTGGTGTGAGGAGGTTCTCCTACTAGTTCGATAACCTTGGTCTCATCACTGAGGGAAATACCTATTGTCGCTATACTACATCTTCCCTTCCTCTTTGGGGAAATACCGACGTGGTTCTAGCAGACATCAGTCGTCTCTATGCAGCGCTCCATCTGGAGCGCTCCAGGAAAATACCAAATATATCACAGCTGAAAAACCCAGCTTCTTGCAGCGCAGCCGGCACCAAACTGACATTTTACCCTTTTGCCCTTCCACCAAGCACCATATAACACTCAAATTACCCTTTAGGTAGTAGTAGGTGTGGATTTTCCAGGACCGCATCAAGGATAGCTGGCCGGACGATGCAATAACGAGTCCAGCGTCGGTTGTGGACTAGGACTCCTGTGGTGTGTTGATGTCGGTGGTACATAATAGCAGCAGCTCAAACACCATGTTAACATCATGTTAGGGTATCTCTAATGACGATCCTAAAACCTCTCGCATGCGTTTGGACCACGTTGTTTGGACCGCTCACAAGCCCTCTTCTGACCGTCGTGACCCACCAAAAACCTCTTCCCGCCCACACGCTTCTCATCTGTCATCCACTTGCCCGCACCGCTGTAGAGAACGCCCCCTCACATTTAAGGCAGCTTACGTCGAACACGACCTCTCACTCTGCCATTGAAGCGACGTGCCTGCCGAGGGCGTCATCCGCTGCACACCCAGCTGAACACGCCTCCTTCCTACATGCAAACGCCTTCATTAAACCTGCATGGAAGCCGAGAAACCTACTCCGACCACACGTCCGTTCACGAGCAGGCTGGCATTAAATGCAACATCGGGCAAGCTCCACTTGTCCGCCCTCTATTTAAACAAGGCCAGACATCGGGCAAGAATCACACCACTCCACCGCTCCCCATCTCCTGCTTCCACCATTTTCTCCACTCTTTCGATGGTATCCGACGAGCCAGAAGAGTAGTTCTCCAGCACAAAAGCTGACTGGGTGGCCCGCCGAGCCCACTGGATACGAACGAGGCAAGTTGTTGTCCCAAGCTGGTGCGTGGTTCAGCAACTCGCTCATCGAAGCCAGCTCATGGAGGAGTGGCGAGTTGCTCCATCCCGGCACGGCGGGGAGCATGACGGCATGGGCATCACCGCCTCTAGTGCCTGCGACCGCGCCATCCACCATTGACGCACGCGTAGCCGCGCCATGCACACAGAGAAAGAAGTCATCTATGCGGATGTCGACGAGGTGGCGGTCGGCACATCTGCACCTACAACCATCATGGAGGAGAAGTAGAACACATGAGGCCGCCACCGCTTGTATCCCATGGAGGCCATCGTCGGTGCATCACCGGCTTGTACATCCGGTGATATGTCATTCTTTATCTCAGACCATCCTGGGCACACCCGTCTGGGCTCCATGGAAGCACCTTCCCCTCCGGCTGAAGCACCCTCTTTTCCACTCCCATGAGTGGTGTAGCCGGCTATAGGGAAGACACGGGGAAAGAATATGCCTCTGGAACTCTCGGCAGTCCGGAGCAGGCTGCCGGACATGGGGAAGACAAAGGTATCCGTCGTGGCCGGCCATAAACTAATGTAATGTATCCTTGTCGTGGCAGTGGAGCTCGGCACGACTGTAGTTGCATGTAATTTTGCCTTTTAGTTGAAAATATGTCCAAAATGTAAACGTTTTCGTCTGGTTGTTATGTTTATATGAAATTCGATCGAGTTTGCATGAATTTCATCACATTTGTGGAAAAAGAGTTTGAAATGTATGTGGCTAGCATTGGATGGCGGCCTCCCGCATCTGTGTCCGCGGACCGGTACCCCTTGATGAGGATACAGACCTGGGATAGGGTCATAGGCCTGACCTATACGTCCTACCCAAGGTCACTACCCTAGAAGATAAGAAGTTCAAGAGGCAACGAAGAACCCCCAGTCAAAGGTGTCGAGTGCAATCCACTCGACTAATCATATCACTCGGATACTCCTCCTACTTGTTATCACTCGACCATACAAGGAATCACTCGACCTACCGAAAATCAGGAGTCACTCAGCATCGCAACGGTCAAGTGTTCACTCTGTAGTCTTTAAGGCCATTAATAGCACTTAAGACTAGCGTTATCAGTAACGCCCCTACTTTGTGTACATTAAGCCCCTTGTAATGGAGGATGGCCGGGGTCCTGGCGCACTCTATATAAGCCACCCCCCTCCTCTAGGACAAGGGTTCGCGCCCCCTGTAACATCACACACATATAATCCAGTCGACCGCCTCCGGGCACCGAGACGTAGGGCTATTACTTCCTCCGAGAAGGGCCTGAACTCGTAAATCTTGTGTGTACACCTTCACCATAGCTGAGATCTTGCCTCTCCATACCCACCACCCCCCCCTTTCTACTGTTAGCCTTAGAACCACGACACCCCCCCTATCCGTCGACGAGTGCGGAAAAAACTTTATGGTTGCCATTGGAGATGCCCTTTACATTCTTCCGCCAGCTTCACAAAACAGACAACGAGTTCTGGAAGCCACGAAATTCAGTCACGGAAGCTGTAACTAGGTGCATCATAATTCAGTGATCAAAAAGGCTATCTTCTAAGAGAATCTACAATGGAGCTTCTCAAACCGGCCCAATACGACCGTCCGTCCGACACCCCTCATATCCAATCTAAATTTAGAGTGAATTTTGGGGAGACTCAGCACTTTTGTCATGTCAGCCGGCCCACCATGGCCTGCATGGACCCCACATATATTCTCAGTCCGGACTAAACCTAGACCATAGTCCACCACTACACTCTCTTCGTCTCCTCCTCGTTCAATCTGATCTAAAGGCGAGCAATGGCAGCAACTCTGGCTCCAGGGCGACTCCGACTAGAAGATCTTGTTGCAAGATGTGGAGCCGGATGACGTAGAGGTGATTGCTTTCCATATCACACTTCGTCGGTCTTAGTCGAACTTTGCTGACGAGGGCCGAGACAGGAGACGTAGAAGAGTCACTGATCATGGTACCACAGTAGTGCTATCTATCTCCAGGATAAGGGGAAGCTGACTACACTCCAGAGTGAGAGAGACACCCTCCAGGCAAGCTCCAACTTATGCTTCTAGGGCGCTGGAGCATGTAATCAGAAAACGGTAGATGGACCATGTTTGTCCCTTAGAACCATACATGTGAACTTTTCGTATGGCTCCAATGGTCGCTTTGACACGCAATAGGGGAGGCAATTCGGGCAACGACTTGGGAGAGGGGCTCCCCACCGATGAGAGGCCCCCCAAGGAGAGGGCAACGACAGAGGACAGGAGATGGCCAGTCCTCTACATCCCCGGCCTCCTTACAATGGGGCTCCTTTGCTACTAGAAGGGATCTCTCTTCGTTCAAGGTATGATTCACAGATTGTTGCTGCTTGACGATGAGGATCAGGTGGTGGATAGTCGTGGATTGCGCGCCGGAGATAAAATTTCATGGCGTTCGATGATTTAGTTTCTGTGTCATGTGGTACACGTTGGAGACACGATTTATCGTGAGGTTGGAGCATGCGGGGGAAGTCCAAGGTGAGCGGCTGTCATGAATGCTAGCAGGAGGAGGAAAATAAATCCCCCCCCCCCCGCGCTCGGTGGTGGGGTGATGCACCTCACTTCAATTCCCCCCACCCACCACACCACCCAGTGACCCAATTCGGAAAGAGGGAGAGATGGATCTGACACCGATGGCCGACTGGAGGATGAGGATGGAGCAAGCCATGGTGGAGCTCGCGAGCGGTGACGATGAGAAGCTAGAGAAGGCGCGAGAGATCATCTCCTGGTTCTCCACCAGGAAGGAGATGCGGCACGCGGCGAAGGTGGTATTCAGAAAGTTGACGGTGGAGGAAGACGAGAGACTCATGCCAAGTGGGATGACCACCCCATTGGGGGCGCCGATGAGCTTCCTCGCTGCACTAGTCTGGGCTATGGAGGAGACTGAGATTGGGAGTTCAACATAGAAGGAAAAGTGGTGGGCCTTCCGCTCCCTCCGCCGCTTTCTGGCGGGGCCAGAAGAGTTCATGGTGGGGGCGGTGATGGCAATCCCCACTCCGCGGACGCGCTGGGTGCCAATCCCAAACAAGAAAAGCGAGGAGGAGAGGGAGACAAACAACGGAGATCAGGAGGAAGTGACGGATCTAACGATGTGAGGAGAAGGGGGGAAGAGGAAGCAGAAGATCCATACCCCCGTCACTCTCCATGATTCCTCCGCCACTCACCATGCCTTCTCGGCCTCTCTCGATCCACGGCGGCGGAATAGGCATCTCCCACACCGGCAATATTTTCTGGTTGCTAGTTGGGGATCATGCTGACGAGGAGGCTGGGGACTCGTCAACAGATCCAGGTGAGAATTTCATTTTTGGTAGATATACTTATTATCTGCATAATGAGGGAGATATAGATGGAAAAATAAGAAACATGAAGAGTAAAAAGATGAAAAATATAGGAAAGACACTAAAAATAGAGACAATAATCCTGCAAAGATAAGTTGCAGGGATGAGGTTATGATGAAAGAGGAGAATAAAATGAAAGAAAACTCATCTAGATGGGTGGATAGTCAAAGAGTGAATTGAAATGACCCCCAAAATACATGACTATTGGTCAGTAATTGGGAATGAGGGAAACATTGTATATATGTCTAATTGTGAGGTAAACATTACCACTGACAGACAAAAATCTAGTAACATGGGGCAACCGGTCTTTTCTGATAATATGATTTTAGAGGATTGGGCTACAGACCTGGTGGGGTGGGCAGGCTTAAGGCCCAGCCCAGATAGGAACGATATTCTCAAGGGGGGTGCTCTTGGGGGCCTATGCCTATATAAACCCTTGCCTTGTCCCCTCTTTAGGGTTTGCTGAGAACGAAGGGGCGATTTAGGGTTTCCCACCCTGCCACCGAAGGAGGATGGTGAGATGGACATATTTGGGGGCCGCTTCGGAGGAGGGGGGAGATTAAATAGAGGGTGGAGAGAGGGCTGACAGTATAGGAATAAAGAGGAAGGTGGTGATGCAGTCAAAAGCTACACCAATAGAGAGAGCAAGAAAGAGTGGGGGCAAGGAGAGCAACATCCAGATGAGGCAGGACTTGGAACATGATTAGAAGCGCCATGAGAGATATGAAGGAATGGTGAAACCTGGCAAGGAGAAAGAAATGCAAGGAGTTGCTAAACAAGGTATGGCTGATGCGGGAGAGACAGGTACCAACAATTCAATGAGTGGAGTTAAGATTTTGCAACAACAATGTTTGCTTTTCGCTCTTCTGACCCAACTATCCCAAGGAAATTCCTTGTTGGGGATTGGGAATGTTAACTTATAAGGTGGATCTAATGTGCTGTAGCAAAACATGGGAAGAGAGGTATCTAGAGAAGAAAACAATTATGCTCAAGGAGGAGAGATGCAGAGGAATCAATGGAACAACAGACATGCAACTTCATCTAAGAGAGATGGACCATGGATAGATGATACTCAAGGGAAGAGACTTGGAAAGGAGGACAGATGAAAGAGGGCAACATGATGATCATGGGAGGTGCCAATAGAGTGATGTGCAATAAATGCAAAGATACCAGACATGCTACAAAAGACTGTAAACTTGATCATTGTGCAGTTTGTGGTAGAGAAACCATATTACTGATGATTGCACTTGGTTGAAGCAGATGAAACCTGTTCCCAAGTTTGTAGGTTATGCTGCAAGAGGTCTGGGAGTGTTATAGGTGCAGAGTTCCAAAGACAATCTGGAGTTTGAGAACCCCAATCCAATGGCTCTGGTGACAGTTAGATCTGGTGTGATAAATGAAACTCAGCTTCTCGAAGGGTTCACTTATATGTTTGATTGGAATTGGCAATGGAGATGCAAGAAGCAAGGAAGCAATGCCTTTGTGATGAGATTTCGAAACAAAAGTAGGCTAATGGAACTAATTAACTATGATTATTTCACTCTCCTTGGCACTGGAGGAGTTGTGAATGACAGAAAATGAGTCTTTGACTCACAGGTAGTTGGGAAATTACACACAGCTTGGGCGACATTTGAAAAAGTCCCTGAATGCTTCAGACATTTCTTTCGTATGTGTGAGGTAGACGCATCTTTAGGCCCAGTTCTAGAGATTGACATGGATACCATAACTCATGAGAAAATAAGAGCTAAGGTGGGAGTGAGAGACTTTGAAAAAATCTCAAGCTACATTGAGACCACTGACAAAGACCTGAACATATACAGAGTTCTACCAAGCTTGGAGAAGGTAGTTGAGATAGCCTGGTATGGCGAATACAAGAGGCAACATCTGGAAGAAACTGGAATGGAATGTGTGGGTGGTGAAATAAGGAACAGACAGAAAAATTCCAATAATACAGGGGAAAACGACAGAGATATCGTGACATTAGGCAATCTAAACTTGGTGCAGTTTGAAGAAATAAAAAAAAGTGATGCAATTCTTTTGGCTCAACAAGAACAAGACACACACACACACACACACACACAGAGAGAGAGAGAGAGAGATGCAAGGAAAAGGTGGAAGCAGACTTGGAAATGGTCATGAAGAAGATGCAAGAGATAGAAGAAGAAAAAGCCAGACAAAAATCTCTCAAGACACAAGATGAGAAAAGGATCCTAGACATGGAGAAGGAAAGGAAAAACCTGATGGACCTGGTACATAAACAACAAACCATGATTGCTAGATTTGTGGAGAAAATTGAGAGATGGGAAGAAAGGGAAAGAGAAATGGAAGAAATCACTTACAATGAACTAAAAAAGATGGAAGAGGAAAACAAATATGAGGAAAACAACACATATGTGGTGCTAGTCAAGAATCAGTTGACTCTTTTACCACTAGGTTGGGACTGAAACCTGGTGAACAAAGGGAGCAAAAAGGCATTAATAACACTTTGGAAGACAATTTGAGAAGATGTGGTAGGTTGGTTGATAAACAAGATGCTAAGATTGAGGAGCTTGCCAAACAAAGAGCAGTAGACAAAGATAATTATGGTAAGATCTATACCCTCAAGGATGATAATTCTTCTCTTCTTTTAATGGCTGACAAAATTGGTATAGATCTAGGATGTACTATTGATATGGTTAGTCAAAATTTAGATATTATTGAGAGAATGGAACAAAGTAGAAAAGATTTCTATCATACTCATCTTAAACAGAAAGAGGAGAATCCAGTGCAAAATGAGATAACCCCTCATTGATACTGGGGACAGTTCTCTTAAAGAACTATGCTCTCAGGAAGATCACTCAGATGCTGAAATAGAAATGGATTATTATTCCCATCTGAAAAACATTTTTGCTAGTGGGGAAAAGAACAGTATAAGCTCACCTAGAATCACCAGTGTGAAGCCTGCTGTGTATATTGGGGGGGAGAAAGAATATAAAAGGAAGGAAAAAATGATAGGCATGATCTGGAATATTAGGGGAATTGGACCTAATATAAAAAAGTTTTCTATTAGAACAAACATTTATGATAAAAAAGTTGACTTCATTGGCCTTCAAGAGACCATCAAAAGTGATTTCACTAAGAATGAACTGCATAACCTCTATGCTTAGAAATTTTAGCTGGAACTGGATACAACCTAGAGCTAAATCTAGAGGTATCCTGGTTGGCATCAACAATTCTTTTAAGATTCTTAATGTAGAAAAAGGGGTTTATTGTATTAGGACTCTTCTCCTAGATAAAAAAAAGCTAAGTTTGAATGGAACATCATCATTGTTTATGGAGATGCACAAAGTGTGGGTAAAGCTACTTATATGGAAGAAATATCCAGAATTTATCATGTTAATGCTTCTGTCCCATGTCTCATGGGGGGGGGGGGACTTTAATGTGACTAGAAAAAGTGAGGAAAAAATAAACCTGGTGGATATGATCACTGGAGCTTTACTTTTAATGCTATAATTGAACAAGCAGGCTTCATAGAGTTACCTTTAAATGGTAGAAAATTTACCTGAGCAAATAATCTTCAGGATCCCACATATGAGAAATTAGATAGAATCCTTATATGCCCAGATTGGGAAGATCATTATCCTCTGACTGAAGTTTATGCTATGGAGAGGGAATTATCTAACCATACACCTCTTATACTAGATACAGGGGAAAAACATATGTACCTCCCATTTTTAGATTTGAAAATTCTTGGATAATGAGAGAGGGCTTCAGGTAATTTGTGATCAAAATCTGGTCTGCTGATTACCATGGAAGTACCATTGAACAGTGAAAATCCAGGATGAGAATTTTTAGACAGAAAGTGAGAGGGTGAATTTTAAATTCCGATGCTTGGTATAGAAAAGTAAAAAAAGAAATCTTGATGTTTTAGATAAAAGTGCAGAAACTATGGGACTTTCTGCTCATGATAGAGAGGAACAAAAAGACCTTAGAGCTCAATTGCATAGGTTGCTTAGGCATGAAGAAATGAAATGGCTGCAAAGATACAAAGATAGAGAGATTAAAGATGGCGATTGCAATACAAAATACTACCATGCTAAGGTGAATGGTAGGAGAAAAAAATAGAATTCTATCTTTAAACCAAGATGAAGGGGTGATTGAGGGAGATGATAATTTCATCAAATACATCACTGACTTTTACTAAAAACTTTTTGGACAACCGGACATATCTACAATCAATCTATTATTTTTTTGGGAGAGCAAGGGATTACTAGAGAGTAGGCTGACTTGCTGAACAAACCTTTTTCAATGGAAGAATTGCACTCAGTGGTCTTTGGGATGGAAAAAAATAAAAGCCCTGGCCCTAATTGGCTTCCTATTGACTTTTACCAACATTTTTGGGAGATAGTTAAGTGGGATCTCATGAAATTGTTGAATGAATTTCATGCTGGGAGATTGGATATAACAAGACTTAACTATGGAATCATCACTCTGATACCCAAGTCTGCTGATGCTAAGCAAATCCAAAAATTTAGACCAATTTTTCTACTTAATGTCAGTTTCAAAATTAATACTAATGTTCTGACGAACAGACCAAGTGCAGTTAGTAAACCTCTAATCCTACCAACTCAATCTGCCTTTATTAAAGGCAGATATATAATGGAGGGGATTGTAGTGCTACATGAAGCTCTGAACACCATTCATCATAAGAAACAAAGTGTTGTTGTGTTTAAGGTGGATTTTGAAAAAGGCTATGATAAAATAAAATGGCTATTTGTATATAAGATGCTAAAACTAAAACAATTTCCTAATAAATGGTGTGACCTGGTTATGCACACAATGATAGGAGGCCATGTTAGTATTAAGGGAATGATAAAATTGGACCATATTTTAAAACCTATAAAGGATTGAGACAGGGGGATGCTATGTCACCATTGTTGTTTGACATAGCTGCGGATGCCTTGGCAATTATTTCAAATAAAGCTAAGCATGCAGGATATGTCAAGGGGTTTTTAACTAAGTTAGGAGATGATGGGGTGAACATGCTGCAATATGCAGATGACACCATTTTCTTACTTAGGGATGATGAGGAGAGCATAAAAAATTTAAAATTCATACTCACTGCTTTCGAGCAAATGTCTGGCCTAACCATTAACTTTCACAAAAGTGAGGTGTTCCTATTTGGAGAGGCCAACAATAAAAGTGAGATATATCAAGAGATATTACTTGCAAAAGAGGGGAGCTCCCTTTCAAGTATTTGGGGCTACCTATCACTAACGTGAGATTGGGGAATAAATTCTGGAAAGGTGTCACCGGAAAGATAGAAAAAAGATGTGCATACTGGCAGGAGAGGCTATTGAATTTGGCAGGGAGAGTTACCTTGGTACAATCCTGCTTATCAAACATGCTCGTGTATATGATGTCGTTCTATCCCCTTCCAGTGGGGGTAAGGAAGAAAGCTGACTTCTTCAGGGCTAGGCTAGTATGGCAGGAGAATGAAGACAAGAAAAAAAATCCCACCTAGTTAATTGGAAAACTTGTTGTTTGCCAAAGGACTTGGGGGACTAGAAATTCAAAATCTAAAATTAATGAATAAAGCTCTTTTGGCCAAATGGATGTGGAAACTGGAAAGAGAGGATGGAATGTGGATAAACATACTACTTAATAAGTATGTGAAAGGGAAGTGTATCTCTGAAATAAAAAAGAAAACAGGAGACTCACATTTCTGGGGAAGCCTTATGCAGATCAAAGACATATACTTTAGAAATGTTAAGAAAAAAATTGGGAGATGGCAAAGGTACACGTTCCTGGGCTGGATTGGTGGGTGGGATCTAAACCTCTAAAAGAGGCCTACCCAAGCCTCTATTTCAGCAATTTAAACCAAAACATTTCGGTGGCTGAGGCCATCAGTTTAGGGTGGGATGGGTTAAAATTTAGAAGAAATTTATCTATGGACAAACATGTTATGTGGGACAGCTTGAAAGCGACATGTGAGAGGGTGAGAATGTATGAAGGCAAGGATCAGCCACAGTGGATGATGACAGCCAACAAACAATTCTTTGTTAGATCGCTGTACCATTCCTTGATCAAAACTGAGGTCGGATTCCCCCAAAAAATTCTTTGGAAAATCAAAATTCCAGCAAAAATTAAAATGTTTTTCTGGCTTATTGCTAGGAAAAGTGTGTTGACTAAAGTTAATCTAATCAAGAAGGGGTGGAGAGGAAGACAGGGTTGTGTTTACTGTGGGCAAGATGAAACCATAGATCACTTGTTCCTCACTTGCTCTGCTGCTAGACTTTTGTGGAGCTTAATAAAGTGTTCATTTAATTTGAGAACAACTCCGAATGGTATAGATGATTGTGTGGGACCATGGGTCAGAAGCTTTGCTAAGATTGAGAAAAACCCAGTACTAGTTGGAATATCGGCCATAATTTGCAAAACGGCCTACGGCTGTCGAAATCGGAACTGGGTTTTTGTGCTGAACATTTCGATATATTATACGTTTTTTTCGACATCGTATGCAAAAGTTATTGCCATTTTACTTTTCCATAACATCTTTTGCAAAAAATGTCGAAATTTATGTTTTTTAATTTTCCTAACTAGTAGATGTAGTAACATAACTACATCTCGAAGGATTTTAATTTTTGAAGTTTTTATCATTTTCTTTTTTTTCAAAACTGAAATGGCCATAAGGGGGTGGGGTAGAGTTTGAAAATTGCAGAACCCCTTTAGCCGGAATGGTGTCCATCCAATCCTACCGTCGACTACATCTGCTAGCACCATCCCAGCCAGAGTCACAACTAAGGTTAACCAAGTCAGAGTCACGTTCTATTAAAGTGGCAAAAAGAATTACTTTTTAATATAGCAAAGCTAATTCTATCAACTATTATTAAAGGCTAAACAAATATTAATACAAAATAGAAGCAAAATTGATATTAATTAATTATAAAAATTCATCTATTATTGTCTAACAGAAGGATACTACAACATGTTAAAATCTACAGAAAGAACTAACTAAAAATAACTGAAAACAACAATTAAAGGGTACTAAACCAACTATATAAGCAAAATAGTATTGTTTTAGTTAAAATTGTTCTAAAAATAACCAAATAAATCTTACTGCGCAACAATCTAACATGTGACTAGGAGCAAAAAGAACTAAATTAAAAACTACTTTTAAACTCAAATTATTCACAATCTAGGGTTTGAAGCAAATTTGAACAAAATCATATTTAAATCATTCAAATTTGAAAACTAATGGCACAAACAGAAACTAGACAAAATTTTGGATCTAATGCAAAAAGAATCACTCAAAAATATCAAATATACTAAAAGATATAAGCAATTCAAAATAGAAAGTAAAGACAAAAAACAAATTTCAAAACCCCTTTAGTCCCAGTTGGTGGGTGTAACCTTTAGTCCCGGTTGGAGCCACCAACCGGGACTAAAGCCTCAACTGAACCGGAACTAAAGGTCTAATCTTTAGTCCCGGTTGGAGACACCAACCGAGACTAGAGGGCATCGCATCCTTTAGTCCCGGTTGGCAGGGGCGGACCCAGGGAAAAAATTGAGAGGGGGCAAAATGTATGGGCATATTCACGAACTAGCAAGGTAGTATTGGTATAAACTAAAATTTTGGGCATGATGGCCTCATTCTTGACAAGGTATCAAGTTCATCGTGAAGTGAAAGTAAATTAAAAATTTGAGACAACGATCTGCATCAATATGAATATCACATCTGATGTTTGTGCATGTTTGCATCAATCTGAATATCAAATTTTATGTGTGTGCCTGCACAAAACAAATGATTGCTAGAATTTTTTATAATAGTTGATTCGAATAAATTGGAGCCTATGAGTCTGAACTAGCCAATATAGCCCTTAAGTAGGAAATTGCATATTAAAATTTGTCTGTGACAAAAAAAATGGTTGAACAGTTGAATTGACCTAATTATCCAAATCGATGGATTAGACACATATTTTGATGTTTTATACGGCTCATCTAGATTTCAAAAGGAGAAAGACATGGGCAAACGAATGAATAATACACAAATCTGATAGCACACGTGCAAGGCCTAGATTGAAATTTCAAACAGTTGAATTTCAGTTTTTATAAGATTGGAATTGCAAACTAACAAAAAAATCGCAAGGAGGAAAAACCTAGATGTGTTATACGGCTCACCTTGTAATCAGAGGGAGATTACAGAATCGGGGTTTGCTGATGGGGTTGTGCAACGGTGACGTCGTGCAAGGCCGGAGGGGAAGGATACATGCAAGTCAGCAGTTGCCGCCACCGGCGGCTGCGAGCGGCAAGGTCAGGGCTTCGGCCATCTCGTGTGGGTGCGTGCGTGCACGAGGAGATCTGAGCGATCTGCAGGCTAGACGCTGCAACACCCTGTTTCTTTCTGGACTATTTCTTAACTTTTTTCACACTTCAGAGTAATGTGCTTTTGAAAATACGCAAGGAATCGGGTTGAGTGGGGGCAGAGTATTCGTCCTAGTGGGGGCACACATGCATAGGCAGCAACACGTATATAAGCGAATGGAAAAAACGAGTGGGGGCAGCTGCCCCCATAGGCTCCAGCGTGGGTCCGCCCCTGCCGGTTGGTGTCTCAAACCGGAATTAAAGGTCCCATTTAAATCGGGACTAATGCCTGCCCGGCGCACTAGCCGCTCGAACCGAGACTAATGCTCACCGGGACTAATATGTAGATTGAGCTTCAACCAAAATCATGTTTTCTACTAGCGACAAGGCATCGCAGGGATGGAGGACTGGAGTGCTGCGTCTGACAGGCTGAAGCTGGCCGACGTCTATTCCTGGTGATAGCTAGGAGTTTGTTGCTTGTCTTTTGTTCTGTTCCTTTCGAGGCTGCGCCCTCTTGCTTTCATGCCGCCTGTGGCCCAGAGTCATATGTTGATCTACGTTTGAACTGCTTAGTTTGGTATTCCCTCTTGAAGGGTTAGTTTGCTTTTAGGCCTAGGGTAACTTGCTACTGGAACTTGTTCTCGTGCGCTGGTTTCATTAATGAAATCGGAGCCCCCCCCCCCCCCCCCCCCCCCCCCCTTCTCTCTCTTGCTAAAAAAAAGAATCATACATGTACACCCATTGCCATCCTTCTCTGAGAAATTAAGCACCATCAACAAGTTTCGTCCATCCCGATGGCGGGGTAGCAATTCGGCTGGGTGGTCGGCCTTCTTTCTTAACATGTGATAGTGGCCTTCGCGTTGCATCAGGGCTGATCACCATCCTGCCTTTGCCAAAAGTCTCCATCCGGGTCCGTCTCCATGCCACGAGCTCGCATACCGCCGCCGCCAGACCACGTGCTGTTTGGCGGCGTGACCGCGACTGTAGCCACGGAGTACTAATCATGTCGCACGCAGAGCATGGAGTTGGGTCCTTAATTTGCAGGAAGGAAGCGCTTGTCCCGTGGCACCCGGTCGATCGCGTTGTGCTTTGGACCTTTGAAGGCGTCCACGAGAAACGATCCGGGATGATCAGCGATCCTGCTAGCTCTGCGCGAACGTAAAAATGTCAAGTATTGCATTGCCCGTGATGTCGCCGCTGACTCACGCGTCACGATGCACGCCCTCTAGACGCTTTGGTTTTACTAGTAAGAGTACGTGTGCCGTCTTTTTTCTTAATGGCTACGTATTGATTGTACCCGTATTCTGCATCAGTAGCTTCAGAAGCAGCACAGCTTCACTTTACAGCAACCCTCGAATTCTCACGATTTTTTTGGGTCATGCACTTTTTGTTTGCCGTGCGTAAGGGCATCTCCAGCCGCGCCCCCAGAAAGGCCTCCCCAAGCGATTTTTTCGCGCCGGCGCCGAAAAACGGCCCAGTCGCATCCCTAGGAGCCCAATTTTCGCCGGCTTGGGCGAAAACAGCGCCGGCGGACCCAGCCCGAACCCGGCGCGCTGGGGGCGCCCGGGGGCGCCGGGGCGAGCTGTTTTGGTGCGAAAAAGACGCGGGCCAGCCGCGTCAGCGACTCGGCGCCTCGTCTTCCCCCAACAGCCTCGGTTCCCGCGGGGAATCAATGGCAAGGCTGCCGCCGGTCAGCCTTGCCATTGATTCCTCACGGGCGGCGCTTCACGGGATGGCGCGCCGACGCCTCCCCTCCCTCGCACGCGTACACACGGGCGCGACTCGGCTATAAAAGCCGGCGGCCTCCACTTGCTTGTGCCCACACCAGCCCCGCCCCTCGCCGCCGTCCAGCCCCTCCCTCTCCCTGCCTCTCCCGAGCGCCGCCGCCCAGCCCCTCCCTCTACCTCTCCCGAGCCCGCCCAGCCCCGCCGTCGCCATGGCAGAACGCTTCTCCGGAGATGAGGCGGCGGCCAACGGCTTCGGCCGCCGTTCGCTTCGCGAACAGGAGTCTTGGCTCCTGTTCCAAGCGAACATCCCGGCGCCGCCGGACATGCGCGCCGGGCCAACGGGGTGGAGACTCAGCGCCTGGGGAGTGCCCATTCCCCCGTTGCCCGACGCCGTGGCGAAGCCGAAGTACTTCGCCGAGGAGGTCGAGATCGTGTGCGCGTCCCTCACCGACGCCCAACTCTCCCTCCCCCAGTACGCCGCCGACAACCACGCGGTCTGGGCGGCGATTTCGAGCGCTGCCAGCAGCAGCGATTGGCGTCCACCAACGGCGCGCCGGTGGTCGGCGGCCGGCAGAACGGCGAGGGGCGCCACCTCTGGTGGGGCGTCCCCGGTCGCACACTCGAGGGCGTGCTCACATACTTCGAGGGCGGCAACGACCCGCCGTTGGCGTACCCCCGGCGCAGCACCGACGCGTCGGACCATGGGCGCCAAGGAGGTTTGGGTCCTCCTCCTCTTCCTCCTCCCGATCCTCATCGCACTCCTCCGGCACTCCGGCCCTGCTCGGCGTCAAGGCCGAGCCCGCGGCGGAGTCGCTGCTCTGCCGGCGCACTCGCAGCGCCGGCATCGTCATTAACGAGGGCGGCCGGCGCGCCTCCTCCTCGTCGGCTCCTCCGCGCTTCGTCAAGCCAAAGACGGAGCCGGGGCTGGCGCCGGTGAAGGCGGAGTTCGACGACGACGACGCGGCCCTAGAATGGGCGCGCCAGGACTCCATTGCGATGGAGAAGGCGCGCCGGGAGAAGGTGAAGGAGCGCCAGCGCGCCGCCCTGCGCCGCTTCGAGGAGCGCCGACGCGGCCGCGATGAAGACGGGGTCGTCGTCCTATGCGGCAGCGACGACGACGACGACGACGCGCCGCCGCCAGTCCGGCATGGCGACGCCGGGTCCAGCAGGGGCGCCCGCGTCAAGGAGGAGAAGGCCGACGACGACGATGGCGGCGACGACTTCAGCCCCTTTCTTTTTTAGATTAGGTTAATGTAATGAAAATGCGCGAATTTCGCCGAAATTTGCCATGTTTAGCCGAAATTTAACTACTTTTTATTATAACTTCGCTGAACGGCCCTTCTTATTTTTTTTAATACGCGTCTGGGGGCCGGCGGCTCGGGACCGACTCACCCCAGGGCCATTTTTTGCGTCGGCTCACTCCCAGACGGCGCTTTTAGACGTCCACTGAGGGGCCAACGGCTGGAGATGCCCTAAGAGATCTAACGGCTCGTACGTGATCTGAATGAGACCTTTATATGAAGTTGATGTAACACGTAGCCATCCGGCGAGGATTCAGATCGAAGCATGCACTGCATGGAGTGCAACGTACGTACGTAACAACCAATAGGCAGGCGAAATAAAACAGAGTCCGAACTTGAGAACAGACGATTCAAACAATTGCAATTATTCTGCAGAGCACAAGAAAGACCAAAACCCTACCCGTGGAAACCTAGCAATAGCATCGCGGCAGTTACAGCCAATATTCTCCCGTCCGTCTATGACACCGGAAAACTTGCTAGCCGCGTGGAAGTCATTACCGACTCCTACTTTTCGTCCCTGCCCTGAACAACCCTGGCTAGAAAATTCAGCATGCCAAAAATGGATGTAAACTGTACCACACGGCCACTGACCCAAACCTTTTGACAGAAACCAGCCGTGCACGTCTGACTCGCTCCTTAATTAACCTGGAGCCCGGGGTCACTGATCCAACACTACATAGACACGTCAATTAATTCTACAGTAGCCTGTCCAATCACCTCGCCAAATTAGACGTTGGCCAATGACTCGCAGACGGCCCGACATTCTGGAATCTAGAGCTTTGCCGCTCACTTGCCCACTGCCCAGTCTAGAACTACGGTTTCCTAGTAGATCTTTCTTGTTGATCCTTCCCGGGGAAGAAAGGCACCATATGATCCAACGGAAGGAAACAGAAAGGAAGGGAAAATTCAGCTCTATGTATATCTAGTTACAGTAGCTAGCTGTGGATTTCCAGCACCGCCTCAAGGATAGCTTTGACGGTGTAGAAATTCAGGGGCAACGTACATCAGCTTTGCTACTCACTGACCAGTCTAGAACTACTGTTTCTTATCTTTTGATCCCGTGGAACAAATGCGACAACACATGGTCCGTCCAACAGAAGGAAACAGGAAGGAAGGAAGGAGTTCTTATATTATGAAACGGAGGGAGTAACTAGCTAGCTAGTTGTGGATTTCCAGTAGCGCATCAAGATATCAAGGATATAGCCTGACGGGCAATGCTACACCCACAAACACTTACGTTGAGTTTTACGTAAATTAACGGTTGTCAAGTTGTGATTGGGAGCAGGGGAATAATACTACACCTACGAAGCGATCTACGAAGTCTTGTGGGCCCCTTCGCCACATTCTCCCCCCCCCCCCCCCTGATTTCTAGGGGTGTGGGCCCCTTCTTCCCCTGCTCCCAATCAAAACTTGACAACTGTTAACTTACGTAAAACTCAACCTGACGGTGTCCAGCGTCGGTTGTGGACCAAGACTCCTGGAGTCTGTTGATGTCGCCGGTGCATAGCTGCAAGCTAAAAAAAAAATGAAACTCCATGGGCACTAGCACCCACGGATTTATTGATATAGAAGAAGCATCCCTCATGAGAATTCCAGAAATTCGTCCCCAACGTGGATCGAACTCTGGTCGTTAGGTTTACAATCATGCGCCCCCAACCACTGGGCTATGCCCACGTCCTCCATAGCTGCAAGCTGAAGCACCACGTTAACGTTCTGTTTACATTACCCCGCAAAAAAAACGTTCTGTTTCAATTCTTCCCTGCAGCTTCACAGCAAGGACAACGAGTTCACGATGCCGTGGAAGTCAGTCACAGAAACTATAACTGTGTGCATCAGAATTCAGAGATTGAAAGGGCCATCTCCTAGTGTTTTTTATTCAAAAAAAATCTCATGCTATCTTGAAAACATACCTTTTTTAAAAAACAAACACAAAGAAAAAGAAGAGAAATGAGGTACTCCTAATAGTGTCAAAAAACGTCTTATTTGATACGGAGGGAGTACAATCTAATGTGCTCTGACATGTTATGCGTACATACAAGTATAATGTTTTTCTCTAATCTACGAAACGACTTGTACCTTTCAATAGGATGTCCTTTCTACGAACAATGCACACATTTCCATACAGTTTCATCATTGGGAAGATGAGGCATATCACTACTCCAAGTTTGTTAGCTTTCAGTCAGTTTTTGTAACGTACAGACATCTTATATAGTTTGTTTACTTTCAGTTACTTTCTTTTAAGAACCTCATTGTGAGGACAGGATTCCTACGGTTCAAAGATGTCTCCTCGGAGCCAGAGGTGTGACGGAGTGTTGAAGTGTAAATGTATACCTCACCTTTCAGTTAGACAGGGGTGGGGGATGTGGATCAAATTGTGGGTTAAGTCTGAATAATTAGAATCATATATGAGTAAAAGAACATTTATAAAAATCATACGATCTTATCAAGAGACCTTGTGTTTCTAAACGTACGCTCACCGTCTTACTAATTCCTGCCCGATCAGCTTAATCCATCGTCTCACCGATCAGTTACATTCCGGCCGGCCCCAGCCCCAGAAATCAACAAAATCGGTCTTCACAGAGGACTTCTTCGTCCACGTACAAGTCAACAAAACTTATGTCTTCCGGCCCATTCGGTTATTGACTCGTGACGTTGCCTGCTTCCGTGCTTGACATTGCCGGCCGGCCGGCTTGCTTTAACCGGTCCACAGTCCTCAACTCGGTTGAGCTTAGATTAATCGCTTTCGAATCAGATCAAGGTAATCATCTGCACTTATTATTCTATACTCACTGAGCTCCGAGAGACCGCCACGTACGTTCGTTGACTGTCCTGCAGATCAGCACTCATTGTTCTCATCGCTCGAATCTGAGTTACGTAACTTAAGTGGAGCTAAGTACCCTATAAAATGACTATAAAAATAAGGATCAAATCAAAGGGTGCATGCATGTTGTGTACTATACTGTTGAAAGTTCCTGCATGCATATGCATTGCTTGAGAGTTGTGAGGGAGATCATATACTACTACCAGAATCAGTTACAATAGTACTGCTGGTTTTGACCAGGAAAAGCAGTGAATTGAACGTGGATAAGGTCGAACGCATAACAAAAAAGATGCTCATTAAATGCAGTCTAGGGCATGGGGTCAAACGTTCACGCAATCTAGAAACACACACATCAAGTGTAAGCTACGAAAACTCAGCTTGAAGCCCTATCTGGAGGACTTCTCTGCGTGTTCTTTTGTCCTTTGCTTACTGATGTTTGTGTCCCTTGCTGTCAATTATTCACCCGCCTATGTTGGCGATTCAGTGATCCAGGCACTTACATATCTTTGTACGTCTGATGAATTAGCAAACATCAGAGCAGAAACATACGTACGTATAGTATTTACGTGGAAACACCACGGGAGTGTGCAAGGCGCAAAAAGGCGGCGCTTTTGGCGTCGATATTATCGATATTATTTCCAAAACATAGTTCCGTCTGCCACTTTCCGTTTTGCTGGTTTTTTTCTTCTTCTATAGTATAACCTTGTAAATTAAAATTCATATACTCCCAAGCAATGCCCATTTACAGCAAATATCACATCCTTGGTTATAATTTGCTAGGAGTAACTTCACTAAACAAATGTAACTTCAATCCATCTACAGCAAATATCACATCCTTAATTATAATTTGCTTATTCTTTACAAGCATCGGTCGATCCGATCTTTGTGTCTCTTAGCAAACGCACACATTACACCTATCATTAAGCCCCAAAGAAGTGTACGCGTCCCAGCATGCAGAGAGATGCATGCGGCTGTCAACTAAACTACCAAAGCCTGTTTATTGGTTAACCCCAGCTGATTCACAGCAATTAACCGCCTCGTAATTAACTAACGGTGAGCTGCGGGAACCCCAGCGCCGGGTGCGGCGACAGGGGCGAGAGCAGCGGCATGCCGCCCAGCAGCGCCTCCCAGTACTGCTCCAAGCCCGAGCTCGATGGCGTCGGAGGAAATCCTCCCTCCGGCGTCGTGGCCGCCGACGTCACCGTCGAGGAGGCTGTTTCCCGCGAAACGGACGAGGGCGTGTCCCACGACACCTGGGCCGACGACGGCGACGGCGCCTCGTTCTTGGGGGCCTTGTTTATGACCACTCCGGTCACCTCGACGTCGGGGTCCTCCTCATGTGATCTCTT